>NC_087342.1:221293520-221918520 GCF_030014295.1 Loxodonta africana | reverse complement strand
AATGTACAAAATATTTGATGCAGTATTAACTTTAGTGACATTTTAAAGAAGATATAAATGTCAAATCGTTTTTCTGAGTCAATTTTTTAATATGATGGAATGTAATGTAATCCTTAAAATTATCATGAAAATATTTTTAATAGGCAGCGATTAAGAGCTTGGCTGCTAACCAAAAGGTTGGCAGTTCAAACCCACCAGTCACTCCTTGGAAACCCTATGGGGCAGTTCTACTCTGTCCCATAGGGTCGCTAGGAGTCAGAATCCACTTGATGACAATGGGTAGAGCACACATTCATTCATTCATCTGTTTATTCAGCAAACATTTGTACTTTCCAAAGTTAGGAATTTTACTAGGCTTTTGGAATACAAAGAGTTCTCCCCATTCCTGCTCTCAGGGAGTTGGTAATCTAGGCGAGGAGACAGATAAAAAAAACAAAGACAATTGCAGTACCTGTGAGCAAGGTGGAGTCCCTGGGTGGTGCAAACTGTCCATGTGCTCAGCTGCTAACGAAAGGCTGAAGGTTGGAGTCCCCCCAAACCAAAACCAAACCCACTGCCCTTGAGTCGATTCTGACTCATAGCGACCCTATAGGACAGAGTAGAACTACCCCATAGAGTTTCCAAAGAGCGCCTGGCGGATTTGAACTGCCGACCTCTTGGTTAGCAGTTGTAGCACATAACCACTATGCCACCAGGGTTCCCGGAGTCCACCCAGAGGCTCCTTATATGAAAGGTCTGGGGATCTACTTCCAAAACACCAGCCATTGAGGATCCTGTGAAGCGCAGTTCTACTCTGACATACATGGTTGCATGAGTTGGCGTCTACTTGATGGCAACTGTTTGTTGTTGTTTCGTTTTGTTTTGGTCATAAGGGCAGTGGAGGCCCCATTGTGCTGAAGGAGCCTACAGGGAAATGCACAACCAGACTGCAGGGCTTTTGAACCAAGAAAACCGAAAACCAAACCCATTGCTGTGGAGTTGCTTCTGAGTCATAGTGATCCTATAGGACAGAGTAGAACTGTCCCATAGAGTTTCCAAGGAGCCGCTGGTAGATTCAAACTTCCAACCTTTTGATCAACAGCCAAGCTCTTACACACTGTGCTACCAGGGCTTTTTGGGAAGAGATGACACTGGGCTGAGTCTTGAAAAACACACTGCCTGTTCCTTGTGGAATGTGTTTAGACAGAAACAGCACGTTGGAATTACTAAGAGGTGCTCTGTTTGGGGCACTGGAGGGTTGACTACAGAGAAGAAAGCTGGAGGGGAACTGAAAAGAGAGATAAGAATATAAAGATAAGAAGATCGTAAAAATGTGTTAACCTGGACTTTATCCTAAAGTCACTTTGATGCCTTTGACAAATACACATTCTGCAGGCAAGTGACAAGTTCAGACTTGTATTTTAAGCAGGATGACTTAGCAGCCTGTGGAAGACAGATTGTTGAAGGTAAGACAATATCAGGGAGACCAGTAGACAATGCCCAGGCCTCTCTTTGAAGACCGAGAAAGGAAGACAAAAATCAAGAGATATGAAGGAGCTAGAACATCTCAACTTGTTGACTAATTGGAGGTGGTTAAAAGAAAAGGAGGGGTCAAGGGAGCCCCATGTTTATGACTTGGGCATTTGGGTGGGTTGAATGTCTCGTGGGACATGGGGGAAGAGATATCAAGTGTTGGTGATTTTTTGACACAGGGGCTCAGGAGAGAACTCAGCCTTCCGACGTTGTTTCAGGGAGTTCACACGTGCCTGCCTTAGGAATTAAAGCGAGTTGTTTATCCAAAGAGAGCGTACAGTGAGAAAATGCTCTAATGTTAGATGAAAAAGAAGAGAGAGAATTGTAGTTATGGTATGATCTCAATTACCTAAAAATGTATCCAAACATAATAGCAGTTGTCTCTTACTTAAGGTTATCTCTGGGCTATAGGATTATGGAATATTTTATTTTCTTCTTTATATTTTTCTATATTTCCCCAGCTTTCTATAATATTACATTCATTGTGAGAAAAAAAATATGTATTTTTATTTTATTTATTTATATACTTTAGTCTATTGGCAAAGACTAAAGTACTGTCTCCATGTCTCCTCTTTGATTGTCACCTCTAACTGCCCATTCTGTGCTCCCCTACCTCTGTACCTTTGCTTGTGCTGTTCCCTCAGCATGAAATGCCTTTCCTCTTCTCTCCATCTGCTAAAATTCAAATACCCTTTAGACTGAGCTCAAATGTGACTTTTCCAGGAAGCTTTATCCCAACCTTCCAGCAAACCGTGGCATATCTCACTTCTGTAACCCCTTCTACTCAGCTTCTCTTTCACTCTACTTTTTATATAATGCTTATCATATGGCTGTTTATCCATTTGTATTATCATTACTCCCTCTGCATTATAGATACCACCTTGAATGACGAGGGCCGTGTTTTATTCCCCTTGGTATCCCACATAGTTTCTACCCTTTCATCTTATTTAAAACAAGTGATCAAGGGTTATCTGTTTGTAATGCTTTTGCCTTGCTTTTATTTCTTAAACAATATGTATTTAGATTATAGATACAAAATATGAGAGCTGAAAAGCGTGTTTTTAGTTTAAATATGAAAAAAAAAAAAAAAAAGGCCTGACACAATTAAGATACCCCTTGGGGTGGGAGACAGAGCACAAGCCTTTGGTCCAGCACTTAAAAACATGTGGCAAATTGTTAACAGCTCCTGGGCCTGGGTTTCTTCCTCTGTGAAATGGGATCACTGTAGGTGATCACCTGAAGGCGGGGGCAGGGGTGTGAGGGTTCAGCACAGTAGCCTGCAAACAGAACCTGCACAGCGTATGTGGAGGGTGTGAATTACAGCTGCCCCACCCAGTGGGTGCTTTACACCAGGCCCTGTTGATTATGTATACCTGTCTGCCTATCCGACCTCTCTATTGTTCTGATCTCTCAGTGTCATTAATATTGAGAATTCACTCTAGACTCTGCTAGAAGAATCTGAAGAAATTCACAGCGACCTGGAAGCAATGTCTGAGAAACTACAGCACCTTACTAGTGTGTACTATACAGAGAAAATGGCTCAGCAAGTGGCAGAATTGGGACGGGAGACTGAGGAGTTACAACAGATGATCAAAATTCGTTTGCAGAATCTCCAAGATGCTGCCAAGGTAAAAAAAAAAAAAAGTATGTCTAGGCAGTGGTGTTTCAATGGTAGAATTCTCAGCTTCCATCCTAGAGACTCAGGTTTGATTCCCAGTCAACACGCCTCAAGTGCGGCCACCACTTCTGCGTCGGCGGAGGCTTGCATGTTGTTGTGATGCTGACCAACTTTCAGAGGAGCCTCTAGACTAAGACAAACTAGGAAGAAAGGTCTGGCAATCTACCTCCGAAAATCAGCCAGTGGAAATCCTGTGGGTAACAATGGTCCAAACCGATTGCTTGGTGTCACTGTGAGTCAGGGGCCGACTTGACAGCAGCTAATGACAATATAAACGATATATATATATATATAAATATGTGTGTATGTATATATACACACAGACACTTATATATCATTTACAAAAATGGCAATGCCACTAGGGAGATACAGTGCTCACCTCTGATGTGGTTTCTTGGCAGTGAAGTTACTCTACGACTTCAGACTCCAAGCATTTATAGGTTGATACTCAACGTTGCCTTTACTCACCAGGATATGAAGAAATTTGAAGCAGAGCTAAAAAACTTGCAAGCTGCTTTGGAGCAAGCCCAGACGACTTTAACTTCCCCAGAAATCAGCCGTCTCAGCCTCAAGGAGCAACTATCTCATCGACAGGTAAGCAAAAAGAATTAGGGTAAATGGGTGGAGGTTTATATTTTTAAAAACAGGATAGCTCTGAAAAACAGTTCCTAAATTCACTTACTGTATTTCAAAAAAAAAAAATTTATTGCATATGTTTCTGACTTAGGTACATGGAGTCCCTGGGTGGTACAAACGGTTAAGCTTTTAACTACTAACAAAAAGGTTCCTGATTAGAGCCCACCCAGAAAAAAAAAGCGCCTCCAAAAAAGGCCTGGCGATCTGCTTCTGAAAGGCCATAGCCATTGGAAACCCTGTGGAACGCGGTTCTACTCTGCACGCATGGGGTCGCCATGATTCAGAATTGAGTCAATGGCACTGGTTTTATAACATAGCTGTAATTTAGTAAATGTCTCTTATGAAGTAGTAAATATTTTAAATTACACATGAGTATAGTTTTATGTACAGTAAATTGCATAATTTACATAATATAATATAAATATTTGGATGTTAAAATGCAATTTTAACTTATATTGGGATATTGAATTTTTGAAATTTGACATCGTACTTTCAGCATTTGTTGTCAGAGATGGAGTCGCTAAAGCCAAAGGTCCAAGCTGTGCAGATGTGCCAAAGCGCGCTCCGGGTCCCCGAGGATGTGGTGACCAGCCTGGCGCTCTGCCACGCGGCTCTGCTCCTGCAGGACGAGGCCAGCCGGTTGCAGCATGCAGCCATCCAGCAATGCAACATCATGCAGGCAGGTGCAGCTGTGCCCCGAGGGCCTGCAACAGTCCCCCTGCCGGCAGAGCAAGACCGAATGAGTCACGAGCTTCTTTTAGCAGCATCGTGTGGGCTCACCCATCCAAACACATCTGCAGTGTTAAATTTGACAGATTGTTGTGGTTATAGAAGAGAAGGAGATTAACATGCTGTCATCTGGATCACCCACCAACGCCTGGGGAAAGCTCTATTAAAAATATCCTTTGGTGAAAGCTATCTTGTAGTGATATCTTTTGCAAAGAATAACTTATAAAGGTTAATTTTATATACACCATATATTTTTATCTCTTCTTAGTATCCTGAGAATCATTTTGTTGTTGTTAGGTGCCTTTGAGTCGGTTCTGACTCAGAGCGACACTATGTACAACAGAACAAAACACTGCCTGGCCCTGCACCATCCTCACAATCATTGTTATGCTTGAGCCCACTGTTGCAGCCACTGTGTCAGTCCGTCTCATTGAGGGTCTTTCTTTTTTTTTGCTGACCCTCTGTTTTACCAAGCATGATGTCCTTCTCCAGGGACTGGTCCCTCCTGATAACTTGTCCAAAATACATGAGATGAAGTTTCGCCTAGAATCTCGCAGTATGAGTTTAACATTACTATATATTACAGAATGTTTGTCATTTTTCAGCTTTTGAAGCACTAAATGCAATTTCTTGCCTAAGAAGTGCACATAAGTGTTTCACTCTTTGTATGTTGACCTAATAAGGGAATATTCATTTGTAAAAAAAAAAAAAAATACATTATCTACCTCATATCTCCTTTAAACTAATATTTATCTGCTTTATCCAAAAAAAAATCCATAAATAGCCTTCATTAAATTGCCAGTGGCCCATTTAGTCAACTACCCTCGCTCCTTGCGTTATCTTGTAGTTTTAGATAGTAAACGCATAAGGAGAAGTTATGCATAATTCAGTTTTTATCCCCAACTGTGATACTTAGTCCAGAGCCTGATATATATATTCAGGATTTCTGAGATGGAAAAATAAATTCATGCTGTTTTTCATACTGCTTCCTACCTTCTGACCATTATATTGCCATCTCCAGGCTGATACGAGCAAGGAGAAGACAGTGGATTCTAACCACTTACCTATTTTGATTTCATTGGTAATTTTGGTAAAATGTTTTAGGTAAAAGGTTCTCAGATATCTAAGATAAGGATTAGAACCATCTAGAGATTTTACCCATTTGTTTATTCCCTGGGCACACAGGTAAATGGGAGTTAACTAGACTTTTGCAGACAGCGGCACAGGGTCATGTAGAGTTATTAAGGTAAAAAGGCGGCCATGTGTGTGTTTTTTTTTTAAAAGGAGGCTGTAGTGCAGTATGAACAGTACGAGCAAGAAATGAAGCACCTCCAACAGCTAATTGAAGGAGCTCACAGAGAGATTGAGGACAAGCCGGTGGCCACCAGTAACATCCAGGAGCTGCAAGCCCAGATTTCTCGGCACGAGGTAAGACACGAATGCAGGCAGCGTGCAAGGGGCAGGAAGTTGGCTGGACTAGAATATGGGATTAGTTTCTGGTGGATGACAAAGAAAGGCTTTCCTTATCCTTCCAGCATGTCATGTGTTCAGCTTTTTGGCAGTCTTTGCATTTTCAGGGCTATTTTTGCTGGTCCTTTTGAAGACGCGGAAACCCTGGTGGCATAGTTGTTAATATCCATGGCTGCTAACCAAAAGTCAGCAGTTCAAATCCACCAGGTGCTCCTTGGAAACTCTATGGGGCAGTTCTACTCTATCCTGTAGGTTCGCTATGAGTTGGAATCGGCTCAATGACAACGGGTGTTTTTTGGTTTGTCCAAGACATATTAATGTGAGTCTTCTCTTTGACCCTGCAACCTCTTTACAAGTGATGTCTCTCAACCAGGACCCACTCACTATCTCCTGCACCTGGAATTGTCACAGTTCATGTGTTAAAACTCACTTTAATCCCTGTGTTTAAAGCCCACAAGAAGCAGCAATGATCAAAGTCTCGCTACATTGATTGCCTTCTTAAAAAACAAGGAATATCCTTTGCTCTTTCAAATATCAATCATTATTTCAGCTCCTTCCACCAAAATCAGAGAATCATCCATGTTGTTTATTTGGCAAATTTCCATATTGGGCGCAGTAGTAAATCCCCCATTTTCAAACACTCCTCTTCCTTGTTCCTTTGGCATCCTTATGACCTTAGGGTTTGACAGCTCTTCTACAGGCGCAGCCTCAGACAGGCCTGGAGTGTTTGAGCCCATCCATGCTTTGCAGTTAGTTTCCTATCCTGACCTGTCAGTTTCTATAGAGGTCACTCTTTCTCTTGGGGGACAGGTTCATAGCATCATGAATTTTGGTAAGTGACTGAGTAGCTGGTGTTGTTGTTAGATGCTGTTGAGCCCATTCTGACTCCCAAGAACCCATGTGACAGAGTAGAACTGCCCCATAGGGTTTTCTAGGCTGTAATTTTCTACAGGAGCAGGTCATCAGACCCTTCTCCCGCAGAGCGTCTAGGTGAGTTTGAACTGCCAACCTTTTGGTTAACCTGCATCCTTTGTGCAGAGCAGTAAGGCCTCCCTAGACCTAGTGGCACAATGGTTAAGCACTCAACTATTAACCATTGCACCACCAGGTCTAGTTTATCCTTTCATCTACTCCATCTTAACCCTATCATAAGACCAACAAACTATTCCTTCCAAACCAAATATTATAGTGGCGCTTTCAGAAGATCAAAGTTTTGCATTTTAAGGATGGACAATCTCACCACCACCACCCCCTCCAAATACAGCTCGTAACTTTCTTGACACATCCAACACATTAATTGCTTACATTTATAGGTGACTTGGAGCCCTGGTGGCGCAGTGGTTAAGAGCTCAGGCTGCTAAGCAAAGGTTAGACGTTTGAATCCACCAGCTGCTCCTTGGAAACCCTATAGGGCAGTTCCATTTTGCCCTGGAGAGTTGCTATGAGTCAGAATCAACTTGATGGCAATGGGTTATAGATGATTTACAAAATAATGTAAACAAATATCATACCCGCATTTACTCCTACAACTGCAGATATCGTGTATAGCAACTATTAAGTTTGGAACCGTTAATGTAAACTCTTACATTGGACTATATATTACATATTTATTTTGAAAGTATTTTTAATCCTACTTCCTAAGATCCAAAATTTACTACAGAGTTCATCGATACGGAAAACATTTTTTCATCGTGTATAGAAAAAAGAACAGTTACCATTACTGAAGTATTTTTTTGAACATAATTTATAGTTCTACATCATCCTTCATAACTGTGAAAAGGTAGGGATCTGTTAGGTTTGTTTGCTTGTTAGTATTATTTTACTATCACCATTTTGCTGATTAGAAAACTGAGAAGCTGATTTTTCATAGTGACTTCCTGAGCACCCAAATCTAGTAATGAATAGAAACCAGACTGAAACCCAGTATCATTGACTCCAGCTTCCATGATTTTTCTGCTGTAGCAGAAACCACTTGGGTTACCTCATTGCATAGACAAAAAGAACAAAGTTCCAAGAATGTAAAGGGCTTGTCCAAGGTCATAGAGAGTTCTGTATCAGCCTCAGAAATAAAATATATCTTCCTGGGTACTAGTTCAGTGGCCTGATCATTTTGTCACATTTTCTCCTCATAATTATAAATATTAAACATTTGTTTTGCAGTGTGATTTAGGACACATTTTTATATAAATGGAAACCTTGGTGGCGTAGTGGCTAAGTGCTACAGCTGCTAACCAAGAGGTTGGCAGTTCGAATCCTCCAGGTGCTCCTTGGAAACTCTATGGGGCAATGCTACTCTGTCCTATAGGGTCGCTATGAATCGGAATTGACTTGACAGCAATGGGTTTGGTTTATATAAGTAATGGTGCAGTCCTGTGTGAGATTTCGTTGCATACCTAAAACAAACAGGAAGGAAAGCAGAACATGGAAAAAGCCAATACAGTCCCTGGTAACACAGTGGTTAAGAGCTACAGCTGCTAACCAAAAGTTCAGTAGTTTGAGTCCACCAGCCGCTCCTTGGAAACCCTATGGGGCAGTTCTGTTCTCTCCTACAGAGTTGCTATGAGTTGGAATCGACCCAATGGCAATGGGTTTGGTTTTGGTTTTGGTTTATGGTAACAAGAATTATACCACCCAGAGACTCCTTATTTTTCTTGAGAATAGATAACACATTAACCCATCAGTTCTCCATTTTATATTCCTGGATTTGTCCACAAAGTTAACAACCAGCCCGCAAGAGTAAAAGCACTTATTTTTTATTTTACCTGTTGTCATCGAGTCAGTTCTGGCTTGTATCTACCGTGTAGAATAGGTTGATTTTATACTGAAGAAAATCTCAGGACACTGTTTCTTAAAGGGAGTCACATGGGCTGACTACTCACCACAGCTTCTCTTAAAGCTAGTAAGCCAAAATCTCTGGACGTGGTGACCAAGAATTGCTTTTTTAGTAAATAACGCAGGTGAGTTTCACGCACAAGTTAAAGAGTCAAGTTTAAGCAACAAGGTGCTTGCTGTCAGCATGCGGACACCTGTGCAGTGTACCAGTGTTGGGCACAGATCGTCCTGTTGGGCACCGAGAGTCCAAAGCTAAGACAAATTCTGTCCACTTCACAAAGATCCCTCAAATCTACCCGATGGGAGGGAAAAACACTGTAGAAAGCTCCGTGGCTTGTCCCATGAAAACATGGAACTCTGTTAAGGAATTATAATGAATATCATTTATTGAGTAACTCTGGGCTCCTGGGTGACACAAACAATTAAGCACTTGGCTGCTAAGCAAAAAGTTAGGAGGTCAGATCCACCTGGAGGCACCTCGGAAGAATGATCTGGCAATCTATTTCAAAAAATCAGCCATTGAAAACTATGGACCACAATTCTACTCTCATAAACATGGGGTCTCCATGAGTCAAAGTTAACTCAAAGACAGCTGATTTTGGTACTTGATGGCATCTGTTTTTTGGGGGGTCTAGGCTAAAAAAAAAAAAATTTTTTTTTTTTTTTTAGGCTAGATGTAGTAACCCCCATACCCCATTGCTGTCGAGTGGATTGTGACGCATAGAGACCCTTTAGGGCACAGTAGAGCTGCCCATAGAGTTTCCAAGGAGCACCTGGTGGGTTCAAACCGCCAACGTTTTGGTTAGCGGCCATAGCATTTAACCACTACGCTACCAGGCTTTCCAGGGTAGATGTAGTAAGTAGCTATTCAATCACTATGACAAAAACCCTGTTAAGTTTAATTGTCTGTAGCCCCAGAAGGTAAAGGAACAATGATTTTCTAACCCAATGGTTATAGTTTTAAAGTCTGTTTTACAAAAATTCTTATACTACATTAGAAATCAGAAGACAGGCTGCTGGCTGACTTCTGCTGGACTGCTTTCTCTCCACCTATCCATTTTGGTTGGGAAGGAAGAACAAACAAAACGAGAGCAACAACTAAATATCATATGTGTGCGTATGTGTCTATATACATATATGTTTGTGTATGTCTTTGTGTATACGTACACGCACACATTATTTTAAGGGCATTGACATGTCATGATTTTGTAACTAAATGTGTTCTTTATAAACACTACATAACAGCTTTTCAAGCATAGGAGCCAAGTATAAGCAATAAAATTTTTTTTTTTTTATAGAAAACAGTAATTATAAACTACTTCTAGGATTGATATTTTGGGATATGCATTTTTATTTCTTTAAGGTATATATATTTTAAGCAAGAAAAATGTAACTTCGGTATTTTAGAATTACTGTATTCCTAAGTGTATCCATGGTTATCTTCTTCAGAGCTATGTGCTGTCCAGAATATATTTTAAATAAGGTCTTGGTAAAAATTTTAAAACCTCTGTCTCTGAAAACATTTTTTTTTTTAATAGCAAATGAACTTAAAGGCCATTAAATTTGAACTTAACTTCAGATTGAAGGCTCTGGTTTGAGGCATCAGAAACAATTGAGACAATGGAGTATATAAGCAAAATTTTTATGAACGTGAAGAATTTTATCTGGGGGAAATTGCAGTAAAAAAATGTAAGTTTCCCTGTGTACTGTAGGATCGCTATGAGTTGGAATTGACTCCACAGCAACGAGTTTTTTATGTACTATTTGGAATCCTGGTGGTGCAGTGGTTAAAGCAATGGACTCCTAAGCGAAAGGTCAGCAGTTCAAAACCACCAGTGGCTTCTCAGGAGAAACATGTGGTAGTCAGCTTCTGTAAAGATTTCTAGCCTTGGAAACCCTATGGGGTTGATATCAGCCAGAATCAACTTGACAGCTGTGGGTTTAAGGAGCCTGGTAGGACAGTGGTTAAGCAGTTCAGCAGTTCAAACCCACCAGCCACTCTGCAGGGGAAAGATGTGGCAGTCTGTTTCTGTAAAGATTGATAGCCTTGGAAACTCTGTGGGGCAGTTCTGCTCTGTCCTATAGGGTTGCTATGAGTTGGAATGAATTCGACAAGAGTGGATTTGATTTTTGGTTTCATGTACTATTTAGCTTATCTAAAACAAACAGCAACAACAACAAAAACCAACAAAAAATCAACTCTCTGTGGTCACAGGATATGATAGGCAGTTTACCCTATGACCTGGTCTATAATAAACGTCTGTTTTCTCTATTTCAGTCTGATAAGAGCTGAGCGTTGCGTTTTTGTAGTTTAACTCATCACATGACCTCATTTCCCTGGCATGAACCATCTGGCAAATTTCAGATTCTTTAGGCATTTTAAAGAAAGGAGCCAGTTCTTAGTGTTAAGTTCAAGAATCCATCTGGAGGCTCGCTAACAATTAGAAAAGTTTATCAGCATCACATTCTCTCTGCCTTTGTTCCCAAACGTAGCGCACAGAGCACTTTCCTGTGGCCTTGCCCAGCCCTGGGCGCTGTGGTTTGGCTCGCTGCGAGATGCAGGCAGACGCGCTCACGTCCACAGTCCACATCCTGCCTCTAGGCGGCTGCTGCTGCTGTGCCTGGCACGGCCCTGTG
Organism: Loxodonta africana; assembly: GCF_030014295.1. Classification (NCBI taxonomy): domain Eukaryota; kingdom Metazoa; phylum Chordata; class Mammalia; order Proboscidea; family Elephantidae; genus Loxodonta; species Loxodonta africana. The sequence continues at coordinate 221,907,026 of NC_087342.1, read as the reverse complement.
ATTTCATTGGCTGGCCCCGGGAGCTTGTCGGCCCAGGAAGATGAATGCTACTAGTTCTGTTTCCTTTTGATGCTGCTCTGACACCCCGGGGAAAAACATGTTTCCGCAGGAGCTGGCTCAGAAAATCAAGGACTACCAAGAGCAGATCGCCTCTCTGAATTCCAAGTGCAAGATGCTGACCATGAAAGCCAAGCACGCCACTATGCTGCTGACGGTGACCGAGGTAGAAGGGCTGGCGGAAGGGACCGAGGACCTAGACGGGGAGCTCCTCCCCGCGCCTTCGGCCCACCCCTCTGTGGTCATGGTAAGAATCTGTCAGGACCGTCCCCCTGGGGCGCGCTCTCCCGCTGCACCAGGCATCTGTTTCCTGGTCCCCTCTCCTTGGCTTATTTTAGGGATCAGCCTGGGATGTTGCAGATTCCCACTGAGGAATAGTTTCCCATAAACTCTGTTTGACGACATTTGGGCCAAGGTCAATCTTCCACACTATAAACAGTGGCGATTGAAATGAGCTATTTGCTTGAGATTGCTGAATTCGTTAGCATGTCAAAGGGCTGTCCAGTGTTTATTTCTAATTTAGTAACAACACAGAGAGGCTCTAAACTTTACAGGAAATCTCTTCACACATTTTTCTAGTTTCCCGGGGGATTGGGAGAATCCTGGTACATAGATTTATTTGTGTTTTCTAAGCTGAAATACCAGGGAACTGGATATGTGCATGTGTTCTGTTGTGTAAGTGTTTAAGAAAACGTAGAAGAAAAGCTGTTACTAGAAAAATAATGTTCTGCTTTGGATTAAAATGAGTAAGTTCCACCAATTTCTCTCCTGCACCATTATTTTCCCATGCATGTTGCATGGGAAATGCATTGATTATTTTGGTAACTACAGTGTTTACCGGCGCCATATATTTTGCACATATATGCTGTGCCTCAGGTAATATATAACCATACCTGGAAATATGTTACTTTGAGTGCCTTTATTTCCCTAGGATTTTTGGAAACTGAGATGTCCACAAAAGACCGAGCTTTATTTCACAGACCCCTTCCTTATTTCTAGAATCTGTGCTTTCAAGTTATTTATAGACATGAACAAAATGCATTAAAAAAATGTTTAATAAATAGCAAAACTCTGTAAAATAATAGGTACCTCCCACCCCTATTTGTTGTGCAAATGATCGCTAGTGTTGTATTCATTTGAGGACAAAAACTTTTAAATACTAACGCAGAATTAATCTGAAAAATTGGGGTCTCAGTAATTCTAAACTTTGTTATATAATGAGTTGTGTTTTAACCTGTGCCTGACCAGGTCTTTTGTTGACATAGCTAACTGGTTTTCCTGTCCTTTGGGCTTACATTGTATGTGGCAGATGACTGCAGGTCGCTGTCATACTTTGCTGTCACCTGTCACTGAGGAGTCTGGGGAGGAGGGAACCAACAGTGAGATTTCCTCTCCACCTGCCTGTCGCTCCCCTTCACCTGTGGCTAATGCAGATGCTTCTGTCAACCAGGTACCTCTCCCTTGGCACACCCCAGCTATGCTGTCTGGAAGGATGCAGGACTCCATTTTCTGCCCTTGTTAGCCTGTGGCTGTGAATCTTAGGCTTGGTTGCATTTGGTTCCAGGGACATACCATTAGGTGGTGTAGCTGTGTAACTGCACAAACTACAACTGTCGTGTAAGACCATTGACTGGCTCTCCTTGGTTCCTCAAAAAGAGATGAGCAAAAATTAAACCCATTGCCGTTGAGTTGATTCTGACTCATAGCAACCCTATAGGACAGAGTAAAACTGCTCCATAGGGTTTCCAAGGCCGTAATCTTTACGGAAGCAGACTGCCACATCCTTCTCCTGCCACATCCTTCTCCTCCAGCACAGCTGGTGGATTTGAACTGCTGACCTTTCAGTTATCAGCCGAGCACTTAACCACTGAGCCATCAGGACTCCTTGAGCAAAAATTAGGTCATGGAAAGTATAGCCGTAGCAGGGCCTGTTTTTAGGTGTTACGACTTTAGTTCCTAACAGCCATCTGCAATGGAGTACTGCATCCTAACAGAAAATGAAATGTTTGCATCCCCATTGTAAAACACCATGATTCATTGTTATTTTAACATATTTGAGCATAGTTTTTTGACAATCAACAGCTCATATTTTGAAGATGGAAAAGTTCTGATCACCATATCATGTTTTGTCTTTCTTTACTAATTGGGAGCCAATTTAAGGGATGTCTGCCCATATATATACCAGAATGCCTAAGCAGATTTGAGATTCCTCACCTATCTTTCAACAATTTTAAATATCATTTCCTATAAAATGGGGATAATGCCCTATGCTATGAGGTGCCTTTTAGCTTATATTAAATATTGATTATACTAATTAGTTTAATCAAAGTTTTTGTGAAACATATTGGATAGAAATAAAAAAAGATGCTTCGACAATAACCTTTTTTATTCCCAAAAATGCATATTAAATAGTACTTTTTAAAAAGCCGAAACAACTAAAAATACATGTAAAAATTAAGTTACTATCAAAGTATGCAAGAACCCAAAGAAACTGAGATGCATTAATGTGGAAGAAGCACCCTACATCAGCAAGTGTTCTATGAGCCGTAATATGAATCAATTGTATTGTTTTTATTTTAAAAGCAGATGCATTCAAAACAATTGCTGTGATAAAGAGAAAACAAAAATAAACAACAACAAAAAAAGGAAAATAAAATTCATGTAATTATTAGGTAAAGCAGTTCTCTTTTGGTGAAAACGTGCAGTGTTAGGGAAGTTATCAATTCTTCCATTCATCCAATACACACTGAACACTTGCTTGACACAAAGCATTGTGTTGAGAACTGGGTGCAGCAGAGAATAACACAACAGAGAGCAGAGCAGGACAAGTGTGGCCCCTGTAAGAAAAGACTTTAGAGTCTAGAGGGAAAAGTGGACATGAAACAAGTAATAACAAAGCAATGAGAGGAAATTAAAATTGAAAAAAAAAAGGAGAAGTTCAGGGAACTCTGGGGCATTTGGGAAGCTCTTCTCCAAATTCTGATTTTAAAAATACATATTACTCATGCTTTGACACTATGTTCTTCCCTGTGCTCAGAGATGTTATTAGAGAAACTTGGCTATAGGCATACAGGCAGCTGTTTAAAAACTTATCCTATATATGATGTTTAGTAGTCTTAAACATTTCAAGTTGAATAATAAATATGGATCTTGAGACCCATACTATGGAATGGATTTATCTTTTCTAAAACCATGAGTTTCAGTTTTTTATTATAAAATGTATTTCAATGTACACGTGAAAGTTCTCTGTAAGTGATAAAATGTGCAAACATTTTTATTATTATTACTTTAAAGCACAATCAAATCCTAAAATTATGAGTGAGATTGTGCTTTGTTTTAATCCCATTTTGACAGCCACCCCCCCCCGCCCGCCCAGTCACAGGAAAACATTAATTAAATCACGTTGTTACCCTAACATACTTATATTTAATCCAGCGTATCAGGAAAAAAAAAAAAAAAAAAGCCTTCAGATTAAATCAGACAGCTTTATTTAGAGGAAGCTGTTAAAAAGGAAACGTATAATGCTTAGTGTTGTTCAAATAAACCGGCCCCATCATTACAGCCGCATTTTATTCTATCAGTAATATAAGTGAGGGGAAAATTAAAAAAAAAAAAATAGTACGGTATGACCAGTAATGCATTGCATTTACCGAATTTCTGTTGAAATTGAGGAGGATGTTAAGAATCCCCTTAAATTCCCGTTTTCAAACTCAAAACACTGTGTAGCATGAACACAGCTCAGCTGCTGTGTGTCAAGGAACAGCTGAATAGAACTGCCTTATAAAACCACAGCTGCCCACAAGGGTTTCATGGTTGCTCCTTCTGTAAGTAGATGCGTATTATATAATCCACAGAGCCCACTCACTGTTGGTGCCCTGTCTCTATTAGCCAAGATGTAACAACAGTTTCGCTTCCATGGGGGTGGACAGAAGGAGGCATCCCCAGAATTTGGTGCTGCCTTCTTGACCCACTTAGAGACACGTTGAGACTTAGACTCCATGGAAGAGTTGAGAGGAGGAGAGGTTTGAGAAGGGCTGTATGTCATGGGTAAGTTCAAAGCTCAGACTGTGGGGCCCACTCTTCTCCTTCGCAGCTGAGTGCACCTGGAAAGTCCCTCAGTCACTCATTTGTAAATAGGAAACAAATGCTTCCTAATTCACACAATTGTGAAAATGAAATGTGAAGTCAATCCTGATAGTCCGTTTTAGACTGGAAAATGTTAAGCACATTGTAGCTACTGGTTTCCCAATATATTTCCCTGGGAATCTAGTGGGTAACACCTCTCATAATTTAGGCACGTAACCAGTGAGAGACGTATTTCTAATGATGATTCACCGTGCCAAATGTTGCCTTTATTTAGTAGCTACTTACTGTATTGAATATGTGAAATAGAGTCCTCAAGTACCCAAAACAAAACCAAACCCAGTGCCGTCAAGGTGATTCCGACTCATAGCGACCCTATAGGACAATGTAGAACTGCCCCATAGAGTTTCCAAGGAGTGCCTGGCGGATTCGAACTGCTGACCCTTTGGTTAGCAGCCATAGCACTTAACCACTATGCCACCAGGGTTTCTGGTCCTCAAGTAGATCCAAATAATTTGTCTACAAAAATTGATACATTTTCAAATCTTTTTGAGAAACTAGGAGTTGTCATTCCTGTGTCATAGGCATGAAGCACACACGCATACACGCACACACACACGCACATGAAATAAAAGAACCAGTTTTTTTAAATTTAATTAAAAGATATTTTTAAACAAATTTGCATTATTCTTGCTCCTTTGGGGAACTTCTTGATTCCAGCATCGCAACACACAAGCCCCCACAGTACGACAAACTGACAGACACGTGGGGGTGATGTATAATAGTGTATTTACTTTATAATTTTTACAATATGCAAAGCAACTTTCTGTTTTCTCTTGTGGACTGCCATAGTATTACCTTCACTGAATATAAAATATTAGAGTTTACAGAAGTGTTTTACAGGTATTGTTCATTGTGAACAGGTGTGTGCCTACTTGTTATTTGCCAAACACTGGAATGTGCTCAGGATCAACGATTAAAGGCACTGTGTCAGTCGTAAACGAGCTCACAGTCTGGCGTGAGAACAGGAAAATGGTACTGTGGGAGGACGTAGAATAAGCACCTTGACCAGGCTGGGGCTCAGTCTGGGCCAACAATGGCAACCTTTAGTTTTAAGGGAGGTGTACAGGTTAGCCCATTGGAGTGCAATGGGGTGGTATGGGATGAAGATCTCCAAGCAAAAGGAACCGCATGCAGGAAGGCGTGGAGGCAGGAAGAAAGATGGCCCATCCAAGCTACTGCAAATAGTATCAGTATAACTGGAATAGAAGGAAAGGAGGCAATGAGGCTGAGAGGCATGCAGGAGCCACATTATGAGTGCCACGCAAGAGAAATGGCATTTTATCCAGAAGCTAATAGTTACCTATTGAGGAAATTTAACTAGCAGCCATATTCAGAACTGAGATTTAGGACAGATCGTTCTGGATCAATGTGGGCAGGGGATTGGAAGAGGAAAATTCAGAGCAGGGAAGCTAGTTAGGTACTGAAGTTGCAAACTCTCATCCTGGTCCATGCAGGTGATGTAAATGAGTGAAACGGGTCACATGGGGACAGAAGGCACCTGCTCCTCAGAAATGTGGCAGCCTCTCCTCTGTCAGAGTCATTATTGGCATGTAGACCTGTTGGCCAGTACCATGACCAGACTTTCTCATTTTCAAGAGACATGATAAATCTGAATTTGTATGAAATCTCCCTATCTTAATAATGAGAATTTTTAAAAATTTAAAGCACTGTTTAAGCCAAGCAAATGTGTGCAGGTTAGAGGTAGCCCACAGGCTGCTGATCTGCAAGCTTTGGGTTTGAAGTTGTAGCTGTAATGAGAACCTGAACCAAGGCTGCTTAAAGGGAATGGAGAGGAAAGAAATCACAGAGGTATTAAGGGGATCACATCAATAGAGTGTTGAGTGCATCAGTTATCCTTATTAAAGCAGTGGGTGGTAACAGAGAGAAGAAATAGAGGCTAAATAAGTTTATAGCTTAGGTGGGTAGTTCCATTTTATCATTGATACTCCTAAATCAATTTCTCATCCAATGGTGGCGCAGTGGTTAAGAGCTATGGCTGATAGCCAAAAGGTTGGCAGTTCAAATCCACTAGCCACTCCTCGGAAACCTTATGGGGCAGTTCTACTCTGTCCTATAGGGTCACTATGACTTGACAGCAATGGGTTTGGTTTTTTGGTTTATATTCCCTTTGGAAATGTTGAGTTTGAAAGGGCCTGTGGGATAGATGTGTGTGACCAGCGAGGTGAGTCTGGAGCTTATATATATACCAGTGTTTAAAGAAGGAATGAATGGAAAAGCAAACTACAAGAGAGAGAGCTTGAATGACTAGAGAGATGGGAGGAGAACAGCGAGATTAAAGGGCAAGTGTTTCAAGAGAGGGATGGTCAGTGGTATCGAATGCTGCTGAGTGGTCAAGTAAGGTGAGGGCTGAAAAGTTATCATTCCATTTCGTGCAAAAGAAGACACTGATGACTATGGTAAGAGAAATTTCAGTGGCGTCAGAGGCGAGAAGTCCAAGTGTGGATTTAGAAGTGGAATGGAAGTGAGAAAGTGGAAAAACATTCACTGTCAGCTACTCTTTGCAGAAGTCTGATTACAATGTAAAAGGGAGAAAAGAAAGAAATGATTAAGGGGGGTGTGCAGGTGTATTCATTCACTTCGTGAGGACCCGTTGCATTGTACACGTGTGATTTGTGGGATTTTCTAACATGTGATATCTTTCAAAAAAAATTAAGAAAAGAAAGAGTGTGTGTAGGTGTTTTCAGATGGAAAATACTTTATGTGATGAGGAGAAAATCAATAGAGAGGGGAAGGGAGAAAATATTAATGGACCAAGGTCTTTGTAAAAGCAAAATGGATGGGACTCTGGGAGTAGGTAGCAGGGTTATCCTGAAGCAAGGAAGCTGGCAGGTATGATGAGATATGGGTGAGTCTGGATATAGACAGACTTTTGGAAATTTGAGAAGTTGCAGGAATAGCTCCTTGATGGCTTTGATGGTGGGTGTGTGTCCGTGTATGTGGATGTGTGCCTACAGGTCGCTCTGGAAAGTTAGGGTGGAGTGAATCATGGTTGAGGTTTTCCAGGTGTGTGAAGCAAAGGTTAAAAGGGGCAAGGAAAAGAAAGATGTTGGTGAGAGGGGGTTTAAGTAAGTTTAGACATAACTAGATATCCACGTGGGGTGGATCAATTCAGTGACAACAGGCTGTGGAAGGCTAAAGTGGAATAGATGTGAGGTCAATAGATATGAGATGATCAAGGCTTTGAGAATACCAAGGAAATCCACTCAAGAGGGTGACAGGGTTGGGAGTGAAGACGAACACAGTTTTCCATGTTCCAGTGTCATCAATAAATGTTGAGGACTTATCTGGAAACCTCAGTAATGACGACGGCAAAAAATGAATAGATAGTGTCTTAGCCACTCACATTATTATTTTATTAAATCCTCAAAACACCCCAGTATTGTACAGATGAGGAAACTGATACACAGGCTGTATGTGACTTGCTAGAATTATATAGCTACTTGGGAGGAGAATTTCAAGGAGAATCTTAGGTGTTCGGATTCCCAGTGGGAGCTCATTCCACTCTAGCACCCTGCTTCTGCCCCCTCACAAACCCCAAAACACCAGGCCCCTTACTGCCATTACATGAGTTTCTCAGACAATTCTTCACACTAAGGGCCTTCCCTTTCCTCTTTAATATTTTGTGGTTGGGGCTTTTTTTTCATACTTCTTACCAAAACACTATTTTCAATAAACCTCAAGTATTTCAAATTAGTATAATTACCTTCAAGAGCACAACTGCAAAATGAGTGATCTTTATGGTAGCAATTTCTGGATTATAAATATTACTTCCAATTCAATTACTGTTAAGATACAGAGAGGTAACCATATAAACAACTGAAAACAAATGAATTATATGACAATACAGTAGATTTTATCAGTACTATAAAAAATGTAACATTCCATATAACACAAGAGATAAGAATAACTGAAAAGCACGATTTTTCATCATACACTTTGATGATTTCTTTTACTCCCAGGAATTGAATAGAAGGAAACCTTTTTTTTGTTTCTGTCTTTCTTAGAGTAGTTTTAACTTCCCCCAATACGTTTTCCCTTACCTAGTATTAAAATAAGTAAATTAATTTCTGTGAATAATGATGAAGTGTAAAGACTGACTAACTGAAAAATGATTTTCTATAGATTTAATTTTGTTTAAATCAAGAACTTTTTAAAAGTACTTTTAAAAATTATTCAAACGTTTGATCAATACCTTAAACAATATCTTAGGAAATACATAATTAGGATCTTCTTTTTTGCTATTGGAGTCCCTGGGTGGTGCAAATGGTTAACGCCCTTGACTGCTAGCCAAAAGGTTAGCAGTTCAAGTCCACCCAGAGTCTCCTCAGAAGAAAGGCCTGGAGATCTGCTTTCAAAAAATTAGCCACTTAAAACCCTATGGATAAATAGAAAATATCCCCTGAAATCTTCTAACACCACCAGTAATTTAGCTTACCTAGTAAAAAATGTCTGCCTTGAGCATTAGCCTCTTTTAAGAACTATCTATATGTGATCAAATTGGCAATAGAACTTGAAAGACTAGATAGGAACCTTAGGGGGCAGTGAGTTTATGTTAATGTGGGAGGAACACCTCAGCAAAGGAGGGTGAGAATGGCCGCACAACTCAAAGAGTGTGATCAATGTCACTGAACTGTACAGGTAGGAACGGTTGAATCGGTGTATGCTTTGATGTGTATATTCTCAACAACAACAACAAAATTAAATTAAAAAAAAATTGCAAATAATAAATAAAACCCTGTGGAGTACAGTTCTACTCTGAAACACATGGGATTGCCGTAAGTCGGAATCGACTCAGTGGTGACTGGTTTCAGTTGTACGCTATGCCACCTAATCAGTCCTTAAATATAAGGGTACCGTTTAAATCCCCTGTATTTCTGTTTCTCAAAATAGAAAATAATGAATGTTGGCAACACAAAATATTGGAAAAACTGTTGGTTGTTATTCTATACTAAATTCTAAAGCAATCATAATATGTTTTTTGATATGGTGATTAATCTTTCATTCTTCTTCTCACAAGAATTTACCAATTGTCCAAGTTTGCAGCCCCCAGTGAAAGATGCTGATTTTAATCTTTTCTCTACCTGACAAATACTAGCCAGGCACGTTAGTGTAGACTCCACCTTCCTTTTGAATGTAGCACTGTGCTTTGCACTCACAGGACATTGCTTATTACCAAGCCTTATCTGCTGAGAGGTTGCAGACCGAGGCAGCGAGGATTCACCCCAGCGCACAGTCAGCCCGGGAGCTCTGTGAGCCAGGACTGGAGCCCCACACTACGGCTAACCTGGATGATTTGCAGCGGTCTTGGGAAACCTTAAAGAATGTGGTAAGTCCTTACAACGTGGACTTTTTGAGCCCACCCCCATCAGTTACCTTAGTTGTTCTCTTAGGAAATCCATGCATAGAGTTTACACATTCAGCCCTCGGCTGAATATCCTCTGTTGGGCCACAGATGTAAAGCAGTGAGGAAACACATGTTGTAATCTGGAAGATAAGGGGCTGGGAAACATTTGCCAATATCCCTTTTCTTGTCTAGATCAGTGAAAAGCAGCGTACACTCTATGAAGCTTTGGAACGCCAACAAAAATACCAGGATTCCCTTCAGTCCATCTCCACAAAAATGGAGGCCATTGAGATGAAGCTAAATGAGTGTCTAGAACCTGGCAAGAGTCCCGAAAGCCAGATGGCTGAACATCAGGTAAAAATAGCTATGAGTTCAGTTTCCTGCATGATTAAATAGGTGTATTCTTGTGACGGGTTGCCCTGCCAGGCATGTGTTTCAGAGATCAAGCTGACTTTTTTTTTTTTTAATATATCAGCTCTTACAGAATAAGCAAGATTCCAAATGGTGGTTGTTTCAGCCTCTGCTCTGGGAGAGAGCTAAGAGAAAAAGACAGAAATTCAGTCTTGACTCTAATTAAAGATAGCTTTTTACATGCATTGATGTTGCTGTTTAACTTTTATTACACAAAGCATATTTCCTGATCGTTGCCAAATTATTTTGATTTTGTTATAAGACTAAAATGTAGCTCAAAGCTACCTTCTCTGGGTATCGTTTTAAGAAACTTAGCCAGTGTGCGCTGGTACCTCACCAGTATTACGTAAGAGATGAAGTCTCAGACTTCAGTGGGCAAAGAAGCAGTTAAAGAATAGGAGGCTGTATATGTGGGGTCGCCGTGAGTCGGAACTGACTCAACCACAACTAACAACATCTTATAATCTTGCAGTTTGTCCTGACTTGAATTATTTTAAAAGGGTTATGGAAACGGTGCAAAGCTTCAACTTTTTACTCTCATGAGAAACAAACCTAACTCAGAAGGATAATGTAAAAAATGCATGAGTTTAAAATGAATACTAAGACATGTGCATGTGTTAAAATCTGGCTAATGCTTTAACAGTGTTCTCAGTGTGCTATTATCTCACAGTCATATTTAAATGGTGTAATTAGGTCTAAGGGTACTGACGCATGAGTTCACCCAAATATTCAGTTACCATGATGTGGGGACTATACTGCTTGCCCCCGACCCCAACCCAGAAACATAAAGCAAGCCTGCACAAGGCACTGGAAAAGAAAGATATATATTTTATATTTTTTAAATAAATTTTGATAAAGAAGTTTTAAGATTGCAGAAAATTGTACAGAAAATACAGAGTTCCCATATACTCCTCCCCACCCTTGCACACATTTCTCCTGTAATTAACATCTTGCATTTGGTGATACATTTGTTACAATTAATAAGAAGTATTGGTACATTATTATATAACCAAAACCCATAATTTACAGTAGAGCTCACTCTTAGTGTGGAACAGCCCTATGGGTTTTGACAAATGCATAACGACATGTATCCACCCTTACGGTATCGTGTAGAATAGTTTCACTGCCTTTAAAGCAGAGATGATTTTAGATGCAAATTATGAGATAGGAAAGCATGATGTGATAAGTGTCTACAAAGTACAAGGAAAATATCAGCTTTAAGAATGATACTCTATAGTTTGTCTTTCCTCTAATTTGCATCTTTGTAATTTTGAAACCCAGGATAACATCCCCATTTCATATGCTGTAGTCTGGAAACGCTGGTGGTATGGTGGTAAAGAGCTACAGCTGCTAACCAGAAAGGTGGCAGTTTGAATCCACCAGGTGCTCCTTGGAAACCCTCCGGGCGGTCCTACTCTGACCTGTAGGATTCCTGTGAGTTGGAGTTGACTTGACAGCAATGGGTAGTCTGGGATGAAATTGCATTCTTTTGCAATATCAGGCCCCTTAGTATAGCAAAGGAGCCCTGGTGGCGTAGTGGTTAAGAGTTCAGCTACTAACCAAAAAGTCAGCAGTTCAAATCCACCAGCCACTCCTTGGGAACCCTAGAGGGCAGTTCTACTCTGTTCTGTAGGGTCACTGTGAGTCGAAATCAACTCTACAGCAACGAGCTTAGTTTTTTGGGTTAGTATAGGAACATTTTATCTAGAGGCAGCAGATTGAGAAATAGTGGTTTCAAGTCTGTGACACTCTTGTAACTTCTTAAGATAGAGATCAAGTGTACATCATCTATTTTTAAGTCTTGCTTTAGTACAGCTCCCTCCTTTAGTTCTTTGTGCTGTCCCAAAGTCACCCATCATCAGCCTGGCTTGGGAAGGGGGCTGCTGTGACACTCTGAAATTAGATTAAGCTTTGCTTACCTGGAGTCTGTGGTGGTGAGAACGGTTAATGCGCTCAGCTGCTAAAGAAAATGTTAGAGGTTTGAGTCTACCCAGAGGCTTTCTACCTCAACAGAAAGGCTTGGCTATCTAGCCACTGAAAACCCGGTGGAGCACAGTCCTACTCTGACACATACAGGGTTGCCAGGAGTCAGAATCTGCTCGACGACAACTGGTTTGGCTCTTTTTAGTTTTGTTTACCTGAACCAAACTGGTCATGGGCAAAGTCAGAGACTTGGGTGACTATGACAATGCTGACTTCCTCTGAGCTCCACCCATTTTTTTCCTAGACCACAGTGCGCCCAGACCTCTTCCTCCCTAGAGAGCCTCAGGAACTCACAGTCCTCTTCAAAGACTGCAGTTTTCTAATTGTTCAGGATTGTTCTCATCCCATCTGGCTAGTTGTCCCTATTGCCCCAGCATGCATCTGGGGCTACCCTGCAGTCTGTCTGTCTGGCTTCCCCCTTGCACCTGTGATTCACTTCTGGAGCAGCGGGAGAACTTCCCACAGTTGATATAGCTCCTCAGGCCAGCTTTGGTGGGGCTGTCCCTAAAGGGGCCATGTCCTACAAGCATCCAAAAGAAACACAGTATAAATTACCTCCAGGCTGGACTGGAGTGACTCTGAGTCACACACTCAGGTTATCAGGAGCCAGTGTTCCAGGAGAGGGCCTGTGTCGTTTGCCTCTCTGCCTTCAGCCACCTCCTCCTCTGTTCAAGGGTCATCATCCTTGTGGCTTAGGTGGCTGTCCACAGCTCCCAATGACCCTTCACTGGGCCCCACAGGATTTAGGAACTTCAGGAAAAAAGTTCCGGTGGCTGGCCCTGACACACACAGTTCCTAACTCAAAAAGGCAAACCAGCTCCCAACCATGACCCTGTCTCTTAATCATTAGGATGAAAATCAATACACTGAATGTAGGACAAAATTATGATTTTGTTCAAGGGGTGTAATGGTGAAAATTCAAAGTTGCCAGTTAATCCTAAGTAGTACAAATTAGAAATGAATCTATGACTTTTCTTGTAATTGAGGCCAAACATGGGACCCCTTTTTCTCCCTGTCTGAGTGGGGCGTGGAAATGCTGAGCCCCCCTTACACAGAGGAGGTATATCTCATTCAGCGATGCGGACCCATCATCAGGGCTTCACAATTATGTCAACACTATAATGAGAGGGAGAAAAGTGATGGATAATTCAATAATAAATCATGTATATAATTCAAGAGCATTTGCCTTATCTTCAAAAAGCTACCATTTTCCTGTGACCCACTTTTGCTAATTTCTGCTGAAAATGCCGAAGTCCCAAAAAGATCTGGGGCAGAGCTGTTCACGTGAAAAGCTGAATGGTATTGCAGATACCTAAATTTGTTCTTAGCTTTGGGAATGGTACTGTAAAAAAATCCCAAGCACTATTATAGGGTTACTATTTCTAAATCTTAACTGAGTGAGGGCGAGGAAGTCCAGTATGCTTTTTATATTTCCTAAAAATCAGTAGAGACACTTGGATTGTCATGTATTTTCCCAATACTCTTTTAAAAGTATTAATGTTTTTTTTAAAGAGCTAACCAAATTCATACATTTGTTTTTCCCTGCAAACACTTGTCTAAATCTACTGAACTTGGGTGAGATGCTGGGCCTTTTCTGGTGCCCTTTCTAATTTGTATTCTAGATCTAATTTTTAAGACTTTCATGGAGCCCATAAGCTAACTTGTCAGTGTGGTTCTGAGTGTTAAGTACTCTGGGATCGAGACCTTCATTATTTTGAACGACTAATGGAGGAAACCGTGGTGGTGTAGTGGTGAAGTGCTATAGCTGCTAACCAAAAGGTTGGCAGTTCATATCCAGCAAGCACTCCTTGGAAACCATATGGGGGAGTTCTACCCTGTCCTGTAGGGTTGCTATGAGTCGAAATTGACTCAACAGCAATGGGTTTTAATGCTTTAGAAGGCGCTCTGGTGGTGCAGTGGCTAAAGCGCTTGGCTGCTAACTGGAAGGTCGGCACTTTGAACCCACCAGCCATTCAGCGGGAGAAAGATGTGGCAGTCTGCTTGCATAAAGATTTGGGAACCCTACAGGGCAGTTCTACTCTGTCCTGTAGGGGCTCTATGAGTCAGAATCGACTCGATGGCAACACTTGGTTCTTTGGGGGTATTTGTTGACTTTGCCACACTAAGCTCAGTAGTAGATAGTAGGTGGAGCTCTGAGGTTTTGTTTTTTATTTTTTATATATATAACAAGTCAAATTAAATAGAGTTTGGAAAGAAGTGTGTTGATTTAGATATTCTGAGCATCACAGTAACATTATTTACCTTTGGTGTTGAACCAAACATGAGCTGTACGTTTTGCCCTTGTTTTTAAACAGTGAGTTATTTTAGAGACACTCAGGGTATGTCATTAAACCACATACATGTTGTACATGCGCCCTTTTCAAAAGCACAACTCAGAAACCCAAAGACGTGGCATTTCCTCTCCTCTCATTACTTTTGATTCAGATATTGTGGGGAGGTCTGGGTCACCAGCTCTTGTACTCAGGCTCTTGTACTGGGGACGTAAAGACATGTTTAACTGTTGCATCTTTTTGTTTGTTTGTTTTATTTACGTGAAATTCACAGAACATAAAATCAACCATTTTAAAATAAACAATTCATTGGCATTTAGTACATTCCACAGTGTTGTGTGGGAACCCCGGTGGCGTAGTGGGTAAGAGTAGGGCTGTAGCCACCACCTCTATCTTGCTCCAAAGCGTTCTCATCACCCCAGAAGAAAACCTCATACCCATTAAACTTGACTGCTGAATCGTAAAGTTAAATAAAATAGCATCGCTCCAAAAACATGCACCCTTCCTTCAGAGTAAACAGAAGCACCAGGAGAGAGGTCTGCCTCTAACAGGATCAAAACTAACAGTTCTAGAATTCCTAATTCCTTCCTTACTTAATGCTGAACATTCAGAGAGCTATTTTAGAACATTCTGAGTTTGAAATAGATGTTGGTAACCTCACTAGACACCTGGTTAAATGAAGAGGCTTTTTTTTTTTTTCCAGTTGTTCCATAATAATTCAGATGTAAGTTTTGTCTATCCTAAATTTGAATTAATTCCATTTGTCTAGATGCCTTGAACACCTACTATGTGCACTGCTCTGTGCTGTGAGAAATATTTAGTGAGAGAGAGACTTAGAATTTATTTTGGTTGAGATAGACAAGCCTTTAAGTTAATACCCACCCAGAACCCAGTGCCATCGAGTCGATTCCAACTCATAGCGACCCTATAGGATGGAGTAGAACTGCCCCATAGAGTTTCCAAGGAGCGCCTGGCAGATTCGAACTGCTGACCCTTTGATTAGCAGCTGTAGCACTTAAGCACTACGCCACCAGGATTTCCTTTCAGTTAATATATGAGATAAAAGCCTGCTTTAGCGGTGGCGTGATTACTAATATATTGTCCAGAAAACAGAAATGTGATTGCGGATGGAAGTGGTAGAAAGCGGATAAAAGGAGGTTTAGCAAGGTCCTTAGGAAGACAAATGGTTTGAAGATTTGGATTGACAACAGGAGTATGTAGGAGGCTTTATAAATGGAAAAGCCTGAGGAAGAGTACGGAGGAGAGACTGAGAGTGAGCATGGTATGAAACCAGGAGGGGGCGCTGCTTGCTCTTGCAGAAGGATCAGTGCAAAACAGACAGCGAGGTCAGGCTCGCTTGTCCTGGAGAAGCCTTTAAAACAAACCAATTGTAGGGATTTCATACTATGGCAATCAAGTACCATAAGTGTGATTGTTAATAGCAGAAAACAAGTTAGTGGACAAAAAGCATTTTGGATATATAATCTACGAATAAATAGCATCAATCTATAAATTCAATGCAATCTCATTTAAAAATCCCAGCAAGTTTTGTGGTAGAGATGGACAAGCTAACTCTAAAATATATTGCAAATGTAAGAAAGATATATACTGAAAATGCAAAAGTCAAGAATAGCCAAGACAACCTTTAAGAAGATGAATAAAGTTGAAGAATGTACCCTCTCAGATAGCAAGTCGACTTCAGTTACTTTAAGTTAGTGTGCTATTGGCACAGTCATGTCGGTCAATGGAACAAAATTAGAGGTCAAAATCACTCCCATATACACTGACCTATGTCAAAGATTATACCACAAAACGATGGGTGAAAAACGGTCCTTTCAATAAATGGTCCTGGGTCAACTGGATATCCATACAAAAAAAAAAAAATTGTTTTTGACCCTTACCTTACACTAGACACAAAAATTAAGTTTAGTTGAATTGTAGATCTAAATGTGAAGATAAAAGACAAAAACTTTTGAAACAGTGCTTTTCAAACCAATTATTTAAAAACTTTCTAATCCATCACAGACTTATACTTTAGTGGAATAGAATAAAATGCTGCCTGGATATTAGGACAATGTAAGATTCCTGTAAAAGTTTCTTAACACTTACTGTTAATATCTTTATCTCATCACAAACTGGTAAGACACATTTAACTGACTGGCACCAGCCCATGGACCACACTTTGAATGGCATCTTTCCAGAAGATATTCATGACTTTGAGGTAGACAAAGGTTTCTTAAATAGGACACAAAAAGCCCTGTCTATAAAGAAAAATACAGTGGATGACAATAAAGTTAACAACTTCTGTTTATCAAAAGCCACTATTAAAAGGGAATCATTGTTTTACTAACAGAAAAGCCACGCCACAAAGTAGGAGAAGGTAACTGCAATACACACAACCGACAGAGGACTCCAATCCAGAATATATAAAGAACTCCCACACATCAGTAGGAAGAGGAGGGACACCAATAGAAAATGGGGAAGGCATTTTAGCAGACAGTCACAAAAGAGGATATCCAGATGGCCGTCAAGCATATGATAAAGTGTTCCATCTCATTAGACATCAGGGAAATGCAAGTTGAATCTACCCTGAGATGCCGTATGAACCCACTACCTACCTACCTGTTGCCGTCAAATTGATTGCAACTAATAGCTCCACTTATAACCTCTGCACATTTTAGATTATATATAGTATTATCAATGCAATCATTTTTTAAAAAATAAATTGGACACGACACTTGATGTTAGAGAAATAGAAGCTTTTGTTTTAAATATTTATCAAGAGCATACTCTGAGGAAGCACTAAGTTTACAGGGAAGCCTACAATCCTAAAGAAGAAACAGGAATTATGGAATAAAGGCACATTTGAAACTATGAAATATTGGCAAATGTAAAGCCTCTGTTACTTTACTTGAATTTGTGGCTGCTTCTCCCGTGGTAGTGCCTGTTTTTCTAACATGCCATTAAATTCCTAAATAGAATTTTTTTTCCTAAGAAGATCCTAGCTCAAGGAAAGGTCATAAAATACAAAAAATTACAAATAAAAACTCGTACAACTGTGATAGATGTTTAACAGGAAACCAGAGTACAACTAAGAGATGAGTAGGAATTTAGATTGGGTTCTCAGTCAAGGCCTACCTGATAAGTGACAATTAACCTAAGATTCGAAAGATGAAGAGAATGATTAAATGAGTGGGAACAAGAGTAGTCCAACTTGAGGGAACAGCATGTACAAAGGCCCTGAGGCCAGAAAGAGCTAAGGCCCTGGAGTAACTGAAGAATCCAGGATTGTAGCGTCAAGAAGGGGTGAGACCGTATACATATATGGTAAGGAGTTTGGATTTTATTTTATAGATAGTAAGATGCTATTGACTATTTTAATGCAGGGGAGTGACATGATCGGATTTACATTTTTAAAGGGTCACTCTAGTTGCTTTATGAAAAGAAGATTGAGGCGACAACAATGAAAGCAGGTAGATCTCTCAGTAGGCCATTATAGCAATCCAGATAAGAGATGATTGACTTTGACTTAGGGTAGAGTGGAAACCCTGGTGGCATAGTGGTTAAATGCTATGGCTGCTAACCAAGAGGTCGGCAGTTTGAATCCGCCAGGCACTCCTTGGAAACTCTATGGGGGCAGTTCTACTCTGTCCTATAGCGTCGCTATGAGTCGGAATCGACTAGATGGCAGTGGGTTTTTTTTGGTTTAGGGTAGGGTAGTGGCAGTGAATATATGCAGATACATAAGGTATATTTTGGAGGTAAAAACAGGAATAGGTGATGGATTGGATGTGGAGAGTGAAGGACAGGGAGGGGTCAAGAATGACTCCTAGGTCTTCAGCTGGAGCAATTAGGAAAAGATGGTGCCTTATACTGAGATGGGAAAGACATGGGAGGAAGGCTTTATACTTAGTAAGTTGGAGATGCCCATGAAATATGTAAGGTGAATATATATATATATGCCTGAAATTTAGAATATGTCTGGGTTAAGGATATACCTTTGCAAGTTTTCAGCATTAGGAAGCAGTTAAAGCTTGGGAATGAAGTATATTTGTGGTTAAAGACCTAGGAATCCACTTCTGTTAAGATTACAGCCCAGAAAACCCTATGGGGCAGTTCTACTTTGTTACATGGTGTCTCCATGAGTTAAAAATTGACATGATGGCACCTAACAACAACAATAAAGACACTAAGGCAGACTAGGAAGAAATGACCTGTGGTCTACCTCTGAAAATCAGCCAATAAAAACCATACAGATCACGATGGTCTGATCCACAAACAGCCACAGGAATGGTGCAAAACCGGTCGGTGTTTCATTCTGTTGTGCATGGGGTCACCATGAGCCAGGGGCCGACTGGACAGCAACTAACAACAACAGAGGAAGAGGATCCAGCAAAGGAGATAAATAAGAAGTGTCAAAGATTTCTCTTGTATACTGTGGGTCGTATACTAAAATGCAGTACTTCTTTCAGACTTGGAGAAATTTGGAGTGGGAAAAGTCATGTCGAGGAAGAAAGTCATGAATTTTATTTTCAACATAGATTTATAGACTCTTAGACATAATTAAGCATACCCTCTCGTATCACAGATAAACCTATTGGAACCCAGAACCATTAACTTATTCAAGCTCAGCGAAGTGAGTGACAGAAATTGTTTTAAAATCAGAAATGTTCTGCCATGCAGACTGGGACTTTCATTTTGAAACAGGCTAGTAGGTCCCCTATTTGCTGATTCAGTGGCTTCCAGCTGAAATGTCTTCCACTGATCTTAATCAGTGAGACTCAGCTAAGTGATACAATATCTAGTCAAAAAAATAAATACACGAGTGTGATTCCACAGTTTTTCCTACAGGCATTGATGGATGAGATTCTCATGCTTCAAGATGAAATCAACGTGCTCCAGTCATCTCTCGCAGAGGAGCTGGTGTCCGAGTCACCCGAGTCCGACCCCGCGGAGCAGCTGGCCCTGCAGTCCACGCTCACTGTCTTGGCCGAGCGAATGTCTACCATCAAGATGAAAGCTTCAGGGAAACGACAGCTTCTGGAGGTAACAGTAACTCTGAGGGTGCCCCTCATTTCTGAATTAACTATCAAAGTTGTGTTAGCAAGCATGTGGGTTTCTTATGTGATCTACGTTTTTATTGTATCCCACTCTTAAGATGCTGGTGCTGTGTTCCAAGAATGGTCTTATATAGAGAGCATTGAGTTGGTGTGTAACCATGAATATGTCCTTTTACTCCTTTCATTTCAGGCATGATGTATTGAGAATGTGGAAAGCAAATACTTGGTAGATATGAGCCTTGTGGGATAATTGTGGAAGGTTTGCACAATGGTTTGCTATATGTAAATAAGAGTATTCTAAGAATAATTCCTGCTATTACTAAATCTATGAAAAATAAACCTTACTTAGTCACTAATAGTCAATTCAGACATATTGACTTGTACAAATACTGTTATAATTCTGATTCTTATGCTACTTAATTGAAATATTATTTGATATAGACACAAGTTTTGGAAACGATAACATATGTGTTAAAAATTATCTGTTTTCTTTTTTGATTATTGTTCTCCTACAATTCTTGGCCATAAGCATATATAATGTCATATTCTAACTCATATAGACTGGAAGCTCCATGAAGGCCCTTATAGTGTCTGTCTCATTTTATCTCCAGGTCCTAGCACATAATCGGTTATCAATACAGTGTTTATTATATGGACCAAATAATATTTTATTTAGCCTCCAATTACACCATATTTCAATTAGCCATGGCCCTAGTGTTAGGTATATGGGCTATTTCTAGTTTTACTTATTCTAAGATTAGTAAAGTTATATATTTCTTGTTTTAGATAAATTTAAAATCAATGTGTCTGCCTTATTAATATCCTATATAAATGACTTAGTAAAATATTTCATTTAAATAATAAGTATCATTATTATTATTAATAATTTTTTTTTTTTTTTAATATTTAGAGTTTGTTATCCTGAGACCTGACTTTTTCATTCATTGATATTGACCCCATTCACTCTGTGGAAAACCTGTGAGGTTTCAACATGAAGTGTTTGACCTTGATTTTTTTTTTTAATATGAATTTTTGACATGATTGAAAAAAACTAGCGCTCTTACCTGAAAATTTGGATTTCTGCCTTCACTCAAAATGCAGTAACACTGCGCTACCTCTTCCCACTAGGCATCAGTTGCCTTAAACTGCATGGTGGCTGCCCTTTTAGGTAGATCCTGTAGTCCCCACCACTCGCTTTCATTCCCAGACTTTGAGATCAAGTGTCTATTGCCATTTGCCAACTGCCTTACGCCATTGTTTTGTTCTCATCCTTGTCCGTTATCATCATTTATGTTATCTGCTTGGTACTGTAGGCAAATTATTTTGGGATCTTTGCTCAGCTTTAGGTGTATGTTAGGATCATCAGGAAAGCTTTTCAAAAACACTAATCTCAAACCCCCTCCCCACCCCCCAAAAATTCTGATATATTACCCTGGAATGTGACCTCGGCATAGGTATTTTTTTAGTTTCACAGGGGATTCTGATGTGTAGCCAAGATAGAGAACCACTGCTCGGTGGTGGTGACAGTTGAGTTCTAATGGTTTTGCCTTGGGTTGATCAGTGTTACATTTTACTTAATCCATTAGGAAAAGCTAAATGACCAACTGGAGGAACAGAGGCAGGAACAAGCCCTGCAGAGGTACCGCTGCGAAGCCGACGAGCTGAACCACTGGCTCCTGAACACTAAGGCCACACTGGACATTGCGCTGGGCACGCCCAAGGAGCCCATGGACATGGAAGCTCAGCTGGTAGACTGCCAGGTACAAAAAAAGGTCTTGAAGGCAAATCCCAACGTCACAAAGTGCACTTTTAACTGCAGAAAACCTGGTAAAAAGGCTTGGTATGGATATATGATTTTCTATAACCCATGTACTTTTTACATTTAGAGAGTAAAAACGTAATGCATTATAAAAGCTTAAATGAAATTCAGACTTGGACTTAGTCTTCTGAAGAATTTTACCGATACTATCCATTCTTTAGAAAATCTTTAGCTTCCTAAAAGATATTTTAAAAGTCTATAGGTACCAAAACCCTTAAGGTATTTTATTTAGTGGCTAAATAAAGAATGCAAACTGAATGAGAAGAGTTAGTGGTAGCAAGTCAGACAGTAGATAAATACAACTGGAATTTTCCATAGGTGCTCTGTTGCAGTTTTGGTTCTAATCCTGATAAACTATTCAGAAAACTTCGAAACACTGTCAGTTATAGGCAGACAGGTAGACTGTACATGGGAAGATTGTCCATTGGAGCAGAACTTATGTGAGGGTTAACGTTGCATTAAGGCCTTTATTCTAATATTATTTTCTTACCTTTTTATTATGTAAATTTTCAAACACACATAGAAGCATAGAGAATAGATCATGAAGCCTCATGTATCAATTATCAAACTTCAGCAATTATCAACAAATTAATTTACACACATCGGTGAGATACCCCTTATCAGTTCTTTTGTTTAATTTAGCTAACAAGTCTCTAGAAAACTCTACCTAATCTGCAGGGTTAGTATCATTACTCATGACTTCATATTTCTCTCATTTACAATCAGAGGAAATAAGCAAAAAGAATTAGCGAACGCTACCTTTTCTTCTTACGTTATTATGTAATATGTCATTTTGGTCATTGCTTATTTATGATTTGAGATTCATTACATTGATCATTATAATTTAGAGTTTTAAATGCTCCAGGAGCTGTGTCTATGTGGGTTTAAACCGTGATTATTAACGGCCTTGATGGTACAGAATAATTTGAGCACCACGTGCAAGAGTTCTCTATTCTTTATGTTGTCTTTTCCAATGTTGCTTTTCTAAAAAGAGACATCTATTTTTAGTATTCCCTTCTAACACTTGAAATTACCAAAAGCACTAGCATTTCAAAATTACTCTTTATTATGACTCCCACCTCTCCCTTTTATAATAATATAATAAACTATTATAATAATAATGCATAAAGTCCCCAATTCAGAAAATATCTTTCAGAACTTTAAAAAAGTATTAAAATGGCAATTTGACCATAGTTTAAGAAACTAGAAGTATATGAAATTACACAAATGAACAACAGTTCCTAAGTCAATTAAAACCAAGTATTTAAACAAACTGTATGATAATTATGAAGTTCCAGGGTGGTACAAACAACACTCTCAGTTGCTCATTAAAAGGTCAAGTCTACCTAGAGGCACCTTGAAAGAAAGACCTGGAGATATACTTCTGAAAAACCAGCCATTGAAAACCCTATGGAGCACAGTTTTACTCTGATAGACATGGGCCCTCCATGAGTTGGAGTCAACTGGATGGCAACTGGTTTATGATAATGATAATTGTGGGCATTACAGAGAAGCAGAATCACATTATGACTTATTGAGCCCTGGTCATTTTGCCTTCATGGGCCCCTACCTCCTTAAAAAAATATTAAAAATTATATTTTAAAACTGCTTTGGTATAAAGACAAATATAATCCAGGGTGGATTCATTCTTACATTTTTTTCTTCTGATTTTAAAAGAAATTATAATTAAAACATCTGTATGGGTCCCTAAAAATATCCTGGGTTCTAGGTACTGTGCCTGCAATGCCTAATGGAGAAGTCAGCCCTGCACAGGATTATATGAATTTCTCCAAAATAATTCTCAGGAAATCATCCTTTAAGCCTCATTTCATTAAAAAATTTTACTCTTCCAATTTGTTCTAGTTTTTTGGTGCAAAGCTGTGTAATTCCAAATTTGTACAGAAAAACAAGATATCTTAAACAAATATCTTGATTGAATATGATTTAGAAAGTACATTTCAAAGAGTTCAGAGTTAAGGACTAAAAAAATTGAACGATTTCTGTAGAAAAATATACTCTTAGTCTGTTTTGTTTTTAATCTTACTTTGGAGGAAGGGAAGCTATTTTGCATCTTCTCTGGATTATATCTTCTATTTTAGAGGAAAACTCTGTAGCACTAGAAAGCTGTCACAGAAAATGAAAGCAAATTTTCTAGGAAAAGTAGAACATATTAAAAAAAAAAAAAAAGGAATTAAGAACGGCAACCTGGAAAAAAAAAAAAATTAACCCAAAGAAGCAGTATCTTGAAAGGGAAGACCTTCTTAAATTTAACAAGGAAAGGATTGATCATGTGTGATCTCTTTATTATTATTAGACACGTAAGTGTCATAATCCAACACGAAAATAATGAGATAGCTCTAAACCCAGGGTCTTTTCTCCTGATCTGTTGTCTGTATACATGCTTTCCATGTGTTTTTCCAATGTGTTTTTCATTAAGTGATATCTAATCCTAAAAGAGAGAAAAATTAGGAAGCTCAAAGAATTTTTTTTTAATCTGTGTGCTTCAAGATTGTAGAAAAACTAGGAAAAAGTTTGTTCATCTGCAAAAGACGAGGAAAGTGTTATACTTCCCTGTGGGAACCGTCCTTGCAGAAGCTGGCAGGGTGTATGAATTTCATCATTGCTTTTGTTGCTCCAGAACATGCTGGTGGAAATAGAGCAGAAGGTGGTGGCCTTATCAGAACTGTCGGTCCACAATGAAAACCTACTCCTGGAGGGCAAGGCACACACAAAGGACGAGGCTGAGCAGCTGGCAGTTAAGCTGAGAACATTGAAGGGGAGCCTGCTGGAGCTACAGAGAGCCCTGTATGACAAGCGGCTCAACATCCAGGTAAGGGCCCTGGGCCCCTGACAGCAACACTATTTACTGACACACTGTTTGCGTGCTTTTGAATGTGTGAGACATAGAGGAAAAGGTTGGACAGTGATACATACTTAGATACGTACCCCACTTATACAAAAGTTTGAGCATGCGATTTCAATTTACACTCTGACTTTGGCAAGAATTTTCAAATAGGTTTTAGAAGGACCCTTGAGTCTTAGACCTGAAGACTGCAGTGTGGTAAAAGAAAAGAAAAAGAAAACAATTACCCAAATCTAGCAAATAGACTAATTTCTTTAAAAAATTAAACACAGGTAATGGATTGAGAAAAGTAACCTATGACACTTTCACATTTTGCTTTTATTTCTCTTACATTCTACTTTTAGAGATAATCTCAGGCTGTTTTATTAAGTGCACATAATTTTATAATCGTCACGTATCTCAGGGAAATCAAACCTTGCCACTATCATGCAGTGACTTTAGCATTCCCTAACAATGACTTCATCTTATATCACTACAGGTTTTTGGGGATAGTATTTGCCTGGTATACAAAAAATAAATAAATTTTTTTTTTTTTTTTTGGTATACCTTGTAACTTTTCCTTGATTTCAGGCTTTCTGTGTCCTCACTCTAGATTTGTCTTCTATAAAGAACATTTAGCTATATCTTGTCAGTTTTTAAATTTTATCTAATCAGAAAATCTCTCATTTTTAAGTGTCAAATTTAGTCCGTTTAAATTTATTGTGATTTTCCTATTTTGACTTCTGTTAATTTTTGCTTTTCTATTTTTCTCTCTCCATTTTAACCTTTGTTTTTAAGCCCTGGTGGTACAGTGAGTAAGGGCTTGGTAGCTGATGAAAAGGTCAGCAGTTCAAATCTACCAGCCGCTTCTTAGAAATCATATGGGACAGTTCTGCTCTGTTCTGTAGGGTTACTGAGTGTTGGAATTGACTTGATGACAGTGAATTTGGTTTTTTGGTGTTTTTTTTTTTCTGTTTTTTATTGTTGTTGTTTATTTGTTCAGTTTTCCCTCTACTTTTTGCCACGCAGATCAGATTTCTTCCCACAGGGCTTATATACTATTATTGCCCAATATTTTAATTTTGTCCTTTTAAAATCCCCACATATTAGATAGCACTATACTGTACAAAAAAATCAACCAAGTATTTACTGAGAAGCTGCTATGTGCCAGTGATTGTTCTATGTAAAACAGTGAAGGGGCTTGAACAACAACATATAGATATTTAAAACAATTCTTGTGTTCAAAGGATTATAGCTGGGGAAGACAGATAATAAATAAAAGTTAAAAGCAAATTATATACTAAGTTAAAGGTGGTAGAAGCCATGGAGGAAAACAACAGAGGACAGGTGAACAGGGAAAGGCAGGGGTGGAAGAATTTGTCATTTTTAAAAGGCTGCCCAGGAAGGCCTCTTCTGTGTTACATTTGAAGTCTTGAACCATGCAGGCATGAGGGGAGAGTGTTCCAGGCAAAGACGAAAACAAGTACAAAGGCACCCAGGTGGGATCATGTCTGGCTGTTCAAGGAGACCAGTGTGGCTGCACTGGAGTAAGCAAGAGTCAAGTGGTGGCAAATGAGGGTAGAAAGGTAAACAGGGCCCAGGAAGTAAAGGACCTTGATGGCATCTTGTAGACTTCGGCCTTTTTTCTGTGGGAGATGAGAAGCTATTGGAGTTTTGGGGAACAGGAATGACGTGATCGGATTTTAACCACCAGGGTGGAAGCTGCGAAACCAGTAAAGGGGCAGTATAGACATAGAGATAATTGAGAAGATGAAGACTCTTTAAGGAACAGATATTAGGGGAGAAGGAGGTATCTAGTTTAGTTTCATTTGGACCATAGTTTACTTTTAGACAGGTTGTGTTTGAGATGCCTATGCAATGCCAAGGAGTGGTTGGAATTTTGGGGAGAGACCTGGGCTGGAGTCATCAACCTCTGATGATCCTTAAAGGCAGAGCCTTGATGAGATCACCACGGGAGTAAGGGCAGATCCAGAAGACAATGATGCGAGAACTAAGCCCTTAAGCACTTCAACATGGAGAGTTTGGAAGATGTGGAGGAGCCCACAAAGGGCAGTAAAAAGGAAAAGCCAGTGAGGCAGGAGGAAAACAGGGTTTGGTTCCTGAAATCCACTTGAAGATGCAGTTTCAAAGAGGAGGGAGAATCAGTGGGATCCAATGCTGCTGAGAGGAGAGGTAAGAGGAGAACTGAGAATTAACCACTGGGTTTAGCTATGAACATGGCAGCCATCCGTGACCTCACAGCTGTCTCAGTGGAGTGGAGGAGACAGAAAGGACTCTGAAGTGAAAGTGAGAATGAGAGCTGGGGAAGTGGAGAGGGTGAGCACAGCGAACTCTTTCCAGGAGTTTCTCCATAAAGGGGAGGGGAAAATGTGATGATGAGCAGTAAGGAGATGCGGGTCAAGATAAAATTGTTTTGTTTCCTTTGAAGATCAGAACAATAATGACATGCTTACAAGTAGATGGAAATGACTCAGTGGAGGAAAGACAGGGTAGGATCAAAGTTGAAGTTTGGTCTTAGAACTACAAGAACAGGAGGGAAACTAGCGTGTTTGAAGACAGGTGTTGGCAGGGATGTAAAGTGGTAGAAGTTCTATGGAAGTTCACCATGATTGCTTCTGTTTTCTCCACGTAATAATGATCGTTCTCATTCCCCTATATGTTTCTCAGTTTTTTGCAACTCCTATATGATCTGGAAAACTGAATTAATATTTTAAAGATGTCAATTCTTCTAATATTAATACATAAATTATTCTCAGCTAAACTACTAACTGGATATATTTGAAGTGTAACAAAATGACACTGAGTTTTACCTGAAAAAAGAAACATGTGAAAATAACTAAAAAAATTCTAAAAATGAAGAGTTGTGATAGAGTGTTAATCTATCGTATATTAAAATATAATACTGCAATAATTAAAATAATATAGTAATGGCACAATAAATAGACAAACAAAAAATTAAACAGAATAGTCCAGAAAGAGACTCCTGGTATGTAAGGGAATTTCATAAGCATTTAAGGTGATATTTCAAGTGAGTGGGTATAACTTTTTCTGTAAATAATAATAAAGTAATAGGCTAATCACCTGAAATATGATAAACTAGAATACTTATCCCATTCCTTACAGAATGCATCTTGGATGGATCAAAGATTTAACTATAAAAATTAAACTCAAAATGTTCAAGATATATGGGTATTTTTAAAAATTTTTTAAAAGAGGAGGATCTTTGCCGGTATTCCCCAAGCCCAGAATTTGATAGTTTCTTTAAAATTACTGCACAAAAATGAAAAAGTTCTGAATGACAAAATAAATAAAGTTAAAAGACATAGATAAACAGGGAAGGAAACATGCCGTTTACATGACAAAAAATGAATTCTCTTAATTTCCACAAACCTTTTGTAAATCAATAAAGAAAAGATTACCTCATAGAAATACAGGCAAAAGGTATGAAAAGACAATCAAAGGAAAAGAAATGCAAATAGTCAATAATCATATGAAATATATTTGGACTCTCTATTGGAGCCCTGGTGGCGAAGTGATTAAGAGTTCAGGCTGCTAACCTGGCAGTCCGAATCCACCAGGCACTCCTTGGAAACCCTATGAGGCAGTTCGACTCTGTCCTATAGGGTCAATATGAGTTGGAATCGACTCCAAGGCAATGTTTTTTTTTTTGATAAATAAATGCAAATAAAGATGCAACTTTTGTCTTTAAATTAACAAACTTTAAAGTGCACACATAATCTGACCTCATGAATCAAAGCGAAAAGAAAAATGTTAAAAATAATAAAATTGAACAAAACTAGAATGATTTTCTAATTGGAAAAATATGCAATATTCCAGTTAGTTTTATAAAAAGGTACTATCAGGCTAGTGGTTGATATCTAAAAGCATAATGCTGTTTTTTTCCTCTTTTAAATCACAGAGTGTGAATTAATACAACCATTAAGGAAGCCAAAACAAAGGGAGAGGCTTCCAAGTTTCCTGTCTCAGATAGCTATTACTATTCCAAGAGGCAGGTAGGAATGGAAGGGGCAGCCTGATATCACATGCACACACCTAGGAAGCTTTTGAGACCCTGGGTGGCACAAACAGTTAAGCCTTTGACTACCAGCTGACTACCCACAGACACCTCGGAAGATAGGCCTGGCAATCTGCTTCCAAATGGTCACAACCTTAAAAACCCTATGGAGCTAAGTTCTACTCTGCACACATGGGGTCGTATGACTCCGAATCAGCTCTATGGCAGCTAACAACAAGAAGCTTCAGACTGATACTCAAATGCACACATAGTGATTCAACAACAGGCCACAAACTCCAAGGCCTTCAGGCCTGGGAAGGGACTAAAGTACATGAAGCAGGCTAGACAGGCCTTGGCAAGCTGGGCTCAAGGCAAAGCAGTAGCTGTCACTCAGCTCCAGCTATTGTCACCTTTGCCAGATCCTCCCGTTTCTCCAAAGAAATGAAATTCGGATTTTTATGTAAAATCTTCCAATTAATAAATGCTTTCATTTAATTCTAAAATTTTTCATTAGTTTGTATGGTAAACCAAACAGGTCTTCAAGCCACATTTGGCTCTCAGTCCATTGCTTTGCAAACACTGCTTCCCACTGGAGCACACGATCCTTGAACCTCCCTCTGCCTTTCTTGCAGAGGAGTTTCTTCATCTGTAAAATTGAGGTAAAAATGGTATTTAACTTTAAAACAAAACAATTGTCTCAAGGATTTTAATGCAAGTAATGCTTACAGTAAGTGTGCAAATTACATTGATTATAATAATTTCTAGTAACAACCTGTTTCTAGATCGCATTCTTTGGGAGGAAAAGAACATCTGAACTGCTCAAAGACTACGTACGTATTGAGCATGAGGACAGCCACCTGGGATACCCACACAGAGCAGATACTGCCAATGGCCACACAATTTCTTTAAAATGTGTGAAGTACTGACTCCGCCAAGAAGCGAAAGGCTACCTTAGGATACTGTCGTGCAAAGCGTTGTTGTTGTTATCTTGTTAGGTGCCATCGAGTCAGTTCCGACTCATAGTGACCCCATGGACAACAGAACGAAACACTGCCCGGTCCTGTGCCATCCTTACAATCGTTGTTATGCTTGAGCTCATTGTTGCAGCCACTGTGTCAATCCACTTTGTTGAGGGTCTTCCTCTTTTCCACTGACCCTGTACTCTGCCAAGCATGATGTCCTTCTCCAGGGACTGATCCCTCCTGACAACATGTCCAAAGTATGTAAGACGCAGTCTCACCATCCATGCTTTTAAGGAGCATTCTGGTTGCACTTCTAAGACAGATTTGTTCATTCTTTTGGCAGTCCATGGTATATTCAGTATTCTTTGCCAGCACCACAATTCAAAGGTGTCAGCTCTTCTTCGGTCTTCCTTATTCATTGTCCAGCTTTCACATGTATATGATGCGATTGAAAATACCATGGCTTAGATCAGGCTCACCTTAGTCTTCAAAGTGACATCTTTGCTCTTCAACACTTTAAAGAGGTCCTTTGCAGCAGATTTGCCCAATGCAATGCGTCTTTTGATTCCTTGACTGCTGCTTCCATGACTGTTAATTGTGGATCCAAGTAAAATGAAATCCTTGACAACTTCAGTCTTTTCTCTGTTTATCATGATGTTGCTCACTGGTCCAGTTGTGAGGATTTTTGTTTTCTTTACGTTGAGGTATAATCCATACTGAAGGCTGTGGTCTTTGATCTTCATTAGTAAGTGCTTCAAGTCCTCTTCACTTTCAGCAAGCAATGTTGTGTATCTGCATAACGCAGGCTGTTAATGAGTCTTCCTCCAATCCTGATGCTCAGTTCTTCTTCATACAGTCCAGCTTCTCGGGTTATTTGTTCAGCATACAGATGAAATAGGTATGGTGAAAGAATACAACCCTGATGCACACCTTTCCTGACTAATCCAATCAGTATCCCCTTGTTCTGTCCGAACAACTGCCTCTTGATCCATGTAAAGGTTCCTCATGAGCACAATGAAGTGTTCTGGAATTCCCATTCTTCGCAGTGTTATCCATAGTTTGTTATGATCCACACAGTCAAGTGCCCTTGCGTAATCAATAAAACACAGGTAAACATCCTTCTGGTATTCTCTGCTTTCAGCCAGGATCCAACTGACATCAGCAGTGATATCCCTGGTTCCACGTCCTCTTCTGAAACCGGCCTGAATTTCTGGCAGTTCCCTGTTGATATACTGCTACAGCTGTTTTTGAATGGATCTTCAGCAGAGTTTTGCTTGCATGTGATATTAATGACATTGTTCTATAATTTCCACATTCGGTTGGATCACCTTTCTTGGGAATAGGCATAAATCTGCATCTCTTCCAGTCAGTTGGCCAGGAAGCTGTCTTCCATATTTCTTGGCATAGACGAGTGAGCACCTCCAGCGCCGCATCTGTTTGTTGAAACATCTCCATTGGTATTCCATCAATTCCTGGAGCCTTGTTTTTCGCCAGTGCTTTCAGAGCAGCTTGGACTTCTTCCTTTAGTGCCATCGGTTCCTGATCATATGGCACCTCTTGAAATGGTTGAATATCGACTAATTCTTTTTGGTATAATGACTGTGTGTCTTCCTTCCATCTTCTTTTGATGCTTCCTGCATCATTTAATATTTTCCCCATGGAATCCTTCACTATTGCAACTTGAGGCTTGAATTTTTTCTTCAGTTCTTTCAGCTTGAGAAACTCCGAGTGTGTTCTTCCCTTTTGGTTTTCCATCTCCAGCTCTTTGCATATGTCATTATAATACTTTATTTTGTCTTCTCGAGAGGCCCTTTGAAATCTTCAGTTCTCTTACTTCATCAATTCTTCCTTTTGCTTTAGCAGCTCGACACTCAAGAGCAAGTTTCAGAGTCTCCTCTGACATCCACCTTGGTCTTTTCTTTCTTTGCTGTCTTTTCAGTGACCTCTTGCTTTCTTCATGGATGATGTCCTTGATGTCATTCCACAACTTGTCTGGTCTGTGGTCACTAGTGTTCAATGCATCAAATCTATCCTTCAGGTTGTCTCTAAATTCAGATGGGATATACTCAAGGTCATATTTTGGCTCTCATGGACTTGCTCTGATTTTCTTCAGTTTCAGCTTGAACTTGCATATGAGCAGTTGATGGTCTGTTCCACAGTCAGCCCCTGGCCTTGTTCTGACTGATGATATTGAGCTTTTCCATAGTCTCTTTCCACAGATATAGTCAATTTGATTTCTGTGTGTTCCATCTGGCGAGGTCCATGTGTATAGTCACCGTTTATGTTGGTGAAAGAAAGTATTTGCAATGAAGAAGTCGTTGGTCTTGCAAAATTCTATCATTCGATCTCTGGCATTGTTTCTGTCACCAAGGCCATATTTTCCAACTACTGATCCTTCTTCTTTGTTTCCAACTTTCGCATTCCAATCACCAGTAATTATCAATGCATCTTGAGTACACGTTTGATCAATTTCAGACTGCAGCAGCTGATAAAAATCTTCTATTTCTTCGTCTTTGGCCCTAGTGGTTGGTGCGTAAACTTGAATAATAGTCGTATTAACTGGTCTTCCTTGTAGGCATATGGATATTATCCTATCACTGACAGCGTTGTACTTCAGGATAGATCTTGAAACGTTCTTTTTGACGATGAATGCAACACCGTTCCTCCTCAAGTTGTCATTCCCAGCATAGTAGGCTATATGATTGTCTGGTTAAAAATGGGCAATACCAGTCCATTTCAGCTCGCTAATGCCTAGGATATCGATGTTTATGTGTTCCATTTCATTTTTGATGATTTCCAATTTTCCTAGATTCATACTTCGTACATTCCAGGTTCCGATTATTAATGGATGTTTGCAGCTGTTTCTTCTCATTATGAGTCATGCCACATCAGCAAAGGCTTTACTCTATCCACGTCATTAAGGTCGACTCTACTTTGAGGAGGCAGCTCTTCCCCAGCCATCTTTTGAGTGCCTCCCAACCTGGGGGGCTCATCTTCCAGCACTATATCAGACAGTGTTCCACTGCTATTCATAAGGTTTTCACTGGTTAATACTTTTCAGAAGTAGACTACCGGGTCCTTCTTCCTGGTCTGTCTTAGTCTGGAAGCTCAGCTGAAACCTGTCCTCCATGGGTGACCCTGCTGGTGTCTGAATACCGGTGGCATACCTTCCAGCATCACAGCAACACACAAGCCCCCACAGTATGACGTGGGGGGTGCAAAGCATAAATACAGAAAAATATGGTAGGCTTTTACTAAACTGAAATTGATCACTTATTTTTTCAGTGTTTATAAATTCCATCATCTTTTGTCTAATGAAGTTACTAGTTGTTACTGTTAGCTGCCATCAGGTCAACCCTTGACTCATGACAACCCCACACACAATCGAATGAAATGCTTCTGGGCCATGTGCCGTCCCCATGGTCAGTTGTGGGATTGGACCGATGTGACCCCACAGGGTTTTCATTGAAGTTTCTAGCACCCAACATATATTGATGGGATTTTTAAAAAAAATTTTATTGTGCTTTAAGTGAAAGATTACAAATCAAGTCAGTCTCTCATACAAAAACCCATATACACCTTGCTACACACTCCCAATTACTCTCCCCCAGTGAGACAGCCCACTCTCTCCCTCCACTCTCTCTTTTCGTGTCCATTTCCCAGCTTCTAACCCCCTCCACCCACTCATCTCCCCTCCATGGAGGAGATGCCAACATAGTTTCAAGTGTCACCTGATCCAAGAAGCTCACTCCTGACCAGCATCCCTCTCCAACCCATTGTCCAGTCCAATCCATGTCTGAAGGGTTGGCTTTGGGAATGGTTCCTGTCCTGAGGCAACAGAAGGTCTGGGGGCCATGACCTCCTGGGTCCTTCCAGTCTCAGTCAGACCATTAAGTCTGGTCTTATGAGAATTTGGGGTCTGCATCCCACTGCTCTCCTGCTCCCTCAGGGGTTGTCTGTTGTGTTCACTGTCAGGGCAGTCATCGGTTGTAGCCGGGCACAATCTACTTCTTTTGGTCTCAGGATGATGTAGTCTCTGGTTCATGTGATTGATGGGATTTTTTTTATAATCGGAGACTTTTGAGATTATTTTTCCATCTGTAAGAATAAAAGGAGCCCTGTGTATGTATTATTGTCATTTCTTTTCATGTAGAAAATGTTAAATAATTTGGAGTTGATCTGAAATTTAAAAAGTTAATTGGAAAAAGACTGTTCCATTGAATGAAGATGTCAGTAAGGTTGTACCTTTTAATTAGGGCTTGGCTGACTCAGGAATCTTCAGTGGCCAGGACACAATTTCTCAGGGCTGCAATGTCTGTAAAATGGTACCATCTTTGTAACTAATTGGATTGCATGTCTGCCAATGATTAACCAATCCCAGGAGACCTCCTTCTCCATATGAAGGAACATGGACTTTAAGGACATGTAATAATATCTCTTGAATTATAGGCATCTTTCCATAGTGGTTAAGAGCTCAGCTGCTAACCAAAAGTTTGGCAGTTCGGATCCAGCTGCCACTCCTTGGAAACCCCACAAGGCAGTTCTACTCTGTCCTGTAGGGTTGCTATTTGTCAAAATGTCCTTGACAGCAACTGGTTTGGTTTTTTGGTTCTTTATAAGAAGCTCAGTTTGTTTTCACACTTTATCATCCATCCAAGGAACAGAGAGTTTGTCCTGTACAAATAATAAAATACCTTATAAAAACTTCATTTAATATTTAGTATTTCCTAATCCTAAAAAAAAAATTTTTTTTTTTTTTTTTAATCCTCATGAATCTTCCAAGGAATGTTCCTGGCAAAAGTGATTACTGTTCTGGTCTTTCAAAACTAAAAAGTTGATAGAGTCGCACCCAGTGGGGACTCTGGTGACAGAAGCCTTACTGCCTATGCCCGGGATATAAGAGAAAACTCTTATCAGATCTCAAAGGAAGTAATTACCATTAAATTATTCCTTCTGTCGGTGCCTTCTCACCCCAGGGGGAAAGGGAGGAAAATTTGAACTGGATTCTTAATCACTTTGGCTTCCTGCAAACCAAATATTATGTTAGAAAATGACTAAATCAGTATAGAAAAATTCACTGACTGAAAAATAGTATCTAATCACATAAAACTGTGTGTGGCAGCATCCGTTTTCAATGCCGCTTCATTATCTTTTCTCTAAAGCTGTGGGGTCAATTAGTCAGCTCTGACTCCCCTTCTTAAAAGTGGTTAAGCTGTTCCTACAACCTAAAATTTCAATGGTCATTTTCCCAAGCATCAATTTTGTGTAAGGAATTTGAAGGAAAGGCTCTCGGTCAGACAACGATAACGTGCTAGAACGGTGGGCTGGCAGAGAGAGCTGTGAGACATTACCGAGGGACCATCCCCCTGGGCTCTGAAACACAAGCCACTAAGAGCAACACAGAGTGGAAGTGGCTGGACACCATAACACAGTCAGCAGGCCATGGCCAAGGCCAGTTTAGCCTCCTACATTGACCTGTTTGGAGTTGTTCTCTGCAGGGCCCTTTTGACCTGCTATTTCATCCTTGCCTGGAAGAGCCAGGGTCGCGCAGAGCCTATTCTGGGTAGACAGAGCATTCTTACTTAGGGGAGAGACTGTTTCCTGCAGGAATTGATAGGTTTCAGTCCTGGAAGAGTTTCCATGCCTCCAAGTACCACATCTTTGGAAAATTGCTGCTTGTTGTTGAGAGGCATTCCTAGGCTGGGGTGGGGGGAGCAAAGCAGTGGTGATGAGTGAACTGGGTGTCACTAGTCACTCATTCTGAAGGTCCTTCAAAGTGCAAATAGCATATTTGAGACCAAAGGTACCCCATTGTTCTGCCTAAAGGACATTCTCTTGCTGGGAAGCTGGATCATCCTAAAGGAAAGGAAGTATCTGTGAGCTAAGGTGGGCTCAGAATCGGGGAGAGGGTGATATAGAATGTTACCTGTGGGCTTCACTGTTTCCTTCGGCTCATTTAGCTGCAAGCACTCATGCCAGTGTTGCCCAGGAAAAGGTACAGTCTATTATCTCATTTGACAATTGAATCATGAGATTCTAATGAGAAAGACAGAAGGTAAACGGTTCCCCCATAATAAACCAAAACCAACCCCATTGCCTTTGAGTCAGGTCTGACTCAGGGCGACCCCATGTATTACAGAGTAGAACTGCTCCATTGGGTTTCCTTGACTGTGGTATTCCAGAGCACATCACTGGGTCTTTCTTACACAGCACTGCTAGGTGGGTTCGAACTGCCAACCTTTAGGTTAGTGGTTGAGTGCAAACTATTTGTATCACCCAGAGACCTTGGTTAGTATAAAATACTGAAAATAACAGAGGTAAGGGGTCTTTGTGGGCAGTGAGACCAAATGAGAGGGAATGGCTGGATTCCACTCTGTGGTCAGGTTGGATGAAGAAGAACTGGGATACGGGTAACAGCAGCTACAGAAATAGATGGCAGGACAACTCTTCCATAGAAGCAACTTATAAAACACCACTCTTCCCTGCCACGCTGTGCTGCATCCACACTGGCCTCCTTATTGCTCTTGTTATGCCTGAAATGCTGAGTGTCTTTCACCTTAGGGCCATTGCCTCAGCTGTTCCCTCTGCCTGGAGTGTCCTCCCCTGGATTTCTGCCTGGCCGGCAGTTTCTCATTATTCAGAGCTCAGTGCTGTGGTTTCCTCCTCTGAAGATGCCTCTGTGACCACCCTAAGAAACCCGTCCCCTTCCCTCTCAATCCCACCACCCAGTTCATTGTCTTTGTAGCCTTTATCACCATCTCAACTTACCCCGTTTCTTGTTTTTTGTCTGTCTCCCCACCAGGGCACTTGTCTGGGTTCTTTTCTGCAGAATACCCCCGGTGCCTGGAACAGTGTGTGGCACATAGTGGGTGCTTAATAGATATTTAGAGGATGGTTATATTAAGAGAATGTAATTTCTCTGAGGACATATAAATATATGTGAGTAGAAAGGCTCTCAGACAGAACTAATCCCGTTTTGATGGACAGCATTTTAGGGCCTTTCAAATCCTGTTAGAGTAATTAGGCAGGAAAGATAATCTGCCTGGGTAATGAGTAGGAGCCCTGGTGGTACAGTGGTTTAAGCGCTTGGCTGCTAATGGAAAGGTCAGCAGTTTGACTCCACCAGCTGCTCTGCAGGAGAAAGATGTGGCAACCTGCTTCCATAAAGATTTACAGCTTAGGAAACCCTATGGGGAGGTTCTACTCTTTTTTTTTTTAATAATTTTTTTTTGTGCTTTAAGTGAAAGTTTACAAATCAAACCAGTTTCTCACATGTAAACTTATATACCCCTTACTCCATACTCCCACTTCCTCTCCCCCTAATGAGTCAGCCCGCTCCCTCCTTCTAGTCTCTCCTTTCGTGACCATTTTGCCAGTTTCTAACCCTCTCTACCCTCCCATCTGCCCTCCAGACAGGAGATGCCAACACAGTCTCAAGTGTCCACTTGATACAAGTAGCTCACTCCTCATCATCATCTCTCTCCAACCTATTGTCCAGTCCCTTCCATGTCTGATGAGTTGTCTTCGGGGATGGTTCCTGTCCTGGGCCAAGAGAAGGTTTGGGGGCCATGACGGCTGGGATTCTTCTACTCTTAGTCAGACCATTAAGCTTGGTCTTTTTATGAGAATTTGGGGTCTACATCTCACTGTTCTCCTGCTCCCTCAGGGGTTCTCTGTTGTGCCCCCTGTCAGGGCAGTCATCGGTTGTGGCCGGGCACCATCTAGTTCTTCTGGTCTCAGGATGATGTAGTCTCGAGTTCATGTAGCCCTTTCTGTCTCTTGGGCTCATAATTACCTTGTGACCTTGGTGTTCTTCATTCTCCTTTGATCGGGGTGGGTTGAAACTCATTGATGCATCTTAGATGGCCACTTGCTAACGTTTAAGACCCCAGATGCCACACTTCAAAGTGGGATGCAGAATGTTTTCTTAATAGGATTTATTTTGCCAATTGACTTAGATGTCCCGTGAAGCCATAGTCCCCAAACCCCTGAAGCCATAGTCCCCAAACCCCAGGGCAGTTCTACTCTTATAGGGTTGCTATGAGCTGGAATCGACTCAAGGGCAATAGGTCTGGTTAAGATAATGAGTGATAGCTTTGTCAAAGTTAGGAGTGGCAGCAGGGATGGCAGTGGGAGGCCCTGGAGGTAGTAGTAGAGGGGGTTGTTGTTGTGTACTGTCGAGTATAGCAACCCTATAGCACAGAGCAGAACTGCCCCATAGGATTTCCAGGGAGTGGCTGTTGGAATTGAACTGCCAAGCTTTTGGTTAGCAGCCTGAGCTGTTAACCACTGTGCTACCAGGGCTCCAGAGCGGGTGGAGGTTGTGGTAATAGACTACTTCCTAACAGAATCTTTTCAGAGCTCTCCCACCTTTAATTATCACACTACTTAAACTTCAAGGCTTACTTAACATTTTACATTTGCAAAATGGTAACCAGATGTGCCCACAATTACGTGATTTTTTTTCCCCAAAATGTTCTAACTTGACTGTTGTTGTTCGGTGCCATAGAGTCAGCTCCCACTCATAGCAACCCTGTGTACAACAGAATGAAACACTGCCCGGTCCTGCTGCATCCCCACGGTAGTTGTTATGCTTGAGCCCATTGTTGCAGCCACTTGAATGGTTTTGAAAAAAAGACTCTTTTTTTTTTTTAAGTATTTGAACAAAGTCTATTTACTCTGTGTAGAGCCATCTATAACCATACTCATGTTAACCACAGACTCACTCAAAAATAGAGAATTCTAGAAATAAGTGAAATCCAAGACTCCAGTAGGATAGGCATTGAAGGTTTATGAAGAGCAATATCTGGCACGGGAGTCCCTGGGCAGTGTAAATGGTTAACACCCTGGGCTGCTAACTGAAAGGTTGGAGATACGAGTCTACCCAGGTGCAACTAGGAAGAAAAACCTGGCGATCTACTTCTGAAACATTAATCATTGAAAGGCCTATGGAGTACAGCTCTATTCTGACATACATAGGGTCACCATAACTCAGAGCCAACTGCACGGCAAATGGTTGGTTTATCTGGCATGAGGCATCCTGCTATTTAAATGCCCTGCGAGTTGGGTTGCCTGTGGTTGGCCAAGCCCTATACCCTGTGAAACAGTTCTAGAGCCTGGACTGTGGAAAATGGGCAGAGGACGCTCAGCTGCTCTCGGAAGCCCATGCTGGGACCTCTTGTCTTTATGGTGCAGTTAAATTTTCTTCCTTATGGAGCCAGAAATACAGTTTCCACTCTAAATGAATCCTGGAAAGGATGATGCTTTATAGAGCTGGGTGTTTATTGCTCCTCAAAGCCACTGAAATCTCTTTAGTCAGTAGCCTTTTAGAAAAATCTTTACAAATCAAGGGCTTTGCCATATACATTTGTTGTATAGAACAGGACAGAGAAGCTGAATTGTGGCTGGATAATGCTTTCACAGGAGAAACATAGTGAATCGTGAGGGGTGATGATCAGTCGAGAAAAATTTACCTCTGTGTTACTTAAGCTCATAAAAGAATCTAGAATTATATTCTTGTGGAAAAAAAAAAATTCAGACTAGTATCTGGTAACCACATTGGTCAGCTAAAAGGCCTAGCCTCTAAGTAGAAAAATTTCCCCCTGAAATGCTTCTGTACGTAGTCATCTGTTTATTGTTCTCCCTACTGCGGATGCCATGAATTCGGTGGGTTTCGTGTTACCATTTCTTTAAAATGTGGTTTCATGTCTGAAGGAGCCACTCTGGTATCATAACACAGACCACACCACAGCAGTCTTGGTGCCATTTGGGCTGAGGCTTTCCTGTGTGTAGCATGACCCTTGATTTCTGCCTCGTTAAAAGCAGGGGACAACCCAAGAGAAGGAGGAGAGTGATGCCGACCTGACCGCCACCCAGAGCCCCGGGGTCCAGGAGTGGCTGACCCACGCACGCACCACGCGGACTCACCAGCGGCAGAGCAGTCTCCAGCAACGAAAAGTAAAGAACTTCCTGTGTCTCGCTAGTCTGCAGATTTGCCAAGGGGAGAAACTGGGGAGAAATATTTTAGAAGGACAAGCTGCTTCTGTACTAAAGACGGATTGAGCGCCCCTTTACTTTCTAACCCTTTGGGTGGAAGCAAGACCTGGCTGATTGTTTCTTTATACGTTCTCATGACCGTTGGGATGACTGGTCATTTTAAAGTGCCTGTCTTTAAGAAACGCTTGTCTTAGGTTACACATAGTGTGACTCCATTACAATCTGTTATCAAGGATGCCTACTCTACTTTCACCCTCACCCCCATTTGTTTCTAGTTTATTGTAGTAAAACTTCCCTGATTAGACTAATTTAGTAGGAAAGCCTCTGAGAACAGGTAAAAGCCTGAGTTAGTTTTTTTTTTTTTTTTAATAAATACATTTGTTTTGTGATAATAAAATCTCCCTCTCCTTGACTAGAATAATCTAGAAACAAGGCCTCTGAGAACTGATAAAAGTCTGAATCGTATGTTTTTTTAAAGAAATACAGGTTTCCTTCACATTAAAGTATATATCATCACAAAACAGAGCTGCGAGTTGTGGCCAAGTTTAAAAAGAAAGGATTTGATGAGTAAGAATGAATTCTCACTGATAACTTGGCTTTTATTGTAAAGGGCATACGAAAATGTTTTATTTCTCAAGGAGTAAAAATATTTATCAGAAATAATGACGAAGTAAAAGCTAGTCCATTTATTGTCCAATTTATTACCTTAGCTCTCAAGAATCTATCCCTCCTAGAAAAAGACAATGTGGATGCAGAAAAGTGAAAGTGTGTTTTGTACCACTTGAGGGCGCCATTGCCCAGCA
The DNA here is from genome assembly GCF_030014295.1 of Loxodonta africana. Taxonomy (NCBI): domain Eukaryota; kingdom Metazoa; phylum Chordata; class Mammalia; order Proboscidea; family Elephantidae; genus Loxodonta; species Loxodonta africana. The sequence goes on along the minus strand of NC_087342.1, from coordinate 221,867,255 downwards.
AAATTTTCTCTCTTCTTTGGCCAAGGGATTTTTCAGAAATGTCCTTTATGAAAGCTAAAGTGAGTTATAGAGTACATTGGGGCATGTTTGAGTATTTATCTAAACCACACCTTTTATGCCCTGTGCCAGTTTAAAAACCAACTGCCAGAGGTCTCTGAGAATATTCTAGACATAGAATCATGGTTGTGGGTAGTAATCCTAAAGTAACAAAGACGTCTACATTTGTTCTTTCACGGAAACAGAAGTTAGAACAGGAACTAGCGGAACAGAAGAGCCTCCTCCGGTCTGTCGCCAGTCGTGGAGAAGAAATTCTCAGCCAACACTCAGCTGCAGAGGCCTCTGGCGCTGGGTATGTTTGCAAACACTTTTGCTTTTCTTCTCTTCCTTGTGCTTTCCTGACACTTGAAGAAATGTAAGCATCTCAGTCAATTTTTTCGTTTTAAACATCTCCTGGAAAACATAATAATTTTGTTTTCACTTTGAGATATTAAATATACTTGTATTGCTAATTATGAACAAATTAACAGCCGTAATGGCCAACTTGTTGCCCCTCCTTCCAGTGTGCACAGATGGTCATGAGTTCATTTCCTTAATCAAGTAAGAAATATGTTATAAAATTAGATCCAGAATACTTTAAACTAATTGATTTTTTCTAATGATACATTTATTGGCTGTCTTCTTCTAACATGATTCTAAAAAATAAATGTACACATCCCCCAAATAGCCTGAGTTTTCTTAATGATCTACTTCTGTGATTTCTACATGTAAAGTTGTTGAGCTTTGAGTCCTGGTTTGAAGTGAAAATTTTGGAAGTCTTCTACACATAAAAGTAAAATGTCAAAAGATAAATTAAGAGGATTTTCAAGTTGCAGGTTTTGAATCAATAAGTAAAAAGGCAAAGGGCAGATGCAGAGTGTAGATATCTCTATATTTGGAGTCAGGTCTGTTTTTTTTTTCTTTCCAGTTCCAGAGCTATGACCTTGGAAAAGTCACCCAACTCTGAGCCACAGTTTGCTCCTCTGTAGAATTAGAATAATAATCGACTTACCTTCATTATGGAAGGCTTGAGAAAGTTAACGCAGTGGATACCCAGGGAAATGTTCTTTAAAATCCAAAATATTTTTAAAACGTTTCAGTGAAACCTGTGTGTTCGTGTGTGGCTCAAGGTTGGAATTTGGTCGTATCCTTTGGCAACCACAATATGACCAATATTGTTGACTCGGTTTCCCATATCTAAATGTTTAAAAATCTAAATGTTTAGTCAGAGGGAATAATCCTAAACAAGGAAATCTATATCATGAAGATCCTTTTTGGAATGTTATTTATAATACCAACCAATGAAAAAAGCAGAAATACCCACTACGTATGAAAGAGCCTAAGAAATATTTTATGCATGTAAGTGATAACAAAAGATATCATATAGCAATGTCAGAAAATGTGACATGATATTGAAAGCATACTGTGTTTGTCATTAAATACCCATAATGGCATGTGTGTGGATAGGAATCAGACAAGAGTACTACAGATAAGTGAAAGTTAACTTTTGGAAAGGGCAGACTTGGGAATAATTTTTATGAATTTTATTTACAATTTAATCAGTTTTTTTTTAACACATTAGCACAATTAAAGTAATTGTATATGTATTTAAGTACAGTAAGAATTTCAAAAAGCAAAATGAAAAGGGGACTTACAAGCTAAAATTCAATGGACATGTAAGAATAGATATAGGAAGGCATTCCAGAAAGGGAAAAAACAGTAAAATATTGACACAATTAATACATACCAGTTTAGAAGAAGAAGGACCAATACGGTTATGACATTTATAGTCAGGAATTCCCTTAAAATAACCTTAAAACTGTAAAATATGTGTCAAATATATAAAAGTATTTTAAAAAGTTTCTGTTATTCATCCCTAACAATACTGCTAAGGCCATAAGTAGGTGTGCCTGTAGCAAACCCATAATGAGACCTGCTATGTTTTTCCCTGCCGATTCGAAGCAAAGACTTGCCTTCAGTTTGTATTTTCCCTGTTGCCAGTTCCTCTAAGGTGTTTACTCATCCCTCATAGTATTCTGAGTATTTTTGACAGAAGCTCCATTTTTCCAAAGGACCCATCCGCACATTGGCTCCTCACCATACATGATGTCACAGAAAATAGAAGTAGGAATTTTCTGCAACTTTCTTCCCAAGATTTTTTTTTTTTCTCTCCCTCTCACTCCTTGGTCTTTGACTTTGGAAAGGACCTAAATGAAAGGCAAACAGCTATAAATTGCTCTTTCAAATATAAAAATACCTTTTAAAAGAAATTTATGGTCAAATATGGGCTTTCTGTAAAAGATTCACTTTAAAGACTGGTTGTAATTTAAAATATATATTTTACTATATATTTTTTTAATTGTATTGTGCTTTAGGTGAAAGTTGACAGTGAGTATTAGTTTCTCATTAAAAAATTTATATACAAATTGTTTTGTGACCTAGGTTGCAATCCCTGCATTGTGTCAGCACTCTCCCCCTTTCTACCCCAGGTTCCCTGTCCGTTAGTCCAGTCCCTTCCTGCCTTCTCATCTTTGCTTTTGAGCAGGTGTTGATACTTGATTGAACTAAGAAGCACGTTCCTCACATGTGTTATTGTTTGTTTTCTAAGCCTGTCTAATTTTTGGTTGACAGGTGGACTCTGGGAGTCGCTTCAGTTTTGAGTTAGCAGGGTACTTGGAGGGCAGTTTCTCAGGGGTTCCTCCAGTCTCTGTCAGACCAATAAGTCTGGTCTCTTTTTGTGAATTTGAATTTTGTTCTACATTTTTCTCCTGCTTTGTCTAGGAACCTGTTTTGTGGTCCCTGTCACAGTGGGTCTGTGGTAGTAGCCAGGCACCATCAGTTCTTCTGGGATCAGGCTGGTGGTGTGGATGGTTTTTAAAAAAACTTCCCCAGGTATTTCTAGTGGGCAGCTGGGGTTGAGAAGCACTGCAGACTGCATTTCTGCAGGATTTGTCTTCCCTGGGTAAATATTTATGTGGGCAAACAACCAGTTGTTGGCTTGTGTACTGCCCTATTTTACTGTATTTTGGTCAAAGTATACACAGCAAAGCAGGTTTTCGTTCAACAATGTATACACATATTGTTTGGTGATATTGGTTACATTCTTCACATTGTGTCAACATTCTCATTATTCCCATTCTAGTTGTTCCATTCCCGTTAACTTCATCTCACTGCCCCCCTCTGCTGCTCCAAACCTTCTCATCTCTGCTTTAGAGTAAATGCTGACCATTTGGTCTCATATGACTCATTTTTTAAAAAAGTACAGTATTCAAGGATGACACTCTACTTTTTCAGTTAACCTGCTCTTTAGTTAAAAGGTGACTTAAGGGGATTGTTTCTGTTTGAGGTTCAAAGACGTCTCAGGGCAGTAGTCTCAGGGATTCCTCCCATCTCAATGGGTCCAGTAAGTCTGTGTTTTTTGAGAATTTGAAGTTCTATTCCACATTTTTCTCCCCTTCTGTCAGAATCCACTTGCGGTGGCCCTTATCAGGATGTTCGGTAGTGGTAGCTGGGCACCATCTAGTTCTCCTGGTCTTGGGGTAGAGGAGGTGGTGGTCCATGAGACAGTCCTGTAGAGCAGTTTCTTCTCTGATTCTTGGGTTTTCTTCTTTAAATTCTGTTTTTTTATACAAATTCTTTAGCAAAATTACCTTTATATGCAGTTAGTTGCAGTTCAGCCACTCTTTTCAAGCCTTATCTGAGCAAACAAATAAGTGACCACGAATTAAGTGATATCCAGAACCTGGGGGCAGGGGTGAGGGGTGGAGAAGATAGACAGATAGATAAAATAGTAGAATAACATTGCTGGGGAAACAAGCAAACAAATAATAACAACAAAAAACTTGTATTCAGCCTTTAATTTGCTAGCTGCTTTTCTAAGACTATCAAATGTAAATTGTTTTAAGAAAACCCATGTGGGAAGGACATGACCTGCTTCTTCTTTGGTACGAATTTAATGCATAAAGAATAATTACCGGGACTCAAATATGTACATGTCTACCAGTGTCCTTGCAGCATTATCCACAATAGCCAAAAGGTGGAAACAACCGAGATGTGCATTAACAGATGAATGGATGAACAAAATGTGGTCTGCACATACCATGGAATCTGGCTCACCCTGAAAGCCAGATTCTTTCCTTTATGTCAGGCTGCTTGCCTGTCTTTAAGGGTGATATTGCAGCGTCTCCCATCCGTGTTCCCTTTTATTCCATCACCTAGAACCTAGTGTGTTGTAATGTCTCTCAATTCTTAGTAAAGAACTGTCAATAGACCTAGTGGAGTTTTGGTGTTTTTTGGGGGGTGGGGTGTTGGTTTGAACTAATTTCTGGGCTCTGTGTCAAACCGTACTAGTCTATAATCATGCACCGTTTTCTGACTCTAAAAGTTACAATTAGTTTTCACTTTTATTTAATTCTAAGCTTTTGTCAATTTTTTTTTTTAATTATCAATGTGCTGCTTATGGTTCAACTATAATGTGAAAAAGAATATACTCATTTTATGCTTAGCATCAAAATTTCAGTTTTAAAGTGTAAGTTAATGACTGAAATAGTCTTGTTCCAATTTTACAGGCCAGGTGTAGGACACACAATAAAGTACCTACCTGGTTGCCTTTTTGCTCACATTGTAAACTTAGATTATTTATTCTTCTAATAGTGAAAAACCTGATGTGTTATGCCAGGAGTTGGGGATGGAGGGGGAGAAGTCATCCACTGAAGACCAGATGAGAATGAAATGGGAAAGCCTTCATCAAGAATTTAGTACCAAGCAGAAACTACTACAGAATGTCCTGGAACAGGAGCAAGAGCAAGTGGTACCCAACTTTTTGCTTTTATATATTGACTAATATAAAAGGTGTACAACACATACAATGGGAATCTAATTGTGTCATAATCTTTATTTTCATTATCAACTCCAAAATAAGAAATGAAACACCAATTGGTCAACATTTTTCTTAATGACCTGTTTCACATATCACAGAAAATGTCGTTGTCGTCGTTGTTGTTGTGAGGTGCCACTGGGCTGGTTTTGACTCACAGCAACCCCAGGCACAACAGCACAAAACACTGCCAGGTCCTGTGCCAGGCTCACCATCGTTGTTGTGCCTGGGCCCATTGTTGCAGCCACGGTGCCAATCCCTAAAATACATATATGTGAAAATTTATTTAATTTCTAGATACTAGTTTTTTCCTCAGAGATGATTAGTATCTGATTCCTCCTTAGCATAACCCATTACGTTTTAAGTGCCTCCTCTTTTTTTTTTTTTTTTGTTGGAAACCTTGAAAATTATGGATGCCCTAGACATATCTAGGACAAAAGGAATCCCACAGATCTGGAATTAAATTGTCAGGCCATCTCATTTTCCATTGCTATTTCCAGGATTTAATAATTTTAAAAGATCTTAATAAGAAACATATTGGGGCCTTAGTGGATCTATGGTGAAGAGGAAGTTAGAATGGTTACTGATCCGTCTGTAGGGCTTGTTGTCAGGAGGGCTACTGTATGTTGCCGGGATTGGTTCCAGCAAGCATGTCACGTCCAATGGGATTGAATATGGCACTAGAAAGTTACAGGTAGGTGATCAGTATTCGTTTATTCCAAGGAGAAGAAGGGCAGTGGTGCTTTAGTGGTAGAATTCTCACCTTCCGAGTAGGAGACCTGGGTTCGATTCCCAGCCAAAGCACCTTATGCAGACAACCACCTGTTTGTCAGTGGTGGTTTGCATGTTGCTATGATGCTGAACAGGTTTCAGCAGAGCTTCTGGACTAACAGGGATAGGAGGAAAAGCCTGATGAAAATCAGCCAATGAAAACCTGTGGTTTGCAATGGCTGAATCCGCAGACAATCACTGGTGTGGTGTGGGAAGGGCAGTGTTTCATTTTGTTTTGCAAGTGATCCCCGTGAGCTGACTCTGTGGCAGCTGACAACAAAAACAGAAGCCAGGGAACAACTGGGAGCCAGGGGACTAGACCCCTTGGAGAGCTAGTGAGCGAGCCAGGAATCCCAGCACATCTGGGGTCCAGCAGGATCCTGAAACTAGAAGCCCCACCTCATGTCCTGGGCCAGCATTGCACTTCTAGGACAGAGGTATTGTCAGGGTTAAATTCTGGGATGTTTACTGTTAGTCTGGAAAGCTGCAGGTTTCACTGCTCTGTCCAGGACTAGCTTAGGGGCTGGGAGGAGCTGAGCTTGGAAGTTAAGGAGGAAAAGGCAAGAGCTGGCAGACAGGCCGTGTAAAAGCAAACACTTCACCAGGGTACAAAGTTAGATTTTCCAGGATTACCTGAAAGAAGATGGTTTGAATATCATAATGTGACCCCTCATCTGTGAGGACCTGTGCCCAAATCACTCCAGAGCCAAGCATTTCTATGCTGTTTTACAAAGTCACAGGGCAGGTTACACTTTCTGTCCTCTTGCTGCCCTTCTCTGGCCTGAAGCCTTGCTGCAGTCTGCAGGAGTAGTCACCAGTTCTGGCCCTCCAGTCCTGGAGGCAGCTGTCCAGAAGCACACTGCACCCTGGCAGTGGGGCCCTATACCTTTTGCCTGGACATCCTACCTGTGTTTGAATTACTCCTTGCTCATGCCCCTGATCAAACATCTCTGAGACGCCTAGCTTGGATTCTTGATTTTTGATGTAGATTTCCTAGCCTTGACTACTAGCTCATCTTCATGTTATAGTATTTCTCCATTATGTTGAACGTATGGAGAGTTTACAGTGCTAAATCAAGGGCTGCTGTAACCCACTACCATCGGTTACCATCAAGTCGATGCCAACTCATGGTAACCCCATGTCTGTCAGAGTAGAACTGTGCTCCCGAGGGTTTCCAGTGGATGACTTTTCAGAAGTAGATGACCAGGCTTTTCTTTTGAGGCACCGACTTTTCAGAAGTAGATGACCAGGCTTTTCTTCTGAGGCACCTCTGGGTAGCAGTCAAGCACATCCAAGCACTGCCTATATACATTATTATGAAATGTTGTTTATTTGGCAATATTTCAAGGGAAAAACTTCAGTCTTTTGTGACCATCATAAATCAGATAAATCCAGAGCAATCCTAAATGCCCGTTGCCTGGACTTCACCTGTTGCCCATTCATTTAAAGCACCTGAATGATTCCTCCAGCGTCGGCAGATCTGGGTGTCATGCCAGCTCTTGCCTTGCAGAGCTTCCTCTTCTTTCCATCAGGGCTGGGCCCCTCCATCATTCATGCTGGGGATGCTGGACCACATTGTCCTACTGCCAGCTGCAATCCCCAATGACCACTGGACTCTTAAAATTCAGATTCTGGTTCACATCTCACTACCCTTTGGAATTAGAAGTGGAAGCATCGAATGTTCTTTTCTATGACAGTTTTGCTTCTGAGTGAGTGCTGTCTTTCAGCAATCATTGGTCATTTGTACAAAGTGCCTCCCGTGTTGTTTTCCTCTCTTTGGTGTAAGGAGGTGAGGGAAGAGGTAGGGAAGAAGCTAATTGGCTGTCGGAGTTACCAAGAGGAAAGGGAGTGACCACTTAATGAATACTCTGTGTTCTGGGAGTTTACATATCTAACAACACTGGGGTCGACATTATTCCAATTTGCAGACAGGTAAAGTAAGGCTGGGAGAGGTTAGATAACTTCTCAGGGTCTCATGACTAAGAGGAGGGGGTGCTGGGAGTTTATTGTAGCTCTTGCTGGTTGCAAAGCCCCCCCTTTCCATACTATCTCACTGCAATTTTGTATTGTGTTGTCACCAACTGGGTCTAGTTACCACCCTCAAGTGTGAAAGCAGGCACAATTATTTGGTCTAAAGCTTATTAGATAAAAGGGCATTTCTCTCTCAAGCGCTTTTTCATCACGTAGTCTCTTCCAGTGTAGTTAGTGCCTCTATGTGGAACACTCTACTCGCCCTCAGGATAAGACATGATGCCTGCTTCTAAGAACCTATAATCCATCCAAGGAATAATTCATCCGTTTATGAAAAATTAAGCAACCATGGTACGTTCTGTAAACAGGAATTAAAAGGACAAAAAAGTGAAAAGCCAGTAGAGTAGATAGGAGTTTGTGGGAGTGCATTTTAGAGAGATGCTGAGTGGTGGACATGCCCGGCTACAGGAGGGAAGGCACCTGGCATGTTTAGAGGACAACGGATAATCAGCTTGAAAGGTGGGGATGGTGTGTTTTGAAAAAGTATAGGAGACTGACCTTGAAACTAGAAATGTTATCAAAAAGTTTGAATGCTAAATGCTGTCATGGTTCTTGTTGGGGAGACATTATGTAAGCCTAGAAGACTTTAGGGGAGATGAGTAGAATACTAGGAGTCCTGGTGGCACAGTAGTTACAGTGATCGACTGCTAACCAAGTTTAGCAGTTCAGAACCACCAGCGAATCCTTGAGAGAAAGGTGTGGCAGTCTGCTTCCATAGAGATTTACAGCCTTGGAAACGCTATGGGGTCACTATGAGTGAAATTGACTCAGTGGCAGTGTGTTTGCTTCTTTTGTTTGTTTGTTTTTTAAGTTGAATAATGAAAGCAAAGAGATCAGTCCAGGTCTAGTACTTAAGATGGATTATTCACCAAGATGACAAATTGAGAGAAAGTCTATGAGACTATTTTAGGTCTCTTCCCACCACTCTTCACTTTTGTTTTTAGTCCATCAGTGGAAGTATCACCGCGGAATCTGGTCAGCACATTCAGCGGGGATGGTGTGATGTAGAAGGAAAGTTTCTCTAGAAGAGGCTTTCTTAAGGATAATTTTTTCGTTATCTACTCCGATGTGCTCTTTCAAATCAGAAACTTAAGATATGATACACATGCTCCTCAATAAGCTGCCCCTATCTGCCTACAGCTTTACAGCAGGCCAAACCGGCTCCTGTCTGGCGCACCACTATACAAAGGGGATGGGCAGGCCCAAGACAAGTCTGCCGTCACATCTTTGCTGGATGGACTGAACCAGGCCTTCGAGGAGGTTTCATCCCAGGTAGGGCTGTGCTAATGGTTTGCTTTCGGATCTTACTTTCGGTGACATTGTCCCATTTCTGTGCATGACCCAACACTAGTGATTACCCCAAAAGAAGAAGAGCCACTGGACCCTAGCTCATCCCAGTGTTCTTCTTTGAGTCCTCAACACACGATGACCGACTCTTTGTCCCTTTGTTTCCAGGGTGGAGGGACAAAAAGGCAGAGCATTCACTTGGAACAGAAGTTATATGATGGGGTCTCAGCTACTTCCACTTGGTTGGATGACGTAGAAGAGCGTTTATTTGTTGCCACAGCTCTGTTACCAGAAGAAACAGAAACTTGCCTCTTCAATCAAGAGGTAAGTTTGCCAGCTGGTGGCTGTGAATGTATAGCATTGATACTAGATAATTAATTTTATGTATAAAGAAGAAGATAAAGCTTGAAACAAAGCAATAAAGTACAAATTAGAGGTATTTCCAAGCAGCCTAATGCAGAATAGAATTGCCTAAATATAAATAGTTCTCAAAGAGTTTATATTTTGCATTTTATTCTTTCTCTTGTGTCTGTAGGAGGAAGAAGCAAAAGTGGAGGACTTTTTATAGAAACACTGTTGTATATCACAAATCCTCCACATAGGAGACACAAGCTAAAGTAGTAATAATGTACTGAATTCCTAAATTATACTTGATAAAGCTCCTTTTTGATGAAATGTATATTATTTTTAGTTAATGAGGTAAAGTTCCCGAGAAAATCTCTTCAACAGCAACTTCCCTTAAATGCATAGAAGTATAGGAAAGAGATTCAACTTGCTTTAGGAGTAATTACTGCTGAGCACTAAGTGTGATATCCATGGACTTCCATGAGGAAGTGACCTGGATTTGCATATAAATGTATGGATCTATTTAAAAAAAAAAATACACTGAAATAAGCTTTCTCTTATATCAACCCTAGACTCTTGCCAAAGATATTAAGGAAATGTCTGAAGAAATGGATAGGAACAAGAACTTGTTTTCCCAAGCATTTCCAGAGAATGGTGATAACCGGGACGTTATTGAAGACACATTAGGCTGCCTTTTGGGCAGATTATCGTTGCTGGACTCAGTAGTAAATCAGCGATGTCATCAAATGAAAGAAAGACTTCAGCAAATACTAAATTTCCAGGTAGGTAAGACATTATCAAGGGACTTTTAAACAATCTCCAAATATATTCCATAATAATCAACAGGTTGTCTTATAGACGTACATTGCAGACCAATTTTTTTTTTCCCAAATGTACAATGGAAAGCAAGAATGTACAAAAAAAAAAAAAGGGTATTGTACTAAAGAGGTAGAAAACTGATGAATTTCATGCTCCTAGAAATGGAAGGGAAACCCTGGTGGCGTAGTGGTTAAGTGCTACGGCTGCTAACCAAGAGGTCAACAGTTCAAATCCATCAGGCGCTCTTTGGAAACTCTGTGGGGCAGTTCTACTCTGTCCTATAGGGTCACTATGAGTTGGAATCGATTCAACAGCAGTGGGTTTGCTTTTTTTTGTAGAAATGGAGGATTGAGATAATCACTCGATCAAATTAAGGACTAAGTAAAACAGTAAATCCTACCAAGCCAAGTGAAATTCATGGCACATTACAATTATAAGGAAACCCTGGTGGCACAGCTGTTAAGAGCTACGGCTGCTGACCAAAACGTTGGCAGTTTAAATCCACCAGGTGCTCCTTGGAAACTCTATGGGGCAGTTGTGTTCTGTCCTCTAGGGTTGCTATGAGTCAGAATCGACTGGATGGCAATGGGTGTGTGGTTTTTTTTTTTTTTGGTTTTACGATTGTAATTCCAGTTAATAGTAGTGGAGCTTAAAATGTGTTACCAAGGAAGCTTTCGGGAAGTGCTGTAATACAGAAGGAACCCTAGACCCTCAAACTCAAGAGCCTTTAAAATTAACTGTGGCCCAATTACTCTTACCTGTGTTAGAAAGTGTGGCATTACTTCCTGATCATAACTCCTCAGACGCATTGCCTTTTAGCCCCAGATTAAAGTTCTGTTGCCAACTAAACAATTGTATGCTTATGAAACTTCTCCTGTGACTGTATACCGAAGCAAACGCAGAAGCCACTGATAAAGTTTTAGTGTCGATTCTCATTCTTAATAAAAAGCATCCTTTAGAAATACCTAAGTTTAGATGAATACTTCTTTTTTTTTTAACCCATATACCAGATTTATAAAAAAGATACATGTAATTAGGGCCAAGAGTTTAATGCAAAAATTTTAAATATTAGAAAAGTACTATAAAAAGTCACATAAATGTAGCATTAACCCTGAATTATGGGGTTTTCAAGATATTCATCTAGAGGAACAAATTACCACTGCTTCCTACTCATTTTCATTCTCAAAACTACAAAATAAAATATTTTTATATATTTTTTATTCACAAAGAATTTCCATGTGTGTTATTGTATTTAATCCTCACAACATCCCTAATAGCTAAGCACTCTTCTAAAACTCATTTTGCAAAGTAAGGGGAGCCATAATTAAGAACATGGGCTTTGAAGTCAACCCTCCTGGGTTCGAATTCTGACTTTGTCACTGCTGTATAACCTTAACTGCTTAATATCTGGAGGCTTGGCTTCCTTGACTATTAAATGGTGCCTAAAAAAAATTTTTTTTTTATGGTAATTACCTCATAGAGTGCTCATGGAGACTTGTAGGAATGAAATGAATTAAAATGTGTGAAGTACTTTGGTGTGCACTCAGCAAGTTCTGTATTTATTGTTATTGCCATTAGTGATAACATTAGAACAGATACAGGATCTGAAACCAACAGAAAGGTCAGATCACTTCTCCAGAATGATTCAGCCAGCAAGAACTAGAGCCAGGATTTGATTTAAAGAAGATTTTTGTATTTTGTATTATGAAGGTGTTGGAAGGGGAGATAGAGAATAGTTGATCTGCTCAAGGTATATTTTGAAGTAAGAATCAATAGGAGAACATTTGTCAATGGTTTGGATGTGGGAATGAAGGAGAGAGGACTGCCGAGAACTCCAGGGATTCTGACTTGAGCATCTGAGGAGCACTGCCTGATGGAGGAGGCTGGTGGGTAACCGTGCCAGGGACCAACGGCTGAGACTGGGTTGATCACCATACCACTGACTGATGCAGAAGACTGGGTAATAATAAGCAGTAGAATTAAGATGGTAAGGTAGAGTCTCAGTAAACACTGGCATATGCAAATCTGTGGCTTAGAGGCATGACCTGAACTGGATGTTTGCATACATACCTGTTGTCTTAGTCATCTACTGCTGCTATAACAGAAATACCACACGTGGATGGATGGCTTTAAAAAAGAGAAATTTATTTTCTCACAGTTTAGTAGGCTGAAAGTCCAAATTCAGGGTGTCAGCTCCAGGGGACGGCTTTCTTTCTCTGTCAGCCTTCCCATCAATCTTCCCCCAGACTAGGAGCTTCTCTGCATAGGGACCCCAGGTCTAAAGGATGCTCTCTGCTCCCTGCTCTGTTCTCTTGGTGGTATGAGGGCCCCCTGTCTCTCTACTTTCTCCTCTCTTTTATATCTCAAGAGATTGCCTCAAGACACAACCCAATCCTATAGGTTGAGTCCTGCCTCACTAACACTACTGCCACCCATCCTCCCTCATTAACATCATAAAAAAAAAAAAAGAGGCAGGATTTACAACATGTAGGAAAATCACACAATACCGGGAATCACAGCCCAGCCAAATTGATACACACACTTGTGTGGGACAGAAGTCAATCCATGACACCTGTCAAGTTGTTTAGTACATGGAGAAGAAAAAGCATCCCACTTGGAGTCAGATAAGCCTGCCATGATTATTTGACAATTTTGTTTTGATGCAAGGTCCAAATGCATGTGCACGTACACTCAGTAAGTCTAACGTCAGCGAGACTGTCGTAGGACTTATGGAAACTTGTCTCATTACTTTAAAATTCCTCTTGCATAAAATAACGTGTGGAGTTAAAACATCATTCCACTCCATCAGCCATGAATGAGGTGGGTTAAATACATTATATTACAAATATAAATGTGTGTATCACTCAGTGGCATATTTCCCTTGTTTGAATTGCATTGGCTGTGTTAAGTGTCTTTCAAACATCACTGGTAATTATAACCAGTCGCAGTAAAATAGAAACCGAGCAGGAATACTCTGGCACTCTATTGTAGGGAAAGTAAAGAAGAGCATGTCATCAGGAAATTCTTTTTAAATTATGTTCTGTTGTTTTCTTCTGCCAACAACTTTCTACTTGGTGGCCAGCTCACGAAAAGAATTAACATTTCAAAATGGTTGTGTTCCAATTTAATTGCGAGAAAGAGTTCCAATGTTAGTGTAATTAAAGGTCAGGCCACAAACGATTCTCTTTTACTTTGTACCAAACGCCTGGTGTGCTCTTGGTGCTTTTGGAATTGAATGACTTCATTTTCCATGTACCCAGTGAGCCGTAGCTTTTGCCAGACTCCTGACGTTGGTCTATACTCCAAAGACTACCCAGAAGAATGCAAAGATGCTATGTAGATGGATATTATCTGTATAGAGTCACAAGCAAGTCAGTTATTAGCTAGTCTGTATTTCCCCACGCGTCTGTCAGTTTGTCGTACTGTGGGGGCTTGATTGTTGCTGTGATGCTGGAAGCTATGCCACCAGTGTTCAGATACCGGCAGGGTCACCCATGGTGGACAGGTTTCAGCTGAGCTTCCGGACTGAGACAGACTAGGAAGGAGGACCTGGTGGCCAACCTCTGAAAAGAATTAGCCGTGGGATAAATAGCATGAGGCCGCTATGGATCAGAATCAACTCCAGGGCGCCTAACAACAACAACAGTTCTATATTTAAAATTTTTCCATCCATAGACTTAATCCCAAACAAATTTCCTGGACATGTAATTGAGTATTCTAAGTGATTTTAAAAAATGGAAAATGAAATCATTCTTTAATAAACAAATAAGGCAGTAAAACTGACTTTAAAACAGGGAACTCTACAGATCTCTTCCTCAAACAGCTAGAATCCTGTCCTTGTATGCACTACCCCGTAATTCTAGTGACCACGATGGAAAAATTCGCCATGTCTCTGGTTTGTGTGCAATATATGTTGTTGTTGTTGTGTGCTATTGAGTCAATTCCGAGTCATAGGGACCCTATGTGACAGACTAAGATTGCCCCATAGGGTTCCTCGGCTGTGAGCTTTCTATGGGAGCAGATCGACAGGTTTTTTTCTCCATGGATCTTCTGGTGGATTTGAACTACCAGCATTTCTGTTAGCAGCCAAGCGCTTACCGACTGTGCCACCAGGCTTCACTGTGTAATATGTAGATACCCACAGTAGCCTGCTGTATCACGGGTATAGTAATTAAAATGCGGAAGCCTCGGTGTTTTTATGTTTAAGAAAATATCAACATCTGTGGGATTATTTTAAAAAATTTAGCACCTTTTAAATTTTTCTATTTAGTACTTTTTAAATCAATCATAATTCTCTGCTCTAATGTCTTCTTGACCAGCCTCTCCCAATAATGAGTGTGAATCCCCAGGATGTCAGTGGGCTTGGTTGTTTGGTTTTAAGAAATGCGAAGTCAATGTTCTGTTATCTTGAGTAGAATATAATTAAGAGAGAAAGTATGCTATTAAAATATAAAGATAATACACAGGAAATACACACACACGTTTTTCATTTCTAAGCCATGCTGTGTTACTTGTAATTATCTACTCCCTTGGCTTAGGTGAACTAATGAATGGGAACCATCTGTGAATGTACATAAAAACAGGTGAAAGTACCACATCTATTCTAATGGCCTTCATGACATCACCTGAACACAGGCCAATAATATTAACATTATCATAATTCCTATATCAAACTGTTATTTCTGGCATTGTTTTTCCAGTGCTGTCATTACAATTTCTTATTTAGTCTGCCACTAGGCTTACAGATTAGTTTGGGTTGGGGTGAGTGACAAATATCGCCTCTTAGGACCATAGGCTACTCCCAATTCTCATGTTCAGGGCTATATTTTCATTATTTTGGGCTGCATAATTCCCTCTGTTGTGCTTTGTAGTCTTGCATTTTATGTTACAGTGCTTCCAGTCATCCTTAAAGTCTTCTTGGTGTGGTTGTCCTGTTCTTTCTTCATGAGACAAAACTTTAGCACTTCGGTACGTGCATGTATTGAAGAAATAGAGCTCATTTCCTGATATTTCATAAGAAAAATACAAGCTTTAAAATTCAAATTTTCTTCCAGTTCATTTAAAAAAAAAATTTTTTTTTCGGTTTGTTATTCCCTTTTAAATTGAATTTCAAAATTCTGATAGTTATTTACTTTTTGTACAAATCTAACTCAACTAAGTATATTTGGCCATTCGTATTTATGAATAATAGGCTTAGCTAAGACCTTTTGGTGGCGTCCCTTCATATATGTAATATTTATTTTATAAATGCATGGATGGCGTTTTATAACCGTGTTCAGATTCCTTGAAAATAGAAGAATGAAGGGAGAGAGGGGAGCACAGAGGGGAGGCATAAAAAAAGAATCGCATTACTCTTAAAAATTATATTTTTTCCCAAATCAGGATAATTCCTATAGGTTGTTGTTGTTGTGTGTGTGTGTATTTTACTAGAAAAGAGTCATCAGCATAATATTTCTGCTGAAATGTTTGAATATGCACATTTAATTCAGACATAGCAAGAAGATTAGAGTGACAGTATTGCTTTTTATTTCTATTCTACCACTCCTTTCCTATTCTCCCATTTTCTCACTCCCATTGCAGTTGAGTTAATTCTGACTCATGGTGACCCCATACGACAGAGGAGAACTGCCTTATAGAGTTCCAAGGAGCACCTGGTAGTTTCGAACTGCCGACTTTTGGTTAGCAGCCGTAGCACTTAACCACTAGGCCACCAGGGTTTCCATAGGACTACCCTATAAGATTTCCAAGGTGGCAGTCTCCATGGAAGCAGGCAGCCAGATCCTGCTCCCATTCCCATTTAGGTGGAAAAAACTTTATTTAACAACTTGTTTAGAAGTAAATTTCAGTGCTTAAGTAAATTGTTACTTCCCATACAACAGTATTGTTTCTTCTGGAAATTAAACACCTACACTGTCATTTCTAAGAACCTGCGTGGTATTTACAACCACTTTGAATTTCCTGTTACACATGTTAAGCCTGTCTCTTGCTTCCGTCCCCAGAATGATCTGAAGGTGCTGTTTACATCACTGGCTGACAACAAATACATCGTTCTACAGAAACTGGCAAATGTGTTTGAACAGCCTGTAGCAGAACAAATAGAGGTATTTACAGCTGCTTTTTCTTGGAAATGCAAAGAGCAAATGCCTACAATAGAACAGATTTGCTATGAAGTTTCAAATATTTATTGCATACTAGACAGGTTTTTGTTTGTGTGTGGTATGTTCTGGTTTTACGTGCCGGGTTTGGGTAACTGGCGGGTTATGTTGACTCTATCACCGCCTTTCAAGGCACTGAGTTACGTGAGACAGGAGAGGGTGTCAGTTACTGTTGCTGGCCTAAAGGCGTTTGCCACTGGACAATGAGATTAGCCACGAACTTCAGTGGCATATGACAGAAAGTCAGACTGCCTGGGGGAATGAGAGTCAAGCACTACGGACATTCAGAAGAGGGTAAATGGCCTGGGGGTGGGGGGCAGGATTAGGGGAGACTTTGCAGAGAGAAATTTGAACTGGATGGGGACATTTGGACACAAAGAGATTGGGAGGAAGAGTAGCCAAGAAAAGACGAAGACGATAGCAAGAACAAAGGTATAAATGTGAGAAAATCCAGGGCACTTAATGCAGAAAAGAAAGAAAGAAAAAAAAAAAACGGTAATCCTACTTAACTGAATTTACAGTGAATGAAGGTTATGGAAGAGCAGTACATTGAGTAAAGGTGTGACAGGTGGCAGAGCTGCGGAGTTTGGACTTCCTTTGGTGTATAACCTACCTGACTCCCAAAAGCATTAGAACAGCAATAGTGATGTCTTGCCTTGGATTTCTAATGTGCACTACAGGATATAAAAAAAAAAAAAAAGGATATAGTAACCACAAATAGCAATTTTACTTATTATTGGCCTTTATAACTAAATACCACACATAAAGAAATAAACGTTTAGATTATTTCTTCCGTCGAGTCTGTTCCGACTCTTAGTGACCCTGCAGGACAGAGTAGAACTGCCTCATAGAGTTTCCAAAGAACGCCTGGTGGATTTGAACTGCTGAACATTTGGTTAGCAACGCCTAGCTCTTAACCACTATGCCACCAGAGTTTCCAAGTAACGAATGTGCTAATTCCACCCTCTCCCCCATCAGACCTTGACATCCTTTTTATTCTGCAGAGCAGCGATTCCTGCAACTCCTACCTGTCTAATCACACTGATACCCAGATCTCTTCCCTTCCAGTGCCCTTACTCAGACTGTGCACCTTCACCTACCCTCCCTCCCTTCCTTCCTCTCATCCCTCCCTCCCTCCCTCCTTCCTTGCTTCCTTCCTTTCCTTCCTTCCTTCTTTCCTTTCTTCCTTCCCTCATTCCGTCCTTCCTTCTTTCCTTTCTTCCTTCCTTCCCTCCTTCCTTCTTTCCTTTCTTCCTTCCTTCCCTCCTTCCTTCTTTCCTTTCTTCCTTCCTTCCCTCCTTCCTTTCTTCCTTCCTCCCTCCCTCCCTCCCTGCCTACCTGCCTCCTTTCTCCCTCCCTCCCTGCCTTCCTTCCTTCCTTTCTTTCTCGCTCCCTCCCTGCCTTCCTTTCTTCCTCCCTCCCTCCTTTTCTTCCTTCCTTCCTCCCTCCCTCCCTGCCTCCCTCCCTGCCTCCCTCCCTCCCTCCCTCCCTCCTTTCCTTCCCTCCTTCCCACCTTCCTGCCTTCCCTCCTTCCTTCCTTCCTTCCTCTCTCCTCCTCCCCTGTCTCTTTTACTTGTTTTAATGGACTCCAAACTTAACTGCCAGTTGACATTGCCTTGATAATTCTCTGCTCAGTGTTCCTTTTCTTTTTTCAACTAAATTTTAAGTGAATGTGTATTTCTTGACCATAAATGCATTTGTTTTTTAAAGGGATCCCTCATTTCGCCAAAGTTTTAAAAAATAATAATTCCTTGAAGTTTAAAAAGTCAAATAGTACTAAAAGATCTGTAATTAAGTTGCTTCCTGCCCTCTTCCTTCCCACTCATGCCAGCCCCCTTCCCTTTTGAATTTCAGCTATTTTCCCCAACACCATTGATGGTCTCTAGATTTCTAAATAATACGTATAGAATATACCTTCAATTCCATCCATTCTAGACCTGCCTTATTGATTTTCCATTATGGTAAAGGGGCTTAATTTTCTTACACTGCCATCCTCTGTTTTGCCTCTCCCATCCTCCCAAGCTGGATCCTGGCTGAAAGCAGAGAATACCAGAAGGACATTTACCTGTGTTTTATTGACTATGCAGAGGCATTTGGCTGTGTGGATCATAACAAATTATGGATAACATTGTGAAGAATGGAAATTCCAGAACACTTAATTATGCTCATGTGGAACCTGTACATAGATCAAGTGGCAGTTGTTCAGATAGAACAAGGGGATACTGCATGGTTTAAAGTCAGGAAAGGTGTGCGTCAGGGTTGTATCCTCTCGCCATACCTATTCAATCTCTATGCTAAGCAAATAATCTGAGAAGCTGGACTATATGAAGAAGAACAGAGCATCAGGATTGGAGGAAGACTCATTAACAACCTGCGTTATGCAGATGACACAACCTTAGTTGCTGAAAGTGAAGGAGACTTACTGATGAAGATCAAAGACCACAGCCTTCACTATGGATTACACCTCGACATAAAGAAAACAAAAATCCTCACAACTGAACCAATAAGCAACATCAAGATAAACAGAAAAGATTGAAGTTGTCAAGGATTTCATTGTACTTGGACCCACAATTACATCCATGGAAGAAGCAGTCAAGAAATCAAAAGACGCATTGCTTTGGGCATATCTGCTGCTAAGGACCTCTTTAAAATGTTGGAAGGTAAAGATGTCACCTTGAAGACTAAGGTGTGCCTGACCCCTGCCATGGTGTTTTCAGTCACATCATATGCATGTGAAAGCTGGACAATGAATAAGGAAGACCGAAGAAGAATTGATGCCTTTGAATTGTGGTGTTGGCGAAGAATATTGCATATCCCATGGACTGCCAAAAGAAGGAACAAATCTGTCTTGGAAGAAGTACAACAAGAATGCTCCTTAGAAGCAAGAATGGTGAGACTGTGTCTTACATACTTTGGGCAGGAGAAATCAGTCCCTGGAGAAGGACATCATGCTTGGTAAGGTACAGGGTCAGTGGAAAAGACGAAGACCCTCAACAAGATGGATTGACACAGTGACTCCAACAATGGACTCAAGCGTAACAACGATTGTGAGCACGACGCAGGACTGGGCAGTGTTTCATTCTGTGGTAAATAGGTTCGCTATGAGTTAGAACCTACTTGATGGCACCTAACCACAACAACATCCTCCCAATATAATTGTGTAGTATTTTTGGTTAAATTAATATTTGATGCTTACATTCTCATGCCTATGTAATGCTGTGCACTGTAGGGTACTATGATCTTTTCTTTCCTTACTTTTTATTTTTCTTAAAGTGTGTGTGTGTGTGCGTGTGTTGCTTAATTTTTTTGTACCTATTTCGAATTCTTCTTGCACCATCCAAAAGTTCCCTCATATGCTTTTCCATGGTGTCACATCACATCAGGTAATCTCCCAGCTTCAGTTATTGTCTTATAAATCTTCTCTTTCTAAGTCCAGCAGTTGCTAACTGTTATCATCTTGAAACTTTCTTGTACCACCACTCTAGGGATAACTTTTGCTTTTCTCCTGAGTAGAATTCCTTGTTTCCTGGGTCTCTTGTTTTCTTCCTTCTTGCATTACCCCCTTGTTATAGTGATGAATAATCACAATCCAGTACTTTTCTTGGGTTAAAAATGCAACAATAGCAGAAGGCATGGATTCCTGGGTGGTGCAAATGGTTAAGTGCTTGACTACTAGATGAAAAGTTGACAGTTCAAACTTATCCAGAAGCACCTCAGAAGACAAGCCTGGCAATTTGCTTCTGAAGGTCACAGCCTTGAAAAAGCCCTATGGAACAGTTCTACTCAGTACACATGAGCCACCATAAGTCAGAATCGACTCGATGGCGACTAATAACAACAATAGAAGGCATGATGATGGCTCTCCTCAGTATACTCATCTTTTGAGTTTTGCCATTCCAGTCTAGACTGGACTCTTGCCCCTTATACCTGGTGTATGGTTATCTTCCTGGAATCTCTCATCACCACCATCCTGAGGATTTCATTTGCTTCTCCCTGTGTTGGATCTTCTCTTTCCTGGGTCCCATGACTTTATTGGATTGCATCCTTATTTTGCTAGAGCATATTCTTACTAAAAAAAGATGTATGATAGGTAATTTTTTTTTTTGGAGATCTAGCATGTCTAAAACTTTCCTTGTACTGTTCTACACCCCGGTGGCGTAGCGGTTAACAGCTATCTATGGCTGCTAACCAAAAGGTCAGTAGTTCAAATCCACCAGGTGCTCCTTGGAAACTCTGTGGGGCAGTTCTACTCTGTCCTATAGGGTCGTTATGAGTTGGAATCGAATCGACGGCCAAGGGTTTGGTTTGGTTTTTTTGGATTATGCTACACTTTATTGCTAGCTTGGCTCTGAATAGAATTCTTAGTTGGAAATCAGTTTCTTTCAGACTTTTGAGACCTCTGCTCCATTGTTTTCTAGCTTCCAGTGCTGGCTTGAGGAATCTGTAATCATTTGAATTCCCAATGGCCCCTAGCATTCTGAAATTTCATAATGATAGGCTTTGGGGAGTGTCCATTTTTATCTATTGGACTGGGAGCTCACTGGGCCCTTTCAATTTGGTGATTCACATCTTTCCTTTCTGGGAAACTTTTTCATGATTTATTTAGTACTTTTTATCCCTCCATTTTATGTCTCCTTTCCTGGAGCTCCTTTTAGTCAGATGTTGGGTATTCTGGTCCTGTCCTCTAATTTTCTTATCAAGAAACATTTCCTTTTTTGTCTTTTTGCTCACCTTTCTGGAAGATTTCCTCAATTTCAGCTTCAAATCCTTCTGCTGAGTTTTTCATTTCTGCTGTAATGTGTTTAATTTCCCAAATCTCTTATCAATTCTTTTAATTGATCATTTATTATAGTGTCCTGTTTTTTTTTTGTTCCTTTTTTTTTAAATGAGTGCATTATGTTTTGTAATCTGAGTATATTCATAATAATTTTTGTTTGTTTTATTTTTCCTGTAGAATGTTTCCCTCCAAGTTGCTTTTATTTCTTTCCTTATTTTGGTCTGTATCTTTCCATTACAAGCTTTTCTCAGATATATGAAAATACTTTGTTATCTACTCGTGTTTAAGGCTGAAGGACTAAAAACTGAGTAGAAATTTTGCGTATGAATGAGGCTTGACAACTTTGATTTTCACTCAAGTGTGCTCTGCCTGGGCCCTTTATTAGAGAATCCATGTTTGAAATCTTAGGTGTTTTCTGTTGGTCTTGTATGGAGAGCAGAGGCATGGCATTCAATGGCGTTCAGTCATTTCATCCCCCACTTTTTAGTCAAATCTCAAGGCCACCACTGTGTCTGGAAGCTGCTCAGTCCAGAGACTGTTTTACCTTTTCCAGAAAATAAACTGTCCAAGAGGAAGTGTGGGATGAGGAAGGGGGTCTAGAGACTTAATTGCTCTTTAAACAGCTTTTCACCAACCTTTCTGACTTAGCCCTGTCCCAGTGCTCCGAAGGTTCTTGTTGTTATAAATTTTGGAGGTATAGATGCCCTGCAAGCTTAGGATTCAGCTTTCTCAACTTTCTTAAGTCAATTCTCATGTATCCTGATTTCCAGCTTCTAAAATTTTGTTGCTATAATCTTCTTTTCATTTCCTTAGCCTTGTAGATTTATTGGGGGCTGGGGGTTGGGAGAGAACACAGACAGAAACAAAAAATCTTGGCTGTGGTCATAGTGGGGTTTCAGAAGAAAGGAAATTAGATGCATGTGTTTCATCTTCCATCTGGTATCCGTGTTCTTTCATCCCTCAAGGGCAGCTGAGGTCGCACCTCTTCCAAAAGCCTATTTAGACAGCATCACTGGTATCTCCCTTCTCCAAACTCCTCGAGAAGAGATGGTTTCTGTCATCAAGTTTAGTACTTAATTCTACTCATCCCTGTTTTGTTTTCCTCTGTTGACCCTGGCTTCCTAACCTCTCTAAGCCCCCTGAAGGCCAGGATGAGATCTTGTTCTGCTTCTACAGGCCTCACACTGGGAAGAGCAAGGCTTAGCTGCAGCAGGCATTTTAATACTTGTTGGTTGATTGATTTTTCACTGTACAACCAATGAGTAAGCATTTCCTAACCACACTGCAGCATATTTTCCTGTTTCCTTGCTGGAAATCTCTCCAAAGACACTCACAACTGCATTTCAGGAAACTAGAACATGATCCCTTAGAAAATCTTGGGCAAATACCTTTTCCTAGCTATGTCCTATAGCATACCTCATTTTTAGATGTTGCAATTCATCAACTCCCTCATTTGTCTAAGAAAGTCATTGTTCTCCTAACCCCCTAATTCTCTCCTGCATAGCTCCTTAACTTTACCATAGTTTATCTGTAATGTAATAAAGGGCTTTCATCTCTTTTCTATTTTTAACAGATGACCATGGCTTACATGTTTTATTAAAATGATTCTGTTCATATGTGTTGAAAATGTTTTACAAGGAGGGAAAAGGAACAAATGAGAAAACAAACAAATTTTGCATGGAAGCTTGTTCCTGAGAGTTTTAATGTGATGTCGTAAATTTTCCATAGGCAATACAACAGGCCGAAGATGGGCTAAAGGAATTGGATGCAGGAATCACTGAATTAAAAAGGCGTGGTGACAAGTTGCAGATTGAGCAGCCTTCCCTGCAAGAGCTCTCCAGACTCCAGGTATGATTTTCAGTCATCAGTATTCAGCTTAAATGGTAGATACTTGCTTTCTCTATTTTCTTGTTTTTTTTCTGTAGAATTCATGCCATTTACTTCCTAATCTGTCTTCCAGTGTCCCTTAGAAAAGTTTCTGAAACTTTTACCATATTCAGTGCAATAAAATGAATTGTATTTTTGTGCTTCAGAGGTGCATCTTTATGACATTCTGATGGCTAAACATGGTGGTACAGTTTAGTTGCACTGTATTGTTTTCTATTCTAGAAAATGTAATAATTATGGATCCTCCCTAGAAAAGCTAAAAGAGAAATATCTACCATTTATTGTACTATCCCTCCAAAAAAGAAATGCTTTCAGAAATACTCAAGCTGATAGTTTTTAGACACTGGTTTTTGTAGATGTTCAAAAATTATAGTTTACCTTTCATAAATGTTTGAATGGAATAGCAGTATCATATGAATTCCAGAAAAATGACAAAAAAATAAAACTAGAAGTAGCTGAAATCTAAACAGACATCCTCACATCTTTCATGAGTAGACATTAACACTTGGGGTTAATGTGGTTTTCTAGACCTGACCCTTAGGCAGGAATCCAATAATGGGTTGGGAGGAAGATGCTGGGATATTGCCCAAGCTAAGCCTGCTGCCGTCCAGAGAATCCCAACTCACAGCAACCCTATAGGACAGATTAGAACTGCCCCAGAGGGTTTCCAAGGCTGTAACCTTTATGGAAGCAGGCTGCCACATCTTTCTTCCTCAGAGCTGCTGGTGGGTTTGAACCACCAAACTTCTGGTTAGCAGCTGAGCACTTAACCGCTGCACCACCAGGGTACCTACTGGGATATTAGACTAGCAAAATTTAGTATCTGATAGGCAGTACAGATATATATATATTTTTAATGTGTAGTGACACATATACACAAACTAAATTTTCGCTGCGCACCCTATTGCAGAACCACTGAAGGGGTAGTATAAATCCAGGAGCCTGGGTGGCATAAGTAGTCTGCAGTTGGCTACTAACCTAAAGGTTGGTGGTTGGAACTCACCCACTGGCTCTGCGGAAGAAAGGCCTGGCTAATTCCATAAAGGTTACAGCCAAGAAAACCCTGTGGATCAGTTCTACTGTGTAACACATGGCAGCACCATGAGTCAGGGACTATCTCAATGGGCAGCCAACAACAGCAACAACAGTATGAGGCCAGTACAGAGTCACAAGTTCTTTATTTTGAGAAAATAAAATAGTTCTTGTAAACAACACAACATTTTCATTTTAACCTTATCATTCCTCTATCTAACATTTCCTAATGCTTTAAGCCCACTGCCCCCACTGTGTACTTTTTAAAACTGTTTTCCGACAGTACTTAAGCTTAAGGTGTTGGAGTCAAACATCATAGTTGTAAACAGGCATTAAAGTTGACCTTTTCCAGATTGAGCCATCTTGGCCTGCTAAAACCTTACTGTGATACATTAACCAGGTCCATGAGCTTCAAATAAATTTTGCGTTTCATGTATCAGTATCTCCTAAAATGTCTTTCCAGTTTAATTAGTTATTTACTCCACCACGTTTGGCAAAACATTGCCTTTTTAAGCCTTAAAGTCTCTTTCTGCTCACATTAAACTCCTCTGTTTCTCTAGCTCTTTCTTTGAATAATAGTCCAAAATCTGATTATTATTTAGCAGACAAAACTTTAGGGATGCTCTATTCGATTACAGTGAAGTGATGTAAGCTTTAATAGCATTGTAAAAATTAGAGTTACATTTTCTCTGACATCTCCCTCAGCCACATGAACAATTTTTCACTTTAACCCTGCAATCTCACCGTAAATTATCGACATCCTGAGTCAGGCAGTTGTTAAACCTATCTCCTGTGCTATGTCTACGGGGTGCTTTTGCATATTCTTTGCAGTGTTAGAAAATGAAGCTTATTTTTTAGAAAGAAGTTTCCAAAGTTGAGACTCATGTGAAAGACCAGCAGATGGCCTATATTCAGAAAGCCCACAGAGGTCATGACCTGAAAGAGCTTCTTTGGTTTAGCCATGGACTTGGCCAGTAACCTGCATTTAGAGAGGTGGCAAAACATGCGCTGAGAATGAGTGTTGCTGTCGTTATTTCCCAGGATATGTACGATGAACTGATGGTGACCATTGGCTCCCGAAGGAGTGGGCTGAACCAGAATCTTGCACTTAAGAGTCAATATGAAAGGGCCCTGCAAGACCTGGCTGACCTTCTAGAAACCGGACAAGAGAAGATGGCAGGAGACCAGAAAATCATTGTGTCTTCCAAGGAGGAAGTCCACCAACTGCTTGACAAACATAAGGTAAAAAAAAAAAAAGAACAAAAGAAAAAATTAAAGAAAAGAAAGTCCATTTATGAAAGGCATGTTCTCACTCACTGATATATATTTTTAATAAAGCCCAATATTCTCCATCTTTTATAAACTCATATTTATACATGTTACTCTCTAAAATGGCTGCCAAATGTATCTTTAAACCCACTGGCATTCAATGGCACAGAGAAATTGTAAGGGGTATTTTCTATAATTTTGTAAATTAAAAAACAAAGTCAACCTTACCAGTAATTTCAATGATCTGTTTCTCACTGCTGTTAGCCAGGCTTTCTCCCTTCATAAACTACAATCAAGGGAAACTCAGTGATTCCTGTCGAAGGAGCCCACCCGCATTCTTAAATCTGCATTTTTTTTAATGCATCCTTTACCCCCATCAGCTCATCCAGTTCCAGGTGTTCTCCGCGCCTTCGCTTGTCCCAGCCAGGGACTCCTACTCTGCTCTGGGAAAACAGAGCTGCCCACTCCGCTCTCAGTTGGGTTTGTGTCTGTTGCTTGCGCTTTCAGCTCTTTTGACACTTAAGCACATGCTCCTGTAGTTGCTGTGGGCATCCAAGTTTCCTCCTGGGCACAGAGTCTACTACTGCATAATCACACTTGGAAAGCTCCCTGCCCGTCACTCTGTGTATGCCATAACCAGGCTCAGGTTGGACACTATTCCTTAGTAAGGAAATGCCAGTTTAACAATAGTTCTTACGTTAATGGCTAAGGCAATTGTGGTTTTGCCTTAGGAAAATCCAACCTCCCAGACCATGGGAATTTCCTGTAGGAAAACATAAAAAAAACCCATTGGGTTATAGATAGTTAACATTCTGCCATTATGTCGATCTCTGGTGGCTTATAAAGGTGGATTTTTTTTTTTAAATTGTACTTTATGCTGTTTTTCCCAGAGCTTTTTGTCCAAAACTTTATGATTTATTAAAGCCTTATCATTTGGCTTTGAAAACATTGCTTTCAAGTTCACAGCTGGTTTTTCTCAAACCTTTGAGCATAGCAATAAAAGATCGTTCTGAGTCATTCCAGAGGGGAAACTAGGATCAATGAGCATAAATAACAAGGAAATAAAGCTCAGTGTAAGAAGAAGTCTGTCTAAAAGTTGTAAGCTGCCATCGAAGAGACTGCGTGCGGTATTGTCAGCGGGAGAAGTCTGTCAGTGGGAGAAGGGCCGTAAAAGGAATCTCAGCTTTGGGTGAATGTTGGGCTAGATGACTGCCATGGGCTCACTTTAAGATTCTATGATATAATAATTGTCAGTAACAACAATGATTCTAGCTTCTGACCAGACCATTTTCTGAGAGATTTCTCCCATGTAGTTGGGATCACAGACGCAGCCACACTAAAACCAACCCAGCTGTTAAGTCAACTCTGACTCATGATGACCCCGTATGTGTCAGAGTACAACTGTGCTCTTAGGGTTTTCAATGGCTGATCTTGCAGAAATAGCTCACAAAGCCTTTCTTTTGAGGCACCTCTGGGTGGACTCCAACCTCCAACCTTCTAATTAGCAGCCAAGTAAGTTAAATATTTGTACTACCTGGGGACTCCACAGCTAGACTAAAGCAAAAAAAAAAAGAAAAAAAACCCATCGCCATCAAGTTGAATTAATTCCAACTCATAATGACCCCATAGGACAGAGTAGAACTGCCCCATAGAGTTTCCAAGGATCTTTATGGAAGGAGCCCTGGTGGCACAGAAGTTAAAGCCCTCAGCTGCTAACTGAAACGTCATTGGTTGGAATGCACCAGTCCCTCTAGGGAAAAAGATGTGATAGTCTGCTTCTGTAAAGATTTACAGCTTGGAAACCCTATGGAGTTGTTCTACTCTGTCCTGTAGGGTCACTAGGAATTGGAACTGACTCAAGGGCCGTAGGATAGTTTTTTGTTTGTTTTAATCTTTATAGAACCAGACTGCCACATCTTTCTCCCACAGAGCAGCTGGTAGGTTCAAACCATGAACCTTTCAGTAAGCAGCCAAGCACTTAACCACTGCACCACTAGGTCTCCTTGTACAGCCACACTATCTGGGTTCAAATCCCAGTTGTGCTGCTACTACTGTTTGGCCATGGGCATGTTACATAAGCCGGTGGCTCCATTTCCTCATCCGTAAACTAGGAAATAGAAGTACCCACCTTTTAGACTTGCTACAGGGACTAATGAGTTGGAGGGGGTAGTATTTAGCGAGGGCCCAGCCAATAGTAACCACACAGTTAACACTAGTTATTCTTACAAATTTCCAGCCTATCCTTCAATTCCATCAATGGTGCTGGGAAAAGAAAATACCATAGGTGCCATCCTCATGCTCTAGAGCCTTCTACATGTAAAAAGTAACATTTCACAAACATTTGTAGCATTACACAAGGAACACAATTTTGCTCTGGGTAGGTCTGATAGGAGGGAAATTAAAAACAATGTAATACCTGTAGGTCCCTGCCCTGCTGTGCTTGGCTGTGAGTAATCACAACAACCAGTGTCCTGGGAGGTCAGAAGCAGGGTTCAGGTTCAGCCGGGGAGGAAGGAAAGCCATTGAATGTGTCGGATGAGGACATCTCCAGAAGAAGAGAGTATGAGCAAAGGACGTAGATGGGGAAGGCAGCTGATGTGCCCAGGAACGAGGGCCAGCTTGTGGGGTGGAGTTAGTGAGAGACTGCATTGGAAAAGCAAAGCAAGCAGGTGTTAAGAAGGCAGCAGAGTTTTCTGGGCAGCTGGTAGCTTATGAAGAGCTTTGTTTTGGGGGACAGGATGTCTGTGGCACCGCACAGGGTAGGACACACTTGAGTGGGGAGACGAGAGGCCAATCAGGAGAATAGAGGCCTCCTCCTCTGCAGGAAGCGGTGAGCCCCCGGGCTGTGGTGGAGACAAGCAGGAATGGAATGCTGTCCCTCCTGGCTTAACAGAGTTCTGTCAATGTTTGCTGGAAGCACTTTGGACTGGGAAGTGGTAGATAACTGAGATGCTGACCGCTTTCTCCCTGAAAAATTGCAGGAATACTTTCAGGGCCTGGAATCTCATATGATCTTGACCGAAACCCTCTTCAGGAAGATAATCAGCTTTGCAGTGCTAAAGGAAACTCAATTCCACGAAGAACTGATGACTCAGGCTTCTGCTGTCCTGAAGCGGGCTCACAAGAGGGGCGTGGAACTGGAGTACATTCTAGAGGTGAGACTTCTGATGCAGCATCTTACCTGGCGCAGACTCCCTCCTGCAAAAATGGGCTATTAAGGCAAGATACATTTACTCCTGTCGTTTGCCTTGCATCGCCGTGGAACTAGCTGTGCTCCGTGGCTCAGCACAGCACTGAGCTTTTCATGTGGTTCTGTCTTGCCTGACACCCTTCGTAGCTCGTGTTTGTATCTGATTATATGCTGCGCCGTATTGTCGCTCTGTGCATACTAACTGCAGACTGTGCAGCAGGAGATTCTGAGCTTTGAGATTCAGACTGATAGCCTAATTAAGGGCATGAACAGTGTAGAAAGACATCCCCCGATGTGTCCAGGAAGCAGTTCCTCTTCAAATAAGGCTTATCACTAGGGCCTGGAAACCAGATGCCAGCCCCCCAGGCCTGGTCTTGGGCACTGTAAGCTGAAAATGAAGGGTACCTTTCATATAAGAAAAAGAACTCTGGACTTGAGGTTTAAAAATCTGGGTTCAGATTCAGGAGTCGTCTGCAGCTGTTTCACCTTGGTTACTGCGGTTAACTTACGGTCTAACCTATCACAACAGGATACTGTGAAAATCCATTCGCTCCTTAGTCGTCACTCTCATTCTATCCAGCATTATTCACTCAGCATTTTGCAAGCTGCCACTAGTTTGTCAGGCACTCTACAAGGCACTGGAAAGCCAAGATCAATATGCCCAGGACTCTGTCCTCGTAAACCACGTGGTCTTATGGGGCAAAAGGCAAGTCACGGATACTCAGAATGCAATACAGAACATTTGTGCAGAGAAGGAAGCAGCATTTGGTATGCTAGATCTTACACATAATGTCTTGTTGATCGTGAGAACAAGGGATGTCATCTGCCACCAAGGCCCATAGTCTACAGCAGAGTTGGCCCGCGGGCCAAATGCAGCCCACTACCTGTTTTTGTAAATAAAGTATTATTGAAACAAAAGTGTATCAGTTTAGGCATTGTCTATGGCTGCTTTTACACTACAATAGCAGAGTGGAGTAGGTACAGCAGAGACTGTATGGTCCACAAAGCCGAAAATATTTACTATCTGACCCTTTACAGGAAACGTTTGTGGGCCCCTACCCTAGTGTCAGACAGACTTGGCTGGAGTCCCAGCTTCACCACAAGTATGTGACCTTGGACACATAGTAGGGGCTCAGTAGAGGTTTACTGATTAGTTCTGGAAGCCTGTGTAAATGTAAGGCGTCACTAATAGAACAGTTTGCCTCCTCTCCTCAGTAACTAGTTCAGTTGCCCTAAACTGTTCCTGTTTTCTCATTCTTGTTTTCCATGAAAGTTTAGGGATTTCAACCCCTCTCCCCTTTTCTCTCTTTCCCCACCACCATCACCAGATGTACTGAAATTACCTAGAGGTCATATTTACATTTTTCTAAATCCTTTCTTCCTTGGGCCAATATTATCATAGCTAGCTAACCCCCCCAAATTCCTCAGATGTGGAATTCCACAATGTACTATAATTTTGGAGCAAATATGAACACTTGAAACCTTTGTAAGAACAGTTACTATTCATTGATACATCAGCGCCCTGGCTAGGCTTTTGGTATTAATCACGCATCTCACCTTCACCTTAGCCCTCTAAGAGGATACCATAAATCTCTGTTATAGAGATGAGGTTCAAAGCCATTCCTTGCCAGGCACATGATTAAATGGTGACAGAGTGTGGAATCAAACCCACGTCTGTCAGATTCCATGGCCGGAAGTGTTTGTTTCTCACCACAGCCCACCAATCCACAGCTTCAAACCAGTGAGCTTCAGTTCCACCCTCCACTGAGAATTTGCCTTTCACATATGAATCACCTGGGGACCTTGTTAAAATGTAGATTCTGATTCAGTACATCTGGGGTGGAAAGGCACATTCTCAGCAAAGAGTCAAACCAGAAATAACCGGTTCAAAGCCATGCAGCACACACACCTGGGCACATTTGCCGCCCCTTCTTGGCTCTTCTTTCCCAGAGCACCAAGACTTTCCAATATACTGCACAACCTACTGGTCTTTTTATGTTTGCTGTTTGTTGCCGTCTCCTCTCACTAGGACATAAGCTCCATGAAGGTGGGGATATTTTCTTTTCTTGTACACTGGATTTTTTAGAATAGTTATAGGTGTATAGAAAAATCACACAGAAAGTACAGAGAGTTCTCATATGCCTCCTCTTCCTTGGCAGTTTCTCTTAGTATCTTGTATTCCTGTGCTGTGTTTGTTATAATTGATGAACCAATATTGACAGGTTATTGTTAACGGAAGTCCAGAGTTGACATTAGGGTTCACCCTTGTGTTGTATGGGTTTTGTGGGTTTTGACAAGTGTTTGTGGTCACATATCAGCCGTTGCAGTATCATGTGGAATAGTTTCACAAGGCAGCGATTGTCGTCTGTTTTACTTGCTCCTAAATCTCTGGGCCTAGACTAGTTCCTAGCAATAGGTTTTGAATAAATATGCTGGTGAAAACATGGGCTTCTACTATTATGCCCCGTTGCCACCCCAGCTGCACATTCAGGCGAACATATACACGCACTGAAATCCTGCTAGCCCTTGAGATAAACTATCGTGAAAAAGATTTTCTAGTTTAAAATGAGAAAAAAAGAATTAGGATTTAGGAATAAGTGATTTCGGGTTTCTCCTTAATAGAATGTCTGTATTATATGTTCACAATAGGATGTATTTTCTTCACTTGCTGCATGAAGCGAGCAAACACGCACGTCCCTTTTACATAAATCATACACGCACCACTCCTGAGTTAGAGCATGAAACCAGTGTAGATCAGATACCCACTGTGTTCCAGGTATGCGGCATACACGATTCCATTTAAACCTCACATGGAGAGGGTAATTATCCTTATCTTCATTTTTTAGAACAATTTATTTTATTGTTATTGAAAATATACACAGAACATACACTAATTCAAGAGTTTCTACATGTACAATTCATTGACATTGATTATATCCTTCAAGTTGTGCAACCATTCTCACCCCCTTTTACTGAGTTGTTCCTCCCCCATTGCTCCTGCCTCCTAAGCTTCCTATCTCACCTTTTGAATTGCTCTTGTCAGTTTGATCCCATACAGATCGTTCTTTCAAAGAGCACAATGCTTAAGGAAAGCATTATCCCTATTTTTTAAATGTTGAAAATGAGATTCAGAGAAATTTAGCAACTTGCCCATGCTCATACAGCTAGTTAGTTGGAGATGCCCAAGTTCACTCACAGTGTTTTTCTGGGTCACCGTCTCATCACTTCCTTCAAAGCCATTTTTTGCTTCCCAGAGGAAGTCCCCAGACACAAACAGCCCCCACGTAACTTTAAAGAGAACCTGTGAAGGCATATTTTGCACACTAAGAGGGATATCGTCCCCTAAAGAGAATATTTGAGCTCACATTCTAACGTTGGATTTCTAGACATGGTCCCGGCTGGATGAGGACCACCAGGAGCTCAGCAGACAGCTGGAAGTGGTGGAGAGCAGCATCCCTAGCGTGGGTTTGGTGGAGGAGAGTGAGGACAGGCTCATTGACCGGATAACACTCTACCAGGTCAGTGTGCTAATGGCATCTTGGTGTTAAAATTGTCACATTTCCTACTAGGACTTTCCAGTAGAGATTAAGTATTTTATTAAGTACTTCTGTATTTTTTGAGTTGTTGTTACTGTTGGAATTTACAAATGAAGATAGGTTTGGAGTACTTGTTTTATAACACAGCATTTAAGAAGTTTTTTTTTTTCTTCTTTAATGAGAAGCATCTTTTTGAAAATACAGCTTCCACCTATCATTTTCTGTAGCTTAGGCTGATTGCTGCTTTAATCTTGAAATAATTATAATTTGACAGTTTTAAATGCACCGTAAGTTACTACTAGTCCATGGAGGGGGGGAGGGGAGAGAAATCTGTACTTTAATGAAACATCTCAAATTTTTCAGTGTTGCTTGGGAGCACATAAGCACATAGTTCAAGCTTGAATAAAGGGTAATGGGGAACACAGTAAGCAATTGAGAAATTGTAATCTTAAGGAGAAAATGGCACTGTACAAACTTCTGACCAAATATTTTCAATCATTTTAGCATTTAAAATCCAGCCTTAATGAATACCAGCCCAAATTATATCAGGTATTAGACGATGGGAAGCGACTTCTGATATCCGTTAGCTGCTCAGATCTGGAGAGCCAGCTCAATCACCTTGGAGAGCACTGGCTGACCAACACCAGCAAAGTGGCTAAGGAACTTCACAGACTGGAAACAATACTGAAACACTGGACCAGGTAATACAGTGACCATTTTGTCTATTTTTAGCTTAGTGTTGGAGAGTATTTATGAGGTCAATAGGTACAGGATTTGAAAAGAGATGTTCCTGCAAAGAACTTACCACATGCTGTGGAAATAAGATACATACAAAGCCTAACTGGATTCTCGTACAATTGTGTAAACATAAAATTAAAAGTGGGCAGGGAAGCAGCTGCATGAGGTAGCTATCTTTCTCTTTTGCCTATTGTTATTGTTGTCGAGTTATTGGGTGCCATCTAGTCAATTTTGACATGTAGTGATACCATGTGACATAATAGAACTGGCCCATAGGGTTCTCTTGGCTGTAACCATTATGGGAGTAAATCATCAGGTCTTTTCTCCCGTGGAGCCGCTGGATGGTCTCGAACCACCAACTTTCAGTTAGTGGCCAAGCACTTAACTGTTGTGCCATCAGGGCTTCGTGCCTGTTAGCTGTATATGAAAGTGTATGTTGAGAAGGAGAAGATTCCCAAGGGCAACAGAAAGTATCCAAGGGAGGTGGAGGGTTGATTTTTACATAATAAAATGCCCTGTTTCCATGCCATCTTGAGCTTTTATAACTATCATCCAGTTTTTTCAAAATCACCTCAATGTGAAGGAACAGAAGGAAGATATTTTTTATTTTAAATTTAGAAATAGGAAAGCTAAAACCCAGGGAGACTGATTTAGTTTAGATATAAATAAGAGAATTTCAGAGTGTCAACCCAGCACGTTTTTCTCCTAAATCTATTTTGTCTTTTTTTTTTTTAATGGTTGGCATTGGTAAATAGCTGGGGTTAGCAGAGGCAGAGATTGGATATTTACTTAATAGACTCATTAATATACTTACAGATATCAGAGTGAATCGGCAGCTCTAATCCAGTGGTTACAATCTGCAAAAGACAAGCTAGAATTTTGGTCCCAGCAATCTGTGACAGTCCCACAAGAACTGGAAATGGTCCGTGACCATCTGAATGCTTTCCTGGTAAGCCTAAGAATCTAAGGTACTTGATTCTATTTTGCTGTTTGTAGCCCTTTAAAAATAAGTCCTGACATAAAGGATAGTAAAAGAAAACCAGCCATCAATGGATATACTTAATAAAGTAAGCTGTAAAGAATTTGTCAGTGGTAAACTTCGTATGTGTGGTCAATAATTATTCAAAAATAACAGGGCTCAACTCTTCAATGTTTCCTCTTTAGAGTAATTCCTGAATAACGGCTTCATAGTTGGCTTTCATTCCAGGCCACATCTGAGTATGTTCTTTTGTTTCTGTCCACGGTGCTCAATGTAACTCCCCTGAGACATAGAAGAAATCACTTTATGCAATAAATTGGTCTCTTTCCTTAAATGACAGGTCTGCTTACTTAATCCTGATTTGTGCATTGCTACTTCTTTTAGGAATTTTCTAAAGAAGTGGATGCCCAATCTTCCCTGAAATCCTCTGTTCTGAGCACCGGAAACCAGCTCCTCCGATTTAAAAAGGTAGACACAGCCACCCTGCGGGCGGAGCTGTCCCACATTGACAGCCAGTGGACTGAACTGCTGACCAATATTCCTGTCGTACAGGAAAAGCTCCACCAGGTAGAGAAGTAACTGTCAGTGTAATTACTAATAATTGGTGTAAACTCTATTAACTGGAAAGTGCATTCATCTGCTTTGGCTCACAAATTTAAATCAGCTTTGTCTTGGACATCTTGCTTTTTCTCTTCCTCTGTATTGCATGTTAAGTGGGGCTCTTCTACAAAGCCCTGCTCAGGTGGCATTTCTTCCAGTCCATGGGCATCTTTATCATGTGGGATGTGTGTGCAGGTGTGTGTGCGTGTATGTGCATCGTGCGTGTGCACCCGTGTATATACATGTGTGCATATTGGGATCCTTGTCTGGTCTTGTTTGAACACCTGCTTTCTCATGGGTTAAGTGTGGTAATTACACATTCCTCATAAAGTGAGTACTTATGAAGACTTAATAGCATAACCTGTTTAAAAGACCTATCATCTTACCTACCATAGATCAACAGGTATTCAGTAACTGTCAGCATTCCTGTTGTCTGGAGATATGCCTCCCTTCCCTGAATGCCCAGATATTTTATCTCTCTTTGACATTCTTCACTGTATACCAGGGACAATAGCTGTGGTGTCAAATGTGTATGACTTATGCCTCCTGATCAGAAGCTATACATTCCCAGAAGGCAGGGACCATGTCACCTTCATTTCTGTGTCCTTGAGCACCAAGTACAAGTTGATCTATAAATATTTTAAATGACTGCTTTTTGTTCCTGCAAGTGCTTATCCATAATCAGTATCTGCATAAATGTTTAATAAGATTCTGAATTGTGTTTTAGTTAAAGACTGAGGAAATTCACTTTGCCTTTTAGGAGTAAATGTTAGAGTGCCAAAAGTCTAGAAAAGGATAGCCCATAGAGTGGTATTTTTCTTTCTTCTTTTAACATTCCTGAGTCATAATACACAGGGATTTTACAAGATAATTAATAAAATACATCTGCTGAATGTTTTGTAGTTAAGTTTTTTAAACTCATAAAACTAATTTTAAAATAAGGATAATATTTTCTTCTGACTAGTGTTTTGATTAGTTAATGTTTATAAAATGTTTATAGTATTGGATGTCAAGGGAACATAAGATGGCTATTATTGTACAGTGTTTGCCTGAAGTTTAATTTCACGCGTGTAAGGACGGCCCTGGGTTTTTTTTAGGGTCACTATGAGTTGGCGTCAACTCGACAGCAATGGGTTTGATTTCAGTAGTGTTAAGATCCAAAAACTTTATTAGGAAGTGTCATCTCTGTTGGTACATTAACAGGAATTAGTGTAGGGTTTTTATCCTAGCAGACGTTGGGTTTGCCTTTTAACCTTCTGCCTTGTTCTGTCTCATACTTGGACAGCTCCAGATGGACAAGCTGCCTTCCCGCCATGCCATTACTGAAGTCATGAGTTGGATTTCTCTGATGGAAAGTGTCATTCAAAAGGATGAAGAGAATATCAAAAATGCCATAGGTTACAAAGAAGTTCATGAATACCTTCAGAAATACAAAGTAAGTAAACATTTCAGTTTTAAGCTATTCATATTTTTGAATCATTTTATTTGAAGGAATCTAAAAACTCAGATTATGGGCATCAGATCTTGGCGTTTATATTCTATACGTAGTGACCAGACGGGAGTTCAGAGATAAAAAATGTGCATCTCTACTTATAGGCATGGCAAGTTTGTCCAGTATTCGCAATGATATTGAAAACCGTTTTGTGTCATTTAAAAAAAAAATAAAAATATTATAAATATTTTCATAATGAGGTTATGCAGTTTGTCCAATTCTACATCCTCCACTTAGGATATAAACATACCCACATATGTATGTATGTGTGTTGTTGTTAGTTGTTGTCGAGTTGATTCCGATTCGTGGTGACCTCATGTATACAGAGTAGAACTGCTCCCCAGGGTTTTTAAGGCTGTGACTTTTTGGAAATGGATTGCCGGGCCTGTCTTCCAAGGTGCCTCTGGGTGTGTTTGAACAACCAACCTTTTGGTTAGTAGTCAAATACTTAACCTCTTACAACATATGTGTGTGTGTGTGTGTATAAATATGTGTATGTATACATATATATGTATATACTAACTAAAAGGTCAGCAATTT
This sequence comes from Loxodonta africana, assembly GCF_030014295.1. Classification (NCBI taxonomy): domain Eukaryota; kingdom Metazoa; phylum Chordata; class Mammalia; order Proboscidea; family Elephantidae; genus Loxodonta; species Loxodonta africana. The sequence continues at coordinate 221,830,895 of NC_087342.1, read as the reverse complement.
GAATCCACCAGGTGCTCCTTGGAAACTCTATGGAGCAGTTCAGTTCTACTCTGTCCTATAGGGTCACTATGAGTCGGAATCAACTCGATGGCAATGGGTGTGGTGTAGTGTATGTGTGTATATGTATTTTTTATGTATACATATATACACACATGGTGTATGCATGTGTGTATGTATATATGTATGTATATATACATACACACACACACACATATACGAAAAAAAAAAAAACCACTGCTGTTGAGTCAGTTTTGACCCTATAGAGTCAGTGACCCTATAGTGCAGAGCAGAACTCCCCATAGGGTTTCCAAGGCTGTGAATCTTTATGGAAGCAGACTGCCACATCTTTCTCCTGTGGAGCGCCTGCTGGGTTCAAACTGGTGACTATTCAGTTAACAGTGGAGCGCTTAACCACTGTGCCACCAGGATTTCTTGTATACATATATATACATTTATATTATAGTGAGAGAGAGAGTCAACTTCTAAAAACAATCTCTGTAAATACACATAGATTGTGCCATTTGGACTCAATCATGGACATGATAATATTAATACTTAAGGTTCCTTAAGGCTTTCCAGCTCCTGATAAAATAATAAGTCATGTATATGTATGACCTTGGTTTCTCCCCCTGCCCCCCCTTTTTTTAGGGTTTTAAGATAGACATTAACTGCAAACAGTTGACAGTCGATTTTGTGAACCAGTCTGTGCTACAGATCAGCAGTCAGGATGTGGAAAGTAAACGCAGCGATAAGACTGACTTTGCTGAGCAACTTGGTGCAATGAATAAAAGTTGGCAAATCCTGCAGGGTCTAGTAACGGAAAAGGTAAGCCAAGTGGCCTGCTGCTGTCTCTGTTCACATAGAAATACCAAGAACAGGCACACTCTGTAACATGTAAAACTGAAGAGAAAAACTCATTTCACAAGGAGTGTGGCTACTCTGGGCAACGGGTGCTTCCGGAAACGCGGAAATCCCATCGCTCTGAACTGCCTTTGTTCCTGTTAATTGTTTTTCTTACGCACTCTCTGCTCTTTGTGTATCTCATGTTGCTTAACATTTTAAAAAGGACCTCTTAATTTATTTTGCTTTTGCTTCATGTTTACTTACGTTCTGCGTTTGCCTACCAAAAATAGTAATTGATTCACACTTCATAAAATTCAGTTTTGTTTTTATCACATGTATAAAGGATTGTATTTTAAGAATACTTCATTTCGGAAAAAAAGCCCAAGTGTCCATCAGTAGATGAATAGATTAAAAATGAATGGATTAAAAAATGTGTTATATCCATATTGGGGAATATTATTCAGCCATAAAGAGAAATAAACTTCTCACTCATGTCGCGACATGGGTGAACCTTGAAAATACATTGAGTGAAATAAGGCAGACACAAAAGGACAAATACTCTATGACACCATTTGTGTGAAATACTTAGAATAGATGAATGCAGAAAGAAGCTTATTAGTGGTGACCAGGAGCTGGGGGAGGAGGGAGATGGGGATTTATTAGGGGTGCTGAGTTTCTGTTTGGGGGCGATGAAAAGTATGTGGAAATGAGTAATGATGATGGCCGTGCAGCAAGGGCAGTGTAATTATTGTGACTGAATTGTACGCTTAAAAACGGTTAAAATGGCGAACATGTATTTTACCACGATAAAAAAAAAAAAGATGACCCAACTTAGAGAAAATAGTGGTGAAAGTAATTAGCCTGTGAATGATTTGATTTTCAAATAAAATTGCAAATTTCATTTCATTTCGTTTGTCCAGATCCAGCTGTTGGAAGGCTTATTGGAATCGTGGTCAGAATACGAAAATAACGTACAAGGTCTGAGAATGTGGTTTGAAACCCAGGAGAAGAGACTGAAACAACAACATGAAATTGGAGATCAGGCAGCAGTTGAGAATGCAATGAAAGACTGTCAGGTAAACTGGCCAAGTGGCTGATGGGCTCGATTTCACAATTTCACGGGGTACGGTACACAAATTTGCAGGCCCTGAATGGAGAGTTAAATCTTAAAAAAAAATGTGTTTAAGAACAAATTTCTCTGATTATGTGAGTTTATAGAGGTTTTTAAAAATTTATTTGATTTTTTGCCTGTTTTTAAAATTTTGAATTTATGAAAATTTTCGGACACACTCCTAAGTAGAGAGATCCCCTGTGTGCTGATTACGAGATGTAATAGTTACCAAGATTTTGACAGGATTTTGATTTTGCCGGAATTCTTTAATTTTTTTTCCTAAAGATTTGATAGCACACCCCAGACATTATATTATTTAATATCTACACACTATAATCCACTTTTCTAAAAATCAACATTTTCTTCTATACCCCTGATACCATTATCACTAAAATTTGAGTGATAATTCCTTAGTATTATTTAATGCTCAGTCAGTAATTACATGTCCTCAGTTATCTTTAAAATGTCTTTTTTCAGTTGAGTTATTCAAATAAGGTAACAAACAGTATCCACATCCTACATTTGTTTGTCGGGTGTCTGAAGTCTCCTTATAATTATTATTTTTGAATACTATTAATTTGTTGTGGAACGGTAGACTGGACCAGGGTCAGGATTTGCTTGAGTATTTCCTTAAGATGTTGTTTAATTTACTTTTCTCTCCTCTGTGCTTCCTGTAAGTTGGAGAAAGCACTAGAGGCTGGCTGGATTCTGGTTCAAATCATGCAGGCGAGGGCTTCTCAGGTGACAGTGTTACTTCCTTTGTGTCACATCAGGACTGCTGGTTTCAGCATTGGCGATGAAGACCGGGGTTCGTGGGGAGCTGCCACGTTCTGAAGGCTTTCCAATACTTAGGAACACGGAATCTTCCCCTAGGCATTCTGGTTCATACAAAAAAAAAAAAAAGAGCATTTAGAGATAATGCTGTGATAAAAATGCTTAAATCAGTAATGCGTAACATGTTGCAGTGGGTAGTAGGTTACAGATTCACTGTGGCCATTCCCTTGCAGCATTCCCTAAAAACAAAGACCTGACTGTGAGGCAATTCTACAGAAGAGTTTCTTTCCCCAAATCTTGTTTTTATGTTCTAAATTTCAAAAATAAAAACCTTTGGCAATAGTCTCTGCCCAACACTCATTTTTTCCTTGAGGCAAATGTGAAGAGAGATACACTTAAATGCTTAGCCATAGCTTTTAGGAAGCTTTTAGGGCAGATGTTCCTCATGCTGGCATCCTTAGCTAATGGACTGCAATTTTGAGGGAGCATAAAAATGACAAAGAAAAACATCATATGGAGAAGTACCTTGAAATAAAGAATGCCTCACATCAGAAGATGAGTGTGGAAAAAATTAAAGACCATAAACACGTATCAACTAGACTCATAGTGTTTCCAATTTTCCAGATGCCGGCCCTATTTCTAGTTTAGGCCAATAAATTCTAAAATCTCCAAATAAGTCCGAGTTTCAGATTTTTACTTGGAAGGATGAGTGCCTAAATTAAAATGTTTCCATTGAAGTGAAAAGATACTTCTAAGTGTTGGCATTTGCAAGATTAGCACTTCCTTGTTACCATGTTGTGATGAACTTTACTATTGAAAGATGGAAATAATACATTAATATCATTTTCCTTTTGTTTTTTTCTTTTCTCCCCTATTTTTCCTCTTTCTATTGGTTTTCTTCTCTTTAATGTCCATTTTCTGCCATTTTCCATTTTGTTTCTTTTCATGTGTATATCTTCTATTTAACAAAGGCACACATTCCTATCTGGAAAATATAGCAGAAGCTTGGCCAAGTTTTTCTACATTTAGGACTCAAGTTTTAGTCCACCAGAGAAACAGGTCAGGCAGTGTCAGGAGCTGGAAGTGTGGTTTGTTGCTCTTGTTGGGTGTCGTCGAGTCAATTCCGGCTCATAGCAACCCCATGTGACAGAGTAGAACTGCCGCATAGGGTTTTCTAGGCGCGAATCTTTATGGGAGCAGATCGCCAGGCCTTTCTCCCGTGGAACTACTGGGTGCGTTCAAACCGCCAACCTTTTGGTTAGCAGTCGAGGGCTTACCCATTTGCACCACCAGGGCTCCTTAAGTCTGGTTTAAAGAATTCTATACCAATGCCACGTTTCCCTGGGTGGGCAAATGGTTTGTGCTTGACTACTAACTTAAATGTTGGCAGTTTGAACCCACCTTGCAGTGCTGCGGAAGATAGACCCGGTGATCTGCTTCCATAAAAATGACAGCCAAGAAAACTCCATGAAGCAGTTCTACTCAGTAACACATGGGGTCACCATGAGTTGGAATTGACTCCATGGCCACTTCTTTTTTTTTTTTTTTTTTGGATAGCAATGCCATTTTGTGATTTCAAATGAAAATTCATTACTTTAAAACAAAGAAAGTAGTCTACACAGTTATTTTAGGGCATCGCATATAAATCACAATAGCACAACTGCCTGAATCTATTTGGCAAGTACCACAAACCTTGATAAAATTTATTGTCATTTTTAAGAAATCATTCCCTTGGACCAAAGTGTGAAATTCGAGCCAGCTTGCTTGAATCAGTGACTGGGTACAAGCTTTATTTTGTTTAAAAAAGTATGAATATTTTCCCAGTCCTTTCAAGATGATTTATTAATTTAAACCAACATAAAAACTGATATGTATGAATTAACCCAAGTTGGTAGTGATTTATTATAACAAAAATGTTAGGTTTGGCTTTTCTTTTCATTGATCAGAAATGGAATCATCTTTTAATTATTATTGAAAGGAAAGGAAAACACACCTTTATTTTGCACAAAATGTGTATTCAACCCTGTTTCCCACCTAGGTTTTGCACTTACGCCAATGTAAATGTGTGAGGCATTTTAGAAATGCGTTTTTTAAAAAATGGATTATTCATTTAATATTTCTCCCTAAATAAAGTTAATATCTATGGATCAGTGAGGATAATTTTAATTTTCAGTGGCTGAATTTTTGACTCCTATTAAAGACATTATAAAGGTTAGTCATGGTTATTTAATTCTTTAGAGAAGTAAATTGAGAAATCCTTAAATAATGAAGTTAATTATGTTTTCTATATTGAAATAAAGGGCCTGTAACCCCAGTAGTCACCATAGCCCTTCTCTGGTAATTATCAAAGGTGTCAAAATACGGACAGAATTAGAAAGTGGAAATGAGAGAACAACATTAAAAACAAAAAATGATCTCCTTAAGCTAATAAATGCATGCATTTTTAACTAATACATCAAGACAGAAATAACTTCATGATAATTAAGGAGAAAAAATAAATATACCCTGAAGCATAGTAGATTAGCAAATGAATGAATATAATAATACTACTTGACATTTGTCTAGTATTTGACAGGTTAAAAGATATTTCATAGATATTTATCTAATTATTTTATCCCTTTGAGGTAAGCAGAAAATACTACTATCCCTATCTGATAAACGGAGGAGCCTAGTGGCGCAGTAGTTGAGTGCTTGGCTGCTAACCAAAAGGTCAGCAGCTCACACCCACCGGCTGCTCCATGGGAGAAAGACGTGGCAGTCTGCTTCTGTGAAGATTACAACCTTGGAAACCCTATGGGGCAGTTCTGCTCTGTCCTGTAGTGTTGCTATTAGTCAGAGTTGGCTTGATGGCAATGGGTTTTTGGTAAATTTTGATAAATGAGATAGAGAGAAATTAAAAATTTGAACCACAACCAAAAAAGAGGGGGCAGACAAACAGCAGATCCTAAACTCCTGGCCAGCACCCCACTACTAGCAATGCCTGTTGACATGTTATTACCCATATGTAGATTACAAGAAAGGAATGAAAATCTGTTTTACACAATTGAGACATTATCCAAACCTAGAATATTTTGTAATTTTCTCTTTTCTAAACTCCAAGCCTGCAAATCTATTTTAATTCTGGACATTTACTTCTGAATATGGGGATGTAGCCATGCCTTGAAGCAACGCTTGTCACATCATGGGATTTCCATTCTCTCCACACTTTGAGGTTAAGCTAGCACCTTCCCCTGCACTGGCCTGGAAGTCAATAATCTCAGAGGCTTGAGTTCGAATCCCACCTCAGACACTCACCAGCTCTGTGACCCTAGACAGGTCCTGTAATTTGACCATCTACTTATTCATCAGTACATTGTTGATGACAATCTCGGCCTGCCTTGAAATTTTCAAAATCTCAAATGGCATTGAAATATAAATTAGAATTACGATGTGTGGTTAAGTATGAGCTTCAAATCTCTGCCTGGTATTATTTCTCCTTCTTGAGCAATTCACATGGGCAGTGATAAATGAGCATCCTAAAGAAAATAAGGATTCAATTCATGAGAAAAGCCTATAATCTTTCAGAATCAGAGTATTGTAGGGAACGAAGGCGAATATAAGAGCTTATTGATTCAGTCTTCTCATTTTCCTTCTGAAGAAACTGAGACATATAGAAGTTTCTTACCCAAAAGGACCCAGTCTGACAGCAGCAGATTTCAGACACTGGAGCCCAGGATCCCATCATATCCCATTTCTTCCTATGAGCTAGAACTATGTAATTTTTTGAATACCAACATATATGAATTTAGGAATATAAAGCTCCTTGAAAAATATTACATGTTGCCATTTCTTTATCTAGCAAATAATCAAATTTTCCTTTTTTAATTTATGCTAATTTCCCATGGGATAAAAAGACTAATTTTTGCATTTAAGTGTAGGAAGAAGTAACACTCTAAAGACCCGCTTCTGAGAATCATAAACTTTTCGGACTAATAAAAGGTTTTTAGGATATAAGACTATAATGGATCAAATTTAACATAGCCCAGAGTTCCATAAAAGAACAATTTAAAATGACATTTTTTGTTTGTTTTTAATCTTTCAGGATCTAGAAGATTTGATTAAAGCAAAGGAAAAAGAAGTAGAGACAATCGAACAGAATGGATTTGCTTTGATTCAGAACAAGAAAGAAGAAGTCTCTGGTGTTGTCAAGTGCACGCTGCAGAAACTCACCGAAACCTGGGCAAATCTAGACCACATGGTAGTATTGCTTGTGCAGAGTGAATGCCAAGGCCACGCTGGCCAGCTTGTCTCCAAATTTTAGGTTTTGGTTTTACTAAAGTAACTAAGTATGTAATGATGAAGTCTGTACATCATCTCTTTAAACTGTTAAGTCTACTTTATTAACCTCTTTTTAAAAAAACTCGAGCTTCTGATGTCTCTTAGAAAGTAAGCTTTATTTTAAACATTACTCTTTTAATAAGCTCATCCATTTCCATGGCTATAAATACCAGCTAACCCCCAAAAAACAAACTCATTGCCGTCAAGTTGGTTTTGACTCCTAGCGAACCTATAGGACAGAGTAGAACTTCCCTAGGGTTTCCAAGGAGCGGCTGGTAGAGTCGATCTTTTGGTTAGCAGCTGAGCTCTTAACCACTGTGCTACCAGGTTCCATAAATACCGTAAGTGTTCGGCTGCTATCTAAAAGGTTGGCAGTTCAAATCCAACGTCTGCTCCTTAGAAGCTCTACTCTGTCCTTTAGGGTCCCTGTGAGTTGGAATCCACTGGACAGCAGGGTTTTTTTTTTTTTTTTTTCCCCTTAGGCGCAAACAATTCTCATTTGTGTGTCTCCAGCCTGGACTTCTTTCTTAAACTCTAGACAGAAACAGAGACACGGGCAGGGACAGAAAGAGAGATCCAACCACTTTTGCTGTTGTTATGTGTCCTTTAGTCAGTTCCTGCTCAGCCACCCTGTGTACAACAGAACAAAATGCTGCCCAGTCTTGAACCATCCTCACAATCGTTGCTATGCTTGAGCCCATTGTTGCAGCTACTGTGTCAGTCCATCTTGTTGAGGGTCCTCTTCTTGTTCACTGACCCTCTACTTCACCAAGCATGATGTCCTTCTCCAAGGACTGGTCCCTCCTGATAATGTGCTCAAAGTATGTGAGATGAAGTCTCGCCATCCAACTCATTAGACCTCTCCATTTGTGTGTCAAAATTCCAAGCCCAAATCCAATGCCCAGTCTTCCCTCACAAACCTTCTGCCTTCTCAGTTAATGACATCTCCTTCCTTCTAGTTGCTTGGGCAGAAAGCCTTGGAGTCATTCTTAACTCTCTTCTTTCTCTCATACTGCACATCCAATCTATCAGCAAAGCTTGTCAGCTCTACTTTCAAATAGATCTAGAATCCAATACCCGTCCCTGCCTCTGCAGCTGCCACTCAGGTCTAAGCCACCATCGTCTCTCGCCTTGATTACTTCACTGGCTGCCTATGCAGGCTCCACACCAGAGGTCCTATTAAAATGAAAGTCAGATCATGTCACTCCTCTGCTAACCCTCCCACCCCCACATAGACTCTTCCTTCATTCATAATGAGGCCAAAGCTCGTGATGGCCTGTGAAATCCACATTGTGTGGCCTTCTCCAGCCTCTCTGACCTTGCCTGCACTCTCCTGCAGACTCACTTGCCCAGCCACCCTGCTCTCCCCTTGCTCTTGAACGCAGCAGGTGTGTCCTGTGTCCCTACTCAGGGACTTTGTACTTGCTGTTCCCTCTGCCTGGAACCCCTCTCCCAAACAGCTGCGTAATTTACTCCCTTTCCACAAAGTCTCTGCTTAAATTCACCATCTCACTGAGGACTTTCCTGACCATCTTGTTTTAAATCGCAGCCTCCTCACCCTCACCCTGCTCCCCCAACTCTTCTCTGCTTTGTGTTTATCCATCTTATTTATCAACTTCTAATTTTTTTTTTTTTTTAATGTACTATATAACAGTTAAGCACTCAGCTGGTAACTGAAAGGTTGGCAGCTCAGACCCACCCAGTGGCTCTGTGGGAGAAAGACCTGGCAATCTGCTTCCGTAAAGATGACAGCCTAGAAAACCCAATGGGGCAATTGTGCTCTATCATATGGGGTCATTAGGGGTCAGAATTGACTCAATGGCACCCAACAACCACAACCTACTATTTACTGTTTGTTTAAATTTCCTTTACTAAAATGTAAGCTTTATGAAGATATTTGATAAATACTGGTTGAATGAAATACTGAATCCTCCAATAATAAAGATAAATATAACAACAAACAGTGCTCTTTGTAATGTGAGATCAACATTCATTTTCAGCACACAACAGCACCTATAAAAAAACAAAATTGCCATCGAGTTGATTTCATCTCATGAAGACCCTACAGGACAGAGAAGAACTGCCCCATAGGGTTTCGTAGGCTGTGATCTCTACGGAAGCAGACTGCCATATTTTTTCTCCCATGGGTTCAAACTACCAACCTTTTGGTTCACACCTGAGCGCTTTAACCACAGCACCACCAGGGCCTCTGCACAACTGCACAGACAGTTATTATCCATATCTCACAGAGACAGAGCTGAGACACAAAGAGTTTAAGTGACTGGGACCAGTGACACACAGCAGATAGCTGCTTACTGTTCACATTCTCTGCTCTAGACTCAGCTTTCCTGTCTATCTTTATTTTACCTTTAACCTGATTTAAAATCTATTTTATTTTGTTTTGTACATTTTTATAAGTCACCACAAAGTTTTGGGAACATAATCTACCCTATAATTAAAAAAGGAAGTAGTTCTTTTACAGAAATATCTTGTCATGAAAAACAAACAAAGGAAAAATAGACGATTTAACAGTCCTCCTCTCTCCTTTATTTTCCCGTCTGTTTGCACAGGCTGGGCCCTGCACCTGTGTGCACCTGTAGTCATTGCCTCATTTCTCAGGCAGCACTTTCTTCATCCGTTGGCCCAGCATATAGTCTCTTGGTGGGTTTCAACATTTTTTTCTTTAAGCTGAGAAGAAAAGCAGAGAATGCAGATGCAAATTAACTTCTGTGATCCATTTTCTTCATTATGTCCATACTTATTCCATATTTAATAAATTGCATTTAGATTAGTTGTGACATTCAGCAGTGCCAAAGTAGATGTCTTTCTAAATGATACAGACCAAACTAAAAACTTTTCTCGTACAGAGAAGCATAGGGAAAAAATATTCTTCAATGTTTTATGTAAAGATATTCATTGAGCGTCTGTGTATATGTGTGTGTGTGAATGCATGTGTATGTTTGAGGTATGTATATGGCGCCCTGGTGGTACAGTGGTTAAGAACTGAGCTGCTAACCAAAATGTGGGTATTTTGAATCCACCAGCTGCTTCTTGGAAACCTTATGGGGCAGTTCTACTCTGTCCTATAGGGTCTCTATGTGTTGGAATGGACTTGATGACAATGGTTTTATATGTGTATATGTATATGTGTATGTATATATGAATATATATACATACACACACTACATATATACCTATGTGTGTGTGTATATATGTATTTGTATATATCTCACTTGATTTCCCGACACTAGACTACCTAGCTTTGAATCTACATCTCCTACATTCTAACGGTGTGATCTTGGTTAATTTTCATAACCTCTATGTGTCTCAGTTTCTTCATCTGTAAAATAGGGAGCATAATTACACCTACCTCATAAGGTTGTAGAAACCCTGATGGGGTACTGGTTAAGTGCTACAGCTGTTAACCAAAAGGTTGGCAGTTGGAATCCATCAGGCGCTCCTTGGAAACTCTATGGGGCAGTTCTACTCTGTCCTGTAGGGTCATTATGAGTTGGAATCAACTCGAGGGCAACGGGCTTGGGCTTGGCACCAGGTTGTTGTGAGGACTATGTGAGTATATACATTTAAAGCACTCATTCAGTGTATTTCCTAAACTGTGGTGTTCAACATATTGATCTCTTCACCTAGATGTCCATGAACATACATCACTTCTTTAAGTATTTGCATTTAGACTAAATGTTTAAATGTGTGAAAGGCGTAAATTTCCAAGTTGCCACGTTTAACTTAGTTTATTCATAATGCCTCGCACCCTGATGAAGTTCTTAAATGTCAATGTGTCCATCACTTGGATAAGTATTCATTTGGACTTTTTTGTGACAGCAAGCTTTTGTCTTTCTCTAAAGGCAGGGCAGTTGAAGATACTGCTGAAGTCAGTGCTGGACCAATGGAGCAATTACAAAGTGGCCTTTGATGAGATCAACAGTTCCCTTATGGAGGCTAGATACTCCCTTGCCCGTTTCCGTCTGCTGACAGGCTCTTTAGAAGCCGTGCAAGTTCAAGTAGACAACCTTCAGGTAAGAAATGAATTTAATACATCCTTCACGTGCTTTTTAATTTGAGAAAAACAAAAAATTAGTAAATGCGAACCCCAGTATATCTGCCAAAATATGACCATATATTGTTTAGATTTAGTTATTTTTTCAGTCTTTAAAATTTAGCTCACTTGCTTTGCTACTTAATCCAACTTGGCTTGTGGACACAAAATTTTGGATTAGCTGGTGTGTAACTAAATGACTTTTTAAATTCTATTAAATAAATATATGCATAAATGTATTTTATAAAATGATTTTGTACACGACTCAGCCTCCTTGGTCCGTTGCCACTGCCTTTTATATCTTCCATTTCTCTTTTTATCCTGCTTCTCCAAACATGTTCTAAAGGATTAAAAAGAAAGCAAAGAGAAAAATAGCAAAAGTGGTAAACTTTTAAACTATGAAGTCCTTTTCTTTTCATTCAGCATAATGTCAATGGCCTATCCAATGTGCACACAAAATCCTCTTTTTCTAAGACTTAGTCCTTGGTTTCCTCTGTGTCCCTTTTCATTGTACTCATTGAAAATGACATTGCTACTGTTTGTTTTAACCAGAGCACTCTCTCCTACCTTGGGTCACTGCTCTCAAAGTAGCTGCTGCCTACAAGCTGTCACCCTCACCCCCTGGCTCCTGGTACAGGGCCACTCTCACTGTCGCTGTTCTGTCTTCTTGTCAGTCTATGGGATGGGCAGGACAGGTCTTCAAGGGATGGGATGCCAGCAGAAGCCCAGCATGTACCCTTTTCACACCTGGTAGACTTCCCTGGCTTGGCAGACAAAGTTTATATGTTGTTGGCCTCATTTCCAGACTTCATTAAGAAAGTGTTTTGTTTTGTTTTGTTTTGTTTTTTTTGGGTGGGGGGAGAAGGGACGGTGTGAATGAAATGTGTACATAATTTTTCTAAACCTGAAATAGTTGTTATAGAACTAAGTAAAACTTATTTTGAGAATCGCAAGTTTAAAAATAACATCATCATTTTGAAGACTTTGAAAGTACTTTTTAAGTTAATATATTCTGCATTTAACACCTGCAAGAGCTGTCTCGAGATATGAAAGGATGAAGGTTCTTTTTCTTGAATATTTTGATTTGAAGACATTCAGCTGTGGGTGTTAAATTGTACAGGAGTTTGGTAGCCAACTTCATCTATCAAGTTTTTCTAAGAACTGAGTCTATCAAACCAGCAATATTTCTAGCAAAACATCTTTCTTCCAATTCCCTCATGGTTGTTGGTAGAAGACCCTGCCCAAGCCTACAGCCTGTCTAATAAACATTCTGAGCAAGGAGGGACACCCAGAGGTGGTACTTAGGGATGCTACTCAGAATGTGTCCCCAAGCCATGGCTTCTTAAGGAGCTTGTGGTAGAAAAACTCTATAGGTATATAGTACAATGTTGTTGTTGTTGGGTGCCATCAAGTTGATTTCAACTCATAGCAAACCCAAGTGACAGAGTCGAACTTCCCCATAGGATATCCTACACTGTAATCTTTACGTTTGGAGATCACCCAGGTCTTTCCCTGTGGAGCTGCCGGGCGTGTTCAAACTGCCAACCTTTCAGCTAACAGACGAGCGTTTAAACTTGCGCTTAGCTATTTCGCCACAGCAGAGTAAACCACAGTATGACAGACTGCACACATGCCACGGCCATGCATTTCTACTGGATAATGGGCAAGGACACCCTATGTGAGCTTTTCCAGAAGAATCCCTGATGCCACTATGTTGTTGTTAGTTGCCCTTGAGTCAGCTCCAACTCCTGACAACCTTATATGTAATAGAATGAAACACTGCCCGGTCCTGCACCAGCTAAGAATCTCTTCTTCTACCCGTGAGAACAAAATCATAAAAAGAGAAGACACATTTATATAAAGAAAGCTTATAAAGCACTGGGGCAAAGTCATGTCTGCTTAGCGTATTGTGTGTACATATTTATGAAAACATCTCTAAATTACCTTTAAACTTGGTTATTAAAATGTAAATTCTATCATATCATCTGTGGTCCTTTTTCCTTGGGCAGAGTCTTCAAGATGATCTAGAAAAACAGGAACAGAGCTTACAGAAATTTGGCTCCATCACCAACCTACTATTAAAGGAGTGTCACCCACCTGTGACAGAGACTCTTACCAATACGCTGAAAGAAGTCAATATGAGGTATGGAGTATGCCAATTTTTACATTGTCGTACATTATTTATGGAGCCCTGGTGGCATAGACATTAAGAGTTTGGCTGCCGACCAAAAGGCCGGCAGTTTAAATCCACCACCAGCCACTCCTTGGAAAACCTATGGGACAGTTCCTCTACATCTGTAGGGTTGCTATGAGTCAGAATTGTCTGGTTTTGGGGTTTTTATGCATTATTTGTACTAAGGCCTTAGTATAAATGATATAATAGAACTTTCAGACGTTACGAATTTGAACTTAATTAGCTCCTATTCTCTTAACGTCTCAATTTTCACAAAGTGAGATTAAACCCATTGCCATCGAGTCGATTCTGACTCATAGCAACCCTATAGGACAGAGTAGAACTGCCCCATGGGGTTTTCAAGGAGCAGCTGGTGGATTTGAACTGCCGCCCTCTTGGTCAGCAGCTGTAGCTCTTAACCACTACACCAAAGTGAGTTTAAGGATAAGTAAATGTAGTGAAGCCATTGAGAAAAAGCTTAGACTTGTTATGTACCCAAATATTTCCCTCATCCCAGTTATCTACCCTTAAAACAAGACTGTGGCATGTTACTTTTTATTCTATTCTGTAGAAACGAGACATCTCTGCAGTAGTTCCGTGTTCACATAATCCAGAATCATGAAAAATAAAATAGTAAATAACAGCATTTGAGGAGATGTGGTAATCTGTTCATGAGTGTTGGCTGTTGCTTCCAGATGGAATAACTTGCTGGAAGAGATCGCTGAGCAGCTGCACGCCAGCAAGGCACTACTTCAGCTTTGGCAAAGATACAAGGACTACACCAAACAGTGTGCATCTACAGTTCAGCAGCAGGAGGATCAAACCAATGAGCTATTGAAGGCTGCCACCAACAAGGACATCGCTGACGATGAAGTCGCTGCGTGGATTCAAGACTGCAACGTATGTTCAGGAACGACTGTATTTTTCCAACATGCCATTCTTAGACTTCACACATTTATCAGGCTAGCGGTGATGTGTGTCAGGTTTAGTGTATCTCAGTATGTAAGGCTGTTATCCAATTATCCAGTATGTAAGAAAATTACCCCTCCTCCGCGAAAAAAAGTCTTAAATATCAAAAAGCCTACTAGGTTTCCAGAATACGTTTGTACTTGTATCATATTTAAGAGGTCCCTCCCTATTGCTTCACTTTTAAAGATGATTTGTTTTCCTGTTTTTCCTAATGGAATGCAATCCATGTGAAAGATTGAGGCTATCAGTTTTTACTGAGATGGTCAATATAAGAAATGACCATGGCGGGAATAATTTTATATCTTTTGAGAATCCACTGTTGAAGGCATTGCCCATTTTGGTTCAATGTCTCTTTTTCTACATAATAATTTATTCTAAGAATTTAGTGGTAGAAAGCAACCTTTCTCTCTTGATTTATTGGTATACTTTGTTTTAATAGCTTTTTAATATTTTTCTTTTTCGCTTTGGTGGCCAATAACCTACTTAAGCTTTTCAGAAACAAGTTTTCTCTTGTTTTATCCATCAAGTGGCTCTTATTATTGTCCTTATGTGCCTTTTTACAAGAATATTTTTATAAGCTTTCCCAAACTGGTTCATTAGAATCAGGCAAGTTATACAAATATATTAAATAAAAGTTTAACCTATTTTAATACCTTCACACAAGTAAACAGTTTAAAGCTAGCGTTTAATATTTAAAGTAAATATAATACCTTACTTTTTTTTCCTTCCTCATATTTTATCCTTATAAGATTTGTCATCTGCAATTCTCCTGAGTTGAGATATGCCTCTTTTATAATGCAGAACTCCAAATTATTACTGTAAATGTTTTAGATATCTGTGTCAAGGTCACAAGAGCCCTTTGTCTTTTTCCTTCCACAACAGTCTCTGTTTAGGCATAGCAGGCTCTGTCTTCTCCATCATGTGTGGTTGGGGCACTGGGAACAGGTCACTGTCCAGGTAAAAGAACCTGTCATTTGTTCTTTCTTAGTAGTAGATGGGGAGTCCCTGGGTGATGCAAATGTTAATGTACTCAGCTGCTAACTGAAAGGTTGGAGGTTCGAATCCACCCAGAGGCACCTCAGAAGAAAGACCTGGCAATCTAATTCCCAAAAAATCAGCCATTGAAAACCATATGGAGCACAGTTCTACTCTGATACACAAGGAGGTACCATGGGTCAGAATTGGTAGTAGTAAGTAGAGGCCAGACACAGGAAATTTCCACTGGATTCTATTTTTGAGCATATGAGGTGTCCCAACAAAGTGAAGGCCATGAAAAAGGTGAGGTACAGCCTACTCTTACCCTCAGCTCACCAAAGCCATCACTGGGTTTCTCCACCCCCACTGAGATTGACAGGTCTGTTGTGACCACTATAATGTGACCACATATACAAAGATATTGATAATAAACTAATTCCTCACACATATGATAATATTTAATAGAAAAAAAAGTTGAATATAGCACTGTGTTTTCAATTGAATATCAGTTACCTAAAGAGGTAGGGGAAGTGGTACCGAAATATTTCTAGTTACTACTCTACTGGGAATAATGTTCTTTTTTTCCTGTTTATGTATGTTTTTCTGGATTTTCCCAGTGTTTTACAATGAGCTATGTGGCTTTTATTATCAAAATAGTATTAAAATATATGTATGTATATACACTTTAAAAATATATATATATATTCAAAATAAATTTTATTCTTCTTTTTAGGCTCCCACTGATATACCCATAGCATACCATTCTTTCTCTTCAATGCTTTATCATGGTGTTTAATTCTATTTGTGTGATTAGGTGATTACCACTGATCTGTCTGCTGTTTGGTTAGTATCTTACCCTCTGAAAGCACCACAAGAGACAAGGACGGTGCCATTCAATTATGTTCACCACTGATGTCAACTCATGGAAGTTCTGCCATCTAACGATTACACCTTTGGCTTCAATAATTGGGGCAATTTATTCTATATTGAAAGATAACGTAATTTTTGCAGAGCATGCCAAGAGAAAACACATACTGACAAAGGTTTCCTGACATTTTTGCCTTCCCGTGACCGGTTTCTTAGGTGGAAATAAGAAGGTCCATGGGTAAACCAGTGCAGGTTGCTTGGTCTGGTGTTAGAAGGGAGGAAAGAATTCTGAAAGTATAGACTGCTTTCTGTTGAGTTTCACCGAATTTGAGTTTGGAGTCAAGAACCTAAGTTTGAAGCTCTGCAGGCAATCTGTGGTCATTTCAAAGGTCAAGTGGGATTATAGTCAATTCTTGATCATATTTTCTTCAAATGAAGTTTATCTAGTATAGTAATTTGACAAATAAGATTTGAGTCCCTCTAGATGCGTTTTAGATGCGTATTTTTTTCTTTTTTTTAGATGCGTGGACCTTTGCTATTTACTGTTTATAATAAAGAGTGCACGTAACATGTTGATTTGTGACAGGTGTTTCCATATTTTCGTCTTCTTCAGGACCTCCTGAAAGGACTAGGGACTGTTAAGGATTCCCTTTTTGTTCTCCATGAGCTGGGAGAGCAGCTGAAGCAACAAGTGGACCCTTCTGCTGCATCAGCCATTCAGTCCGATCAAGTCTCTTTGAGTCAACACTTATCTGCCCTCGAACAAGCTCTTTGCAAACAGCAGACTGTGTTACAGGTACAGAGCTCATACTCACTCAGCGTTAGAAACCAGTGTGCTATAGTCTGGGCATAAACATAGGAAAAGAGTCAGTTTTCATCATGGAGATAATGCTTCCCTCAACATCAAAGAATTAAAAAATAAACAAACTTGGAGATCAGGTTCTTAAAATAACAACTGAAAGTTACAGTGGGGACAAGGGACATGGGAGTCCTGGATTGTTCTCTCCAATGTAATTTAGTCCCTAAACCAACATCTGCTTCCATGGTACTGAGTAAATATGTTCAGTTAGTAAACACTGAGTGGCTTTAATATTAGTATTCATGTTTATATGATTTAAGTTCTTGTTAGAATCAGAATATGTTTCAGACATAATTTGACAGCATATTTAACAAACGACATTAATTGGTTAATTGATTAATGATACACAGAAATAATTCTAAATTTTAGAAAAATTAAAGAGAAGAAAATTTAAATTACTATAGCTTTTTTTTTTTAGGGATGATATCTTGAGAAAGACAATTTGATACAGGAATGTAAAAAATAATTTTAATAGTTACTTGCTCTTTCCCTAGATTTCTAAATACCAATTTTCTTTTTTGAAAAAAAAAAAAAAGGCTGGAGTTCTTGACTATGAAACCTTTGCCAAGAGTTTAGAAGGTTTGGAGGCCTGGGTAGTGGAGGCTGAAGAAATCCTACAAGGGCAGGACCCTAGCCATTCATCTGATCTCTCTACTATCCAGGAAAGGATGGAAGAACTTAAGGTAAATATATTAAAATCTTAATCCCATATTTTCTGTCTTCTATCCTCAAATCTTAAGGAAAGCTCAGAACCCCTGACATAGACCTACTCCTTCTTCTTAGCTCCCAATGACACCTAGAGGAGTGAACTGTATGTTGGCTGTGAGCACAGATGGTTTTCCAGCTCATAAAGAGAGCCTAACCAGGACCAGTCCTAGAAAAGCCCTACACACCTCCTCTAACCCCACCGCTAGTCCCTTCCCGTGCCCCCCATGCCCAGTCAGTCCCCTCCTGAATAGCTCTCGAGCCTGCCATCTGTACCATCATCCTCCCTGATCTATGTTTTGGGGCTCTGCAGCAGCCTTCCAGGGATTTCTTTGCATCCACCCCTTGCCTTCCAATCCATTCTCCCATTAGGTGCCAGAACGATTTTTTTTTTTTAACTTACTTATTTTGTTTTTTTTATGAACTATCTCAAACTTTCAGTAAAGAAAATAAAATAACACAGTAGGCATACAAGTGGTAGCGTATTCTTCCCCGCTGAAAACTTTCAGGGGATTCCAGTGCTCTCAGGATAAAAACCAGCATGGCTTATCATGTCTGTCATAATCTGGCTTTCCCCTATCTCCCTAAGGGGCTCATCTTTTCTTTTTCTATTTTATTAAAAAAATACACAACAAGCATTCATCAAATCAGTAATTTCTTCAGGTACAATACAGTGACTTTGATGACATTCTTCACATTGTGTAGCCGTTCTCACCCTTCTTTTCCAATTTGTTCCTCCCCTATTGACATAAACTGATTTCCCCCTAAGCTTCCAATCTAACCTTTCAAGTTGCTGTTGTCCATTTTATCCCATATGGAAAATTCTTTAAAAGAGCACAGTGCTAATGGCAGACATTCTTTACTAGTTAAGCTAGACTGTTGTTCGGTTTAAAGAAGGCTTCAGTGGATATTTTTGGTTTAAGATTTTAAGTTTAAAGATTATCTCAGGACAATAGTTTTAGGACTTTATACAGATTCAGTGGCTCCAGAAAGTCTGGATCCCATGAGAATTGAAATTTCTCTTTCACATTTTTCCCTCGGGCTCATCTTGCTTCACTGTCTCTCCAGTCACTTAGAAGCCATGGTGCTTCCCTGGGGTCGTGCACAAGATGCTCCCCGCTTCCTGGAATTGTTTTCTTCTCTCCCCCCAAAAATACACCTCTGGTGTTTTGTTCTGTGTCACTTTCTCAGAAAAGCCTTCCCTGGCTGCCGGGTTCAGACTCCCCAGTACACTCACATAGCACTCTTCTTGCTCTGCAATCCTTCATCATGGCGTTCAGTTATATTCATGTGATTAAGTGCTTATTATTGTTCTCTATGCTGCTTGCACACACTCACACTCTGAAATCACCATGATAGAGGGACCGTGTAAGGCAATTTTGTTCACTGCTGATGTCTGCCTGTGGAAGTGCTGCCATCTAACAGTTACCCTTTCTGCTTTAATAATTAGAAGATTGATTCTGTCTTCAAAGATAATGGGCTATTCGCAGAGCTTGCAAAGAGAAAACACATACTGACAAAGATTGCCTGATATTTTCTCCTTCCTACAGCCAGCTTCCTAGATGAAGATAAGAGTGTCCATGGAAAAACCCAGGACAGGTAGCTTTGTCCTGTGTATGAAGGGAGGAGAGAGATCTGAGAGCATAGACTGGTCCTCTCACCAACTTTGAGATTGGGGTCACAGACCTAAATTTGAAGCCCTTAAGGCAATATGTAGTCATTTCAAAGATAAGTAGGATTGTATTCCATCTAGCAAGAACCCAACAATTCTTATTTACCTAATTTCACCACTTTCTACCCAGATGGCCTTGGGCAATTCAGTTAATTTTTTGTGTCTCTGTAGTGGTTAAATGCTGCGGCTGCTAGCCAAAAGGTTGGCAGTTCAAATCCATGAAGCGCTCCTTGGAAACTCTACGGGGCAATTCTACTCCGTCCTATCGGGTTGCTATGAGTCAGAATTGACTCAATGGCAACGGGTTTGGTTTTTGGTGTCCTTGTTTGTAAAGTGGGAATAGTAGTACTGACTTCATGGAATTGCTTGAGGACAAAATGAGATATTACTTACAACAGGGCTTGGTTTATAGTAAGTGCTCAATAAATGTCAGCTATCATTGTTGCGATCATTACTAATGTTGAACAATAAACAAGCCCATGCAAAAGATAAGAAATAAGCTTTTTTTAGTCATCAGTAAATGTTCTTCCTTTATCAGCTCTAGCAAGAATTACTTATGAGTAAATAAGTCAAATAAATAAGAAAATGCACATAAACCGTGAAGCATTCAATGAAGGATAATGATAGCTGTAATAGGAATAGCAGCAGCAGCAGCGAAAGTTAGCTGATGAGGAGACTCAGCTTTGCTTTCCTTCTGTGTGTCCCTGGAGATTGCAAGTAAGTGGCCAAGAAATGTGTAGGAGACCAAAGACCAGTTTCTTCCTGAAATCAAAAGTGAACTGTGCATTTGACAAAGCTCTGCCTTCTCTGACCAGGATTCTAAAACTGTCTTTAAATCTTGGTTTCAGGGACAGATGTTGAGATTCAGCAGCATGTCTCCAGATTTAGACCACCTGAATGAGCTTGGGTATCGGTTACCCCTGAGTGATAAGGAAATCAAAAGGATGCAGAACCTGAATCGCCACTGGTCTCTCATCTCCTCTCAGACTACAGAAAGATTCAGGTAGAGTAACCAAGAGATAAGGAGCCCTGGTGGTGTAGTGGTTAAGCGCTTGGCTGGGAAACCCACCAGCTGCTCCGTGGGAGAAAGATGTGGCAGTCTGCGTCTATAATGATTACAGCCTTGGAAACCCTATGAGGCAGTTCTACCCTGCCCTATAGAGAGTCACTATGAGTCAAAATCGACTCTGAAGGCAATGGATTTGGTTTGGGTTAACCAAGAGATGTTTTGGCAACTCCAGTACACCAGTATGTTTTAAATTCATGATTTTTGTGTATTTATCAATTCTACGGAAATCCTGGTGGCATAATGGTTAAGTGCTACGACTGCTAACCAAAGAGTCGGCAGTTTGAATCCACCAGATGCTCCTTGGAAACTCTATGGGGGCAGTTCTACTCTGACCTATAGGGTTGCTATGAGTCGGAATCGACTCAATGGCACTGGGTTTGGTTTTTTTTTTTTGGTTTTGTGAATTCTACCTGTTTCCAATAATACTGACAAAATTTGAACTAAAAGTAGGAAGCTCAGATTGTGTAAGTGGGTTCCCCTGTTTAATGTCCTAAATATTATTTTACTCGGGGGGAAAAGCCCTTTTTAAGTAAGAATCTATTAAAGGTACATGTATAATTTTATATCATTTTTAAAAATTTTACATTTATATTTATATTGTTTTATAAAAAGTCTTTATATTGTTTTACAATTTTTTTGAGTGTTACCACCTAACGTAAAAGTTTCCTGGTAGTTAAATTAGAATCAGAGAGAGAATATTTAATCTAGTTTTATGTGTTGGAGACACAAGAACGAGCAGCAAAATAACATTATTCTTTATCCTTTGTCAGTAAACTGCAGTCATTTTTGTTACAACATCAGACTTTCTCAGAAAAATGTGAGACGTGGATGGAGTTCCTGGTTGAGACAGAGCAGAAGTTAGCCGTGGAGATTTCAGGCAAATATGAGCATCTTTTGGAACAGCGGAGAGCGCACGAGGTGAGTTAGGCCGAGGACTTTTTAGAGAATAAAGAAGTTTGAGGCCTGTGGAAAAGGCTTGAAAACATCATGTTGTAACTTGTGCTGAGTCTTCTCAAATTCTGTCTTCATTTTTGCCTTCTTTCTTAAGCTTTGGATATCTTAATTATGAAAATGTCGTCCAGTTCTCTGCTTCATAGTCAGTTACAGTAAAACCTGTGAAAGCCACAACCTGTGCAAGGTGGAAATCTGTCAGAAAAGGAAAACTCAAATATTGTCCATGAAAACGAGTGATAGAAAAGTGGTAAGACTGCACCCTGTCAAAGGCGGAAAACCTGTGAGACCTGGAAAAACAAGGCCGTCCCGTTGAGTTCTGGCTCCCACAGGTTTCACTGTATAAGCATGTGGCTGGCCTCCACACCCTGCAATATGTCGTGCCAGAATTGTGGTTAAATGCTACTTACTGGGCAAGAGAGGAAGCGGAGGAAAGGAGGGCCGAAAGTTAGTTTTCAAGTTGGGTTGCAGGCTACATTAACGTTGCCAAGGCTAATTGCTTAAGAAACTCTGTTTTGATCAGAAATCTTTGAGAAATGAAGATTGTGTTCTTCAAAAGGCATAAATAAATATTCCTCCAGGAAATCAAGCTACCACATATCTCCAAGTATACCTCTTGATCAAACTGCTTTATTATTTCTCAAGAAACTATCCAAAAATCAGATCAATTTGCCGTTAGTCCCAATTTTGCTGTTTACTGGTGTCACTAAGTTGCTCCATGTTACCCATCAGCAGAGAAGAGCTCAATTCAGACCTTAAAAGAGAATGAAACCAACTTTAAAGCATTTTGCTAGAATTTTAAAAATGGAGAATTTAAAGATGTGTGAGTTATTTTTAAATCCAGCTTTCTTGCGTTGGCAGATGATTGATCAAAACTGCAATGGAGTGGAGTATTATATCAGATTCATTAGGATAGCTAGAATGAAAAAGATAACAAGCTTTGGTGAGGATGTGGGAAAATTGGAACTGTCGTACATAACTGGTGGGAGTGTAAAATGGTACTGCTGCTTTGGGGAGCAGTTTGGCAGATCCTCAAAATGTTAAACATAGAGTTACCATATAGCCCAGCAATTCGACTCCTAGTTATGGCACCCATGAGAATTGAAAATAAGCGTCTACACAAATGATTCACAGCAGTATTACTCATAATAGCCAAAAAGTAGAAACAACCCAATTGCCCATCAACTGCTGAAGAAATGGTGTGTGTTGTATCCATAGCAGTGGAATATTATTTAGCAGTAAAAGGGAATGAAGTGCATGCTGCAACAAGGATGAACCCCTCAAGTACATTAACCTAAGTGAAAGAAGCCAGATGCCAAAGGTCATATATGGTATGATGCCATTTGTATGAAATTTTCAGAATAGGCAAATCTGTAGAGACAGAAAATAGATTAGCAGTTACCTAGGCTGGAGTTGGAAGCCCTGGTGGGGCAGTGGTAAAGAGCTTGGCTGCTAACTGAAAGATCAGCAGTTCAAATCCACCAGCCACTCTTTGGAAACCCTATGGGGCAGTTCTACTCAGTGCTATAGGGTCGCTATGAGTCAGAATCAACTTAAAGGCAATGAGTAAGGTAAGGCTGGAGCTGAGGAGAAACATGGAATGGGTACAGAGTTGCTTCTTGGGGTGATAAAAATGTTCTAAAATTGACTATGGCCATGGTTACACAACTCCGGGAATAGACTAAAAGCCATTGTATTGTATACTTTAAGTGGCTGAGTTATATGGCATGTGAATTATGCCGCAACAAAAGTGTAAAAAATTACAGTGGAAATAATTGAAAAGACTGTCCATTGAGTTTGTTAAATAGTGAAATAATTTTATTAACGTAATTATATTGAAAAATACTTAGTCCAAAAGGAAAAAAAAATCAGAAAAAGTATGGGAGTTATTTTTTTTCCTTCCTTTCTTCAACTTTTTAAAGGTCTTAAGCTGTTCTCTATGCTTAAAAATGGACCCTATTCTGCATGTAGAATATACCAGAACATATAAAATGGCCATTAACTAGCTTTACTATTAGTTGCCTTTGAAAGAAAGAGTGAAACATTACTCTACTTTTAGGCACTTAGTTTTAATAAACTAAAAACTAACCCTTATTTCAAGCATATCTTAATTGAATTTTTAAGAATAAATGATTCCTACCCCACAGGATTTCACACGTAGCCAATTCAGCTGGAGATATTTTTCATAGCCTTGCTAAGATCAGAATATTGGGAAAGTTATTAGCGAACTGGCCACTAATATTCGGAACTCTAAAGTGTGTTCTTTTTAAATACTAGTTGTTTCAAGCGGAGATGTTCAGTCGTCAGCAGATTTTACACTCGATCATCGTTGATGGTCAGCGTCTTCTAGAACAAGGTCAAGTTGATGACAGGTAGGATTTTTGGTATATTATTATGAAGAAAGTTTCCAGTAAATTAGTCATTTTCTTTTTAATGAGCAGATTAGAAGGCATATATCCAATCTTCCTAAGGAAATTGTCAGATAGCAGAGTCTTAGTAATTGGAGGAAAAGCTTGCCTGAATCTCTGAAATGACTGACTATTGAATCTTTCTAAAGAACTGCTATTACAGTGTATGAAGGACATAGTGTAATTGGAAATCACCTAGCCAACCTTCGCTAGTTATCTCTAGGGGCCTGGCATTAATGAATAGATCAGAGTGAATGGGATCTATGAGGTATCATTAGTTTGTAAACAGATGCTTCTAATATTCTCATAGAATTGCAGAAATTTTGTTCCCAAGGGTTGCTTGGAGATCACTAGTCCATCTCTCTTACTTAGAGACGAAAAACCTGAGGCCCCAAATTGTGAGCTGCTTTCACAAAGATCATATAACTAAGTAGTGGCAGAATCTGCTTGGGAGCCATCGGCTCTGGTTTGCAATCAGATCTGCCTTACACCAGCCAGCCTTCCCAGACTGTCTGCATCCTTCATGTTTGAAAATAGTGTGCTACCTGAAGTCGTGTTACATTCAAACTGAAATCATGCTTCCTCTTAATCACCTAGCAATTTATCTCTTTATTAAAAACGCAGAGGTAAAACCTAGCTCTTTGTCAGCCTTGTGGCAAGTGGACTAACAATTTCCTACCGTATTTACAGTTCCTTGGAATGATACTCACTGTGTCTAATCTACTTCCTGTGCTTTGTATTTGGAATATACATCCAGTTGCCATGGAACTTTCAATGGCTGATTTTTTGGAAGTACATTACCAGGTCTTTCTTCTGAGGTGCATCTGGGTGGACTCAAACCTCCAACCTTTTGGTTAGTAGCTGAGCTCTTAACCATTTGTACCACCCTGGAGCTCTATTTAGAGTATAAACAAACAAAAACCAAACCCACTGCCGTGGACCCTATAGGACAGAGCAGAACTGCCCCATAGGGTTTGCAAGGAGTGGCTGGTGGATTCGAACTGCCGACCCTTTGGTTAGCAGCCACTGTGCCGTCGAGGCTCCATTTAGAGTATAAGCCTGGTTTATTTTTATTATGTGTGTATCTTTCCCATATTTAGGACCAGTAGTTGTGATTAAAATTAGTATTTTTTCACAAAATTAGAAAACAAATCATTATTTTTATTGAAAAATTTTTTTCAATGTTTTGGAAACATTTTCAGTTTTAACAGGATATTTCTCTGGAAGCACATGAGAGACTTCTGCAGTTAAGGTTGGAACAACAAAATGTGATACCATGTTTATTCTATTCTAAGTCAGCCAGATTCCAGTGTGAGCCTTACTGAGGAGTTAAGGCCTTCAAAATAAAATAAACTCAAACGCAATTAACTTTTATTCTTTGCTTTATTTGCCCTTTGCCAAATCCATAACAATATTATAAATGTTTGGGTCATTAAGCAAAATAAAATTTAAAATACATGTGCAAGCCAGCATCTATTAAATTTTAAGTGGTAATTTTAGGAAAAAGCACCAACTAGATGAAAAGGGGAGGGTTGGACCTGAGGATAAAGATTTTGAAAATTACAAGTAAAAAAAAAAAAATTCAGATTAGAACATGTTGACAACAGGAAGGCCCCAAGTTATAAATGTATTGTGCTCTAAAAGTTAAGTTATAAGTTTCGGTTTTAGAGCTTCAAGTTTAGAACTGCTGACGATGTTATATTATAGGGAGTCCTTTGCCGGCAGGTAGCTCAGGACAGCTTGGTTGTACAAAGGGAGAAAAAGGGTTCAACAGAGTTCTTGGATAGTTGCTGGGTGGGGAAACATTAACCGAAAGGTTGGCCAATTGAGTCCACCCAGAGGTACCTCAGAAGAAAGGCCTGGCAATCTACTTCCCAAAAAATGAGCCATTGAAAATCCTATGGAGCGCAGTTCTGCTCTGACACGTGTGGGGTCACCATGAGTCAGACTGACTCAACAGCAGCTGGTTGTTGGTTGGTTGCTTCACGGTACAGACCATTCTCAAGGCCAGCAGTTGTACATTTCTAGAGTCAACAGATGCTTGAAACTTTCTGGGAAACCCCAGGAACCGAACTCATCACATTTGGATTCTGCTGTAAGTGATTATAGATATCCGAATATCTGTTCAAAAATAGAAGTCACCATCAAATCTAATCTATCCTACAGATCTGCATTAAAAATGAAAGCATGTAATAAATAGTTTACAGGGGCTTTATTCAGTACTTTTTGTGTTTAATACAGGCATTTTTGACATTGACTATGTATTCATCTTTTTGTTTAGGTTGAATCATTAAATAAGTTTTTAGGAATAATAATTTGATTTCCAAAATCAAAAGACATAGTGGTCCTAGGTAATGGGGGAAGATATCAAGAATATAGGGTTAAGAACATAGGAATAAGCCCAATTTTGATTTGATGCCACACTCCAGAGGAAGGAATGGTATATCTGAGGAAGACAGGGGAAACTAACATAACAGAGAAAACACAAATGTTACACTTTAGTACTCAGATGTATAAATAACACTATCATCTACAAAGTAGCTCCTTCTGTCTGATGCTGGACAAACCTTTACTAGCCAATTCTAAGACTACAAGTTAAATGTTGTAGAAAACCCAAAAAAAAAAAAAAACTACCAATATTTTTTAAAGTTGGAAAGCACAGAGATAGGAAGAACAAATTAAAAGATCTGAGACTCTTTAGCCAGAAAAAGAGAAACCCTAAGTAAAATTTAATCTCTCTAAATACAGGAACAACCTTTATACAGACAGTCATGACTAGATATTTTTCATTTTTCTAAGAACAAAGGGAAGTGGACTTAAAACGTACATGGAAAATTTAGATAAATATATGGAATAATTTGCTAAAGTGTGGGCTGCGTACTGTGAGGGATACTCAGAGATTCAATCTTATGGAGTAGAATTTTTTGAAATATTTTTTAATAACATCATTTTTTTAGTGGCTTATGATTCTAGCTAAAATAACCCAGTTTTATCCATCCAAAGTGGCTTTTGATTCTAGCTAGAGACAGAGGTTATACGTAACCCTTTCACCACATGTTTTTCTTGCTGTAACACATACAAGCCACAGTTGCCCACAGCACACATTCCACGGGTCTGCTAAGTGGCTAAGACCACATACATGGCGTTTGCCGCACTCCCCTCTCCCTGTCTCCAGCACTCCTGACATTTTTATAGATAAACGTTCAGTCAGGAGCCCTGGTGGCGCAAAGGTTAAGTGCGCGACTGCTGACCAAATGGTTGGCAGTTCGAACCCACCCAGCAGCTCAGCGGGAGAAAGACCTGGCCTTCTGGTCCAGTAAAGGTTATTTTTGTTGGTGGGTGCCATCAAGGTCGATTTCAACTCATAGCAACACCACTTGACAGAGTAGATCACCAGGTCTCTATCCCATGAAACTACTGGGTGGGTTTGAACCACCAACCTTTCGGTTAGCAGCCAAGCACTTTACTGTTGTGCCATGCAGCCTAGAAACCCCATGGGGCAGCTCTGCTCTATCACATGAGGTCGAAAAGCCACTCAACAGCACCTAACGACAACGCATTTGATCTGTGCCGATACTTGAAAACACTGATCATTTGCAAACACAGTCATTTCTTTGTTACTAATTTTCAAAATGACTTGCAATGGACCTGCCAACAGATCACAGCAGGATATTTGAAACCCACTGCCCTGGATCCCCTCTCAGGGACACTGAACATGTACATGTTGGCTGATTATTGTCAGTGCATCCAAAAAGCAGTGCTTTTCAGCATGTAACTACTTCTTCGGCAGGGATGAGTTCAACCTGAAGTTGACGCTTCTCAGTAACCAGTGGCAGGGCGTGATTCGCAGGGCCCAGCAGAGACGTGGCATCATCGATAGTCAGATCCGCCAGTGGCAGCGCTATCGGGAGATGGCAGAAAAGCTTCGCAAATGGTTGGTTGAAGTGTCCTATCTACCCACGAGTGGTCTGGGAAGTGTCCCTATACCACTGCAACAAGCGAGGACCCTCTTCGATGAAGTGCAGGTAAGGTGCAAAACGCGCTGTTTTTAAACCTCTTCTGTGTTTCTGCTGCACACTCCACCCTAGCCTCGGTTCTTCAGACAGCTTCTGGAGTGGCATTGGAATCAGGACAAACAGAATTCTCAAATGTCAACAGAAATACACAAAATGATTGCGGCACAAAGCCTGCATTTGATTCTGAAATTAGATTAAGTCCCAGTCTCTCACCAAGATTCCCTCCACTTTACACACCAAGGCCACCCAGCAGCTCATCAAATCCCTGCTCAGATGGACAGGCAAAGGCAAAGAAAGGAGAACTTAACATTGTTTATGTATTTTTTATTCATGAACAATTGTAACATGTAACTTACATACATATTCCAGAAAAGACTAAGTCCTGTTTGAGCACTATGTCCATTCCAAGCTAATCTCTTACTTTCACCAGCCTGGGAATTTGGACTCCAGCATCTTAGACAGACACCTCTTAGCACTGTAATCAAGCCTTCCCAGTATACTTCGTGGACCCCTCTTTCTTTAAAGGTCGCTGTTCTTCTACCCCTCCTCAGTTCTTTGGGAGACCTCACCGACAGACATGGCTCCCCCTACCCTTACCAGCAGAGAAGGATCAAATTGGTGTCTTCTGGTCACCTCCACCTCTTAAGCTTTTGACCCATATATCCAACTTCTTTTTCGATTTATTTCCACTTATACTGCAGACACAGTATACTCAGTGGGTCCAAACTGAGCCTGTTATTTTTATACCAACAGTTCCCATTGAGGTTCTGTTCCCTATATCCTGTTGCAAGGAAATATCATCAGCAACTATCTGGTCTATCAATCCAGGAGCCCCAGAGTCATTGTAAAGCTATACTCTTCCTTCCCTCTCACTCCCCACATCTAATCTGCCTCAAGTCTTTATGCCCATGGTCACTGCCCTGGGTTCGGTGCTCAGGTTTTCTTGCCTAAATAGAAGGTAAGTTCCTGACCTGTCTTAACTGTATCCGGTGTATACTCTTCCTCCATTCCATTTGCTGCTCTACTGCTGAGTTCTTTTATTAAAACTTAAGCCCAAACATGTCACTTTCCTGCTTTATATACTTTTATGAATCTCGATCACTTTTACTATGAAAACCAAGTTCTCGTGTGAAGTGTCAGCTGGCCTCATGTTCTACCACACTCTTATGTACATCCTACACTCCAGCCATTGAAAACCACATCTAGTTCCTTGAAAAAAAAGGCATCATTATTTCTCTCCCAGAGTGAATGTGACCACGCCCATCTCTCTGTACAGAAGGTGTCCCCTCTCTTACTCCTGGCCCTCATCACACTAGGCCCTTCTTAATCTGGTTGTGTTCTTATGTCTTTCAAGCCTCACCCAGTCCTTTTCACTTTGAGGAAGTCTTCTCTGCCTCTCTGTCCACCCAGTGCTAGGCTAGGCATCCCTTTGTTTTCCTGTGCACGTATCTAATAGAGCAGTTATTATATTGCGTTGTGATGACATTTCACTTGTGGGAAGAAACTAAGCCTCTCCCAGTTGTGTTCTCATTCATTTATACATTGCTTCATTCATACACAAAGTACATGCTAAGTAAATGCTTGTTGGATGAAAGAGGGCATACCCAGTATGTTGTTGTTGTTGGGGATCACTGAGTCTATTCCAACTCATAGTGATCCCATGTGACTGCTGTATAGGGTTTTTAGGCTGTGATCTTTACAGGGGCAGATCACCAGGTCTTCTCCTGCAGAGCCAGTCGGTTCAAACTGCCAACTTTTTGGCTAGCAGCTGAGCGCCTAACCGTTGTGTCACCAGGGCTCCTTACGCCCAATTTAGGATGGTTTAAAAATACGACAGGGAAATGGTGAAGAAGAGAATGAGAAAGTAAAAAGTTCTGGTTCCTTTCAGTTCAAAGAAAAAGTGTTCCTGCGGCAACAAGGAAGCTACATTCTGACAGTGGAGGCTGGCAAGCAGCTCCTGCTCTCAGCCGACAGTGGGGCTGAGGCCGCCTTGCAAGCTGAACTCACGGAAGTCCAGGAGAGATGGAAGTCAGCCAGCATGTGCCTGGACGAGCAGAAGAAACAGCTGGCCTTCTTGTTGAAAGTAAGTTCAGCTCTTTCCTGCTGCAGACATAAGGCAGGACCTTGTCCTTAGTCCTGGACAGCAGTTTTAAAGTCTCTTTTATTAGTCACACTGCCCTCTCCTACTATGATTCAAATAATGCAAACAAAGATCATTAAGTAAGTATTTTGATCCTCTGTGTCTTAAGGCTGTTCTGTCTTGCATGAACTGGAAGCGTTTCCCAAATCTCAGCATTTTTTTCTTCCTGAAATGGCTCCCTACAAAGTAGTATTAAGTCTAATAAGACCGCCCCGTCTATGAGTTTTGATTAATGGCCAGTGCTAAGCCTGGAGCCATGTGATGACTTTATACATCCAGACAGGAATTCAAAGAGTCCACTCCCTAGTCTAAGTCTCTGAAGTGGTTTTCAAGATTGAGGTCTCTCATTTCACAGCAGGGGAAAACCTATCCAGAAAGACACTCCCAATTTGATCTTAGATATCCCAGCAAGTTGTTATGAGATAAAATCTCCAGTAGGTGTGTTAAGCCTTTAGTTGGATCCAGATTACATAGTGATCACTTAACAAATTTAGGGAAATATGGGTTTATCCAGACCTCCCACGATTGGCTTTTCTTTCTCGCTCTCCAATTTCACACATAATGAAGTTCATAAATAAATAGCTAATACAGAGTAAAACCAATAAACTTATTGCCACTGAGATGATTCCGACCCTATAGGATAGAGCAGAACTCCCCATTGGGCTTCCAAGGAGTGGCTGGTTGATTCGAACTGCTGGGCTTTTGATTAGCAGCTGAGCTCTTAACCACTGCACCACTAGGGCTCCTAACAAAGAGTAAACCAAAAACTAGAAAAATAAAAAAAAAAAAAAGACATGCTACTGTTGAGTTGATTCAGACTCACAGTGACCCCATAGGACAGAGTAGAACTGACCCAAAGGGTTTCCAAGGACTGGCTGGTGGATTCGAACTGCCAACCTTTTGGCTAGCAGCCGAGTAACAACTAAGTTACAAACCCAGTAAACCAAGTACTCAATCTTTCTAAGCCTCAGTTTCCTCATCTGTAGAATGGGTATAATTATACCTCCTGCATAAGACCATGAGAGAATTTAATGAAATAATGAAAGTGAATTGTGTGGCATAGTACCTGGCATATATTGAGCACTCAGCAAATGGCAGTAATTATCTTTGTTGATGTGATTATCATTTTTTAAAACCAACAAAGCTATATACTAAAGTTTTATATGTAGATAGATATAGATAATTAACAACACATTAATAAGCTTATCTAAATTAAAAAAAATTTTTTTTAAGAAAAATGTCACATTTTGGATCAAAAGTTATACATAAACTTAAAATGGGATAGATTTTGCTTTTCTGAAAGTTTGAAGTAGGCATACCCATGAAGTTTACTCTGTTGAATTTTATTTGATAATATATGACATTCTGTGTAGGAAACAATCAATCAAAAATACCACTTAACATCTGTAGAGAACTTTTATCTGCATGCAGCACAATTTATCAGTAATACAATACCAGTGATTTTTTTCCTTCTTTTTTTTGCTTTCAGGAAAGGATTAAACTCATTCTGTAGAAAACATGTTAATCATATTTTTTTCTCTTCATCTGTGATGTGATTCTTGGACATATTCCCAAAATTTAATTGGGCATAATGGTTGAGTCATTGTGTTTGCTTTTCATGCTAGTCTGTTTGTTGGTGTGTAAAATATCTATGATGGATGTTTGCCATCCACAACATGAAATTATTTCCTTATAATTCACGCAGTAAAAAGACTTGGTGATAGCTTCAGAATCGAAGTAATCTTTGAAAGGGAAAATCCCCGTTCTTCTCTTGTTAAAGTTTATTTTATTTTGAACCATACACTAGATCCTGTTTGCCTAAGAAGGAATTTATAAAGCTGAAGTTTAACGTATATACAGCATCATGTTAGTGTATCTTTCCACCACAGCTATTTTTAACTCATACCTATTTTTAACTCTTAATGTCTAAGTAATGTGCCAAAAATACCAAAAAACAAAAAAACAGTCACCATCGAGTCAATTCCAACTCATAGCGACCCTGTAGGACAGAGAAGAACTGCCCCATAGGGTTTCCAAAGACAGGCTGGTGGATTCGAACTGCTGACCTTTGGTTAGCAGCGGAGCTCTTCACCACTGAGCCACCAGGGCTCCTCACTATGCCTAGCATTGTTGAACTCTAAATGTACCCTGGGAAACAGAAATGTTTTAACAGGGGGACTTGGAACAAATCTACCCAAAACAGACCAAGGATTTTTTCCTGGCAAGTGGGAAGAAGGAACATAGTTTTGCACTCGAGGAAGTTTCCTGAAGGAATTTTAAAGAGAAATGAGAATCTTGCGTCAAACTCTCTAGTTAGAAAACAAGGCATTCTGAGTAGGGTAGCATTAGTCAACACTTTTTACAGAAGACGATTGTAATCACATCTATGGCTTGGGGTGCTAAAAATAGAGTAAGAAGAGTAGATAGAAAAACGCCAGAGAAGAAAAGACTGGTGGTGATAAAAGATGTTGTCAAGGAAAATGCAACATTATTTGACTCTATGATAACTTTTAAAAGCGATTCTAGTTGTCTTTGGAGCTGAGTAATTCAGGGTTTGGGGAGTGGCCACTGGGAAGGAGGGTCATTGGTGAGGTGGAGGACAGGAATGGAGGTTATTGGACAAAATGAAGGAGTCTCGTTTTGTTGAATCCAGTTTCAGTTGGCACTGAGACAGCAGACATGAATTAATTTGTAGATAGGGTGTCATGACAAATCAGGTCTTCATTAGGGTTCCTTTATCTTTTTTTCTTCTTTTAATTACAAAAGGAATGCATGTGGCAGATTAAAAAGAAAAAAAAAAATTGAGGTAATAATTGAAATATCTAGTGTAAAAACTGAAATTCCAACTATACCACCCTAATGCTATTCTCTTCCCCAGAGGTGGAACCATTGCTACCTGTTTGGTCTGTAGCCAGTTTGGTGTATAATCTTCCAGAACATAACCAGACAATATATTCTAGCCATTTTATTTTGTCGGTGCATAGAACTCTACCACATTCTGCATGATATTCCACAGCACTGCCACTCTCAACCACTTACCTGCTATATTCTTCTTCAGAGTACTTACCGCTACTTGCCATCATAGATATACATCCCTTAAATTGTGCGTTATCTCTCTCCTTCCACTTATTAATTTTTACTGGTTTTTTATGGATTATACATTTAGCCTTTTGTTGCACATGTTTCACCACTACCAAGATACTAGTTGCCGTTGAGTCAGCTCCGAATCATGGTGACCTTATGCGTGCTGGAAAAGAACATTGCCCAGTCATGTGCCGTCCGCATGATTGTTGGTGTTTGTGAGTCCATTGTTGCGGCTGTTGTGCCAGTGCATCTCATTGACGGTTTCCCTCATGTTAGTTAACCCTCTGCTTTACCAAACATTATGTCCTTTCCTAGGGATTGGTCTTTCCTGATGACAAGTCTAGAGTAAGCCAGCCACCAGTCAAATGCCAGGCCTTCTGTAATCGTGTGTTTCTACTTCTGTGACAAGTCAAATATACCTAGCTCATACTATTTATATATGGATGAGAGTCAGGGTTGTATTATTTTTATAGTCTATCTCACTTCTCTTACCCATACTTATTTTCATCCTGAAGGAGTTCCCATATCCCCTTTTTTATCCTTGACTATGCATTTGGGAAGCCCTGGTGGCACAGTAGTTGAGAGCTCAGCTATTAACCAAAAGGTTGGCAGTTCAAATCCACCAGCTGCTCCTTGGAAACCCTGTGGAGACAGTTCTACTCTGTCCTATAGGGTCACTATTTGATTGTCAGCAACAGATTTAGTTTTGGTTTTATGCATTTGAGAAAGTATTAATATTGGTGCAGTTATACAAGGGGTTAGGAAAGAGGCAAAGTACCATGATTGTACTCCCAACTCTGCAGACAGATTCAGGTAACTTTTTTTTTTTTATTAGTATATATGTTATCTACAATATTCTGGGCATTGTGTTCCATGCCTTGATATCATTATCTCCTTTAATTCTCCAACAATTGTAGAGTTTGTGTTCTCTCCATTTTCATAGGGGAAACTGAAATTTAGAGCATAATCTGCTGAACACTTCACAGCTAGTAAGTAACAGAGTCCATTTTCAACTCAGCTCCTCTGGCCACCACGTCATGCTCCCTGACATGACGATGGATGTGGATACATCCTGACACTGTTCATTAGAGTAACTTTAATTCTTTCTCTGGGGATTAGGACAGTGATTGTCTGTATGTTTATTTGTTCTTCAAATTCATACCAAAAAAAATCATAAAATTTCTTTCTCTTCCCGTTGTAGGACTGGGAAAAATGTGAAAAAGGAATAGCTGATTCTCTGGAGAAACTAAGAAGTTTCAAAAAGAAACTTTCCCAGCCTTTACCAGATCACCACGAAGAACTACATGCAGAACAGATGCGTTGCAAGGTAAGGGATTGCATTGAGCTTTTGACCGTCACACACGTTTGTGCCTCTACTGTAACAATGCCTTTGAAAGTATTGATGTTGTTGTTAGGTGTCCTCAAATTGGTTCTGATTCATAGTGACCCCATATACAACAGAACAAAACATTGCCCAGTCCTGTGCCATCCTCAAAATAGTTGCTATACTTGAGCCCATTGTTGCAGCCACTGTGTCATCCATCTCATTGAGGTTCTTCCTCTTTTTTGATGACTTTCTACTTTACCAAGCATGATGTCCTTGTCCAGGGACTGATCCCTCCTGCTAACATGTCCAAAGTATGTGAGACATAGTCTTGCCATCCTTGCTTCTAAGGAGCATTCTTCTTCCAATGTGAATTTGTTCGTTCTTCTGGCATTCCATGGTATATTCAGTATTCTTCACCAACATCACCATTTAAATGTATCAATTCTTCTTCTGTCTCATCTTCGTTATTAATTGTCCAGCTTTCACATGCATATGAGGCAATTGAAAATACCATGGCTTGGGGCAGGTACACCTTAGTCCTCAAGGTGACATCTTTGTTTTTTAACACTTTAAAGAGGTTCTTCGGAGCAGGTTTGCCCAATGCAATGTGTCATTTGATTTTTTGACTGCTGCTTCCATGGACATTGATTATGGATCCAAGTAAAATGAAATCCTTGACAACTTCATTGTTTTCTCCGTTATCATGTTGGTCCAGTTGTGAGAATTTTCGTTTTCTTTACATTGAGGTGTAATCCATAGTGAAGGCTATAGTCTTTCATTTTCATCAGTAGGTGCTTCAAGTCATTTTCACTTTCAGTAAGCAAGTTTGTATCATCTGCATATGGCAGGTTGTTGATGAGTCTTCCTCCAATCCTAATGCTGCATTCTTCTTCATATAACCCAGCTTCCGAGATTATTTGCTCAGCATACAGATTGAATAAGTATGGTGAAAGGATATAACCCTGATGCACACCTTTCTTAATTTTAAACTACGCAGTATCCCCTTGTTCTGTTCAAACAACTGCCTCTTGCTGTATTTACAGGTTCCACATGAGCACAATTACGTGTTCTGGAATTCCCATTTTTCGCAATGTTACCCATAATTTGTTATGATCTACATAGTTGGTTGCCTTTGCATAGTCAATAAAACACAGGCAAACATCCTTCTGGTATTCTCTGCTTTCAACCAAGTCAAATTCTTGTGGCTGTCTACATGTAGAAACAAGTTCCTGGCATATTACGTCAGGTCAGACAACTCTTCGGTGAAACTATTTAATGTTGATTTATTGGAGCTGTTGAAAATGTAGACTAGTTTATGGATTACACAGTGGAAGCAAATGAAAATTTAAAGCACACATTAAAATAATTAAAAGCTGGGTCAAGAGCAATAAAAGCAAAGTCTTTCAGGCATTCACACTGGAGAGCCTTTCCAGCACTAGAGTCTAGTTTACAGAGGGACAAGTGAGGATCGATCAGCAGCTTGGATAGCCTGCAGATGGTGGTTCGTGGAGAAACACGTGCTGTCTTCCAGACCGTGTAAGGAAAGCAGGACTATACATGACTGATCTCAGTGAAAGCAGGAGAGGCACAGTCCCTAAGTTACCCAGAGCCCTAAACACTTAAGATTATGATTGATGCCTGAATTTGCACTTGGACACAAATCATAGCTAATAGAGACTACTCCCTGCATTATTTGCTCACTGAGACTGCTATGATTTAGTGGGTGGAGGAGTCATCCTGTTTCGTACCTGTTAGCCAGGTGGTGTGCCCAAGCAGCTGTTCTCTGCTGAGCCATGCACAAGATCGTATCAAACCTACCTCTACAAAATGCCTTTTCTCAGATTTTGCATGCCCTTGTAGCCCCAGCCACTTGCAAATTGCCACTCTAGAGTAATTCTGTTTAAAACTCCAATAAACATGGCTTGCATTTTAACCAGAAGTTCTCTTCTTCACTCTGGCTAAGAAGTCATAAGCATTTTATAAAAGATTATTTTTTAAAGAAGTCTAGAAATTATGTAAAGTGTGGATATGTTTCCCTCAATATTAAAATTCAAGGATACTCTTCGAAAATGTAAAGAGGAAATTTTCAAAAAAAATGATAGATAGTGCACTTCACATCAAGGGGCCCTGGTGGTGTCATGGTTAAGTGTTTGGCTGCTAACTAAAAGGTCAGTGATTCAAAGCCACCACCCGCTCTGCGGGAGAAAGATGTGCCAGTCTGTTTCCCTAAAGATTACAGCCTTGGAAACCCTATGGCACAGTTCTACTCTGTCCTATGGGGTCTCTATGAGTCGGAATCAACTCCACAGCAGTGCGTTTTTTTAATACTTTATATCATGGATGGTAAGTTTGTGAAATAATATCTTGAGGTGGTACATTCAAAAATATGCAGAGGTGAAATTAAAAAGAGTTCATTTTAAACCTATGATTGTACATTTATAACAAATTATTAAAGAGAACTTCTGATAGAAAGGAATGGGGATTTATTAGACTCCTTCTGTGTGCCTGTCAGGAGACCCTGGGTGTGCAAATGGTTAATATGCTTAATTGCAAACCAAAAGGTTGGAGGTTTAAGTCCACCCAGGGACACCCCAGAAGAAAGGCCTGGTGACCTACTTCCAAAAAATCGGCCACTGAAAACCACATAGAGCACAGTTCTGTTCTGACACCTGGGGTGGCCGTGAGTCACAGTCAACTCGACAGCAACCGGTTTGGTTTTTTTGAGTGTGTGCCAGACACTGTACCTGTATTATCTCTTGAGGAGATTCTGTATTAGTCCTTTTACTGAAGAGGAAACTGAGGCCTCTAGAAGTTTAATAGATTTTCAAAGTTAGTAAATATCAGAGATGCTGAATCCCGCAGCTGTACCTTGAGTCTGGAACAGTTGGTTTCTGCGAGTCTGAACCGGTTGGTTTCTGGTGGTGTTATTTGTTTCTTTCTTAATCTATGTACCAAATCTGATGTTGCATTGGGAGCTAGGCATTGGTACAAAAGGAGGAAGATCTTTGCATTGGTATGACCACTTGATATGTCCGAGAGTATAAACAGAACTTCTGCATATTTAATTCACCTGGGTAGTTTGGTCTTCCAGCCAAACACTCTACCGTGCAACCTCATTTCCCAAAATACATGACAGTTACAAGCTATTGAGTTTGTAGATTAAAAGGATGCCTTTCTGTCCAGCTCTCTGCTGCTCTACCCCAAACCACCCTTAGCAGCAAAACAAAGTAATTACCTGGAAAATTCAGGCTAAAACCTCGTTTGCTTAAATTGCCTAGGAAGTTAGCCTCAGCACTGTTAATTACCTTGGCATTCAGAAACTTGTTCTCTGTGTGAGGAGGCAAAAAGAGGGAGAAAAAAACCATGTGACATACTCTAGTCATATACGAAATTAGCTGGAATCAAAAAACATCAACAGCTGACACAGAACAAGAGTTATAGACATTATAAAACTGGTCATGTGTCAAAGCACTGCAAAAAAGAGTGTCAATGCATTCAAATACGGTTATATTGATTTTTTCCCTCAAATTATTCCCAAAAAGTATAGGGAATATGTTATATACATTCTCTCTCTCTCTATTTATATATATTATGTATAAAAACTGGTTGCCGACAAGTCAATTCCTACTCATAGCAACCCTATAGGACAGAGTACAACTGCTCCGTAGAGTTTCCAAGAAGTGGCTGGTGGATTCAAACTGCCAACCTTTTGGTTTAAGCTAAGCTCTTTACCAGTGTGCCACCAGGGATTGCATACCGGTATATATACGCATATGTATATATAACATGTATATATGTACACACGTATATATAAATATATGTGTGTGTATATATATCCTTTTCCATTATCTTGAATAAATCTCTGCTCCTGCAGAAAATATATCTAATCTATTATTTTAAATTGAGTAATAACAGCAACAGGTCTTCTGAGCTATTAAATTATAACTTCATCTCACATAATGCAGCAATTCATGGTGTCTGAAGATGAATGTCAAATCTAGGAGTCTGTTTTTTAAAATATTTCTTTAGCATGGTCAGTAACTCATGACAAAAAGAAAGGATGGTTTTAAACTTATGGAGTCAGTTTAACTTCAAGAAGAGAAATGCAGGAATGAAATTTTAATTTAAGAAAAGATATGAAAAAAGATACAAGAAATGGTAACTACACAGTAGAAAGAGTCTGCAAGTCACCTGGTAGTTTATCAGAGGAACTGGGCAAATTATCCAGTTATGTCAGAAGGAAAATAAAGTAGATCCCAAGCTTGTTGTCAAATCGAATGGAATGGAAAGGAAATTGTGTCAAGAGGGAATTCCAGGCACACTTCAGAAATTGTTAAAGATAGATGTCCACGGGTGTTCAAGACTTGTTTTGTTTTTAATTTAGGAACTAGAGAATGTGGTTGGCAGCTGGACAGAAGACCTGAAGCAGCTGACACTGTTGAAGGACACCCTATCTGCCTACATCAGCGCCGAGGACATCTCCATCCTTAACGAGCGCTTGGAGCTTCTGCAGCGGCAGTGGGAAGAACTCTGCCATCAGGTAAGACAAGTTCTAGACTCAGCGTTTGTTCGTAAAGATGGAAAACTGGGAGGTGATTCAGAATCTCAAATAGCTTGACCTACGTTTGGACCCATCCTGGAGCTCATAGTTAGTACCAAGGAAGAATCCTGTGGTAATTATGAGAATCTTTCAGATTAAGACAAATATATACATATATATATAAATGTTTCAAATTAAAACATATATAATTATCTATATTACTTTTTTAATTAAACAATTGTTAATTGTTAGGTGAATTCACATAACATAAAATTAACCATCTTAATGTGTAAGGTTCAGTAACACTTTGTACGTACACACTGTGGCACAGCCACTGCCTCTGCCTAGTTCTGAAAACACCTTCATCACCCCAGAAGAAAACCCTGTGCCCCTAAGCTGTCACTCCTTATTCCCTCCTCCCCCCAGTCTCTGGAAACCACCCATCTGCTTTCTGTCTCCATGGATTTACCTATTCTGGATATTTCATATAAATGGATTCATATAATATGTGACCTTTTGTTCTGACTTCTTTCACTCAACATGGTGTTTTCAAGGTTTACCCAGGCAGTAGCATATTGAGGTGCTTCATTTCTTTTTATGGGTAAGTAATACCCGTTGTGTGAATATACCACATTGGATCATTCATCAGTTATGGGTGTTTGGGTTGTTCCCACTTTTTGGCTATTGTGAAATGTGCTGCTTAGACAACTATATTTTAACATTATATTTTAGATGTATCTCAGCTGGATTCTCTGGCTCTCCCTTTCTTTCACTAACTGGTATAGGGTTTTTAAGAAAAAAATACAGTACTGCGGGTCATAGGTATGGTTTTTCCTAGGTAGATGTTGGTGGTCTCTACCATATTTTACATGTGTGAAAAACCATTGTTCTATTTTCAACTTTAGCTAATATTTTGGAGTTGCATTTGCACATAAAACATTTACTGTTGCTATTGATTTACCCTTGGTGTTTCTTAGTAATTCACGGATGTATGTCATTTTTGTCATACTCTATTCATTTATTAAGTACCTACTTTGTGCACAATACCTTAAAAGAGGTCCCAGATTGGGTTTTGAGTTGGAAGTTGTTTAAAAGTAATAAATTCTTACTCTGTTAAAGTAAGGCAAGATTTATTGTAGGTTGGATAACAGTCCGGGCTGGGGAAAACGTCTAATTTTACAGACAGAACAAACACTTCCAAAATGGCAAAGCTGCAGAGACCTTTTAAAGGGTGAGAACAAAGGACTTGAGCTGTCCTATTTTGACTGGATATTACAAACTTAGATTAATGCAAGGCCAGTTATTGGAAGTGGGGCTAGGAGGCGGAAGGTTACAGGATAGTTCTCTCTTAGAAACAGCTTGCTCAGGTGAAATATTTCTCATCAGCTGTTGCCTACCAGACCTAGATAAGAGTCAGCATTAAGGTCACCTTCCCGAGACGTTGTTTCAGGAAGGGTCTTGATAGCTCCTGTGAAACACTTTATACATATTAAAAGAAAATCATGGTGGAGTAGGGCCCCAAACTCTACAGCAGCCATATTACTTTAGTCAAGTGCCTCAGTTTTCCTTGCTTTTACTCAAATTGAAAGGCAGATATTGGTGGAAAGGCAGTGAGAAGACATCCTAGGCTAAGAGCATAACATAGGTGAAGGCCTTCAGAGAGACATTGTTGTTGTTAGGTGTTATCAAGCCTGTTCAGATTCATGGCAACCCTGCACCATCTTCATAATCCTTGTTATCTTCAGAGAGATAACACTTTAGATATTGGCTCCTGTTTCCTTCCCAAACCTGCTATCAACTGACCTACCTCAAAAGCTTGGTCGAGCCACTCTTCCAGCCTGGACTGACTACCTTTTTCCTTTAGATTTTCTGAACTATTTTCTTCTTTCCTATCATGCAACCCCTGCCATGCCACTTTCGAGGTGCCTTCAAGATTGTCCCAGTCCTCCAAACTCACATTTCCTTTTTGGTCAATGTCATCATGTGGCATTGTGTTGTTCCTTTTTTTTCCCCACATGTTTGTGACCTGATGCCAAGACAAGAAGTTCCTTGAGGGCAAAGATCATGTCTTTGTATCTCTGGTGCCTGGAACAGTGAAGCGTTTGTTAGGTACTGTTAGTAATTAAGACAAGACTTGAGGGTACTTGTTTTATGTCATTACACTTATGTCCCTCTAAATGTAAAATAATGACAAGATTTCTGAACAGCTTGGAGTTAATAAGATTCTGATGATGCAATACTTTTTGTTTTGAGGGAATTGGTTGTGGAGCTATTATTGTTAATGGTTAAATTAAAAGTTCAAATATCGTAAAAGTGCTCAGAAGACTTGGATAGAGCTAGGCAACAGTCTGTTTGAAAATACATTTTAAAAGCTGCTGTCGATCATATGATATGCTGTGAAGAGATATCTGATACCTGTGAGTAGAGTGAGAATTAAGTAAAAAAGAGGAAGCAGGTGAACATTTAGTGTTTCTAGAAACTTCATATATTCAAGTATCTAACAGCATAAAGATAAAGCATACTTGTCTCACATTGCTTCGATCTAAATAAAATTATTATTTAAACCAGTGAGCATTTAGTCATGGGTACTCGTAGTTAAGGTGACAGGATATAGCTCTAAGAAAGAATACAGCTAGCTGAGTTACAAGTTCCTGAGTTAGTTGTTTCCGGCAAACTTCTATCAAGTTTGAAACCACAAAAGGAAATGGGCTTGTACCTATGTCTCATTTGAACAGTCAAAAACTTGAGTTAAAAATGGCATATGCCTCTGTTAAAGAGCATGTCGTCCTTTCATATTCCAACTGAAGCAGCGAAGTCAGGAGTCGTTGGTACTGGAGGTGAGAATGAGGAAGACGTGCTGTAAGTAAACGTTGCCGAGTACGGTTAGTGTATAAAAAATACCCTGTTTTCAAATTGTCTCCCAGAATGCTGTGTTGTTCCTGTGTATGGTCACGGCTTACACCTGCTTGTATTCCTGTTTTGATCTGTAGCTGTGTGTCTAGGTCTGGCTGAAATATAAATACGTCAGCATTGTAATTGCTCGGTGTTTTCTCAAACTGGTGCAGTAAAAATATTTGAAGTAGAAAAGGGTGTATTTCCTGTTCAGCTGCTTTGTGCTCTGTGGTTTAAGCTGATACTGGTCAGCTGTTGGCGAGGCAGTGTGCTCAAACACTTGATAGAATGTAAATGTGTGGTAACCTGGTTAAAAAAAAAAATGGGAGTTTCAATGGAACACAAAGAAAGAGTTGGTGAAAATGCCAATCCCATGATGAACTGACATCTTTTTGAAAGGTTTTGCTTAAAAAGCTCCCTGTTTATACCCAGTCTTATAGCCTACCTGTTTCTGCTTTTGGCTACAGCTCCCTAGTAAGCAGATAAAAGCAATGCTTTCATACAGTGTGATATATACAAGGAATATATATTCAAGCTGGTTAATAGAGATACTGAATACATGAGTGCCAAGGAGAAAAAAAATAGAGAAACCAATGATGCTCCATAGTGATGTAGAAGTAGTAGTGATAGTGGTAGTAGTAGTAGGGGAGTCCCTGAGTGAGGCAAACAGTGTGTTTGGCTGCCAACCAATAGGCTAGAAGTTCAAGTCCACCCAGAAGCACCTTGGAAGAAAGGCCTGGTGATCTACTTCAGAAAAATCAGCAACTGAAAACCCTGTGGAGTACACGGTTCTACTCTGACACGCATGGGGTCACAAGGCATCAGAAGCCACTTGACACTACCTGGTTTTTTTAGTAGTAGTATAATAATGGCCAGCTTTTAAGTCTTTAGTATGTACCTGTCACTTTCTTAAATTATTATATTATTATTTGGTTTGTATTCTGTTATCATTCTACTGTATTTCAGCACGTGGTGCAAGGGTTAAGAGTTTGGCTGCTAACCAAAAGGTCGGCAGCTCAAATCCACCAGCTGTACCTTGAAAACCCTATGGGACAGTTCTGCTCCGTCCTATAGAGTCGCTATGAGTCAGAATCGACTCAATGGCAGCAGGTTTGGTTTTTGGTTTTAGTATATTTCAGCACATGCCCTAGTGCTTGGCAGATAGTAGACACTTGTTTACTGCCAACAATAAACATTTGTTAATGACTTTTGGAACAAACATTCTTAGGAATGAATGACGTGAGACTTGGAGGACTAACTCATTCTGGTCACACCATTAGTAAATGATGGAGCCTGTTTTTGAATCTCAGCTGCCTGAGGATGTTTGAACATAATGTTATATTGC
This sequence comes from Loxodonta africana, assembly GCF_030014295.1. Lineage (NCBI taxonomy): Eukaryota > Metazoa > Chordata > Mammalia > Proboscidea > Elephantidae > Loxodonta > Loxodonta africana. Next base: position 221,787,804 of record NC_087342.1, on the reverse strand, counting down.
AACCGTGTATCAAAGACTTGAGCTTTGCTGGTCCTATCTCATACTGACTATAAACAAATGCCTCAAATTTGTCTAACCTTCGCTTTTCCTACCTGAGGAATGGGAATAACAATAATACCTATCTCTCAAAGTAATAGATAATATTTTTCTGTAATGTGATCATCTGCCCTGTAGTTATTGCTGAGAAAAGCCCTACAATCCACGCATGGCCCATAGCCACTGGCAAACACTGATTTAGGGAAGACTAGGGGAAGAGCTACTCACAGCAAGACCTGTTAATCTTAAATCTGAAGAGCAGGGGTTTCTAACCTTTTCTTGGAAAGCAGCAACTTTGGGTGGTCCCCATTATGGAAATGCCATTTCAGCTTGGATGTCGTCTGAGTCAGGATTTTACCACTAGCCAGACTCCTAACTCTGAAAGCCTATGAATAAAAGGGGAAGAGTTATATCTACCAGTCAATTTAAGATCTTAGGGTTCCTGAAGAAGATCAAAGTGTACTCTCAGCATTAGACAGGAAAGAGGTGCTAGAATGGCTACAGTCATATTCAGCACTGTCCTCGGTAGAGCTCACAGTGGGTTGGATTTGTCTCCTCAACTCTTTCACCTGTGTTTTCTTAGCCTTTTCCATTCCATCAGTACCGTTGCCAGTGACTTCACTGTCCTTTCACAGTTCTGTACTATTCTACCTTAAAGAAAACTAAATGATAAAGTGAAATCATACTAATGGGGAAATACAAAATAGAGTCATCAAGAGTCACCCAGCCCAGAAAAATTTGTATTTTAAAAGATCATAATTAACTCAAAAGAGTGAATATCTAATAATTGCATTTCAAAAGCTATGGTGGGTAATGGTAGGTACCCTGGGCTCATTGACTAATTCCCAACTTCTTGTTGTTTGTTTTTAGATGTAGAATCACAGACATGTGAGGTTGTGTGGAGCCTTGAGTGTTGTCTACCTAGTCATTAATAGAGCCAAGTGCAGGAAGAATTGCTAACTAGGAAGTGTTTAGCACATAAAAAATGTTTTCAGTTTTATTTAAAAAAGGAAATTTGTTTGAAGTGCATCAAAAGTACGATCGATTAATGGATAAAGGAATATTTTTATGTATTAAAGTAAAATGTAGCAAAATATTAACAGTTGTAGAGTCTGGGGTGTATATATGAGGTTTACTGTACTATTTTTTCCAACGAAATGTTAAGAAGGAAAGAGACTTGAAAGAAGGAGGTGTTTGATGCAATGGAATGAAGGATAGAATTCTAACATTATCTATAGATGCAGGGCAGAACATCTGTGAAAAGAGACACTCTTTTTGACACTCAAATCACATTATTATTTTGCTAAGAACATATTGTTCAACTCAGCTAGAAATATTCCTCAGTATCTCAACCAGCATTGCAATAACAAGAGTATTATCAAGTCAGAGAAATTTAGAATTCTGGAAATCATGCTAGAGCTAGACATAAGAAAACAGCCCCATTATGTCTATAATGTATAAAGAACTCTTATAACTCAATAATAAAAAGACAAATAACCCAATTTTTAAAATGGGCATAGAATTTGAATAGACATTACTCTGAAGAAGATATGAAAATGGACAATAATCATATGAAAAGATGCTCAACATTATTAGTCATTATGGAAATGCACATCAAAACCACAATCAGATACCATTTCGCACCCACTAAGATGACTATAATCAAAAAGACAATAAAAGCATTGGCTAAGATGTGGAGAGATTGGAACCCTCACACACTGCTGGTAGGAATGTACAATGGTGCAGCTGCTATGGAAAAGTTTGGCATTTGCTCATAAGGTTAAACAGAGTTACCGCAGGACCCAGCAATTCCATTCCTACTTACATACCAAAGAGAAATGATGACATGTCCACCTGAAAACATGTACATGAACTGTTCATAGCAGCATTACTTATAATAGCCAAAAAGTGGAAACAACCTATTTATCCACAGGCGAGTCAATAAACAAAATTTAGGTACAACCATATGAAGGAATATTATTCAATAATAAAAATGAAGTACTGACACGTTATGACATGAATGAACCTTGAGAACATTATGCTAAGTGAACGAAGCCAGACACAGAAGGCCACGTATTGTAAGATTCCATTTCTGTGATATGTCTGTCCAGAATAGGCAAATCTACAGAGCTAGAAAATAGATCAGTGGGTCTCTAGGGCTGGGGGCTGGGGGCAGGGTGGAGGGAAAAGGAATGACTGCTGATAGGTACGGGGTTTTGTTTTTGCTTTTGAGTGAGGAAAATTTCCAGAATTGATTGTAGTGATGGTTGCACAGCTCTGTGAATATCCTAAAAATTACTGAATTGTATAATTTAAAGAAGTAAATTTTATGGTATGTGAATTATGTCTCAACAAAGCTGTTATGTAAAAAGAAAAAAAAAATTTTAGAGGAAGAAAACAGGAAGAGAAATAATGAACTTAAAATAAAATTGTTAGCATTAGACCTGGGCCACAGGAGTTACGTCTTCCACTTCAGGCCTCAGTCCACTGTGTCCTTCTGCTCCACTCTCTCATACCTGAAGCTCAATTCATACTCCCTTTTTCCTTCCCTTTCCCCTTCCTTTCTTCGTTCTTTCCTTTCTCCTTCCTTTCCTTCCTCCTTCCCTTCCTTCCTTCCTTACCTCTTTTCTTACTTTCTTCCTTCGTCCCTTCCTTCCTTCTTTCCTTCTTCCTTACCCATTTCCTTTCTTCTTTTCTTTCTTCCTTCTTTTTCCTTCTCTCCTTCTTTTCTTCCTTCCCTATTCCATCCTTCCTTCCATTTAAGTAAAAGTATATTCGCTGATCATGTATCATACCTAAGCTGAACCCACTGTTGTATAAAGCAAATTTTAATAATTTAATGTGTTTTGTGAATCAACAGCATCAATGTCTGGTTATATTTAATAGTGAAGCTTTTTGTGAAATATTTCCAGAGACACTGTTCTTAGGACTGTTCTGCAGGAACCGATGATCTAAAGAGATGCACAACTGCTGTTCATTTCAGCACACCCAGCATGGTATATACGGAGCCCTGGTGGCACGGTGGTTAAGAGCTGGGCTGCTAACCAAAAAGGTCGGCAGCTCGGATCCAGGAGCTGCTCCTTGCAAACGCTATGGGGCGGTTCTACTCTGTCCTGTAGGGTCGCTATAAGTTGGATTGACTTGACGGCAATGGATTTGTTTGGTTTTTTGGGTAGCATAGTTTATTTGATATTTTCTCAGGCTGTGACTTCCTATCTGACTATCCTTTTGCATTTTCTCCCATTTAAACTTTCAGCTCTCTTTAAGGCGTCAGCAAGTAAGTGAGAGATTGAATGAATGGGCAGTCTTCAGTGAGAAGAACAAGGAGCTTTGTGAATGGCTGACTCAAATGGAAAGCAAAGTTTCTCAAAATGGAGACATTCTCATTGAAGAAATGATAGAGAAGCTCAAGAAGGTATGGGATTCCTGACTATATGTGTTTTCAGTTGCTTACACATATTTCTAACAGATAAAGAATATAGCCTTACAATTATTTAAAAATGTTTTGTATTTTAATATAAAATAAACTTACATGGAAAGGCCTGCTTTGCATATAAAGTATACAGAATATTTTCAGTTTGTGGTGAAATAAATTGTCTGTTGATACAAAAAAGTGCTTTGGAGTGTTAGCTACCTGCTCGGTAAGAATGGTTTATGTGTACTAGGGTTTTTTGTTTTATTTTGTTTTTATTTAAAGAGGGAAAACCACTATGTTGTTGAGTGCCATCGAGTCAATTTCAACTCGTAGTGACCCCATGTGACAGAGTAGAACTGCCCTATAGGGTTTTCTAGACTGTAATCTTTATGGGAAGGAGCCCTGGTAGAGTACCAGTTAAGCGCTTGGCTGCTAACCGAACCCATCCATTGGTTCCGCAGGAAAAAACCTGAAAATCTGCTCCTGTAAAGATTACAGCCTAAAAAACCCTATGAGACAGCTCTATTCTCTCACAGGTGGTTGCTACAAGTCAAAATCTAGTCAGTGGCACCTAATAACAACAACAACAATTTTTATGGGAGCAAATTGCCAGATCTTTCTCCCATGGAGCCACTGGGCGGGTTCAAACCTACAACTTTTCAGGTTAGCAGCAGAGCACTTAACTGTCGTGCCACCAGGGCTCCTTAAAACCACTCTAGGGGAAGTAAAAGAAATAATTTTTCTGGTAATTTAAATTGACATTCTCCCTCTGAAACATATTTTATACACAATGATAGGAATGGGGACTCTTCTGAGAATTTTAGCTTCTTATTACTTTTAAGTTATGTATGTATTGTTTAACTATTTTATGTATTCATATGAATTCACAACACTTTTCATGTCTGTATGTAGGGCTGGCCAACTATAATAGCATTTAAAAATGGTTTTAATTATTTCAGTGTTGTTTGTACATTGTTGTTGAGCAATTAATCGTTTTTATTTTAGTTTGTATTGCACTGTAGCACATATACTCATCTGTTGTACAATATGTTTTTCTTATTTATTGTTTTTTGTCTGTCTCCACTGGATGGTAAGCTTGCAGTGTCTGATTTATTCATTGCTGTATCTCCAGTGCCCAGAGCACTGCCTAACTTCTCATAAGTACTCACTGACAGTTTATCAAATGAATGAATTATAGTTTCATTCATCCTGAAAAGAAATATAAGTGACTATTAGAAAAAGTCGTCCATGCACACGTATAAAGGGAACAATAAAATCTCCAAAGCCAACTTATGATATTAATAACATTATAGGTTTTGTCTAAAAGTTGAAGCTCCTGTGGATAAGGATTTGTATATTTAATATACAAATATATAGACTGACAACTGTATGGTGAATATATATGTATGTATGTATACCCATCTTATAAGCCTCTTGGCAACCACTTGTATGAGGATTGATTCTAAATATAACATCATGTCGGCGATTAGAGCAATAAGATAAAATTTCCTCGGACAAAACATCAAGAAAGAACGTCGATAAAGATACAGAAGAGCTGAATGACTCGATAAGCCAGATAGACCTGACAGACATATACAGAACACTCCACCCAACAGCAGCACAATATACGCTTCTCCAATGCACATGGATCATTCTTCGAGTATACCGCATGTGAGGTCACAAAGCAAACCTCAAATTTTTAAAAATTGTGTTTTAAGTGAAAGTTTACAAATCAAGTCAGTCTCTCATATAAAAATTTTTATACACCTTGCTATATGTACTCCTACTTGCTCTCTAATGAGACAGCACGCTCCTTCTCTCCACCCTGTGTTCCCTGTGTCCATTCAGCCAGCTTCTGTCCCCCTCTGCCTTCTTATCTCCCCTCCAGACAAGAGCTACCCACATAGTCTCATGTGTCTACTTGAGCCAAGAAGCTTACTCCTCACCAGTATCATTGTCTATCTTCTAGTCCAGTCCAATTCCCTGTCTGAAGAGCTGGCTTTGGGAACAGTTCCAGTCTTGGGCTAACAGAAGGTCTCGGAACCATGACCTCCGGGGTCCTTCTAGTCTCAGTCAGACCAGTAAGTCTGGTCTTAGCAAACCTCAATAAATTTTTAAAAATTGAAATCATACAAAGTATTTTTACTGACCACAGTGCTATGAAATTAGAAATTAACAAAGAAAAAAGGACAATTTCCGGCATTAAAATCTTTCAGTTTTATCTTTTGTAATATGCATATACTTATATTGTTTTTTTATGCACATTTTAAGTAAATAGAAAGCAACCCCCAAACTCTTTAAAAACATCCATGTAAATATTCCCCCCCCTCATCTGTCAGTTTTTCATATCGTGGTGGCTTGTGTGTTGCTGTGATGCTGGAAGCTATGCCGCCGGTATCTCAAATACCAGCATGGTTACCAATGGTGGACAGGTTTCAGAGGAGCTTTCAGACTAAAACTGGAATGAAGGACCTGGTGATCTACTTCTGAAAAAATTGGCCAGTAAATACTTTACAGATAGCAGTGGAACACTGTCTGATACAGTGCAGGAAGTTGAGCTCCTCAGGTTGAAGACATTCAAAATCCAACTAAGAAAGAGATACCTCCTCAAAGTAGAGTTGACCTTAATGAGGTGGATAGAGTAAAACTTTTGGGACCTTTGTTTGCTGATATAGCATGAATGAAAATGAGAGGAAACAACTGCAAACATCCATTAGTAATTGGAACATGAAATGGACAAAGTATGAATCTAGGAAAATTAGAAGTTGCCAGAAATGAAATGGAATGCTTGAAGATCAATATCCTAGGCATTAGTGAACTAAAATGGACTGGTTTGGGCCATTTTGAATCACACATCATATGGTCTACTATGCCAGGAATGACAGCTTGAAGAGGAGTGGTGTCATATTAATTGTCAAAAAAAATTTTTCAAGATCTATTATGAAGAATAACATTGTTGGTGAAAGGATAATATCCATATGCCTACAATGAAGATCAGTTAAAATGACCAGTATTCAAATTTAGGCACCAACAACTAATGCCACAGATGAAGAAATTGAAGATTTTTACCACCTTCTGAAGTCTGAAATTGATCGAACATGCAATCAAGACGCATTGATAATTACTGGCATTTGGAATGCAAAAGTCGGAAATCAAGGAGAATCAGTAGTTGGAAAATACGGCCTTGGTGACAGAAATGATGCTGGAGATCTCATGATGGAATTTTGCAAGACGAATGACTTCTCCACTGCTAATACCTTTTTTAAACAATATAAATGGCGACTAAACACGGACTTCACCCTATGGAATACACAGGAATCAAATCAGCTACGTCTGTGGGAAAAGACTATGGAGAAGCTCAATATCATCAGTCAGAGCAAGGCCAGGGGCAGACTGCGGAACAGACCATCAGTTGCTCCTATGCAAGTTCAAATTGAAGTTGAAGAAAATTAAAACAAGTCCACGAGAGCCAAACTACAACCTTGAGTATACCTTATGATCTCAAGAGAGATTATCTCAAGAATAGATTTGGTCTTTGACCAAAGACTAAAAGAGTTGTAGGATGACATCAAGGACATTATACATGAAGAAAGCAAGACGTCATTAAAAAGACAGAAAAGGAAAAAAAAAGACCAAAATGGATGTCAGAAGAGACTCTGAAACTTGGTCTTGAATGTAGAGTAGCTAAAGCAAATGGAAGAAATGATGAAGTAAAAGAGCTAAACAGAAGAGTTCAAAGGGCAGCTCAAGAAGACAAAGTAAAGCATTATAATGAAGTATGCAAAGACCTGGTGTTAGAAAACCAGAAAGGAAGAACATGCTTGGCATTTCTCAAGCTGTAAGAACTGAAGAAAAAATTCAAGCCTTGAGTTGCAACATTGAAGGATTGTATTGGGAAAATATTGAACAACACAGGAAGCATCAAAAGAAGATGGAAAGATTACACAGTGTCACTGTACCAAGAAGAATTGGTCGACTTTCAACAATTTCAGGAGGCAGCATCTGATCTAGAACAGATGATGCTGAAGGAAGTTCAAACTGCACTGAAGACAATTGCAAAAAGCAAGACTCCAGGAATTGACAGGATACCAACTGAGATATTTCAACAAACAGATGCAATACTGGAAGCTCTCACTCCTCCGTGCCAAGAAATTTAGAAGACAGCTACCTTGCCAACCGACTGGAAGAGATTCATATTTATGCCTATTACAAAGAAAGGTGATTCAATGGAATGCAGAAATTATCAAACAATATCATTAATATCACATGCAAGTAAAATTGTGCTAAAGAGAATTCAAAAATGGTTGTGGCAGTACATCAACAGGGAACTGCCAAAAATTCATGCCAGATTCAGAAGAGGATGTGAAACCAAGGATATCATTGCTAATGTCAGATGGATCCTAGCTGAAAGCAGAGAATACCAGAAAGATGAGTACCTGTGTTTTATTGACTATGCAAAGGCATTCAACTGTGTGAATCATAAGGTATTATGGATAACATTGCAAAGAGTGGGAATTCCAGAATACTTAATTATGCTCATGAGGAACCTGTACATAGAACAAGAGGCAGTTGTTCAAACAGAACAAAGGAATACTGCATCATTTAAAATCAGGAAAGGTGTGTGTCAGGGTTGTATTCTTTCACCATACTTATTCAGCCTGTGTGCTGAGCAAATATTCTAAGAATCTGGACTATATTAAGAAAAGCACATCAGGATTGGAGGAAGACTCATTAACAACCTGTGATATGCAGATGACAACGTTGCTTGCTGAAAGTGAAGATGACTTGCACTTACTGATGAAGATCAAAGATCCCAGCCTCGAGTATGGATTACATTTTAACGTAAAGTGAAAATTTTCACAACAGGACCAATAAGCAACATCATGATAAACAGAGAAAATATTGTCAAAGATTTCATTTTACTTGGATCCACAGTCAGCTCCCTTGGAAGCAGCAGTCAAGAAATCAAGCCACCTATTGCTTTGGGCAAATCTGTTGTTGCAAAAGACCTCTTTAAAGTTTTAAAAAACAAAGATGTCACCTTAAGGACTAAGGTGTGCCTTTCCCAAGTCATGGTATTTTCAATTGCCTTATATGTATGCAAAAGCTGGGCAGTGAATACAGACGATCAAGGAAGAATTGATTCATTTGAATTATGGTGCTGGCAAAGAATATTGAATATTCCATGGACTGCCAGAGGAACAAAAAACTCTGTCTTAGAAGAAGTACAGCCAGAATGCTCCTTAGAAGCCAGGATAGTGAGACTTCGTCTCACGTAGTTTGGACCAGTTCCTGGAGAAGGACATCAATGCTTGGTAAAGTAGAGGAACAGTGAAAAAGAGGAAGACCCTCAACAAGATGGACTGACACAGTGGCTACAACAGTGAGCTCAAACAGCCATGATTGTGAGGATGGCACAGGACTGGGCAGTGTTTTGTTCTGTTGTATATAGGTTGCTATGAGTTGGAACCTACTTGATGGCACCTAACAGCAACAGCAACATATATTCAATCCTGACTCTACATGCATACTGAAAATAATAGGTATTACCAATTCTTTTGCACATGAACTAATACTCACATGGTGTTCCTCATCCCCAAACTATTTCCAAACAGTAGAAAAATATAATTATCGTGTTTCTAATAGAGCTGAGCTGAATGCATTAAGAATATGCTTTCTGACCTCTGTGATTGCTACTTATTACATAGGATTACCAAGAGGAAATTGCTGTTGCCCAAGAGAACAAAATACAACTCCAGCAAATGGGCGAACGACTTGCTAAAGCGAGCAATGAAAGCAAAGCGTCTGAGATTGAGTACAAGCTTGGGAAGGTCAACGACCGGTGGCAGCATCTGCTGGATCTCATTGCAGCCAGGTAAAAGGATCTCGTCCAATAAGACACATGGGTGAGAAATGTTAAAGCATTCCATCCACCTTTCACTTCAGCCACAGATAATACATTTCTCTTTCCTCCTGTGTTACGCCACCATTTTAGCTCATGTTTTTTTTCATAAATGACAGTTTCATTAGCTTCAAAATTCTCCCTCTTCTTTCCTAAATTGAGTGGTGTTTGTATTTAGTTGAGAGAGAGAGTCATATCCAAACAGAACCCATTCCTGAGAGAAAATTCTTTCTTGACATTTTTTTCCCTTTGTTTCTGAGCTTCATGGGTATTGAATGTTCCGTCAGCAAAGAAGTGAAACTGCTGAGCAGTACTCAGGAGGGTGTTTTGTCCACAGTAGCGAGAGGGATGTTATCATGTATCAATTCTATTTCTGGCTAACAATATGTGGGACTAAAAATGATTGTTGCTGTACTGCTTAGCTGGAAAAAATGAGCTGCCATGCTGTTGTAATAGTGGGCTAAGCTTTCACGATAACTCTAAGTGTTTGCCTGCTACCTCAAAGGAATATTATTTTCAATTTCTGTTGCATGTGGGTAAGATGAGTAAAAGGGATGAAAGTCAAGAAGAAAAATTTATGAGTCTTTATTACCAGTATGTAAGTGTGATATGATTGCATGATGCAGGAAGTTTTTTGATATGAAACAGGGAGTGACTAAGTAGATGCTTTATCGTCAGTGGACTTTGCTTCATGTTAGAATGTATGTTCCCTGAAGGCAGGGATCTTCGTAATATTCACTGTATATCACCAGAACCAAGAACAGTGCCTGGATGTAAGATAGCCTTAATAAATATTTGAATGAATAAGTGAATAGTGAACTATTTTGGGAGTTCTTTACGGCAGTTAGGAGATTTGGAATGTTCCAGAGCTCCGATTCACAGCCATGACGGAGCTATCCCATGTCGGAGCTATCCTACAGGCTCCTTTTTACCTGGTTTCCTTACTTTAGTTGTTCCGCGTAACGGTGGACATGGCATCGTGCCCTTTCAATACTGTGTGCTCACTCACACTGTGAATGGACACGGCGACTCTGATGTTGATTTTAAAAACGTGCAGCTTTTTTTTTTTTCTCTCTGTAAGGGAGTTATCAAAGATCTAGTTTAGAAAGAAGGTGAAATTATTGTTTTACTGATAATAAAACAAAAAATAAATATTCGTTGTCAACTTTTTAAATGTTTAGCAATAGCACTGGAATAGCTATGATTTATTATAAGCACTAAATTTGTGCCGAGGACAACCGAACAGGCTTGATATGCATCTTCTCATGTGTTGCTCACAACACCCTTTGAAGTGGGCATTATTATTATACCCCTTTTCCAGATGAGAATGTTGAGACCCAGACTTGCCCATGGTCTGCATAGACCGAGTGGCAGAGCCCACACTACCTGACTCCAAAGCCCTTGCTCCCAGCCCCTGTACTCTCCTGCTTGCCAGACTTATCCCTTTCCTTTCCTTACTATAGGGAATGTAGTTAAATAGATGTTAAAAAAAAAAAAAAAATTAGGTTCTCTTAATTCCCAATCCTTTGTCTGTGAAGTACTTAGAATATGACAGCAACCGTGAGAGACTTTGGGGATACCATTACGGGGGCGTCTGCCCTCAAGGACTTCACAATGGGAATACAGACATGTAAGAAACCAAGAAAAAAAAATGAGATAAATACTCTGATAAAGGTACTACCGAGAAATGGAGATGAGTGTTTCAGCTTAAATTACTCTAAATCTTTAGACGTATATAGCTTTTAGAATCCCAATGTTATATTTAGCCTCACTTCTCAGCCCCTAAAATGATAATGAAATCTTATTTCAGGAAAAAAGATTGAAGCCCTTTGAGCTATAAATACCCTTCTCAGGGAAGCCACCCACTTGGCAAACACTCCTGAATTTTTTTGGTCAGATTATGACTCATGGATTAGATTTCATTTCCACATAACCCAGTCCAACCAGTTAATGTTCTTTCCTAATTTTTAGCTGCTCAGTGATCGGGAGAAAGAAATGTAGTATGTCAAAGATGGTTTAAATTAAATTTGGTGTAATTTATTCATAAGCAGCTCTTAGCCGGCGTTACACTGAATGAGTTTGGTGTTTCTCCTCAAAGTCATGTTTACGGTAACAAGTTTGTCTGGCTGTTCAGGTGAAAATACATTATTAACAGGGGCTGATTAACCAGGAAATGAGGTGGGCATGTGTATACCGTAAGCAAGGTATGCACGGGCTTAATTAATAATCCGTAGAGCGCAATTTCACGTGGGTTTCATCACATCTTTGATTAGTAGGTAAGCACAAGTAAGGCCATATAATCCATTTTTTATTACTAAACTTGCATCAGTTAATATGTGTAAGGCACATATTTACACTCCAGTCATATATGCGTCTACTTTTACAGGATTGCACCGTGTTGTTGAGTGCCATTGAGTCTATTCTGATTCATAGCGATACCCCGTGTGACAGAGTAGAACTGCCCCATAGGGTTGTCTTGACTGTAATCTTTACGGGAGCAGATCACCCAGTCTTTCTCCCACAGAGCCACTGGGTGGGTTCCAGCTGAATTCTTAGCTGCTGCACCACCAGGGCTCCTAGAATTGTACCATACACAGATGTTATTCTCATAGAAGATTTTTGTTATCTGTGTTGCCCATTCCTAATTGCCTCTTTCCAAGTTAGACCAGATGCCTTACTGATCACTGATTTCTCCTGGAGTTTAATGCCACGTTGGATTCATGGTCTCCCTGCAGCCTCTCCCAACAGACCCATTGGCTATCACATTTGCTTTCCATTTCCTATTTGATCTGCACTTCACTGGTGCGCGTACGGGGCGGCCAGCCCCCACAGCCACCTTCGACCATGAACTGCCAGCGGAAGTACTCAGTTTCTGGGATTCCGTTTCTTTTGTGACTGTTCTCCCTTCCAACGTTTTTTTTTTTCCAACACGAATTCAGTAAAGCAGAATTTAAACTAGCATTCGCCTTTGCTTATGTCTGTGTTGTGTGGACACTCTTGCAGAAATGGAGAGGATATTTTTGAGATGATCATATTGTTTTCAGGTGAACACCTTCCCTGCTAACAAAAACATTGGCTATTCTAAATTTCAGCTCCAGAAACAAACAAAAAGCAGAATCACTGATAATAAACCTGTGACATACAAATAGAATCAATATTGTGAATCATCTTTTTATCCCAATTGGAATAGCTGAGGCCATTATACTCTGTCCTGTAGGGTTGCTATGAGTCAGAATCAACTCAACAGCAATGGGTTTTGGTTTGGAGCTACCTGTGGCTGTTAAATTAACTGAAAATAAAGTTACATGGCAGTTTCATTTTAATTATAGTCAGTTTTAGCCACCTTTCAAGTGTTAGTGACCACATGGTTACTGAATTGGAGAGCACAGCTACAGAGCATTGCCTTCTCCTCGGAAAGCTCTATTCATCAGCGCTGCTCTAGACAATTAAAAGCATTTCTGAGTCAAGAGAAGAGACTGCCACAGGTGAAGCGTCACTCTAGGTTCTATAAAACTGCCTTGGAGAATGCTGGGTCTCCTTTCTCCAGGGCACCCATGCAAAAAACCATGTAGCAATTTCTCTAGGGCGCAGGGCTAACAGGAAATCTACCATTTAGCATCAGTTGTTCAGTATGCTTTGTAATAGGCAACGAATTATTTAACATTCCCTACCTTGCTATGTAGAAGATCAGGTTCCGGTTATTTGGCCTATTGTAATAAGTTCTTTTTTGTTTTTTATCAACAGGAGCCATTAACATAAATATATTTCTGTTCCCTCTGCTACACTTAACTGCCTAAGCCCCAAAACAGGAGCACATTTTAGGTATTTGGCTCTTCTGTTTGCTCATTTTTTTTTTTTAAGCAGCTTATTGAGATAATTCACATGCTATACAATTTACCTTTTTAAGTGTATAATTCATTTTTTTTTTTTATGCAACCACCACCACGATCGATTTTAGAATATTTGCATCACCCCCAAATAAAGACTTTGTTACCCATTAGCAGTCATTCCTCTTTTCCTCTTTCCTTCCCAGGCTTAAACCCACTGCTGTTGAGTCGATTCTGACTCATAGCCACCCTACAGGACAGAGAAGAACAGGGTTTCTAAGGAGCAGCTGGTGAATTCGAACTGCTGACCTTTTGGTTAGCAGCCGTAGCTCTTAACCACTATGCCACCACTAATCTACTTTCTGTGTGTATGAATTTACCTATTCTGGATATATGTTCCTAATATAGTTCCTACACATGAAATCGTACAATATTTGTCTTTTGTGACTGGGTGGTTGTTTTTAATCTGTGTTTATTATAACCCCCTTGAACATTTCATAGAAGTAAAGACAGTAAAAACAAATTTAATTTAAAATAATTATTGAATGCCTATGGAGCACAAAGCACTGTGCCTGCTACTCTAGAGCAGGAGTTGGCCTACTTTTCCTGTAAAGGACCAGATAATAAATATTTTAGGCTCCGTGGGCCAAGCGGTCTCTTTGCAACATCTCTGCTGACACCTACTATGGGGATATAAAGATGCAAAAGAAAATGGTCCCTAACCAAGTAAGGACAATAAACCAAGGACACAAATGACTCCTTACCTCAGGGCCTTTTCTTTCCTACCATCTCTTCTGGCTCATTTTCTGGCCCCCACCTAGCCTGGCTGGCTCCTAATTGTCCCTCATGTCTCCAGATTAGATCAGGTTCTTCTTCCTTGCTCAGTAGGCTTTCTGTACTTCTCCTTCATGGCGTTTCCCTCAACAGTAATAAACATCTTGTGCCATGAGCTTTTAAAGCCACTTTTCTCTCCTAACACATAAACGTGTCTCCATTACCAGAGTCACTGGGTGGTGCAAACAGTTAAGCACTTGACTACTAACCGAAGGTTGGAGGTTCAAATCTACCAGAGGTGCCTCAGAAGAAAGGCCTGGCAATCTGCTTACAAAAGGTCACAGTCTAGAAAATCCTATGGAGTGCAGTTCTCCTCTGCACACTTGGGACTGCTATGAGTCAGGATCGACTTGACGGCAACTAGTTTTGGTGTCTCGATCACCAGTGTAATCCCAGAACCTAATACAGTTCTTTGCACATAGTCACCTCAGTGTTCGCTGAGTTTCTCAAATCTAAGACATAGAGTGAAAAGTGCCACACACACAGAGGACAGCATGGGCTTAGGGCTTCAGTTGTCTGACCTGTACCATATTTCTGCTTAACTAGTGCTACACTGTTGGGCAAGCTACTTCCTTCTCCATACTTCAGTTACAACATGTGCAAAGTGGGGATAAGACTACTAGGGGGCTCACAAGGTTATTATGAGGATTAAATGAGGTATAGTACCTGAAAGCAACTTAGCACAGTGAAGTGTTCGATGTAGGTCGGCTCTCATTTGCAGGGAAGTTTAAGTCCCATAGTGATGCAAACAGTTAAGGTGTTTAGCTGCTAACTGAAAGGGTGGAGGTTCAGGTCTATCCGGAGGCACCTCGGAAGAAAAATCTAGCAGTCTACTTCTGAAAAGTCAGCCATTGAAAACCCTGTGGAGCACAGTTCCGCTCTGACACACATGCGGTTACCATGAGTAAGAACCGAATCGATGGCAGCTGGTTGGTTTGAACTGCAGGTGCAAACAAGGAGTGCTTTGTGAAGTGACAGCAGCTGCCACTCCTCTCAGAAGGTGCTTCAGTCCACTGGGAATTCTGCCCATATTGGAAGTCAAAGGAAACTTGATTCTGGTTTGTCAGAATTTATGGTTTGTATTACCTCATGGTTATCAATTGAGAAAGTGTCTGGCCAGGATCAGGAATATGGTGACCCAGTTTGCATGGATCGCCACGCATGTAGGCCTGAGTTTGGTCCCATTCTGCTGTGTGATGTAGGGCTTACTGCATAACCTCTCTGAGCCCCAGCTTCCTCATTTTCAAAATGCTTATTGAAATAACTGCCATGTCTCCAATAAAACAATGGAGAAGAAAGGACCATATATGTTTTAAAATCTGCATACACCAATCTTGTTCTTTCAGATGACTGCAGAGTATTTCATAATATAAATAGGCCATGATTTATCCAGTAATTTTCCTCTCAACGGGCAGTGATATTGTTGCCAGTTTTTACTGTGACACTAAGTGTGTTTTTAAGGCCTTGCCTTATATTTAGTTCATGGGAATAAATATATTGCGTAATGATAACGAACATGGATGAAACATAAAAACTTTTTAACCCCATGAGGGAAGCCAAATAAAATAAAAAGGAATTGAACTGATGAAATTGACATTTTTTTAATGATCTCAAGTTTTTAAAAATGTTAGTCATGTCAAAAAAAAAAAAAAAACAAATTTCTTCCTGCTGTGCAATCCATGAGGAATACATTCCTTTAATCAAAGTGCCTGTATGAACATTCCTGATTGTTAAAAATAATTTATTAGATGAGTGATTGTTTCATAAAAGACTTCACAGTGGGATGTTTTTAAAGAGCAGGATTTGAAATATAAGTTTATTTATAACTAAAATTTCTAGAGTGTATTTCTTATTTAAAATATAAGTTTATCTCTTTTTATAAAGAAAATGTTTCCCTCTGATGTTCTGTTTTCAAAGTAATCAACTCACATGACCAGAATTGAATACTTTTTTTTTAATTCCAATTGCAACTCACCCTATAAATAAATAAAAAGTTGCAGTCGAGTTTATTCAGCTCATCACACAGGCTTTTTTTTTTTTTTTAAAGAACTTTGCCTGCTGTTCATGTTTATTAATTTATTTATAATTTATTAATATAATCCAAAAAAAGAATTTAAAGAAGCCAGCATTAGTCACATTTTATTTAAAAAAATATTAATTTACCAGTAATTAGCCACTTGGGGGCTTATTTTATTTAAAATTTTAAATTATGAATTTAATATATGCTAAAAAAAAAATTTTTTTTTAGTGCCAAAAATTTGTTAACTCTTAAAATTCACAAAAAGCTACCTGAAATGTCACCAATCAAATTAATCCATACTTTTTTTTATTATCTTAAACACACCCAAAGATACTTAACTATCTTAAAATGAAGGTATTATTTTTGTCACCTCACACCATTAGTTTTAAAAAGGCAAAGACTTTAAACATATCAAGGGTAGATATTTCTTTATTACTTTTTCTGCTCAAGTGATATATTCAAAAAGAAAAGAGCAAGGACTTTCCCCAGAATGTCTTTTCCTCCCCCACTTTCCCAAGCAACCCCTAAAGCTCCTACTTACACCATTAAGCTGGCATATCGCCGAGAGAAAAAAGAAGTTCCTCCTTTTAGATACTACAATTTGCTGTGCTCTTGGCGATTATGTTCATGTGTTTGCCCTTTGGTGATCTGTCTTTTTCAAGTATCCTTCCCCAACTCAACAGACAACCTGCAAGCAAAGGTATCTGTCCTTACAGAAGGACAGCGTGTCTGAGGCTGGCTTTATTTTTGAGCTCCTTCTTTCTTTAGACCCAGAGCCTCTTCCTGGCAGATTATCCTGAGCCTTCTTCCCCTTCTTACACTCGTGGCCTGCATTCCAGGAGACCAAGCCTGGCACATGTTAATGAATGTAGGTTTTATTTAGAAACATGACCACTTGTCACTGCTCAGTGTCATATTATCAAGGCAGAGTCTACCAACATTTGTCTAGAGTGGACATTTTCATACTTCTATACGCCGGCAAGGGGAACTCTCATCCCCACGCAAGCATTAGCCTTTTGCTCTGCAGAGCCTGACTTGGGCGAGTGGAAGCTTCATGGTGGTGGCAAAGGAGCTGTGTGCTGTGATGATGGCAGAGGACGGCGGTGTGGACGCAGATCTCCCAGACTGTAACTGCGATGTCACAAGGCAGGCGTCTTCTTGAGTTTCCTCCGTTGTACATAGTTTTCGTGTGACGTGGGATTTTTAGGATAGAGGCTGGAAGCTTTAATCTGTAATTGCTTCGTGCCCCTGTTAAGTGGAGACGGTCAGTATTTGCAGACGGTTGGCTGTGGACTCCTAGGAGTTATTTGCTGGTTTGTTTCTCTTGTCCCCCTACTGGGCATACAAAGCTGTATGAAAAGGTTAATGGACTTTATTATCGCTTGGTATTCCAGTTGTCTCTGGACTGTATGCGTCATGCAAGGGGTATGGCTACAGTAGAAAGGCTGAGACACAGGAATGAGACTCAGAAGAATATCCAGTCAGCCCATCATCGCTTACGGAAAGGTCAGGCTTCTGATGGAACAGAAAGGCGGCCTCAGTCAGCTCACAGCTTTGTAGCTGAAGGTTTTCTCCGATTAAGTAAAAACCTACTCAGATTTTCAGGGGCTTGGAAGATTTCTTTCTGATTCATGTATGAGGAAGTTACTTTTGTTTGTGTTTATCAGGACATTTTGGTCACTGACTAGTATTACACTTTGAAAATATGAGTGCAAAGTGTACAAATTTATGTTTAAAATAATGTGAGTGCACTGTGCAAATAGTTCATGATTTTTTCCAGTTACAGTAATAAGACGACAGTGGTTTTCATTTTTAGTTTTTAATAATGCTTTTTTCCCATTTGTATCATCCCTCAAATAAATTCCTGTAGGTGAATAGGTTTACTAATGCTACTTTTGGTTCTATTGTATTTAAAATTGGAGTTTTGTTTTGGTTTATGGAGCTACTAAATTAGTCTGAAGAAAAGTAGTGAATATTATTTATATAGATAGATAGAGATATATAAATATGTATGTGTATTTATTTGTTTGACGATGTTAAAAAACTGGACAACTGGATTTAAGTAGAATCCCTTACAAGAAAGGTCAAGTGCCTGTGATACACATTGACCATGACAGGAGAAATAAGCTACAGGAACTTACAGATTGATCCAGCTTTCTAATTTTATCAGGCATCCTGGATTATAATTCAAAATAGCTACTTACGTGTGACCGCTGTAAGCATCTATTTTGAATTATAATCCTGGATGCTACCAAAAGGAAGGTTGCTCTGACTTCTTACAATGATAGTAAATGAAAACATTGTGATGCTTTACCCAAGGATTTCTTTTAAAGAAATAATGCAAAAAGCATGGGGCATTTTGATTTCTTTTAAAAAGAGTGACCCCTGACCTGCCAACCTGAAGCTGAATTAGCTCCAGGAAAATGTATGGGGGCTTTACTACCCATTTCCTCCCAGCTCACATATCCCCCCCTCAGCACATGCACAACACATTTTGCTATTTGTAGTAAAATACACTTTAAGAAAAATGAGTATGGAGAACCACTTAAAAGTTCACGCCCACTGACTCTACTAGATTTTCACATTAGTTTGAAAGAGGAACTCGTCCCTAATAGATTATATGAACAAGCATTTCCATGTCACGATGCCCTTGACATATTGCACAGTAGCTGCTCCGGCAGTTGGAACTCCTTCAATATTGTACAAGATGACTAGAGTCTTGCAATGTGTTTGGCTGGTGTAGACAGCATCCAGTGGAACATTGGTTCCTCACATTCCTTTGTGCTTTGAATCTTTCCATCATATTTGTAAGTGAACTTTGAACCAAGAGAAATAAATGCATTTTAGTACTTGACAAGTAGACCATTTGCAAATGTTAGACCTAGAGGAGAAACTTCAGTGCACATTAAATATCAAGTCAAATAAAAATAGAGTTGACTAAAATATTTTTATTAAATAAAAATATATTTTACTTGGAATACTAATTATTGTTTAGCAGCCATTTGGAGTCCCTGGGACACGCAGATTGTTGGACTACTAACCAAAACATCGGCAGTGTGAATACCCAGAGGCGCCTCAGGAGAAAACCCTGGCAATCTACGTCCGAAAGATTACAGCCATTGAAAACCCTGTGGAGCACAGTTCTGCTCTGAAACACATGGGGTTATAATGAGTCAGAACTGACTCAGTGACAACTGGATTTTGTTCTGGTTCCCCTTTGCAGCCACTTAAATAGTGCCCCACTTTATGCAAAACGCTGAGATTTGGATATCCAAATGAAAACGTGGAAATTCACAGTCCCAGCCCTCTAAGGAACTTGCCCTAGAGGAGACCAGCTTTTGCAAAAATAATACCAGGGAATTAAGGTAAGGGTAGAGAGGAAGCAAGCACCGAGTGAGGGACTCTTCCAGCCTCTAGTTCCACACAAACCCTATAAGGTCGCTATATAATTACAAGAAGCTCTGGTGGTGCTACGTTTAAGCACTTGGCTGCTAACAGGAAGGTTGACAGTTCAGACCCATCCAGTGGCTTCTCGGGAGAAAGACCAGGCAGTCTGCTTCCATAAAGATCGCAGCCAAGAAAATCCTATGAAGCAGTTCTACGGTGTTGCACGGGGTTTCTGTGACTCAGAATCAACTCCATGGCACCCAAGACCAACAAGAACAAATAAAATCTCATCCCAGGAGCAAGGTCAACATTCAGATCCTACCATATCTGAAGAAAGGAAGCTGGCCAAGGGGAAGAGTTGCACAGAGGGCATCCTTACAGGGGCAAGACCAAGACTGACATCTCAGTGTTGCAGTGGGTTTATTTGCTGTAGGCTGTCCTTCTAGTCTGGAGCACTAGAGCAGTATGTTAAATTCCATACCCCCACTGGGGTCATTGCCAGCATATCCTTCCTGGCTCTGCACCCTGTAGCTGTTCTAAAACCATCATTCACTGACTGACACCTAAGTAAATGTTGTCTTTAAATGAGAAAAATGTGAGTGGGTTGTAAGTAAAATTTCTTGAAAATATTTTTCAAGGCCAAACTCTTGAAATGCCCTGGGAACAGGGTACAATTTGTACGTATAAAGCTAATTAGGGAAGTCTTATCTTGATTGGAATTATGAGTCAGCACAAACCTATTGCAACATCATGTTTTCTGTTCCTTAAAAAAAAAAAAAATATGTTGTATATTAACATAGTTTTTTAAAGTACATATTTTTTCCAAGAAATATATGGTAATACACTTGAGTGCTTTCTAAACTGAAGTGTTATTCGACTATAAATCAAAACCAAATACCAAACCTGTTGCCATCAAGTCAATTCCAACTCATAGCGACCCTAGAGGACAGAGTAGAACTGCCCTGTAGGGTTTCCAAGGAGCGCCTGGTGGATTCGAACTACCAACTTTTTGGTTAGCAGCCATAGCTCTTAGCCACTATGCCACCACGGTTTCCATTCAACTATAGGAATTATTAATTATAATTAATCAAATATGGTATTGTTATTGACAATAACTGACCACAGAGAAAATCCTTTTATACAGCTTTTGCATGACAAAGAAGAAAAGTTATTATGTCATCATATGACTAGACTTTCATATGAGAGAGGAACATTAATTTATCGAAACTAAAATAGAAGTGCTGATAGCTTTTAGTTTTAAGCAAATAAAACTATATGGAAATGTTCAAAATACTTTGATGATGAAACATTTCCTTCAGACCAGTAGCTCTTGACCGGAGAAACACAGCAGAACCATCTGGGGGCATGGATGAGAAAAGAGCTAGCTAGTAGTTGGCGATCTGCTTCCATAAAGATTACAGCCAAGAAAACCCTGTGGGGCAATTCTATTCTGTAACACATGGGGTCGCTATGAGTCGAGATTGACTCAGTGGCACCCAACAACAACAGTAGTTGGCAGGTGTGCTTTGAAAGTGCCCCCAGATGAATCTGAAACAAGCTTGAGGATGACTTCTTTAATAACTGAAAGTAATAGAGTTGAGAAATACTTGATGATACTTAGTGTAAAGTTGTCAGCCTTTGACAATTTTCTATTGTAGATTCCTGCCTTTGAATACATCATATTTCTAGAGTCTTAAAAGTCATATTGCTCTTGACATTTTTCAAGCAGCTCCCTCTTCATTCGGGCCAAGTTGACACCTAGGAAATTGGAGCATTTTGCTTATCTGCTGTTCACCTATATTCTGAGCAGTGTTGAAGAGGTGACCATATTTCCTGAACCAAAAAGCACGACTGGGGATCTGAGAGCAGAACTGAATGTTAAATAAGGGCTGTGGCAGAAATCGCTGATCATAGGCTTATCAATGATGTGACTTTTGTTTTTAGAGCAATCAATGTACACCCAGCCATGTCAACAGGGTCTCCACAGTAGATTGTTGCTGATATTAATGATAATGATAGAGTTGAGAAATACTACCGCTTCCCTCCCAAACTCCTACTCACACCCAGTTCATACTGGGAAAAATTCTGTCCAAAACTTGTTTATCTATCCTGCTCTTTTCCACTTGGCCCTTGCCTCCTCTGTGTCCTTTTTATATCATCTACATTGATCCACAATTTCCTCTTTTTTCTTTCTGTCTTTGGCTTCTTCCTCATAGATTCCTTACTCTGTGTCTAAAAATATTCTAAGGCTAGCCCAAATATTAAACTGCATAAAGCAAAACAAACACAAAATCAATTTTTCTTTGAAGCCAGATTATTCCAGAACCTCCATACCATATTTACTCACCTTTGTTGCCAACTTTCTTACAATAACTACACTTCCTTGCCATCAGTGTAGCACAACTCAATGCCTTCTGCTTTTCTTTTCCCACTGCCCTGGATGAACTGCCCACTCAGGGTCAGCAGTGCCCATCTCATTGCCAGATCTTAAGCCCTCTTTTCAGACCTCATCACACTACACTGTTCTGCAGTTGACAGTGTAGACCAGTGGTTCCCAAACTTTAACATGTGTAAGAGTCACCAGGAGTGCTTGTTAAAAACACGCATTCTCTAGCCACACCCCCAGAGATTCTGATTCGGTAGGACCTGACTGAGATCCAGGAATCTGCATGTATAGAAGGCAAATCGGGTGAATCTGATGCGTGTGATCTTCAGATCACACTTTTGACCAACATGAGATCCTTCTAGAAACTCTCTTAACTTCCTTTAGTTCTATCTATACTTTCCTGGTTCTCCTCTTTTCTTTCTGATTATATTTTCTTAGTCTATGGTTTTTCCTTCTTTATCACTTTTTTTTTCCTAATTTTTTATTTATTTTACTTTAGATGAAGGTTTACAGGACAAACTAGTTTCTCATTAAAAAGTCAGTACGCACATTGTTCTATGACATTGGTTAACAACCCCACGACATGTCAAACTCTCCCTTCTCAACCTTGGGTTCCCTATTACCAGCTTTCTTGTTCCCTCCTGCCTCCTAGTCCCTGCCTCTGGGCTTCTTTAGCAGCTCTTTAAAAGTCGTTCTTCTTAGTCCACACCTTCTCAGGATGAACTCATCCACTCATGGGGCTTCTATGCAGATAATACCCAGAACAGTATTTCCAACTAACTACTGTACATTTCTTCCTGGTTCCTCAGATGCATCCTATCCCAAATTTGATGCACCATTAATCCCCAAAACTTGTTCTCCATTCACTATACTCTGAGTCAGCATCATCCATCTAGCCACTCAACTAGAAACCATATTATTTTTAAATTCTTCTGCCTCCGCATCGTGCCAGTTCATGCATTTAGCAATCCAGACTTTACCTCTGTTTCCACTGTTTCAAAAATATAGGATTTTGATGTAAACTTCTTGGACTATTCTGTTTACTTCCTGAATGGTCTCACAGCATCTTCACTTGAAACTTGCATATTCGAAATCAGAACTGACCTTGTCGTTCCTCTACTGATAAATCTTGGTCAAAAGTCTTACTTATCTTTAAAACAGAATGCAAACATATTATCATGTCGTTGGAGCATTTTTATAATCTTACTCCAGTCTACCCCTCAGTCTTATCTCATCACTTCTTCATCTCTCTTCTGCTTCTCTTTCCCAGCTTCACTACCCCTACCCTTGCCAGCTGTACTGCGTTGTTTGCCGTCAAGATCTCTGCTTTTCTTCTGTCTGTTTCCCAGGCCAGAAATGTTCTCCTTGGCTTGTAGCCATGTCTCAAGATGCAGCTCAAATGTCATCTCCTTGTTTCACCTCTTTCGTTAAAGTCCAAACTGCTCAAGGAGCCGGGATGGTGCTTTCCTCATCATTGTGTTTCCATCATTGCACCATGTCTACCTAGCATGATAAATGTTTGTAGAATGAATAAAGAAATGAACAAATGGTGAACGAATGAGGTATTACCTAGATGTGGCCAGATAAAATTGATCGCCTCTTACATATTAGCTAGAGACTTGCTTCATGTCTTTAGTTCTTACCACAATTGTGTTAAATTTATGGCCTGCATGTCCAGATTTCCAATCAGATTGTACATTTCTTGAAAAATAGGATCAAGTCTTATTTATCTTTTTCTTCCCAGCATCTTACACTTAAGATGTTGTTCATATAGATAAAGGACAGTCTTAAAGAAACTGATTTTTCCTGCTTCCTAGAAAAAATGGAAATTTTGAAAAAAAAAAAAGCATGCCATGTAGTGAATACTGGACTGAACTAGGCTCTGGAGGTGGAAGGTTGTATAGTGCACACCTTGTATCTGCCCTCTGCCCCTTACCACCTAACAGGTGCTCGCTTACCTTTGATGTGATCAGTGCGTGTGATAGCTCACTGATCATTTATCTTGAACGTGCTTTCTTCTTTTAACTCAGTTTCTGCCACAAAGGTGCTGAAATACGTCACACTGAGCTGAAATTGTTTGGTCTACATCAGAACTGTGGATATGTAATAGGTTTGGGTGAGAGTCAGTTGAAAAAGTTAAAAAATTGTATCTCCCAGGTATCCTGCATAAGAAATAGAAATTATGTTATTGGTAGACATAACAATTGTGACAACCAGCAGATTTGTCATTGTGATATTGTTACAGCTTTGTTGATGATAATAATAGCTAATATTTTCATTGAATGTTTCCCATGTACTGGGCACCGACGTGATTCAACTCATTGACATTTCGCAAGTACTCTACCTTTATCCCCATTTTGTAGATGAGGAAACAGAGGTATAGGGAGGTGGTGTAACCTACCCAAAGTCACACAGCCATTAAGTGGCTGAGCCAAGATGGACCAGGGCAATTGGATTTTAGAACTAGTACTCAACTTCCAGATATAAGAGAAACCTGAGTGGGCCTCTCACTGAAGCTGGGTGTGTTACCTTCTCTCCCACAGGGTGAAGAAGCTGAAGGAGACCCTCGTGGCTGTGCAGCAGCTGGATAAGAACATGAGCAGTCTGAGGACTTGGCTTGCCCACATTGAGGCAGAGCTGGCCAAGCCGATTGTCTATGATTCCTGTGACTCAGAGGAGATACAGAGAAAGCTTAGTGAGCAGCAGGTAAAACTTCAAAATGACTGACAAGAAGTTAACAGGCCCTGGAATGCCTGTTCTCCTGGCCAGGATGGTGGGGTGGGTGTGGGATGGTGAATAGCTGTGGGAGATCAGAAGGAAGCTAGGCTGGAGTGGTGAGAAGGGGGGGCCTTGACTGGGCAGGTGTTTGGGGCAAATAGATTCCATGTCACTGCACAGAAGCTGACTCTTAAGAAGACACTTGTGCCGTCATAGGGTTAGTGTCCTTGGCCCACCAGGAAGCTGTTCTCAGATAGTAGGTAAGGTCCAGCTGCAACCATGTATCCAAAAGAGTGCTGATATTTTTGTTTCTTTGTGACTCGTTGGCCCAGTGCCAGAGACTTAGAAAGAAGTCTTTTTCCTGCTTATAGTGTGGGGAGAAAGATTATAGTGCACGTTAGACTTTTCAGGGTTTGAAATTTTTTGGCTTTGCAAGGAGGATTGTGTCAATTGCAGACAACACATTTTAATTAGACTTTCATTTGTGTAGCAAAGACAGTGTATCTTACTGACATGCCACACTCAACCCACAAGGCAATAGAGGGAGACCCTGAAAATTGCATGTAGAAGGAATCTTCACCTCCCCCCCCCATTTATTCTTACCAAGTATGTCAGATTCCAGTTGTCAGTAGTGAGCACCATCCGTTCCCGATAAGAATTCTTGCTATTCCTTGAATCTACATCATCCTTGAAAATTCCATCTAGATTATGGTTGCTTCCATTACAGTGGAGCCATGAGAGCCAAGGTGCTTAACTTAGAAATTTTAAAATCCCGTGAAAGAATTATTAGGTCAAAAAAAAAAAAAAAAGTTTATGGACTGACATTATTTTTTAAATTATTTAAACCAATTGGAATAGATATTAAAATATAGTCTTTTTGTTGTTGTCGTCCTTGGTATTTAAATTAACATTTCCTAAAATAAAATAGAAGGACATTTTTCAATTTGTGTAAGGTTTATTTTACTAGACAGTTTGCCAGTGCAGTCTGGTACTTGAAATTCTGATTGAACTATGGGGGTTATTTTTGGCCTCCAGCTCCCCCAAAATATTCTGGAAAACATGATAATGGTGCCTACCAGTGATAAGAGTTAAAATGCCAATAGCCAGTATTGTTTAGCAAATGTAAGACAATATCATTATAGCAAATATATGGTTAAATATGGCAAGCTGATCATATGTATTTATAGCTCCACTTACTACTAAAGGAAACCCTGGTGGTGTAGTGGTTAAGAGCTATGGCTACTAACCAAAAGGTCAGCGGTTCAAATCCACCAGATACTCCTTGGAAACTCTATGGGGGAGTTCTACTCTGTCCTAGAGGATCGCTATGAGTCGGAATTGACTCAACGGCAATGGGTTTGGGTTTTTTTGGTTTTGTTTTGGTTTTACCACTAAAATGATAGTAACCCCCTGCCAAAAAAAAAAAAGCCTCATTACTGACGAGTCAATTCCAACTCATAGCAACCTTAAAGGGCAGAACAGAACTGCCCCATAGGGTTTCCAAGGAATGACTGGTAGATTCGAACTGCCGATATTTGGTTAGCAGCCATAGCTGTTAACCACTGTGCCACCAGGGCTACAAAATGATAGTAAAAGGAGGAAAAAAGGTAAAAACCCACAATGGCAAGAGAACAGCAGAGAAAAGGATAGAGATGTCAGATGTCTAACAGAAGTTTGGAAGATAGAAGGTGGATAGTGGAACGGTGATACCTTTAGCAGAAAGGAGGGTGGAAGAAGCTTATTCTTGCCACAGAACTGCAAGAAGCTCAAGAATTAAAAATCAGGCAAAGCTGAAAGTTGGATTTTCTGTAGTTCTGTAAAACAGAAGCTTGTTTAAAAGTCCCAAAAAGGAGAGATTAGACCTGTAGAAAGGATCCCTGGGGGCTCAATGGTTAAGTATTCTGCTGCTAACCTAAAGGTCAAAGACTCAAACCCACCAACTGCTCCTAGGGAGAAAAGACCTGGTGATCTGCTCCCAGAAAGATAACAGCCTAGGAAACCCTGTGGGGCAGTTCTACTCGTCCTGTAGGGTCACTACAAGTCAGAATTGACTCAATGGCACACCATAACAACAACAACATCAATAGACTTGCAGAAAGGATTGCTGGTGGTGCAATGGTTAAGTGTTCGGTGATTAACCAAAAGTTTGGTGGTTCAAATCCACTCAGCCACTCTGCGGGAGAAAGACCTGGTGATCTGCTCCCATAAATATTACAGTTTAGAAAACCCTAGGAGGCAGTTCTACTCTGTCAATGGGGTCACTATGAGTCGAAAAACTTAGCGGCACCCAACCTCAAGACCCTCAGATCCCCTCCAAAGCCCAGGGAACCAGGCAACTCTGCCCCATTCACTCCAGGAGGAGACCAGGGAACTGCTCTCTGGAGAAGGCAAACTAGAGGAACTTTGGGTTTGGGAATACAGGATGCAGCTGAGGCCGGAGCAGCTAAATTGAGAATAGGGAGGTTAAGTGAAAGACTCTGTACCAAAAGGCATGACTCCCACCCCAGATCCCCAGCTTGGCTCTCAAAAAGTCACTAGCCAGGCTTATACCCCCAGGCAGGCGATTAGAAGGGTTCCCTGGAGAAACAGACCAAGAGAAAAGAACTTCAGGTAGTGATATTAAGGAGGTCAAAGGTGGTACAAAAGGTTAGCATGGTGGGCTGCTAACCAAAAGATTGGAGGTTTTAGTCCACCCAGAGTGCCTGGGAAGAAAGGCCTGGCAATCTACTTCTGAAAGGTCACAACCATTGAAAACTCTGTGGAGCACAGCTCTACTCTCACACTCATGGACTCACCATTAGTTGGAATTGAGTTGACAGCGACTTTTGTTTCTTTGGGTTTTTGTTTGTTTGTTTAATCATGAAAGCAATGAATACTGCTCTAGCTGTTTTGTAAACTGTGCTGTAGCACTAATTGGAGCCCAGTGAGCCTGGAGAAGGAAGAAATCCTTCTCTACAACAGTAACGTTCAGTAATGTCTAAAACGGAAAAATCAAGAATAGCAGTATAAACACGTGACTTAGAAATGTAGAGGTAAGTATATATGAAGAGCTCCAAGAGGGGGAAGTGGTTGTTTCAGGGGAGGAGGAGAGGGCACCACTTTTATGTGAAGCCCCAGAGAAGGACATCATGCTTGGTAAAGTAGAGGGTCAACGTAAAAGAGGAGGACCCTCAGCGAGATGGATTAACACGGTGGCTGCGACAGTGGGCTCAAGCATAAGAACACTTGTTGAGGATGGTGCAGGACCGGGCAGTGTTTTGTTCTGTTGCACATAGGGTCACTGTGAGTTGGCACCTAGCAACAACAACAGTAGTTTTTGGCTTTTCAATAGATGCACACAAAGCCTTTTAATTAAATTTAAAGATTTTTTAAAATGGTTAGAGCCCTGGGGGCATAGTGGTTCAGAGCTCAGCTACTAACCAAAAAGTCGACAGTTCGAGTCTACCAGCTGCTGCTTGGAAACCCTATGGGGCATTTCTGCGCTGTCCTGTAGGGTTGCTGTGAGTTGGAATCGGCTTGATGGCAACGGGTTTTATTTTTATGGTTGAAAGTAAAGACAGCGTGGGTTCAAATACTGACCTCACCACTTAGTATCTGTGTGGCCTTAGCCAAAGTACTTAGCTGTTTTAAACCTCAGATTCCTTCTTTATAAAAAAAAAAAAAAAAAAAAAGATGGGGATAATCATAGTGTCACATGCCTCGCAGCGTTATTATAAAACTTAGATGAGAAAAGCACTTAGCACAGTACCTGTGGCACAAAGTAAGTGCTCAGTAAATGGTACTTTAATCGTATCGTGTTTACTACAGTTTCTTTTGTAGAAAACATTTAAGATGGATTCTGTAGAAACTGTAGCATTTGAGTTCCACGTTGTAAAAGACAAATAATAGTAACCTGTGTCCTAAGGGGAAAAACTCTGAAAAATATTTAAATACGTTAAATTGGTTAAAAATACCTTCTCTTCTGTTTCTCTGCATAGAATTTTTTATGTTTGTCAATGTAGTTAATTCGTGTAAACTTAATGGATCAGGAGTACATATAGACTGCAGAGGACTTCAGAAAACTTTTTTTATTTTTCAAATTTCTGTGACAGATAAATGAGAATAAATTCAGAGACCATTCAAGCCCACATTACCAGTTGAGGTTAAAGTTGAGGCTAAAGTCTTTATTTGTACTGTTGTTGCTGTTGTTGTTAACTGCCGTCTAGTCATCCCCCAACTCCTGGTGACCCCATGCACGACGGAGTGAAACGCTACCTGGTTCTGTGCCATCCCCGTGATGTGTTGCAGACGAGACTGTTGATCCATGTTGCTGACGTTGTTGTTGTCGGGTGCTGTCGACATTGGCTGGTTTTCAAAAGTAGATCCCCAGGTTTTCTTCCTAGTTTGTTTTAGATGTTTGTAACATTTCCTTCTAGTTTGTTTTAGATGCTGAAACCTGTTCAGAATCATAGCAACACACAAGCCTCTACTAACAGATGGGTGGTGGCTGCACACAAGTTGAATTGGTGGAGAATCAAACCAGGTCTCCCTCATGGAAGGCAAGAATTCCACCGCTGAACCACCACTGCCCTCCCATTTGTACTGGGGAATTGGAAACCCTGGTGGCGTAGTGGTTAAGTGCTACGGCTGCTAACTAAAAGGTCGGCATTTCGAATCTACCAGGCACTCCATGAAAACTCTATGGGGCAGTTCTACTCTGTCCTACAGGGTGGCTATGATTCGGAATGGACTCGACAGCAGTGGGTTTGGTGATTTTGGTATAAAAACCCTCAGTCTTAGGGTAGCTATTTTGTATATTGATTTTAGCAAAAAATTATTGAGTACTTGGGCCCTGGTGGCCCAGTGGTTAAGAACCATGGCGAGCTAACCAAAAGGTCAGCCAGCAGTTGGAACCCACCAGCTGTACCTTGGAAACCCTGTGGGGCAGTTCTACTCTGTCCTATAGGGTTGCTATGAGTCAGAATTGACTGGACCGCAATGGGTTTTGGGAAATTAAATCAAAATGCTATATGGATGAGATGTGAGATGCCTAACATTTCTTCCAAAAAAAAAAAAAAAACCCCACTGCCATCGAGTTGATTCCAAGGCAGAGACCCTAAAGGACAGAGTAGAGTACAACTGCCCCATAGGATTTCCAAGACTATAAATCTTTATGGAAATCGACTGCACATCTTTTTCCCACAGAGCAGCTAGTGGGTTTAAACTGCCTACATTTTGGTTAGCAGCTGAGCACTTTAACCACTGATGGTGGAATTCCCTTTTCTGGGCTGTTTAAGAACTCACATTTACTTGGTGATCTTGTTCTAGAAGTCTCTGTCTTGTCTTTACCTTTGAGCAGATATTGAGTTCGAGTTTTATAATGTTTCATTTTATATTTTTTAGACCAGAAATTCCTGCAGTGTACTCCTCCCCATAAGTGAACATTTTTATGTGAGAGATTTGGAAGAACTAATTTATTGAAATAGAAATATTTTTGATAGAATGTGTCTTCTAGTGACTAGCCTATAAAATCTCCAAAAAATAATCAGAGGCACTGTGATTACAACAATAGCTAGTGTTAAGGAGAAAATAAGAGGTGACACAAGGAAAAAAAAAAAAGAATATATATCCCAACTATCTGAGCAAGTTAAGAATTATTATTAGAATAAGAGGGAAAAACTAGACAAATTCAAGAACTACCACCAAAGAAAAGGAAAGCATTGGGCCAGTGATCAATAGAGCAAGTAAAAATGAAGGTAGCTGTAAATCTCACTTTTAGTAAAGGAATACTTGCTCTGAGTGTATTGATTGAGTTTAAAATTCAGTGGAGAAACCACATACACTTTGGATTTACATTCTACGGTGTCAATATGAAGACTTCACATTTTAGAATTCTCGGGAAATTCAGTGCCTTGTTTATCAACATAAGCTTTCTATTTCTCTTCTGCATTTAAAATGGCTCATTAAGGAAGCTGCTGAAAATGACTTTATACATGATCTAGAACCTAGGTACCTTAAGTCTTCATACTTGAAGTCCAGTCAATTCTAACACACACATACATATACATATCATATACATGTACATATCATGATACATATGTGTATATGTGTGTGTATTTATATGTATGTATGTGTATGTATATATACGTATATATGGATGTGTGTGTATATATATATATATATATCAAGGTAGTGAAGCCCTGCACCTATGAAGTGTATTTTCCCTTGCCAGAAGTCCTAGCAATAACTGTTTCTCTTTTCACAAGACAAATATGCAGGACAGGACCTCTCCTGCTAGACCAAAGTGACATACCTCCAGTATACATCTTCTGATTCCCTAAAACCAAAGAAACCAAACCCATTGCTGTCGAGTCAATTCTGACCCTAAAGAACAGAGTAGAACTGCTCCATAGGATTACCAAGGAGTGCCTGGTAGATTCGAACTGCCAACTTTTGGTTAGCAGCTGTAGCTCTTAACCACTATGCCACCAGGATTTCCCTGGTTCCCTAAGGGCCCCATTAATCAATAGGGCACTCTTTTCTACAGAGCCCTGATGCAGTCACAGCATCCTTCAAAACACAGTGTGCCGGTGGCCATTATCAGTCACCAGAATTATCACAGTAATTAAAATCTGTTTGCTGCCCCTAGTTTAAAGGAGCCTAACATGTTCAGATAGGAGCCTTGGTGGCACAGTGGTTGGCAGCACAAATGGTTGGCAGTTTGAGCCCATCAGCTGCTCCGTGGGAGAAAGATGTGGCAGTCTGCTTTCATAAAGATTTATAACCTTGGAAACCCTATGGGGACAGTTCTACTCTGTCCTATAGGATTACAGTGAGTCAGAATTGACTCGCTGGCAGTGGGTTTAGTTTAATATGTTCAGATACCTGACTTCTAAGCCTATACCCAGTGAGAAACAACAGTTTAGAATTTGCTTTGTAGATGTTCTGAGGAGAATAAGGAGCAGCAAGTAAGGAGCCCCCACAAGCTATAAAATGCAGCAGTGACAACAGTACCTACTACAGTTCTTTTTTATTTGAATGGTTGATCCCTTCAGTAAAATAACCCCATTCAACATAAGGAGAAGTTTTGTGCTGATTGACGTTGTGCAGGTCTAGTAGGACGTAGGCCGCAAGTTGACCATCCGCTATGTGGTCATTGGTCAGGTGGTAACATCAGTGTTGATATGCGTCCATTCTCACTAAGAATCTCCCTCTTCCCTGCTAGGCTCTTTCCTTCTAAAACAAACAGACTAGATGATTCCTAGAGATGACCACTGATACTGATTATATATCAGTCCAAATTATACATACTTTGAAAGTATTCTGTATCACCTCTTAATTCCTGAATAAATTAAGATTTTTAACTGACCTTTATAATAAAAGCAAAAACTTGATTTTCTTAGACAATGTATGTTGCCATATATAAAAATTTAACTTTTCTAAAAGGAACTATGATTTGTACACAGGCAAAAGAAAGAAGTACGGTAAGATGTATTTCCACCTCAAATTCAGATAGAGAAATTGTATCAGTTGTTTTTTAACTCTTTATTATGGAAATTTTAAAACATTCGTAAGTAAACAGAATTATACAATTAACCCCCAAATATTACTCATGCGACTTCAAAGATAAACAGCATTCATAGCTGATTTTATTCTATCTATTCACACTTGCTGCCCTACTCTCACTGTTTTGAAGCAAATCTCAGACGTCATTCATAAGTATTTCAATTTGTGTCTCTAAAAGATAAGACTTCTTAAAAAAAATAAATAACCACAATACTACTATCACACCTAAGAAGAGCAACAATTATTGGATCCATTTTTTTAATCACAAAAGATTTCTTCTGATTCAAACCCAAATTGCTTCTACAGTTAGAATTAAAGAAGTCAATTAATGATACTGACTGTCCTCTCTCTGTATTATAGCTGGTAAATTAATCATAGCGCCTCTCCTTTCTATACATTCTGGCCTTGCAAACCTAACATTTGGGCAGTTTCTTATGTGGGATGTCAATGTCAGGCTTCATACTATGAACGTTCTAAGAAAATTATGCCCTGGGGGGGAATGCAGTTTGAAATATTTTACTTTTTATGCAAATTAATATTTCAACTAAAATATCACATTAGAAGCTTTTTAAACTAGAAACCTCCTCTAGCACAACAGGTGTAGTAGTATATACTCAACTTCATTGAACTAAGA
Source organism: Loxodonta africana (assembly GCF_030014295.1). NCBI lineage: Eukaryota > Metazoa > Chordata > Mammalia > Proboscidea > Elephantidae > Loxodonta > Loxodonta africana. The sequence continues at coordinate 221,755,100 of NC_087342.1, read as the reverse complement.
AGTATGTGTTTCTCCTGAACAGTAACTTCTGGTGTTGTTATTGTTAGCAGCTGAGCAATTATATTTCATTCCTGTTGTTAAGAGCTCTGCTGCTAAATGCAAGGTTGGTGGTTTGAGCCCACCAGCCACTCCATGGGAGAAAGATGTGGCAGTCTGCTTCTGTAAAGATTATAACCTTGGAAACCCCATGGGAGAGTCCTACTCCATCCTATAGGGTCACTATGAGCTGGAATCGACTCAACGGCGATAGGCTTGAATTTGGGATCTGCCAATTTCATAAAAGAGGTTCAAGAAATCTCACACATTCAAGGAACGGAAATATTTTTCAAGGTTTATCCTAGCCTCGTATCAGTCAGTGAATACTGTTGCGGTTTCTCTTATCTGTATACGTGTGACTTTTGAATAAAGCACGCTGCGTTCCCTCGCAGGAGCTTCAGAGAGACATAGAGAAGCACAGCACGGGTGTCGCCTCGGTCCTCAACCTGTGTGAGGTCCTGCTGCACGACTGTGATGCTTGTGCCACCGACACCGAGTGTGACTCCATCCAGCAGGCAACGCGAAACCTGGACCGACGATGGAGAAACATCTGTGCCGTGTCCATGGAAAGGAGGCTCAAGTAAGCTCGGGCTTTCAAAGACTTAGGGAAAAGACCAGAAAAATCTGCCTGGGGTATTCATTGTCGACTCTTTCCTTTCGGTTACAATGCCCAAGGAGGATCTTGGTTTCCCAAACATGTAGTCTTCGTTTGGTTGGAAAAATAAGTTGGTAAAGGTAATATATACATATACCAAGCCAAGTTATGCCTGACTTAACAGTTTAAATATAATTCAGAAAAATAAAAATGTGTCCTTGCCAAGCAAGTATAATGTTACAGAATTTGGGGCTGTGAAAATGAATTAAGAAACATCGTTTAAGTTCCTTGAAATTTAAGGTGGTAAAAAGTAGTAATGCATTAGAAAATTATGGTAGCAGCTCAAGACTCGATCATTGTACGCTCTGGTAAACTCTTGAAAGTTTAGTATTTGCCTGGCTGTAATAGGTTTTCGTTGTTGTTGTTGTTGTTAGGGTGAGTTCGATGTTGGGCTGAAATGGATTTTTTAAACCTCAGTTTTATTTCATTGGAACTTTGACTTGAATGTTAACTGTAAACACACTGGCGTTTCTCAACTTTCTCGCCCATACCCAGGACGGCTCGTATTTTGTCCTTATCATACTCTATTTGACTATTTCCAGGTCCAGAGCAGCAGGACATGTTTTTAGGAAAAAAAAAAAAGAAACAGCTGTTTCATTTTAGCTTAAACAGTTGTCTCTTTTTCACTCTTGTCAGATGTGGCTCAGGGCACCGTTATTGTTTGGCACAACAGTTGCTTGTTTGGGCACCCTTAACCCTGTGGCAGGCATCAGGCAGCATTCTGGAGCGTAAACAGCCTCAAACAATCACATTTGGCCCTCTTGTTTTGTGCCTCAGAATTGAAGAGACGTGGCGACTATGGCAGAAGTTCCTGGATGACTATTCTCGTTTTGAAGATTGGCTGAAGATTTCAGAAAGGACAGCTGCCTTCCCCAGCTCTTCTGGGGTGCTCTATACAGTTGCCAAGGAAGAACTAAAGAAATTTGAGGTGATTTATAATTCCAAATATTTAATCCTTAGTAGCTATTAAAGTACCAGCTGGTAGTCGGTGTTCTAAGACATAAACTAACCGTTCATCTCCACATTGTTTGTTCAAACAGCCGGGTGATGGTTTTGTATACATCTTTAGTATTGCTTCATAAATGGACAAAGAAGGTGGGAAAGGAAGTTTTCATTTTCATTTAGGATGCTAAAGAATTGCAAATAAAATAGTAATGAAGAGAAATTCTACTAGAAAACAAGAAACGCGATTCTCTCCAGAAAGATTTTGGCATTACTTTCCAAAATTTTTCAAAATCAAACATTTTTCCTAAGATTAAAATGTTATGGTTTTCCGTATGCTACCAATCTATCTTCCAAATCTCTTCTCTTGATTTTTTTTTTAATCTACCTGGAGCATAGACTTACATATTTAAAAAAAAAAAAAAAAAACCCATTGCCGTCAAGTCGATCCTGACTCATAGCGACCCCATAGAGTTTTCAAGGAGCACCTGGTGGATTTGAACTGCTGATCTTTTGGTTAGCAGCCATAGCACTTAACCACTACGCCACCAGGGTTTCCATATATTTTTAAACTCATTGATAAAACAGAGATGACTCTAGAATTGAGTAAAACCTTTAATTAAAACCCATTTCTAGTTACAAAACAACATTGCCATTTTTAAATCACCAGGACTTTTCAATTACTTGGAGACAAAAACAGTAGTGGCATAAGCATATTCAGAACGAAAGGACATTCAATAATGGATTCCATTGACTTGTTTGCTCACTCTTGACTCTGCCGTCACTGGGACACGCTGAAGCCCCCAACTTAGCTGTCTCTCATTTTCACAGGGGACATGATATAGCCTGAAGTTGACAGTTTTCTAGTTTGAGGTTTCTTGTCTCTTCAGTTCCCCTGATGGGCAGATGTGTGCTCATATCTACTGACCGACAGCAAACCGTTCCGAGGCATCCTTCTTACAAAACTCAGTCTCATTTGCTAACTCTGCCCCAGGCGCCACAAGATGTTTAAAATAAAACCAAAAATCCAACCCAAACCAGCTGGGTTCATTTTTTTCTTGCAACATCAGTTAACTAGGCACTTATGGAGGCCTGTTCTGGGAAATAAGAAGTTTGGGTTGTTTTGTTTTTTTTTCTTTCTCTTGCGGGGTTTAAAACCTAAGAGTCATAGGTGAACAGCTATGTGAAGCCATAAAAAGCTGTCATATGACATAAATAATAATTATTCTGATAGCCAAATAGGTGAATTTATATATAGCTGTATCAGTAAATTCCAGGAAAAAAAAAAAAATCCTGTGCAAAGGTTTTTCCCCAGAAACCTTTAGTGGAAAGCCACAGTAGGCTCTTGAGTAGACCTTGGGTCATTCCAATGTGAACCAGTGTTAATGTGAGTGCTACTGTTTCAGCATCTTATTACACTCAGTGTCATGAAGGTTAAACCTTTTATAATTGGCTTATACTGCAAAGCTGATTATGTCAGATTTTTGTCAATGCTATTTTAAACTCTAAGATATTCTGGCAAAAATAAGCCGCATAGTTAGCTTCTGTAATGAATGATTTATCATGGCTGTGTCTTGCAGAGGAGCCCTGGTGGCATAGTGGTTAAGAACTTGGCTGCTAACCAAAAGGTGGGCAGTTCAAATCCACTAGCCTGTCCTTGGAAACCCAAAAGGGCAGTTCTACTCTGTTCTATAGGGTTGCTGTGAGTAGAAATCAACTCGACAGCAACAGACTTACTTGTGTCTTGTAGTTAATATCCTTAAGAGATAGAAATAAATGACAGAGACAGAATTTTCTTGGAGGACAACCTTTAGCTCATTCAATTGCATGGCTGATTGAGATAGATTTGGGAGTGTAGTGGGGGCCACTAGTGGGGACAAACCCTTTCCATACCACTTCCTTTGCTGGGGAAATACCTTGAAGTTTTACATAATAGAAGATTAAATTGACTATGACGAAGGCTCTTAAAGCCATCATAACTTTCCAAAGGGAAACCATTTAAGAGGCAGAAATGAGGTAGCATGTGAACAGAGGGATAAGCCAAGTAAAGCAAAAACATGGAATGTAGCTGAGTGCAGTCCAATTAATTAACTATAAAATTATCTAATGCCAGGATAAAAATCAGTCACAAAGCAAACACATGAGTTTGGGGGAAAAAAAATCTTTTTGGATAGGTCTATGCTTTATCGCAGAGAGAAAGAAGATGGAGAATTTTACCTCAAAAGTAGATGTTGTCATCAGCTCCAACACATTTTATACAAACTGTGAATAATTTATGGGAACAACAAAATGGACATAGAGCATGTTCCAAACTTTTTTTTTTTTTTTTAATGAAAGGTTATTTGTATTTTACTAAACTGCTTCTTTAAAGTGAAATAACGGCTTGTGTTTAGAGGGTTTTCCAGAAAAGGTAGTTTTGATTTTTTTTTTCCTTAATGGAAACAGAACTGAAGCCATTTCTCAATTTTTAGGAAATTACATGTTTTGCAAATATGTTGAAACACTTTTATTGTGGGTATTTTTCAGCGAGGACATTAGAAATATTGAACATTTCAAACTACTCAGATTTCAGCACCTATATGGGAACAAATTATATATATATGTCATTGTTAGTTGCCATTGAGTCGATTCCAACTCATGACGACTGTATTTTTTACAGAATGAAACATTGCCTAGTCCGGCGCCATCCTCATAATCGTTTACACACACACATAAAAAATTATTTACCATTTTCTTACATATTTTTTGACCCACTCCCGTTCCTTAGGTCACATTGACTAAATTACTTTGCTTTAACAAGGGGAAGTACACTCTCATTAGAATTGCTCTTTTCTCTCTGTGGTGGTGTAACCTCCCATTCCCCCAACCCTGGGGCATGAAAACTAGGAGCTGTTCCTGAGAGCCCTTCACTGATCTTGCTCACTGATGTGATTCTTTGTGGTCATAGGCCTTCCAACGACAGGTCCATGAGAGCCTGACCCAGCTGGAACTGATCAACAAGCAGTACCGCCGCCTGGCCCGGGAGAATCGCACAGACTCAGCTTGCAGCCTCAAACAGATGGTTCACGACGGCAACCAGAGATGGGACAACCTGCAAAAGCGCGTCACCTCCATCTTGCGCAGACTCAAGGTCTTTATTACGCCTCGTCGGCGACTTAGAGGTCCAGAGGGTGGGAGTGGGCTATTTGAACACAGTGTTAAAACAATTGCAATAATTTTGTAAGATTGGGATCCAGGAGAAGTGATATTACAGGACCCTCGTTGCTTGTTGAGAAAATGACTTTCCAGAAGAATATTGGAATTGCCTGTGCCATCACAGTATGTTTATGTGGACTAGTTTATTATTTTCTTTTCACATCCAGCATTTTATTGGCCAGCGGGAGGAGTTTGAGACTGCTCGGGACAGCATTCTGGTCTGGCTTACCGAGATGGATCTGCAACTCACTAATATTGAGCATTTTTCCGAATGTGATGTTCAAGTTAAAATAAAACAACTCAAGGTAACAGATACATTATTTTTTCAGATTACCAATGCTAAGAAAGCCTGAAAAAGAAAGAATTTGTTGATGCTTTCACGAATAACATGGTAGAATTCTTTTTTTAAAAAAAGGTGTTCTTCTGGATTGCCCAAAAAATTCAGAAAATACAAGCGGTACTCCAAATAAAACAAAAAGCACTACCCAGAGATAACCATTGCTGACACACATACCTTCAGTTATTAACCTGGTTGAAAGAGAGTTAGGGATCTTCTTTTTTGTGGTTGTTTTCTCTTTTTTTCTGTTTTGTTTATAGCACCTTTAAATAGTTCTTTTAATCTCCATGGTCCAGAGAAATACTACTTTCTTATGTTGGGGTTTCACTCCACAAAGACTTTTGTAGATGTCAAATTAAATAAGTTAAATTTCGAGTACATTTTATATTTTTCACCGTATAATTCAAACGTAGCAGCTAGCTAGAAATTTCAATAGGAGGAATATGCATTAGGTATAATTATTCCTTAAAGGAAATGTGTTTAACAACTTGAATTGTTTAGCAGACAGTTTGTAAAGTCTTCTTTCCAAGATAGATAGATGATGGATGGATGGATGAATGGATGGATAGATAGATGGATAGACAGACAGATAAATGGGTGATTTTTTTTAGAAGAACCGTCTTAATGGTTATCTCTTTAGTTTAATATAACAAAGCAAGAGAGGGACCCTTAATCATAGATTCTCAGGATAAAAAAAAAAATCGTATAATAGTAAACCCTGCTTTTCTGCCCAACCCCTCCCCACCTCACACCCCCACCCCTTCCGCCACTGCCTCCCCATTCCTCCCCACATCTTCGCACAGGCACATTAATATTTAAATTCTCCAACCAGAAATTTCTACCAGACATTAGTTAAATCTTTTCGTTTTGGACTCTGAAAGTGCCGTGGACCATACTAGCACCCACCTTCTCCCCGGCAGTCTTCTTCATCATGTGAAACTTTCCACCATTCCAGAGATTTTCCTCGTATTGAGCCAAAATTTACCATCTGAAATGTGTACGTAGTGGTCGCATAATTTAGCTCTTTTGAGCCATATAGAATGAATCTAAATAAGCCTCTGAGAATTCTGTGTTTTTAAAATCACTGTAACTTTATCTGCTTTCGTCCTGAAACAACATAAGAATCTCCTGAGAAGAATCTGTGACGTTGTCATTTGGGTGCGTGCTCTTAGTCATGTTTGGCATATGATACGGAACTCTAAAATGAAAATGTTCAGCGTATTTCTTTAAAATGCGGAATTTATTTTCAATGGCATCATATTGATTGCTATTGCTTTCTATCGGGAGATAATCAGTGCTATAAATCAGTGCTTTGTGGAAGCCCTGGTGGCATAGTGGTTAAGTGCTACCACAGCTGCTAACCAAAAGGTTGGCAGTTCAAATCCACCAGGTGCTCCTTGGAAACTTGATGGGACAGTTCTACTGTGTCCTGTAGGGTTGCTATGAATCAGAATCTACTCTACAGCAACAGGTTTTTTTTATTGTTGTTTTTGCTTTTTTAATAAGCTTTGTGATGTATTTGAATATTTTTTTTTCCTGTGATTCTCTACCCACGCTGTCTATGGTGGTAAATTTTATTAGCCAAATGTAACTTTCTGGTCATAAAACTCTGGCATTTCCATTTCTGAGTCCTGATCGTAATATTTTTAGTAAGTTTCTAAGAGTCTCTTGACTTATCATTGTACAGTCAAACCTGTGAGAGCTGGAACTCCGCAGGACTGCCTTTTTTCCCAGCTCTTACAAGTTGTTCACGTTTGACAGGGTACAGTCTTATCATTTTTCTATTGCTCTCTATTAGTGGAGAATATTTGTGTTTTCCTTCTCTGACAGGTTTCTGCCTTGCACAGGTTCCAGCTTTTGTAGGTTTTCAGTATATGGTAAATAAAATATCACCTGTAGAGTTTTTCTAACATAATGAGAAATACATATCTTATAATTACTCCCTGTCTGTGTGAGCAATAAGAAATTACATGAGGTTTGTGCTGCCCAGGCCTTCCAGCGGGAAATTTCACTGAACCACAACAAGATTGAGCAGATAATTGCCCAAGGAGAACAGCTGATAGAAAAGAGTGAGCCCTTGGACGCAGCTGTCATCGAAGAGGAGCTGGATGAGCTCCGGCGCTACTGTCAGGAGGTCTTTGGTCGAGTGGAAAGATACCATAAGAAACTGATTCGCCTGCCTGTATGTAACATTTGCTTTTTCTTTTTTTCCAAAGTGAACTAATTATGTGCAGATGAGTAGTACTGTGTAGTAGGTAAGAGTCCGGATTCTGGAGGCAGATTGCCTGAGTTCAAGTCCTGGCTCTGACACTTAGTGATTATGGGACCTTGGGCAAGTTATTTCACCTCTCTTGACCCAGTTCCTTAAACTGTAGAATAGGATTAATAATAAAACCAGTTGCTACCCAGCTGGTTCCAACTGATGGCGACCCCTGGTGTGTCAGAGTAGAACTATGCTCCATAGGGTTTTACTGGCTGATTTGGGGGGAACAGATTGCTAGGTTTTTCTTCCTATATGCCTCTAGGTGGACTCAAACTGCCAACCTTTTGTTTAGCAGCCAAGCATGTTAACCACTTGTACCGCCCAGGACTTCAGTTTAGTAATAGCACCTACCTTATAGAAAAGTTGGTTTTGAGCAGTAAATGAGTTAATATACGTAAAGAGCTTACAAGAGTACTTGGCAGATGTCTTTTATGAAAGATAAGGAAGCCTCAAGCCTCTGGAAGAAACAATGAGTAATGCTCAATCAATGAGATTATATTTAGGTGTTTTTTTTTTTTTCTCTTCGTTTTCTCTAATTGCTACCATAATTACATCTCATCTGTAGAGATGTTATTAGAAGATTTGGAATTTTCTGTGATAAAATATATTTTGTATCTGTGATATAAGGTAAAAAAGACAACTAAGGTTTTATTGGGTGGTACAACTGGTTAGCACTCTTGGCTACCAAACAAAAGGTTTGAGGTTTGGGCCTATCCAGGAGTGCCTTGGAAGAAAGGCCTGGCAATCTACTTCCAAAAAAACAGCCACTGAAAACCCTATGAAGCACAGTTCTACTCTGACGTACGTGGGCTCTCCATGAGTCAGAGTCAACCGGCCAGCCGCTGGTTTAAGGTTTTACTGGTAATTTCCTTTTATTCCTGCTGCCAAGTCGACTGGATGTCAGCGTAGAACTCCCCTCCATAGGGTTTAAGGTTGTGTACTTGTTGTGTTACAGGCCTGGTCCTGTGTTACCTTTATTTACATTATCTTATTTAATCTTACATCAATTCAATATCAGTATGAAGGTTTTAATATTATTTCTATTTTATCAGTGGTACGTCTGAGGTTTCTATAGATTGACTAATATAGTACATGTTAAAAAGTGATCAGAAGGTTCTTATTTATTTTGTGTATGAAGTTAAATATTCTATGCCGACTGAGGTAGAGATGTTGCCCAGATAAGGCTGAACACTGAGATCTGGGGGGAGGTGGCCCAGGCAGTGACCGCTGAAGTAACAGGGCTGGCTTGAATGCTTCCTAGCTACCAGACGAGGAGCATGACCTTTCTGACCGAGAGCTGGAGCTCGATGACTCGGCGGCTCTCTCTGACCTCCACTGGCACGACCCGTCCGCAGACAGTGTGCTTTCCCCCCAACCCTCCTCCAACCCCTCCCTCTCCCTGGCCCAGCCCCTCCGGAGTGAGCGGTCAGGACGAGACACCCCGGCCAGCGTGGACTCCATCCCCCTGGAGTGGGATCATGACTATGACCTTAGTCGTGACCTGGAGTCCGCAGTGTCCAGAACCCTGCATTCAGAGGATGAAGAGAGCCAAGAAGATAAAGATTTCTACCTCAGGGGAGCCGTTGGCCTATCAGGTAGGAAAGAACTCTTCCTGTGTGGCAGCTAAAGGAAAGTAAAAGGAAATTCATGTTATACCAGAAACATGTAGGCTGTCTACAATCTTTTTTTTTTTTTTCCTTCTTCCATCAGGGGAAATTGTACATCAGGTAATAATTGAATGTTAATGTGAGAATCAAATACAAAAATTGGCACAGCCATTGATTCATCCCACGTATATTTATGTTCTTACTGTGCGACACTTTGCTAAGTACTGGTGATACAGGGTTCCTTCTCATTTCAAAGAGCTTGCACTCTAGTGTTGAAGACAGACAAATAAGCAAGGAATGGCTGTCTGAATCATTTGGTGTGAGGACAGGAATGCACACGTGGTGGGTAGATGTGTTAGCAAGGGGCAGCTCACCCAGAGCTTTGAGGAAAGGCTTCAGGCAGGAGATTCTTGAGCGGAGACCTGGAGGATGAATAGACATCGGTCATGTGGACGTAGCAGAGTCCAGAGAAAAAGGAGAGGGACATCCATCCCAGCTTTGTGATTGAGTGTGCCAAAGGAAACGACAAGGACCGAAACCCAAGAGACACACAGAGTTAGGATGGGCAGAAAAATAGGAACATGAGAAGGAAGATGAGTAAAAATAGACAGAACAAAGAACTAGAGGCCGATTTGTAGCGCCTGTAAGTTCATCTCATACGTTCTCTAGAAGGACATCTATGAGTATGACCACATGTTGAAATATTAATAATTTAGATATATCATTTTAGTAAAATGTAGTAGTAAAAATAACTTCATCTCTTTCTTATGCGACTATCTATTAGAACTTTTAGGATTCCATACCAAACCAAAAAACCTGTTGCCATTGAGTCAGTTTCTACATAGATGACTCATATTTCTATTGGACGGGACTGCTCTAGACTATGGCTGTCTGGGTTGAAATCTCAGGTGTGCCACTTACCAGCTCTTTAAACTTTGGATGAGTAACTCGATCCCTCTGGGCCTTGTTTTCCTCATCTGTAAAATGGGAATAACAATCCAAAGAACCTCATAGCGTTTCTCTGGGGATAAATGCAATAGCACACATGTGAAGTGCCCCACACTCTCAGTAAATGTGAACTCTCGTTGTGATTCATTGCAGGAAACGTTGTGTGAACACACTTGCACTCCTCTGCAGAGGAGCTGACTGTGCAGTCCAGAGGGACTCACTTGCCCCTTTTTCCCTAGGAAAGTCATGCTCCTGCCACCGGGAAGTCAAGGTTTCCAGAACTTAGCTGTCAACTTAGACTATGCTCTTTTTCCAGATGTAGTGATCCCCGAGACCCCTGAGGCCTTTGTAAAACTCACAGAAAATGCCATCAGAAATACCTCTGGTAGGCAGCAAGGGATGGGGCGAGCCCGCCTCCCTCACCTGTGACCAGCCTTCTCTCTTAGCACAGCTGCAGTTCTCTCACGCTTTGCGGCACAAGCATGTGGAGGCAGAACCTTCCTCTCTGACTGCTTGACCAGGAAAACAGAAGCCTAGCTGATCGACACCGAGAATAAGATTTGAATACAGTGACATGAAATAGCCTCTCAGCTTGTTAAATGGGGATTAGTCTCATGAGGTATATACCTGTGAATGCCCAGTGACAGCAGAAAATAGGAAAAAAAACACGGTCTTCAGCTTACACGTGCTGGTTGTGACAGTGCTGACTTGGTGGGGTGGTGGTGCAGCGACCTTGGGTGGGGAGCTGGGGCACAGCCCCCGGCCCACGTCCACCTGCCCACACGCCTGACCTGGACATGCCGCTTCATCCTCCTGACCTCAGGGTCCGCGTATAAGTCAAGGGTGAGACCAGATGTGGAGTTCTAAAAAGATTTTGATGTTATGACTTTGATTTTAATTGGATAAGTTAGGATTTTGTGATTTTAATTTAATAAATCTTATCCCATAAAATAATTTGAAATGAAAAACATAGTCCATAGTATCTTGAGCCTCAGATTTCTAGAAAGAACTATTTCTTACAACAAGAGCAATTAAAGAAGGGAAAAACACACCAGTGTTGCTTAATGCTGCACTAGACAGAGCGGAGCTCAGGGGCAGCGATTTGGGGGAGGGCGAGGAATAGGGTTGTGCCGTGATATTGTATCACATTTGCTCACATTTTTGAAAAAAGGTAGAAGGATAGGAAGCATAGTAGCATGACTGAGATAATGACTGCTTGAGTGAACCAGAGTAGAAGACCTCTCCTGGGGGTATTTAAAGGGCCTCTTTTCTAGAAAGAAATTTAATAAAGCTTACTAACATTTGTTCCGCTTTCACCCTGTGCTGGCTTCATTCTAACGATCACTGCTCTTGTTCAGCTCAAAGACTGACATAAATATATATATATATAGAAAGAGAGAGACAGAGAGGGAGTGAACGAGTCCCTGGGTGGTGCACTTGGCTGCTAACCAAAAGGCTGGAGGTTTGAGCCCACACAGAGGCACTTTGGAAGAAAGGCCTGGTAATCTACTTCTGCAAAATCAGCCACTGAAAATCCTACTCTGACACACAGGAGGTCGCCATGAGTGGGAATTGACTTGATGGCACCTGGAGATACAGCTCAAAGAGGTATTATAACTGAAAGGAGAAACAGCCAGGAGTTCTCAGCTGTGAGTAAGAACATGCCTAAAGAAATGATAAAACTGTAAAATCTTAGCTTGCCCTTGATTTTATTTCAGATTTTAAATGTTCTTGTTCTTGGGTGCCACTGAGTTCATTCCAACTTACAGCGACCCCATGTGTGACAGAATAGAACTGCCCCCATAGGATTTTCTTGGCTGTAATCTTTACAGAGGCAGATTGCGAGGTCTTTCTCCCATGGAGCCACTGAATGGGTTCAACTCACCAACCTTTCAGTTGACAGTGGAGCGCCTAACTGTTGTGCCACTAGGGTTCCTTAGGTTTTAAATAAAAGCAAATAATGGCTAGCTTGAGACCTTCATACATATCTGTCCTGAACCAACCTTTTCTTGGTTAACTTGAAGTCACACCTTATATGAATGATGCAGCCACGAGGGCCATTAGTGGCAAGCTCTTCTCCTCAGGGGCAGAAAGAACAAGTAGAGGACTAATCCGCTCTGCTCAAGATGTGGCTACAGAAAGAGTGAGAAGTAACTGCCTCCTAGTTATCGGGGAGCAGTAGGCACAACTTCAGGTTTTTAGAAAAGCCTTTAGTAACATGCAGCATTTAGATTATCAGGGCGTCAAAAGAGAAGAGGGAGCAGCCCCCCACCCCGAGCCTGTTCAGGAGAGAGCACAGAGCCCTTTGGCAATGTCAGTCAGTGAGCACGTTCGCTGTCTAGGCCGTGGAACCTTCTAACCCACCAGCATGTTAGTACTAAACTTGCTTTATGATTCCCCCACCCGGGCCATTGCTGTGCTGCCTCCACCGAGACAACGTCTGCAGCTTTCCCTTAAATGGGCAGCTTGAAATGGCTGGTAAAGATCTGTCTGGTTGCCCCTGCAGGGGGTCACAGTGCCTTGGAGTCACGCATCCGACAACTGGACAAAGCCCTGGATGACAGTCACTTCCGGATGCAGCAAACCGAAAATATCATCCGCAGCAAAACTCCCACGGGACCGGAGCTGGACGCCAGCTACAAAGGCTACGTGAGTGTCCCGCCCATCCTGGTTATAAAGTGCCCGAAAATCACAGTTCTGTGACAAAGCACCGTCTGTCTGTGGCACTGGGGCTTTGTGAATTCTCCGAACACCACGGCCCTCTGAACTCATGGACACTGAGGGGCGAAACAAAGCCCTGTTATTAAGTTACCTTTTGACAGAAGGAGTCTGTTTCCAGGCACACTACCTATTGTCACGGCCAGCCTGTTCCTTTGCACAGAGCACTTGGGAAGATTGGCTTAATTGAAAGCAACAAAATGCTTTGGATCCCAAAAGTCATTAGGCATTTTTCCAAATCTAATAATTTTGAACTAGATTATCCTTGGAGAAGCCAATTTTAGCTAACGGATTACTGGCATGGAATTGTTTAAGTTTTTGTTTGTTTGTTTTTTCTGGGTTTAGTGGTTTGCCCAGTAACCTTGGGAATGTTTTTATCCTCTGTTCTTCATATGCTCATTTTTATTCTAGAAAAAAAACAATTCTGACTAACAAGAGGGATTTGGGAAAAGATAGCAAGGAACTGTATATTATTAATGGCACAATTTATGCAGCTATAATTAAATATATGATAATTCTATTAACTCTGCTCAAGTTGCTGAACGAATCACGTTTCCCCGAGAGCTGCCTGTCTTGAGCACATACTCTAAGCAAGAGAATTTTAAAGTAAACCTCTTTCCTGCCTCACATCCAAAAAAGTGCTTAGTAAAAGGGAAGAAAAATTGTTGCTGTTAGTTGCCATCGAATTGGCCCCAACTCACGGCAACCTTTTGTATAACAGAACAAAACCTTGTGCTAGCCTCACAGCCGTTGTTATATTTAAGCCCATTGCTGTAGCTATAACCGTACGGTTTTCACTGACTTATTTTCAGAACTAGGTCACCAGGCCTTTCTTCCTAGTCTGTCTTAGTCTAGAAGCTCCTCTGAAATCTGTCCACCATGAGTGACCCTGCTGGTATTTGAAATACTGGTGACATAGCTTCCAGCATCGTAGCAACATGCAGGCCACACAGTAGGACAAACTGACTGAGGGGTGGTGGTGGTCCTTTGAAAATTAATTTTCCCTAATTCTAATCACAGCTCCCGTGTACTATGTTTTGAAACTAGGGGTTAGAACCATTCTAGCTATATGTGTCTGTTAATATCCTCACAGTTACAGAAGAGTAATCAATCACGGCTTTATTTTTTGCCCAGTTTAGCCTATTATACCAACTTTGAGTAAGTGAAGCTTGTTTTCTTTAAAGGATAATATGGTCTTACGATGATCATGCTGGTATTACTGAAGCTGCTCTTAACCTTGATGGAAAGTAATCCAAGTAACTTAATAGCATTTGTATTAAAGAGTCGGAAAGAAAACTTTATGTTCAGTGTCACAGGAGTGCTTGAGATGATTTGTTCTTTTAATCTGTGAATACTGTGCGTGACATTAAAAATGATATTGGAAGCTTTTCCTTTGATGTTAGAATTTAGTCCCTTAATACCTGTTAAACTACTTAAATTTTCTCATGAAATGTCTGGCTTTAATACTGCTTTATGCTTATAAGTATCTTAATTTATTTCATGCAAAAAATTTCCCTGTGAGATTTGTGGTAATATTACCATTGTTCCCACATTTTAGTTTAAGGTCAAGAAGGAAGGACCAACTTGCCAAAAATTATATATTGTTTTGCCAGTTGAGGGCTCTAAGTGTTAAATCCAGATTGGCTTAGTCTGTTTTGATTTGTGAATTTAAAAGAAATTTTGAGGACATTTCTCACACAAAATCATGTCACCAAAGTAGATCTTAAAGGATTACTTTCCGTATATAGAAATCTGTTATCTGTTTAAAAACATGTTTTTTACCATTAGCTCATTTTTAACGTAGTAGCATAGTCTCCAGAGAGAAGTAAAACACAGGCACTGTGCTTGTTGGGAAACTCCCAGTTATTTTTCCCGGAATCTTTGGTGCTGGTGAGAATTGTGGTAATGGAGTCCTGTGTTTTCTGTCTGAGCAGATGAAACTGCTGGGTGAGTGCAGTGGCAGCATAGACTCGGTGAAGAGGCTGGAGCACAAACTCAAGGAGGAAGAAGAGAATTTCCCTGGGTTTGTTAACCTGGATAGCACCGAAACTCAAACAGCCGGTGAGTGAGCAGTGTCAATTCAATAAAGAGTGAGAGAGAAGGTCCTGAAGCACTTTGTTACACTTCGTGTCTTAGTTACCTAGTGCTGCTGTAACAGAAATACCACAAGTGGGTGACTTTCAAGTACAAATATATTTTCTCAGTTCTGGAGGCTGAAAGTCCAAATCAGAGCCTGGGCCATGTCAGTCCTTCCTTGTAGGTACTCAGGGGTGGATTATTCAATAGGCAAGGTAAGCACAGTGCTTACCTTGCTTACCAGATCATCTATAGTGAGCAATTTCATATGGGTTTCACCACATCAAAGTAAGTAAGCACAAGCAAGCCCATGCTTACCTTGTTTACTGTACCATTTGCCCCTGACAGGGATTATACATCTGAAAAGAGGCTTTGATTCTGTAGGAAGGTACTGTAGGTTGGGAGGGAGACAGATGCCAGCCATACTTAGAAGCAGAATCTTCGATGTGGTGTAAAAATGTGAAACTGTTCACTACAGATGATCTGGTAAGCAAGGTAAGCACTGTGCTTATCTTGTATATTGGTATGACTTCCAATAATTAATTGATTGTAAGGATGCATTATGGAAGGTGATTATATTACATTATGGACGATAATCTGCTTTACCCAATGCCAATTGATTTAACCGTGTGTAAGTAGTTAAAAAAAAAAAAAAAAAATTTTTTTTTTTTTTTTAACTACTCCGTGACAGCAGCCAGATTAGTGCTTGGCTAAGCCCCTGGGAACCAGAGCCTAGCCATGTTGACACATAAAATTAACCATCACATGCTGCTTACGCTCATTCCATGCTATTCTGTCCTGAGAACCTTTCCCCAGGTTACAGTGATCTCCTATAACATAGAGGAAGGTGAAGATCATTGTATTTTTTCTTCCATGTACTGTTTGTTTTAATGCACTTTCCAGTGTATGGAGTCAGGCGTTGTAAATACGTGCTGTCAGGGTCCTGTTGTAGATAAAGCAAAAAAAAAACCAAACCTGTTGCCTTCAAGTCAATTGCAACTCATAGCAACCCTAGGGGGCAGGGTAGAACCGCCCCATAGGGTTTCCAAGGAGCAGCTGGTGGATTCAAACTGTTGACCTCTTGGTTAATGGCCAAGCTCTTAACCACTGCGCCACCAGGGCTCCCTTATTGTGGATAGGAATCAAGAATTGAATGATGTCTTCATGTATATTACTGTTTATTTACACAGCTCTTTAGCATGTTAAAGCCTATGTAACTATCTTTTTTTTTTTTTTTAACTCCATTACATTAAAAACGCAGCTAGAAAAGTAGAGCCATTGCACTGTTATCTACAATAACGACAGAAATGCCCAACAGAATTCCTCTTTTTTCCTGGGGCTCTTTGAAGTTCACCACCAGTTTGCGTTGAACGCTTTCCCTGAACGTTGTGTGTGGAGAAAACATCTCACTGTTCTGTATGTGTCTTGCCAGGTGTGATTGATCGATGGGAGCTCATACAGGCACAGGCACTAAGCAAGGAGCTGAGAATGAAACAGAACCTCCAGAAGTGGCAGCAGTTCAACTCTGACTTGAACAACACCTGGGCCTGGCTGGGCGAGACAGAGGAGGAACTGGAACGGCTACAGCGCCTGGAGCTCAGCACCGACATTCAGACCATCGAGCTCCAGATAAAGAGGCTCAAGGTATCCTTTCTTCGCCTTTCCCACAGCACCAAACAAGAAGCCACCGCATGGAATCCTGCTCAGACAAAATCACTCTTCTCACCGTTTTACTATTACACCCCAGACCAAAACCAAACCTGGTGCTGTCAAGTCAGTTCCAACCCATGATGACCCTGTGTGTTACAGAGTAAAAATGCTCTGTAGGGTTTTCCTGGCTGGACTCTTTATGGAAGCAGATGGCCAGGCCTTGGTACCACAGCACCACTGGGTGGGTTCAAACCACCAACCTGTAGGTTAATAGTTGGGTGCAAACCGTTTATGCCACCCAGGGACCTTCCAGTATTACACAATGACAGCTAAATTGCCTATCAGAAATGAAAAAGAATACCATTCTGTCTACTAGATATCCTGAATCAGAGTTTTTGATGAAGAAGGTTTTGAAGGCCAGAAGGACCACATTCTAGAACATTCCACTACCATAAGCAATCACATAATTTAATGAGTTGCTGTTTAAGAAATAATCAATTGAAGTTTCATGAAACACCCAAGCACCTCTGGGTCCGATTGAACTTATCTGTAAGGGAAATACAGATGATAAAAGGGGGCCTGCAAGTTTGTCATCTTCAGCTGGAGAGGAGTACTTTCCAAAATTGTATCTGTGTGAGTTTGTGGATGTCTGAATGAAATCATATGACCTCATCAGAGCCTCCGAAATCGATTATGAAACTGGCAGAAGCAATTCCTACTGTACTGAATAATAGAAAACAAAACAGAACTGTGGCATAATTATGGCAAGTGGTGGCATTGATGGTTCAGTGGTAGAATTCTCACCTTCCATACACGAGATCCAGGTTTGATTCCAGCCAAGACACCTCACGCACAGCTAGCACCCACCCGTTAGTGTAGGCTCACGTGTTGCTATGATACTGAACAGTTTTCAGCAGAACTTCCAGACTAATAGAGTGTAGGAAGAAAGGCCTGGTGCTCTGCTTCTAAAAATTAACCAGTAAGAACTCTATGGATCACAACGGTCCTATCCACAAACATCATGGGAATGGCTCAGGATCAGGCAGCATTTTGTTCTGTTGTGCATGTGGTCACCGTGTGTCAGGAGCTGATTCAACAGCAGCTCACAACAACAAACAACTATGGTAAAACACCTGACATTTGTACTTGATCTCGGTCTCGGTAGGTGTAGTACACAAGATAACCTCCTTTAACTCTATTGCAAGATCTTAACAATCCTCCTTAGCTCAGCTAGTAAAGTGCATTCCTAGGTGGGGGCTTTACTGTGGACGGAGCGTGCCGTGGACCGAGAGCTCAATTTCGCTTTAATAGCTCTTTTGGTCTGTTTTTTGTCTGGAGAACATCAAGATGTGCTGCTTCTCAGCCTGTAGCTACCCAGGCTCTCTAGCCTCAAGGGTTAAGTGCAGTTTTTCTGTTTCTCTGGTTTTACTGGAGGATATTTATTTGGGGTTGAAGTTTTTTGTGGCTTGCCCTTGGTTGTTGCGTTGTTTTGTTTTGAAAATTCCAAACAGAGAAACAAGTTTTTTCCCAGATTCTCAAACAGTTACGTGCCTATTGCATAGCCTCAGCACCGGGTCTCCCAATTTCACGACAAGGCCCTGGATAGGAATGCATTTTAAAATGTCTGGGTTATAAAATGCAATTTTCTGTAGAGTGCCTAAATTGCTCCAGGTCCTCTCTGGGAAAAGTAAGGTAACGTTGCCATTAGAGCCATATTCCTTAAAAAGCTGATAAATGCAAGATCATTGTTAGCTGTCGTTGCTTTGGCTCCAACTCATGGCAACCCCATACACAACAGAATGAAATGTTGCCCAGTCCTGCACCGTCTTCACGGTCGGTATGCTCGAGCCCATTGTTATGGCCACTATGTGTTTTGACTGCCTTCCAACCTAGGGGGCTTATCTACCACTACTATATCGGACAATATTCTGCTGTGATCACAGGGTTTTCATTAGCTAATTTTTGGATTAAATTGCCAGATCTTTCTTCCTAATCTGTCTTAGCCTGGAAGCATGGCTGAAAAGTGTCCACCACTGGTGTGACCTTGCAGGTACAGGAAATACTAGTGGCATAGCTTCCGGCATCACAGCAACACACAAACCGCCCCAGTACAACAGATGGATGGTAGTCAGCAAGATTTGGGCAGGGTAACGAGACCTGGAAAGTCAGGCCATCTGATCAGCAATTATACTTCTCTGCACACCCTCCTGATCCTTTCTACCTATGTTTTCCTTAAATATACCAATAGGATAACCAAGTGTCTTCCCACGATATTTCTTGATCTTATACTGTTTGTATTGGCTGCTAACCAAAAGGTCAGCAGTTTGAATCCGCCAGGCGCTCCTTGAAAACTCTGTGGGGCAGTTCTACTCTGTCCTCTTGGGCCACTATGAGTCAGAATCCACTCAACAGCAGTTTTCTTTTTTTTAATGCTGTTTCTGTGGTTGAATTTATACTTCATCATGTTAAGAATCTATTTAAAAGTGAAAAATGAAGACAAGTTAGACACATTACAGGACTGTGAGAAATCATAAGAAAATGTGGCCTGGGTAGATGTGATTTCCAGGACCACTCACTGTAACCCAATCTGGGGATGTTTAAACAGTACCCAGGCAAGCCAACCACGTGCTCAAGTCCTTGGAATTGAGCTCTGAATTTTTTGAAAATACACAAAGCTGAAAATCAGCCCCTTGAACTAAGGTGGTTAGCTGATGAAGTACCCAGTTCATTCTCTTTACCATCACATGACTGTGGCCTGCGACCCGTGACCCAGGCAGGGTTTTCAGGGTTAGGTCCACGATCCAACTGTGCTGAAAGACTCTAGCCATCTAGAGGTCATGGCCCTGAAATGTTCTTTCGTAACAAACTCTTTACTTCATTCTTAAACACAAACTTTGAGTCTCACTCATCTAGGACAGTGGGATCACACTGCAAAAAATGCAGGTATCGTGCTTCTGAAGGTTCCCAGAGCTGGGTTTTTTTGATTTGGTTGTGGTTGAGCTTCCATGCAGGGGATTAAGTTAATCACACTCCCTAGTTCATTGCACAGGGTCATTGTGGGTCCCTGCTCGGTCTCCCCTTCACTTTGTCTTTTTTCTCTACCATATCTTAATTCCCGTTCCTTAGACCCACGTCAACCATTCTGAAACATTTAATGAGTATTCTTTGTTCGTATGTGTTCTTGAAAAATATGGATTTGTGTGTGTGTGTCTGCGTGCATTTTAAATTACAAATGCTACTGTGTTACACTTTTTATTCTGTTTCTGGTTGCTTCACTCTACATCATATTTTCTTAAGATCCATCTGTGTTGTCAAGTATTCATCTCCCCCCATTTGTTCTTATAGTTGCATACTTCTCAGTGATGTTCACCCACCAGATTTCATCTGTTGCCGTTGGTTGCCACTGAGTCAATTCCATCTCATGGTGACCCCATGTGTGCAGAGTAGAACTGTTCTGTAGGGTTTTCAAGGCTATGACCTTTCAGAAGCAGATCACCAGACATTTTTCCTGAGGTGCCTCTGGGTGGGATTAAACTACCAACCTTTCGGTTGATAGCCCACCAGTTAACCATTTTCACCACCCAGGGATCCTGTTAAGACCAATTTTAATTAATGACACTTTTAGCTTTGGCAGAGGCATGGTTTCTTATCAGACAGGCTGACCTTTCTAGGTCTCATTTCAGAAGCTTTAAATTGCTTCTTAAAAATGTTTTCATTATGATTGCTCCCGTTTGATTGTTTTCCTTTCTCTTTGCAGGAGCTGCGGAAAGCTGTGGACCACCGCAAGGCCATCATCCTCTCCATCAACCTGTGCAGCTCCGAGTTCACGCAGGCTGACAGCAAGGAGAGCCGGGATCTGCAGGACCGCCTGTCCCAGATGAATGGGCGCTGGGACCGTGTGTGCTCTTTGCTGGAGGAGTGGCAGGGCCTACTCCAGGATGCGCTGATGCAGTGCCAGGTCTCTGGGGCTTCGGGCAGGCAGTGCTCTGCAGTCCAGCCTTTCCAGTTTAGCTCCCTCTTTGACTTGATTGAACATGCTTCATAAACCAGTTGCTGTCAAGTCAGTTCCAACGCGCGGCAACCCCGTGTGTGTTAGAGCAGAACTGTGCTCCATTGGGTTTTCTGTGGCTGATGATCCACTTCTGAAAAAATCTGCCACGAGGCACCTCTGGGTAGTTTCAAACTGCCAAACTTTCAGTTGACAGCTGGGCTCGTTAACCATTTGCACTGCTCAGGGACTCCCCAAAGTTCAGTGTCTGAGTGCGATAACTTTGTGCCCAAACCCTTCTTTTACTGGAGCACTTGTACATGTGATCAGCCATCTACAGCTTCTAGACTCTGTCTTCTTTTCAGCTAAGACGAGACTACCTGAGAAGCTTATCTGAGCCCCAACATTCCTTCTTTCACTTATTCGTTTATTTCACTCCTTTGTCCAATAAATATCTATTGAGCGCTTTACAGACGTTCCTTGAGCATTGAAGTGAGCGTTGTTGTTAGGTGCCATCTAGTAGGTTCTGACTCATAGCAACCTAGCGTACATTAGGATGAAACACTGCCCTGTTCTGCCCCAAAGTGAGCATTGCAAACATGTATTCATCCGTTATTACCACCGTTACTTGCTGACAGTCCACTGTACAGCCAGGTTGTGCTAAGCAGTTGGGACACAGCATGGCCTCTACTTTGGACAGGGAAAACAGACAATAAAAATGCAAGTAAATAATGAACCAAGATACTTAACAGATTTTGAAGATAGGAATAGCTGGGAAAAGCCACTTTGAGAGAGTGGTCAGAGGAGTTGCACAGATCTTTGAGCTCTCACTGGAAGTATGTTGCTATGAAAGAGGCATAGCAAATGGAAAGTTCCAGAAGCAGGGAAGGGATTAGTGTCCTGAAGATGAGAAAAGAGGCTAGTGTGACTAGCGTAGTATTGAGGCAGGGAGGGGTAAGAAAGATTGGAGGATGGTTCAGGAACCAGATCATGGCCTGCAGGTCATGGCCAGGAGTTTGGGTTGTATTCTAACTTAAGTGGGAAGCTCTTGGAGAATTTGAAGTGTGCTCTGGGGTTTGTGTGTATCCCAAGTGTAAAAAACAAAAAACAATCACCTTGGAGTTGATTCTAACTCATGGTGACCCCGTGTGTGTCAAGTAGAACTGTGCTCCATAAGAGTTTTCAATGGCTGGGTTTTTTGGAAATAGATTGCTTGGTGTTTCTTTCAAGGCACCTCTGGGTAGAATCAAACCACCAACCTTTGGGTTAACAGCCAAGAGTGTTAACCATTTGTACCACTCAGGGACTCCAAGAGTAATATAGCTCCTTGAATGCAGGTACTCTGGCTCTTGGTTCATCTCTGTACCCACTTCTAGTACAATGCTTAAGATCTTCAGTGACTATATTTTGAATGAATAAATGAATAGATGGTGAATGAAGGGCATACGGGATTGGACAGAGACCTTAAATGGTGGGAAGATTTAAATACACGGGGAAAAGAGGAGAGCAGAGTGGCTTCCTTCCAAGCTGTCTAATCACACCATCCTTTTTTCAGAAATAAGTGGTTTGATGCCAATTTTTCTTATGTCTAAATTCTCCCCATGTAATAAATTAGATGCTTTTGGTAGGAACACAAAGTCAGATAACTACAGCTACACCAACGCCTTCCTCTTGAAACCATTGTATCTTGGCCTATAGTAGCTATTACAGAGAATCGAAATTAAATCTAAGCTGTTAGGGAAAGAAAAGAATATTATCTAAGGTTGTTTTATACTCCCATATGTTTTGTAGGATTTCCATGAAATGAGCCATGGTTTGCTTCTGATGCTGGAGAACATCGACAGAAGGAAAAACGAAATCATCCCTATTGATTCTAACCTTGACACAGAGATACTCCAGGATCATCACAAACAGCTTACGGTAGGATGGGTGAGCGCTGGTAGCTGCTAGCTATTTGTAGCAGGGTCCCATTTCACTTAAAGAAAATGAGCATAGGTGGTGGTATTTTTTTACCTTTGTGCTATGGTCTCTAACATATGCTTTCTTTACGTGTACATAGAGGCTGATATCTGCTAGCTTTAGAATCACCTTCTAAAGTTATTGTTCAATAGTGAAAAGCTTAGATGTTCTTAATCTCAATTAGTTTGTATTTATTAAGGCTGCTCTTTGGTGAATTACATTTGTTTTTAATTTAAACTTTAGGTGCTAAATCTATGTCCCAAAAGTACATTTGATGGCTTATAATAAAACAACACTGTTTTTGTTGTTCTTAGTTGTTGTTGAGTTGATTTCAACTCAACCGCAACCCCGTGTGTGCCAAGTAGAACTGCTCCATAGGATTTTCAAGATTGTGACTTTATGGAAGCAAATTGCCAGGCCTGTCCTCCGAGGTTTCTCTAGGTGGATTTGAACCACCAATCTTTTGGCTAGTAGCTGAGCACTTAACAATTTACATCACCGAGGGACACCTAAAAGGACAGCAAAATGATTAAAAGAGAAAGAAACAATTAAGACTTCTTAAGAAGAATTAAATATAACCTGATTAAACATTAACCTTAGCACCAAGTTTTCTGAAAGCTAAGGCAAAAAGGGAATTGTGGGTTAAATTATTTTCACTTTCTGACAGAAAGAAAACAAGCCGGTTTTCAAGGAGCAATAAACATTTTTCTAGCACTAAATTCAAAATGAAATTCGGTGTGTAGATTCTTATTCAAGGAACTTTGAACGATATGATGTACAGTGTTTATTTAACAGTGATTTTACAGAAAATACGTACCTTTAGGAGGAAATGCTTTGCCTTTGGTAGCTTTCAGTATTTTTCAAATGTTACATTCTGACATCTAACACTCACTAACCTAACCTCCAGAACTGGTTGGTAGCTTTTAATCCAGTACCATAAGGGTCTTAAAACACAGAGGAAATAGCTCTGCAGCTGTGTTTTTACAAGACTTTTGACCTCAGACGCTAAGGAGTGAATGAAGAATCACCCGTATATCTTTTTAAAAATCTTGAGTAGATATCAGAGTATACCTTAAGCCCCTAAGTTTTGCTGTATTTAGACATCAGTGTTTTACTTTTCCATTTAAAAGAATCTTAGGTCTCAAGTGCATAATACTTCGTATTTGAAGTACTGTCACATACATTAATCAATTTAAACATTCCAGTAGTACCTACTGTGAACCAGGCAGGGATCATGGTCACCATTTCACCAGATGAGAAAACTTTGAGACCAGAGAGGTTCAGGGACCTTATAGAATATTTTTGGTGGAGGCAGGATTAGAACACAGGTCCCTGACTCCCATTCCATGAGCTGCTCTAGCCTTCTATGTGTGAGCCCTGCATTCTGAAGATCAGGTATAACCACCCACTAAATTACAGCTATGTCATTCTGCACTTCTGGAACTTTCTCCAAGTATTGAAAATTCTTAAAAAATAATTTTTTATCATCTACATAGCAAATAAGGCATGACCTGTTGGAGTCCCAACTAAAAGTGGCTTCACTTCAAGACATGTCTTGCCAACTGTTGGTGAATGCTGAAGGGGCAGATTGTTTGGAAGCCAAAGAAAAAGTCCACGTTATTGGAAACCGGCTTAAACTTCTCTTGAAGGAGGTCAGCCGTCATATCAAAGACCTGGAGAAGTTATTAGACATGTCGAGCAGTCAGCAGGTAAGTGTTAAGCAGGCATCATTGTTTAACATTTCTTACGTGACACCAAACCAGCAACATCATCACAGTTTTACAAAGACTTTAAATGTAGGACTTGTCATAATGAAGCGTCTACTCTCAATCATGGCTCTCACAAGTCCTATCTCAAAATAAAAAAAGTGGACTGATAAACCTTCATAATAGATCGCTGCTTTCAAAGCTATTAAATCTGAAGACCTCTTCTAACTATTACTTCTAACACTTTTACCACCACCTGCAGCCATGGAATTTTAGTTTAGTTTATTTAAGAATGCACCTGTTTTCAGTTACACAGCTAGGGTAGGTTACAACCAATCATTGTCTATGAGTTTTGAGTATCCTGCAAGGTGTGGATTCTCCTTACATATATTTCATAGTAATTACTTCATAGAAAATTCCCTCTGTTCATTCACGTTTTGTGTTTATTCCTAAATCTACTACATCATGGTAGTATTATTGATTTTGAGAAATACATTAACAGGTATAAAATACTTTTTAAGATTTTAGATATTCAATTATAAAATCTTATCGTGAACACATATTTTGTCCTATAAGCATATAAGAGAACAACCGCTCCAAATAGCAGTGCAAATATAATACAGTTTCTCTAATGATAAACAGTTGTTGTTGCTGCTGAGTTAGTTTTGGACTCATAGCAACGCCATGTGACACAGTAGAGCTGTCCCATAGGATTTTCTAGGCTGTAGTCTTTGCGGGGCAGATCGCCAGTCTTTTTCCCAGGGAGCTTTCTGGGTGGGTTCGAACCCTGACTTTTTGGTCAGCAGCCAAACACCTAACTGTTGCGCCACCAGGGCTCCTTTCAATAATGGACAGTAAGCTCCTCGATAAGTATCTTTTGTTTCTAACTCAAATGAATTGGTTTCTCTCCTGCCTGAGAGGCTTGCAGCTGTAAGGCAGGCCTCCCCTTCACCTCCCAAACCCATATTAGCTCATTTGTATGCATATCACTAAAAAATAATAAAGCTACAAGTGAAACAGTAACAAAAAAAAAACTTTATCTCCATTTTCCAGGGCATTTACAGCCAGGAGTTTACAATACACTGAAAGAATTGGGTCCTATCTTCTTATAGTTCCTTAATCCCACTTTCCTCAAGGAATGCTTTGACTTCTGGAGGGACGGATGGAGTGGAAAATACATCATGTTTTACAAAGCCTGCCTAGCTCTGGGACAAAACCAAATCCATTGCCATGAAGTTGATTCCAACTCATGGCGACTCTACAGGACACAGTAGAACTGCCCCCATAGTATTTCCAAGGAGTGCCTGGTGAATTTGAACTGCCTTCGTTTTGGTTAGCAGCAATAGCTCTTAATCATTACTCCAGCAGGGTTCCCAAGCTCTGGGACAAGGAGTTATTAAATAATCCTTACTGGTGGTCTATGTCCCACATAGGATTTGTCATCCTGGTCTTCTGCTGATGAACTTGACACCTCAGGATCCATGAGTCCTACATCAGGAAGGAGCACCCCAAACCGACAGAGAACGGTAACTTTCCACTGGTCCTTTTGAATTGGCCCAGGGAAGGGGGCACTGGGACTGGGAAATGACATCATTGGTGCTTACCTCAGGGCCCATAGACTCACCCCCACAAAACAGGAGCTCCCGCACAGAAGAGGGTGTCAGAGAGTGTAGCACTGCTTCCTCAGCCCTTCCTTGTGCCCTCCCTGCATGCACTCAGGAACAGAAAAGAGTGGCTCTGTGTTTATCAAAAAAAAGCCAGGGCTCAAAGTGTGGTTGGTATGCAGGGAGACCAATTATTCTGATTGTTTTAGAATGGTGCTCATTTGTCCCTCTGGTGGCTGCTTCCTTCAAACCACCACCAACCACCATGTTCATCTAGAGTGTAGCATACCACTTCATGGAGTGTTTCTCCTCCCAGAGGTGAACCTATGCATGATTGTCTTCTGAGACCACTCTGGTACATGTAAAACAAGTAGTTCTGTTGACTGTCAAGCAAAGATGCTCCTGAGTGGAGTCCTCAAAGTTTTCAGTGGTACTGCTGCCCCTAGTGGTTCAACAAGTCAAGTCCACTTGAGACCTATGGTGGGAGCTGCCCCACTGGAACACAACGAAGACAAAAGGACAAATTTGGCCCCTGCTACCCTCTATACCTTGATTTCTCTGTGTAGTTAGAAGCTTGTTTTTGTTTTGTTTTATTTATTTTCTTGTCCTGCTTCATGATTATATTCATTTTTATTATCATTCCATTTTCCTTATTTTTTAGGAGTATTGATTTCGTTTGCCCTTTTTTGTCATAAACACTTAAGTTCTATGCTGATAAATGTTATTGTCTTTCTTAGGATTGTTTTTGGTTTTTTTTTTTTTTTAACTACATTCACTAGTTTCCTATAGATCCTAGTTCAAGAATGTGAAGGAATACTGGCTTTTTGAGGGAAATTTTAGCCTGTATATAATTGGGGTATTAACTCATTGGATCTTCATCATGCTGCAGAGAACAACCACAGATGACTGTCATTATTTTTCGTCTACCAAGAATCTTTAAAATGCTTCAGTGCTCTAGAAAAGGGAAAAAAAAAATGTAAAGACTCTTTAAAATATATGGTATGGTATAGTGAATTTTATAATTATTGTAAGTAAATATGCAGAGATCCTTGAGTAAAGTCATTTATGTTTCTTCCAAGAAAAATTGGAAAAAAAAAAATACTTGCTGTGGTGTGGACTCCAACACCATGCTTTATATTTCTTCAATGACTGATAATATCCATCGAAACTTATTTTATTTCTTCAACAAAAGAAAAGCCAGTTTCCTTAAGTCGCAGATACTGATGATCACTCCATTT
The DNA here is from genome assembly GCF_030014295.1 of Loxodonta africana. NCBI lineage: Eukaryota > Metazoa > Chordata > Mammalia > Proboscidea > Elephantidae > Loxodonta > Loxodonta africana. Next base: position 221,728,178 of record NC_087342.1, on the reverse strand, counting down.
GATTTATTTTTCTTTTGCTGCACTTTTAGTTTAATTTTCATCAATAGCTTGTCTTTATTTGCCTGGACTGAACATTCTTCTTTCTTTACCCCCTGTTCATTGCAAACAGCCACGAGGCAAATGTAGTCTCTCCCAGCCTGGACCCTCTGTCAACAGTCCACAGAGCAGGTACCTTATTCTCCTGGTTTCCACACTGTTCTAGATTCCAAGAGGATGATGAAAATTGCCCATGATCTAGGTAGGCCTGTCTCTGGTCTGCCTCTGGGTCATTAAGAAATGATTCATTTTAATCCACACCCTTTCCTAATAAGCTGGAAAGGACTTGTCAAATTCTCAGACCAGAAATTATTTGGACCCCACCAAATTTTTGTTTAACTCGACAAAGGCCAACTGGTACGTCTCATCCAATGGTATTCTGGGTGTACATAAGGATTCCATACAACTGCACACACCATCATTTGATTCATGGCAGACTTTTATCATCCTCTTTATTTCTAGATTTTACCATAAGACAGGTCATAGATCTATGAATTATTTTACCATTCACAGAACCCACACATCTGAATAAAATATACCAACATCCCCAGCTTTCATTTATTTATTTATTTTATTTTCCTGTTTTATCCAGATTGTGGGTTTTGGATTCTCAAAATGACAAGTCCGAATTTGGTTGTCTTCATTTAAAACTTATAAGCACCTCTCTCTTCTGCTTACCCTAAAACTTCTCTCAGCCAGCACACCCAGGCGCTCACCTTCCTGACACTCAGCAAGCTCTTGCGCTCTGGGAACAAGCCCAGTGCCCTGCCCAACCCCTCCTGAGGGCCCTGCCTCCAGCCCCCCTCATCTCCACAGCTAGCAGCGCTTTGCCTTGTCTGTGTGATGTCTGCGTTCCTTTTCTCTTCCACTAATCAGCTCCCGTGTCTCCAGACAACTTCCCTCAAGTGAGAATACTCTGTCCTCACAGCTGATTTTTAACTCTCATAATCCCAAGCTGTTCGCCACTGCTGAAGTAGTTTGTCCCTGGGGAAGTTTATCACCACTGAACAGGAAGTAGGATTCCTGGAAGGAGGGTGGGGAGGTGAGGGTGCCTAGGACTGTAAACAACCCCTGAGTCATCTGTTCAGTTCCCCAGCTGTGTGCTAAACTGGACTGGCTATTTTATGTGGTCATTCTCACTCAGCTGAAGTCATGCAGAACATATTTTTCATGTGCTTTCTGGTTTTAAATCTCCTTTTATGAATTTTTTTTTTCCATTTGGTTTGATTTGAAGACAGTGTGTTTTTCTTTTTGTCCATGAAAAAATATCAGTAATAAAATATGAGTGAAGGAAACTTCACAGGGACTTTTGAAGCTAATGATGGACGTTCCTGTGTGCTTTGTATTTTCTTAGCCCCCTATTAAAAAACAACAAAAAAAACAGATACTCACTTACTGTGGACAGGTCCCTGTATTATATATTCCGTTTTCTCCCCACAAATTGCTGTTGTGCCATGAACAGAGACAAGGGTTATCCCCATAACATTCCCTTTACGATATAGAGGTCAGTTCTTTAGTCAAGACAAATGATGCTAATGAGAAAGGGAAAAAGCCCTTGTGTTATTATACAACACCAAGAGCAACCACCCTTTGGTTCCTAGTGTTGGAAGCTGATTTCTGCCACATAAGTATACTCAGAAATATTGGTCTGCTCCCGTGATTCTTTCAGGCAGACGAAATCTGAGATCTCAGAATCTCAAAGGAATCGTTTCTTAGGGCGGCGAGTGTTTCGAATTGTCTCTAACAGGGCTTTGCGGCTGGGGCAGCCACATTCTCGCTGTGACACGCACAGACTCCTTTCAGCTCTGCTCTGTCCAGCACTGTTTATTAACACCTTTCTGATCATACAGCGCACTACCCAGTTTGCTACTCGGGAGAGCATGGAATACAAACACGCTTCACTTAAGTGGCAAACTCATCCAACGCCTTGGCAGATGGGTTGTGGTTGAACATGCATGGACTTCTTAACTCCTCGGCACCTTGGTTTGGGGTGCACCCAACGCAGACAATGAAATGCAAAGTCTCCTGGGAAAGAATTAACTCTACCCACAATACGGGCTGTCAGGGCGTTCCTTTACGTTGAGACTGGAGAGTACCTTCGGTTTGATCTTGCACTGGTCCAGCAAATTTGAAAGATTGTTGTAGAAGCGCAAATAACAAGTTTACAGTGTTAACCCCAGCAGTTTGCAACAGTAAAATTGTAGACATGTATTCTTCCAGAGAGGCAAAGGACGCTGAGTAGAAAGAAAGTGGGTATTAGTTTGAAGGCAGAGGTTGTCTGTGTGTTTTGTTGTTTAAAGCCAGGTGCTGATAATATCAATGGCTTGTCTGCTATATATTTCAGTTGGGTTCTACGGTAACTGTTCTATGTTGCCTTACATAATACCCTAGACATACATATGGATGGATGCCAAAATTTACTGAGCATCCACTATGCTTAGGCCCTGGGTCTACAAAATTACTGCAACGGGGCCCTTGCCATTAAAAGATTGGCAGCGGGTCAGAACCAGAGATTCCTGACTCTCCAAGAAGCTCCCCAGCATTTGAAAAAATCTGTGCATACATTCATTCGCAATAACTGTATTCATATTTTTTTGTTTGAGATTAAACATATTTTAGAAGCATGCTTTTTGAAGCAATGCTGATGAGGGTCCTGCTGGTACTTTTTCCTACTCGTGACTTAAAATTTTCTAACCCGTAACTCTTCAAAACTCTGCTGTAGCTTACTCGCAGTTGACAAATGGCAAGATTTCAGTGGCATCACTAAGGTTGTCACCCAATGTGGTAACTCATGGTGTCACCCTCCACCTTGGACCTCCTCCCATACCAATCTGTACACAACCCTTAGTAATGTTTTTTGTACTAATGTTACTCGTAAATCGTAATTCCCGTTTATCACTCCTTTTCCTGTAATTACAACTTTGTTCTCAAAAAAGTTATTGATACAGGTTAACAGATACTAACTACCAGAATATTGTAGCTAAAACACCAGAGAATTTGACAATACCTGCCCCTATAAAAACACCAGCAACAACAAAAACAACAGTGTGCTTGTAGCATGCGCAGACAAAACCACGTGATTCAAAGCATCATTGTAATGGGGTAATAATGACAGCTCTGACCTGAGCACATTAGAAGGTTCAAAGAGTACATTAGCATAGGGTTTTTAGCCTTGTAGGTATATTGGTACATGTAAACTAGGCATACAAAAAATGTTTTTGTTGTTATAACTAACTACAGGGATATTTTTATAGACAGTCGTTTTGGTGTCACTCCTTCCGACTGTGTCACCCGGTGTGGTCTGCACTGCCCCCCCCCACATCCCCCTAGTGACACCACTGCAAAACTTCACTCCAATTTCTAACAAGGGCAAAGGAATAATTGCTCTGTGGTCTGGATGGAGTGACTGGATGACTTCATCCTGAAGCTTACCTGAAAAAACCCATTGCCATCAAGTCGATCCTGACTCATAGCGACCCCATAGAGTTTCCAAGGAGCACCTGGTGGATTCGAACTGCCAACCTTTGGGTTAGCAGCCGTAGCACTTAACCACTATGCCACCAGGGTGTCCTTCTGAAGCTTAGCATTGTGAAATGCAAAATTGCCTCAGACGCCCTTGGTCTCAGCACCTTCTACAGGAGAACTAAGAAGAAATGGGAGGTGGCAAATGATTGGCTGCAGTACTGAAATGGGGGCGGGGGGGAGAACTCATTTTAAAATTCAGATCAAAATATCCAAATATATTTAAGCAAGTGTAGTGGGTTTCTTTCTTTCTTTTTTTTTTTTTGGCCTATACACGGGGGCCTTGCTGTAAAACACTGTTCAGTATCTTGTGGAATTTGTTGTTGAGTCTTTTCTGACAGACTCCACCCTGAGGATCTATTTATTCCAAGCATTCAAGAGTCTCGGCATAAAGCATTCCGTCCTCTCCAGCAGGCTGCCTGGCGCTCTGAGGGCAGCTTTAGGGTAAAGCTCCCATGGGTTTCTTCTCTGCTGTTTTGAGGTAGGCATTCTTAGCAAACCAGGCAGGCCCTTTGGGAAATCCAAGGGTGTTTCTGTAGAAGAAAGGGCTGAATCCAGCCAAGCCCCTGGGGACTGAGTCAGCACACCCTTGCTCTAGTAATACTGATCATACTAAGTTCCTGACATTCATTTAGCATTTAATGTATCCTGAGCATCATGCTAACTATTTACATGTTATCTCATTTAACCTTCATAACAACCTCATGTCTTGGCTATAATCCCTATTTTGTAGGTAAGGACACTGGGATTAAAGTAACTTTCCCCAAATTTAGAATTTGAAGCCAGGTCTCACCTGAGCGGGTCCGAGCTTGTTAACCACTTCACTCTCCCGGGGAGTATTGGTCCAGTACCAGCTGCCGTCAAGTCAGTTCCAGCTCAGGGCAGCTGCAGGTGTGTCAGAGTAGAGCTGTGCTCCCCGGGGGTGTCAGTGGCAGTTCTTCGGGGTGGATCACTAAGCCTTTCTTCCGAGGTACCCCTGGATGAACGCAAACCTCCAACCTTTCGCTTAGCAGCCAGGCATCACCCAGGGGCTGCTGTTTTGGGTCAGATGTTTCAAACCACAGTTCCAGGGATTGGGCCTCCACAAGCTGTATGAGGTGGTTTAGAACCAGTCAAAATGTTCGGTTTGGAATAAGAGGTAACTGGAGTCTTGGAAACCCTGGTGGTGTAGTGGTTAAGTCCTACTGCTGCTAACCAAAAGGTCGGCAGTTTGAATCCACCAGGTGCTCCTTGGAAACTCTGTTGGGCAGTTCTACTCTGTCCCACAGGGTCACTATGAGTCGGAATCGACTTGATGACAGTGGGTTTGGTTTGGTTTGGAGTCTTAAATTGGGTCTAGAAACTTGTTTTCTGAATCATGTATCCAGGAAACACATTGGGTTTCAGAGGCCATTTGCACAAGAGCAGCACTCAGGCCATGGACAATGGAGATGTTCTCCTGGACCAATAGCTATTTTGTTGTTATAATAAATTCCTGTTACTGTACTGCCAGTGTTATCTAACAGGAACCCAATTAATGGAAAGTTTCTTATCCCGTGGGTTTAAATGATGTATGCACAGAATTAGCTCATTTTATTTTCTCTGATTGTGTAAAATTTTGGGTGAGCCACACTCTCTATATACTGTATTCAGACTCCTCACTTCTCTGCTGTCATTCTTTCTGTGGTATATTGTTGTGTCCTGCTTCTTCCCCTCCCATTCTCCTTCCCTCACAACTCCATGCGTTTGGACGTGAGATGAAACAACCTCAGGGCAATTATTTACACAAAATTTTTCTTTTTTATTGTGCTGTAGGTGAAAGTTTAAAGAGCAAATTAGTTTCTCATTAAACAGTTAATACACAAATTTTTTTGCAACATTGGTTGCCAACCCCACAATGTGTCAACAGTCCCCTTCTCTACCGTGGGTTCCCTGTTTTCATTTATTTATACAGAAATTTGAAGGACAGAGAGGACCAAGAAAAATAATAATATAAATATAAGAGAATATAGAAAATAAATTATATTCTCTGTAGAGGTGGAGAACAAACACATTTTTTTTCTGAACAGAATTATCCAGAATACCACCATTGATTAAAATCCTTGAATAAGTTGACACATTTAATTTTTCCTATATAGACACAATCTAAACTGACATCTATTTATGGAGCAAGGCAAGAGGAGAGGGGTGAGTAACTAGTCAACACAGCACCTTTGTTCTTTCTCTTGCGCAATTTCCCAAAGCTCTTGAAACTTTGGTGATTTTAAAGTCAATAAATAGTAAAAGTCTGCTTTTACTGTGGTATCATTAACCTGTTGGTACTAAAAGTTCTAGAAGAGGTTCATCGTGAGGAAGAGGTAACCTTGGGCACATTGAAGTCTTGGTAGTTGCTCCAGGAGGCGGGCATTTTTTCTCAGTTGATAAACTGGGCATTTTCAAGAGCAGTCAACTGCATGGAAGGTCACTAAGCACTGTGTGTTCTCCCTAGGTTGGCATTCTTCAACATTAGAAATCACACACTAATTAAATTTTAATAAGGAATGCTCTGATGCTGTTAAATGTGCCATGTCCTTCAGTGAACTCTGCATCTTATGAGTCTGTATTCCAAAATGGTGACCTTTCTAGTTCTTCTCACGAGTGGACTAGTCAACATGAAGCCCCTGTTTTGAGCTTGATCTTTTACCTATGAGCTCAGGGAAGCTAATAATTGACAATTGGGCTATTCAACTCTTATCAGTCAAATTGTATTAAATGTCTCCTAAAGAAAATGAGTCAGTTAGAAATCTCCCTCATTTTATTTAAATATTTAATAATGAGGACACTTGGAGCTCTCTTTGGTCCTTCTATTATAACTCATCCAGCTACAGACAGGGAGTGTTGTTTGCCAGGGCATATTTTCAAGTCAATAAAGTAGGATATATTGAAGAAAAATTCAGCCCAGAGTTCATGGGTAGCTACTCCCATTCCTCTCAAGACATTGCAAGGCAAGCCATTGAATCATAAACCATCAGAGTGGAAAAGATTTTAGGATGTCAATGCACCCACCATCTTTGCAAATGAGAAAACCAAAGGCCAGAGAGTCTAATTTCCTTGCCCAAGATTATACAACTGCCTCATGCCTATCCGTTAACTTGATGTAATATTGTGAGACTTTATAATTGGAGACATTTACTTTAGGCATGAGGAAATCATTCAATGCATTCAATTCCAGATATTTTAGGATATGAGTGGTCTCTTCTTTGTTTCTGTTGTGAGATACCTGTGACATAACAGGAACTTTCACTCATGTGGCCAACCAACAAAGGATTGCATAGGAGAGAATGCAGTAGTCAGGGACTTTGGAACCCTGAGTTCCTGCTAGATCTCTTCAGTTAATTTGGGGCAAGTCACTTGCCTTATCTATAGAGCAGATTCTGGGAGTTAAAATCTGAACTCTGCCACTTGCTAGCTGTGTAAATTTGAGCAAATTACTTCTCTGAGCTTCCTTTTCATCATCCGTAAAATTAAGATAATATGTACACACCTCAGAGGGACTGTTGTGGGGATTATATGAGAGAGCCCAAGGTAAACATTTAGTGTGTCGTCTAGCAGTTAGAGGAGTAAATGTTAAGTACCCTGAGCTATAACTCAATTGCCAGTGATTTGATTCTGACTCATGATGACCTTATGTGTGTCAGAGAACAGCTATGCTCCGTGGGGTTTTTAGTGGCTGCTTTTTCAGAATTAGATTGCCGGGCCTTTCTTCCAAGGCGGCTCTGGGTAGGCTCAAACCTCCAACATTTTGGTTAGCAGGAGAGCATATTAATGTACCTACAAAATTAGGAGATGTATTAGATGCTCTACTATATTTCCACAAAACATGTCATTTTTCCTACTCAGCTCGTTAGGAATAACTCATTGGTCTTAGCATTCGGGCAGTTAATCAGTCTGACCACTAGATGGTGATTGAACTCTTGCGGCCTCTCAGTTGGGAGACTACACTGGCCAATTAATAGAAAACATTACTGTTGTTTTTGGGTGCCGTCGAGTGGATCCTGACTCATAGCGACCTTATAAAACAGAGTAGAACTACCCCATAAGGTTTTCTAGGCTATAATCTTTACAGGAGCTGATCTCCAGGTCTTTCTCCCACAGAGCCTGTGGGTGGGTTTGAACCACCAACCTTTCAGTTAATAGCAAATCGCTTAACCACTGCACCACTGGGGCTCCTTAGTAAAAGACATACAGTGTATAAAACATGGACCTCCTGAGTTGGAAGAATATCTAGTGTAATTTGAGAGAAGAGGATAGCACAAAAAGGTGAAGTAAGTTGTTCAAGGTCAGTCAGCTGCTGGTAGTAGACTTCTGACAAGAACCAGGTTCCAATCCAGTCAGTGATTTGTTCTATTGTCACACTACAAGAACCAGGCAAGAAACCCAGTGTGATGCATGGATTCTGGGGCCTCCACAGGGCCAGGCTGTCCCCTATCCTTCTTTACTGATTTAATAAAAGAGCTTTGAGTAGTCCCTTTGTTCTCTTTTATAGGGAACTATATCAGTTTTTTTTTTTTTTTTAACAGTTATTTTCTCTGGTGCCATCCTTATCCCACACTGATACCACTCTAATCTGTCTTCAGAAATTAATAGCTAATAAGAGAGCTAGAAACATACTGTTTCCTTACTAGCAAAACATACAGAGCTACCAATACAGTTTTTATATCTTCGTGTTTCTCCTCGTTCAGTGTTCTTACCCCTACCCGTTAGTGATACTAAAACCACTAGGGAATTCATCCTACGTGTGGAGGCATGTGTCTCCTTCTTTCATCTTTTCTGTTTGCTCCTGCACTGTTGGATGTGTGCATGTGTGTGTACATACAGATTGCCTGTCGTAATGAATGTTTCTTTATTCTTTCCATTGGTAACCAATAAATGTTACTGGGGGTACACCAAGAGAAAATTGAGGCCTGCAACCCAGAACCCACTTCCACGTTCAATTATTTCCTAGGCTGTCTTTCTTATGAATTCTGAAATTCATGCTTAATCACTAATACACTGCTTAAAAGGAAGACAAAAGTGGGTTAGGAAAATTGGAACTTTGAATGTGGAAGCGGTCTTTGAGATGACCATCCATCCTGCTCAGAAAAGTTGTATAGGTTTCTCAGAGTCGCAGAGCTAGTGATAGGATCATCAGAGAAGCTACATCATTTAAGACTTGGGCTCTGTAGACTGACTTGTCCTTCCTTATTCATACTGCTTTGGAACTTAATAATGTCAGGGCTAGCTGCTGAATCAGTGCAAAATGAAACCAGGGTATATACTCTAAGATTAATCGGGCTTTCCTGGGTCTGTGCAAAATGACTAATTGGGCTTTCCTGGGTCTGTGCAAAATGACCAGGGCTGTTTTTATACTTGTTGCGTGGGTTTTGGTATACCCAGGATGGCTCTGTGTATCGTTTATATGATTTTGACAGCAACTAACTGCCTAACAGTGCTCCTGATATTTTTAAACCAAAAATGAAACATTTTAATTATCCTGGATCCACTTAATTTCTTCTGGTAAAATTTGAGTAGAGCAGTTATCCTTGTTGGTGGAAAGTGTTTTACCAAATTAAGGGGTAAAATGAGTGGAATTTGTACCTCAATTAGTACCTTTAGTTGACTGACTAAATGTTTATTTTTTGTCAGTGTAGTTTCCAGACAACCCTTAGGTTGGTGGTGGGGAAATGGCCTAGGCCTACTGCTGATGTTACCTGCCAAGTTGGGCATGGCCCTGTAGCTTCCAGGAAGGTGCAGTAGCAAAAAGCAGCACTCATCCCATGTTTGAGTTGTTTGTGTTGATTCTTCTCTCAGGTCCACAAAAGGTGGCTCCGATTCCTCCCTTTCTGAGCCTCAGCCAGCTCGGTCCGGCCGAGCCTTCCTGCTCCGGGTCCTCCGAGCAGCTCTCCCCCTCCAGCTTCTCCTGCTGCTCCTCATCGGGCTCGCTTGCCTTGTCCCAATGTCAGAGGAAGACTACAGTTGTGCCCTCTCCAACAACTTTGCCCGATCCTTCCACCCCATGCTCAGATACACAAATGGGCCTCCTCCACTCTGAGCCAAGCAGATGCCATCTGCGGAAGTGCTGGTAGCAAAAGGAGGGTATAGCTGAAAGCAATCCCAGGCTCTCAGGGAGAGCACCTTCATCGTGGCGAACGCCCTCCGTGTGGCAGCTTTAGCCCTCCTCCGTGTCCCACGTGTGCAATTCTCGGCTTCAGTGATAAACAATGACAGGAGGAGAGCAGACAGATGACAGAAGCTTTGAAAGAAATTTCGCTTAAATCTCCAAGCCTTGGCACTGAAGAGAGTGACTAAGGACCTCCAACGTTCACCAGGCACGGGAATTCTGAGTCTTTGGTCCATTTCTCTGTATAGCCAAGGAGTTCACCAGGCCAGCTGGGCAGCTTTCTCAGCGTGCTGCTCCATCCACTCAATAAACAGTCCTCTCTGGGCGCCATGTCAGTATCCTACAATCTACCAACCAAGCAGTGCTAAAGAGATTTTAGAAACTTGTAACATACTGTTTTTAAGAGCTTCTTTGGCAGCTTCCTTTTTACCTTGTTTTCCCTTTGGGCATGATGTTCTAACCTTTTTCCTTTTGAAGCACAAGCTGTAAATCTCCAAGGCACTATTTTTAAAGGTATTAAGAAAAACCAGATGTAATAAATAATATCGTGGAAGGCTTTATGTGAGAAAAAATTTAACGTTATAGTAAAAAAAAAAAAAGTATTTATGTATGTACAGTTTGCTAAAGCCAAGTTCTGTTTGTATTGATTCATTTGCATTTATTATAGATATTGTAAAATATTTTGTCTGTTTTTTTTTTCCCCCAAAAGGAATGACTGTAAATTTCACTCTTAAGCAGGCACTTAGCAAAATGCAACCTAAATGATCTTTTTTTGTGGGATGAATGAAGCTGGAACAGAAGTATTTATTAAGGGAAAAGGATGATTAGAAACCAAAAAAAAAAAAACACAACTAAACCTGTTGCCCTCGAGTCAGTTTCTACTCATAGCGACCCTATAGGACAGAGAAGAACTGCCCCATAGGGTTTCCAAGGAGTGGCTGGTGGATCGAGACTGCTGACCTTTTGGTGAGCAGCTGAGGTCTTAACCACTGTGCCCCCAGGGCTCCTAGAATGATTAGAGGAAGTGCATATTAGATGTGAGACCCAAAGAAAATTGATTCCCTCTCTTCCAGTTGGTCAGGGAAAAAGGCACCCTGGAAAAACTCACAGCGTGGGTGATTCCGATCTCCCTCCTTCTATGGCCAGTCACATCTTGTGAATTCTTGCTTCCTAACATCTTTTGTACTTCCATTTCTATTCCATTTGAGTGTACAATTGCAAGAGCCTCGTAGAGTCTGCCTGAGGTTCCTTCTCCACTCCATCCCAGGAGCAGCCATAAATTGTCTTAAAGAAGATCCCTCTGTTGCTCCAAAACCTATTGTTTTCCATTGTCTACCAGATAAAATATAAATTCAATCTACCAGTAATGAGATTTTATTCTTCCCCTCTGATCTTGATCTTGCCAACTAGCGGCCCTCTGGTAGGGAATTGTTTGGCCCTTATGGTGTTTTGACCCATCATTTCATAATGGGGGGTTGAGGATTGTATGAAACCCAGATTTCAGACTTCCTCTTAAAAACTGAAAGCCCTGCATGGCAGTAATTGGCTGGACCTCAGTGGTTACTGTCCCTTTAAGAAGGTTCTTGTTGGTTGCCCTCATGACTCAAGGCCACCCCATGTACTCTAGGACCTGACCATTGTTGTTGTTGATAGGTGCCATTGAGTCGGTTCCGACTCATAGCAACCCTATGCACAACAGAACGAAACACCGCCCGGTCCTGCGCCATCCTTACAATCACTATTATGCTTGAGCTCATTGTTGCAGCCACTGTGGCAATCCACCTCGTTGAGGGTCTTCCTCTTTTCCTCTGACTCTGTACTCTGCCAAGCATGACGTCCTTCTCCAGGGACTGATCCCTCCTGACAACATGTCCAATGTATGTAAGACGCAGTCTTGCCATCCTTGCCTCTAAGGAGCATTCTGGCCGCACTTCTTCCAAGACAGATTTGTTCGTTCTTTTGGCAGTCCATGGTATATTCAATATTCTTCGCCAACACCACAATTCAAAGGCGTCAACTCTTCTTCGGTCTTCCTTATTCACTGTCCAGCTTTCACATGCATATGATGTGATTGAAAATACCATGGCTTGGGTCAGGCACACCTTAGTCTTCAGGGCGACATCTTTGCTCTTCAACACTCTGAAGAGGTCCTTTGCAGCAGATTTACCCAATGCAATGCGTCTTTTGATTTCTTAACTGCTGCTTCCATGGCTGTTGATTGTGGATCCAAGCAAAATGAAACCCTTGACAACTTCAATCTTTTCTCTGTTTATCATGATGTTGCTCATTGGTCCAGTTGTGAGGATTTTTGTTTTCTTTATGTTGAGGTGCAATCCATACTGAAGGCTGTGGTCTTTGATCTTCATTAGTAAGTGCTTCAAGTCCTCTTCACTTTCAGCGAGCAAGGTTGTATCATCTGCGTAATGCAGGTTGTTAATGAGTCTTCCTCCAATCCTGATGCCCCGTTCTTCATATAGTCCAGCTTCTCAGATTATTTGTTCAGCATACAGATTAAATAGGTATGGTGAAAGAATACAACCCTGACGCACACCTTTCCTGACTTTAAACCAATCAGTATCCCCTTGTTCTGTCTGAACAACTGCCTCTTGATCTATGTAAAGGTTCTTCATGAGCACAATTAAGTGTACTGGAATTCCCATTCTTCGCAGTGTTATCCATAGTTTGTTATGATCCACACAGTCGAATGCCTTTGCATAGTCAATAAAACACACGTAAACATCCTTCTGGTATTCTCTGCTTTCAGCCAGGATCCATCTGACACCAGCAATGATATCCCTGGTTCCACGTCCTCTTCTGAATCCAGCCTGAACTTCTGGCAGTTCCCCGTCGATATACTGCTGCAGCCCTTTTTGAATGATCTTCAGCAAAATTTTGCTTGCATGTGATATTAATGATATTGTTCTATAATTTCCACATTCAGTTGGATCACCCTTCTTGAGAATAGGCACAAATATGGATCTCTTCCAGTCAGTTGGCCAGGAAGCTGTCTTCCATATTTCTTGGCATAGACGAGTGAGCACCTCCAGCGCCGCATCTGTTTGTTGAAACATCTCCATTGGTATTCCATCAATTCCTGGAGCCTTGTTTTTCACCAATGCCTTCAGAGCAGCTTGGACTTCTTCCTTTAGTGCCATCGGTTCCTGATCATATGCCACCTCTTGAAATGTTTGAATATTGACTAATTCTTTTTGGTATAATGACTCTGTGTATTCCTTCCATCTTCTTTTGATGCTTCCTGCATCATTTAATATTTTCCCCATGGAATCCTTCACTATTGCAACTCGAGGCTTGAATTTTTTCTTCAGTTCTTTCAGCTTGAGAAACTCCGAGTGTGTTCTTCCCTTCTGGTTTTCCATCTCCAGCTCTTTGCACGTCATTATAATACTTTACTTTGTCTTCTCGAGAGGCCCTTTGAAATCTTCTGTTCAGTTCTTTTACTTCATCAATTCTTCCTTTTGCTTTAGCTGCTCGATGCTCAAGAACAAGTTTCAGAGTCTCCCCTGACATCCATCTTGGTCTTTTCTTTCTTTGCTGTCTTTTCAGTGACCTCTTGCTTTCTTCATGGATGATGTCCTTGATGTCATTCCACAACTCGTCTGGTCTGCTGTCACTAGTGTTCAATGCGTCAAATCTATTCTTCAGTTGGTCTCTAAATTCAGGTGGGATATATTCAAGGTCATATTTTGGCTCTCGTGGACTTGCTCTGATTTTCTTCAGTTTCAGCTTGAACTTGCATATGAGCAATTGATGGTCTGTCCACAGTTGGCCCCTGGCCTTGTTCTGACTGATGATATTGAGCTTTTTCCATCATCTCTTCCCACAGATGTAGTCAATTTGATTTCTGTGTGTTCCATCTGGCGAAGTCCATGTGTATAGTCTCCATTTATGTTGGTGAAAGAAGGTATTTGCAATGAAGAAGTCGTTGGTCTTGCAAAATTCAGTCATTCGATCTCCGGCATTGTTTCTATCACCAAGGCCATATTTTCCAACTACTGATCCTTCTTCTTTGTTTCCAACTTTTGCATTCCAATCACCAGTAATTATCAATGCACCTTGAGTACATGTTCGATCAATTTCAGACTGCAGCAGCTGATAAAAATCTTCTATTCATCTTTGGCCCTAGTGGTTGGTGCGTAAATTTGAATAATAGTCACGTTAACTGGTCTTCCTTGTAGGCATATAGGTATTATCCTATCACTGACAGCGTTGTACTTCAGAATAGATCTTGAAACGTTCTTTTTGATGATGAATGCAACATCATTCCTCTTCGAGTTGTCATTCCCAGCATAGTAGACTATATGATTGTCTGATTCAAAATGGCCAATACCAGTCCATTTCAGCTCACTAATGCCCAGGATATCCATGTTTATGCATTCCATTTCATTTTTGACGATTTCCAATTTTCCTAGATTCATACTTCGTACATTCCAGGTTCCGATTATTAATGGATGTTTGCAGCTGTTTCTTCTCATTTTGAGCCGTGCCACATCAGCAAATGAAGGTCCCGAAAGCTTTACTCCATCCATGTCATTAAGGTCGACTCTACTTTGAGGAGGCAGCTCTTCCCCAGTCATCTTTTGAGTGCCTGCCAACCTGGGGGGCTCATCTTCCAGCACTATATTGGACAATGTTCCGCTGCTATTCATAAGGTTTTCACTGGCTAATGCTTTTCGGAAGTAGACTGCCGGGTCCTTCTTCCTAGTCTGTCTTAGTCTGGAAGCTCTGCTGAAACCTGTCCTCCATGGGTGACCCTGCTGGTATCTGAATACTGGTGGCATAGCTTCCAGCATCACAGCAACACACAAGCCCCCATAGTACAACAAACTGAGAGACAGGTGGGGGTGACCATTGTTATCCATAGGATTTTCATTAGCTAATTTTTTCAAGTAGATTGCCAAGCCTTTATTCCTAATCTGACTTAGCCTGGAAGCTCCTCTGAAACCTGTTCAGCATCTTAGCCACAGATAAGCCTCCACTGACAGATAGGCATGAGTGCACATGAGGTGCATTGGCCAGGATGCCAACCCGGGTCTCCCACATGGAAGGCAAGAATTCTACCACTGAACCACCAATGCCCCTATTCCCCTTAATAGGAATAATGTTTATATTTGCACTTACATCCTATCAACTTTTCTCATTGCCTGTACCATTCTAGCCCCGGTAGGTATTTGAGTTTACAATTTCTGTCTAAATCAAATTATTTTGCTTTTGAAAGTTCACCTTATGCCACTTAACTTTTACGAAAGACCTATATTAGTACCTGTTGGCACTACCTGAAAGAAATCCAAAGAGGATTTTCACTTTCACGAAAAAAAGGTGAAAAACGAAAATGGCATTCAACAGGAGAGCCACACCTGTTCTCACCCCTCCCATGTCCATGTCAGCGCATTCCCCACCTGTTTTACATAATGGCTTGACCAAGCTCTTCCTTTCAAACTTCTCTGCCCTTATTGAAGACCCAGCCACATCCAAGCAAATGCATGGTAACATAAATCACACCGTGCATCTCTATGATCCCATCCTCAACTTGTCATCCCCTGTGCATTTCTCTAACTGTTAGACTCATCCCTCAGCTGGAAACAAAAAACAAACAAACAAACAAACCCGTGGCCATTGAGTTAATTCCAACTCATAAGGACCCTATAGGACAGAGTAGAACTACCCCATAGAGTTTCCAAGGAGCAGCTGATGGATTCGAACTGCCAAATCTTTTGGTTAGCAGCCATAGCTCACCGTAGAATAGCCACTGTGCCACCAGCTAATACAAATCCAGCTCTTCTGCGGAATTCGAATCCTGGCCCTTCAACCCAGCCCCACTGCCATGGCCAGCTACTGTCATCACCACACCAGCTCTCAGCCTTTCCAGCATGCTGTCTTCCTGATTCTGGTAAGTGAAACTTGCTGTACGTGCATTCTTTCTGCTTTATAGAGGCTGTGTATTTGTCATATCATTCCTGCTTTTTCTATATATTAGTGTTATTTTAGACTTTATGTGCTATTTGATTTGGCTTGATAGGTTGTTTTTTGGGTCTGGGAACACTCAAAAAATTTTCCCGTGTAAATTAATGGTAATTGCGTCTTCCCTTTATGCTATTTTGACATACAAAAGGTTTAATAGGAATATTCTACTTTTGGATAGCAGGAGAAACTGTTCTCAAAATTCCCTGAAACAGCCTACCATGGTTTTCATAAATGTCAGTAACCAGAGTACCATTTCAAGTAGCCTCCCTGAGGCTTATTAAGCGTTGGACCTTCTGGGTTTACTTCAGGCCTTCTCGTTCAATCTCTGGGAGTAGGGCCTGGGAGCTTGCATTTTCGACAGCAGCCTGAGGTGATTTTACTCACACTAACTGTTAAAAGCACTGCGTAATCCTTCCTACCTCCATCATTTTGTTTTTCACCAATCCTTCTCCCCTCCTTCTGAAGACTGAGCTCACAAGCCACCTCTTTCTTGAAGACCATCCTGATGAGTTTTAGACTGTATTTAAGACTTCCTTCTACTGAACTTTCCTAATTTATATCGTACACATTCTGCTTTCTACCGCCAATTTATTCCTGTCTCATTTCCCCTGTAATCTTCCTTGGGGAACAGGACAGAGCCGAGTGTTGTTCTTTAATAAAGAAGACAACCTTCTGTTTAATATTTTTCCCAATGTCCTGCTTCTGGAAAGGCTGTGGGCGGTGGTGGAGATTGGAGTTGAAGAGTGCCCTTTGTGCTTATCTGAGAGGGTCACTCTTTAAGCCTTACTTCTCCTTCACTTCCCTCTTGCTCCTGCTCCAAACACCAGAGCACCCCAGCCCTTGAGTAGATCCCTGTTGACACTGTTAAGGAAGAGGACACACAAACATTTTGTTGGTGGTGGTGGAGCTGGCCAAGTCAGCTCCTACTGGTGGTGATCTTTTGAAATAGAATGAACATTGCCTGGTCCTGCACCATCTTCACAATTTTTGGTATGCTCCAGTCTGTTGTTGCAGCCACAGAGAATGTTGAGTGCCTTCCGGTGTAGGGAGCTCATCTTCTAGCACTATATTAAACAACATTCTGCAGTAATCCATAAGTTTTTCATTGGCTAAATTAATTTTGAAGTAGATTGCCAAGCCCTTCTTTCTAGTCCATCTTAGTCTGGAAGCCCTACTGAAATCTGCCGACCTCTACTGGTATCTGAAATACTGGTGGCATAGCTTCCAGTATCACAGCAATACACAAGCCACCATAGTATGACAAACTGAAAGGTGATGGAATGAGACATTTGTCATGGAAAGTCAAGCAAGAAGAGACTTCAGGGGTGTTTCTTCTCCGCATTACAACTAGCTGACTTATTAAGCATCTCCCATCACTGAAGGATCAAATGTTAAAATGTTACTTGGTAAAACTTGGTTTTGATTAAGAAAAAAAAAAATCTTATAATTCCATTTGTACCTTTGTAAAGTCCCTGTGAAACACCCCACAGGGTGCATGACCATGCATTTCCATTAAAGTTTTTGAAGGCTTAAGCAACAGAACGTTGGGACAGGAAGCAAGTAGGAAGCCCAAGTAAGTGTAAGCACTGAAGCTATGAGGTCATTGCTTTCTCCCACATGATAGTTTGACCAATCTAGCAAGTGCCAGACCAGTCATCAGGGAGGATGAGACCTCAGCCTAGAGTCCTCATAATTTCAAATGCCTTCAGAGGGCCGGAGTACATGGTGATATTAGGAGCATCTTCACCTGCGCCTGGCGGTAACCCTGGCATCAGAAAGAGAAGTTACATTCATCAGAAGCCTTCGTGCAAGAGGTGGGGGTTTCTAAACAATAAGAAGGGGAACAAACAACACTGGTGGCTGTTAAAGAAATTCCCAGTTCTGTTAGGAGCATTGCAGGGGTCCAGAGGTAGGAGATGATAGCCAAGTGAGAGGCGGGCGAGGAAGAGCATGGACAAAGAGATGGCCAGTTGACAGGGAAGGGTAAGAGTCATAACATTTCCGTGTGAGATTGGAGCAAGTAAACAGGAAGTGGTAGAAAAACCAAGGAAAGAGAAAATCCATAAAACTAAGATGGAAGAAAAAAGGGTTAGAATGTAAAAATAGTGACTGAATATGAGATCTAAACCAAAATCAACCAAACCCAGTGCCGTCGAGTTGATTCTGACTCATAGCGACCCTGTATGAGATCGAGGGAGGAGTAAAGGTTTTGCAGGGAAATCGTGCTTAGGGAACAGGAATGTCATGTTTCCTGGAAAATGGGGCAACAGCAGCCTTCCTTGTTTTTGTAAAACGCAAGAAGAGAACCCTTCAAAAGGCTTGGATGGGAAATTTAGTAAGCTGACACCTGAGATTTATTGCAAAAGGCAGACTGGGTCCAAATATTAAGAAATTGGAGCTACAAAATTTTATTAACAAGCCACATAAGAGATTGTAAAGCAAAGAATGGTGGAGAAACCTGATTTATAAAAGCTGATCATGCCCAGAAAAGCAGGGCCTCTGAGGGGTTGGTCTGGCTGGACCTGAGGACAGCTCCAACAGTTGGAGTCTTAGCTGCTGTGATCATCACTACCACCGTCACTGTCCCTATGTCCAAACGTGTTTTTGTTAGTTGCCGTTGAGTTGGCTCTGACTCATGGCAACCTTACATATAACAGAATGGAATGCTGTCCAGTCCCGTGCCGTCGTCATGATCCTTGGTATATCAAGCATTTAGCCCATTGTTGCAGCTATTGTGTAAGTTCATCTCATTGAGAATTTCCCTCATTTTCACTGATCCTCTACCAAACATGATGTCCTTTTCTGGCAATTGGTGTTGTCATCCTCACTTCTAAGGAGCATTCCGGTTGTATTTTTCTAAGACTTATAAGACTGGGTTGTACAAACAGTTAAGCTAAAAGGATGGCAGTTTGCACCCACCCCTGGATGCCTTGGAAGAAAGGTCTGGAGATATCCTTCTAGAAGGTCAAAACTATGAAAACCCTATGGAGCACAGTTCTACTCTGACACACATGGGGTTGTCAGGACTTGGAATCACCAAACATACCCATAGGGAATTGTGTGGAAATTTATAGTATTAGAATTTATGCCAACTAGGTCCAGAAACCCCTGGGCAGAGCAGCATCCGCTCACTTAAGAAGTACTTATTGAGCACCTACTATGTGGCAGGAGCTGCTGCAAGCTCCCTTGAAATCAAGGCTCAGCCAGGACCACCTAACTTCTAGCTTAATTATTCATTAAAAGCAGTCATCTTTTAAATAAAGGAATTGCAGTTATTCTCTGAAACTGGGGATCAAGGCAGAAGAGAGCCTCAAATAAAAACTTTATCTAATTTTGGGAGTGGGTATTGAGTCTACTAGACCTGTCCTTATTTCCTGCTGCAAATTCCATCTCCTGGTTTAATGTCAGAGTGAGCTGCGTTTGGAAGAGCTTGAGTACTGGTCTGGGAGAAGAGGAACAGGTGGAGGACTTTACAAGCATAAAAGCAATTTTCAGCTTAGTCATAGGCAGCACCAAGAGGTTAACTCGGGTGATGGGTATTTTGCTGAGAATGGTCATTGCAATTTTAGATTTAAGAATACATTGTGATAACTACTGTGGCTGGTTGTCACACCAAAATAACACAGGTAGAATGAAACTTTTTAAATTTTACTTTAGGTGAAGATTTACAGGACAAATTAGCTTCTCATTAAACAGTATACCTATCGTTTTATGACATTGGTTAATAACCCTACGACATGTCATACTCTCCCTTCTCCACCTTGGGTTCCCTATTACCAGCTTTCCTGTCCCCTCCTGCCTTCTTATCCTTGCCCCTGGGCTGGTGTGCCCCTTTAGTCCCGTTATGTGTTATGGGCCCGTCTAATCTTTGGCTGAAGGGTGAACCTCAGGAGTGACTTCATTACTGAACTAAAAGGGTGTTGGGGGGCCATACTCTCTGGGTTTCTCTAGTCTCTGTCAGGCCAGTAAGTCTGATCTTTTTTCTGTGAGTTAGAATTTTGTTCTACATTTTTTTCCTGCTCTGGCCAGGACCCTCTATTGTGATCCTTGTCAGAGCATTCAATGGTGGTAGCTTGTATCTTTAGTTTTCTTCATCCTTGCTTCTAAAGGGTTGTGACCAGTGGAGTATCCTAGATGGCCGCTCACAGGCTTTTAAGACCCCAGATGCTACTTACCAAAGTAGAATGCAGAACATTTTCTTTATAAACTATGTTATGCCAATTGAGCTAGATGCTCCCTGAGACCATGGTCCCCACAGCCCTCAACCCAGTAATTGGGTGCCTCGGGGAGTTTGAATGTGTCTATGGAGCTTCCATGACCTTGCCTTGGACAAGTTGTGCTGGCTTCCCCAGTATTGTGTACTGTCTTACCCTTCACCAAAGCTACCACTTATCTATTGTCTATTTAGTGTTTTTCCATCCCCACCCCTCCCCTCTCTCATAACCATCGAAGATTGTTTCTTTTTGTGTGTAAAACTTTTCATGAGTTTTCATAGTACGAGCTTCATAAACAATATTTGTCCTTTTGTGATTGACTTATTTCACTCAGCATAATGCCCTCCAGATTCACCCGTGTTGTGAGATGCTTCACAGATTCATTATTGTTCTTTATCATTGCATACTGCTCCATTGTTTGTATGTACGTTAGTTTGTTTATCTACTCATCCATTGATGGGCATCTAGGTTGTTTCCATCTTTTTGCTATTGTGAACAATGCTGAAATGAACTTGGGTGTGCATATGTCTATTCATGTGACAGCTCTTATTTCTCTAGGATATACTCCTAGGAGTGGGGTTATTGGATTATATGGTATTTCTATTTCTAGCTTTCTAAGGAAGCACCATATCGTTTTCCAAAATGGTTATACCATTTTGCTTCCCACCAGCAGTATATAAGAATTCTGATCTCCTGGCAGCCTCTCCAACATTTGTTATTTTCTGTTTTTTTGATTCACACGAGTAATGCCAGGGTGAGATGGTATCTCATTTTGGTTTTGATTTGCATTTCTCTAATGGCTAGTGTTCGAAAGCATTTCCTCATGTGTCTGTTAGCTACTTGTCTTATCTAGTGCTGCTAAGACAGGGAACAGAGGGGCCCCCAAATCTGCAATTCACATGAACAAATTAAAGTAACAAAGTAACAGGAAATGGGCCAGGGCACAGAAACAAAGCCATTCCCCAGAACTATTGGACAGGGTATCAGAAAACAGCCTGGAAACATCCTTAAAGTTGTCTTTCAGAAGCAGCCAGATGAAACCAGCCCCAGAGACATGCACAGAACATCCATCTGTGACTGCTGTGTGACATTCCACCAGCAGTGAGGGGCTGCAGCCATAGCTGGGGAATTGAACTTGGGGAACAGGCGGCTGTGCAGGTGTGACATCCCATAATAAGTCCTGCTACGGATCCCAGAAGCCTCCGGGACAGGAGCCATCTTAAAGCCGTCTTAAAAAGCTGCTGCGTGCACACCTTAGTTAACCTATCCCCTCCCAAAACAGGCCACTTGCCAGAAAACCCTGCCTATGCTTCTGAATAAACATGAATCTTTTTCCTGCTCAAGAATTTTTAAAAACCCATGCAAGTCCTTTGTTCTGGGAGATGGGGGTGTTGCCTAGGCCCTCCTTGTCTCCACTTGCAAGCCTCTTTTAATAAAGCTTTGCTCCTATGGAAAATTCTCCATGCCTTACCTGTTCATTCTTGACCAGTGACAGGCAAGAGCCTTATTTAACTAAAGGCATAGGGGCGCCTGCCACACTGCCATAACAAAAATAGCACAAGTGGATGGCTTTAACAAAGAGAAATTTATTTTCTTACAGTCTAGATTATAAATCCAAATTCAGAGTGTCACCTCCAGGGGAAGGCTTTCTCTCTCTGTCTACTCTGGAGAAACATCCTTGTCCTCAATCTTCCCCTAGTTGAGGATCTTCTCAGGCACAGGGATCTCAGGTCCAAAGGATGTGCTCTGCTCCTCGTGCTGCTTTCTTGGTGATGTGAGGTCCCCCACTCTCTGTTTGCTTCCTTTTCCTTTTATCTCTTGAGAGATAAAAGGTGGTTCAGGCTACACCCCAGAGAAACTCCCTTGACACTGAAACAGGGATGTGACCTGAGTAAGGGTGGTGTTACAATCCCACCCTAATCCTCTCAACATAAAATTACAATCACAAAATGGAGGACAAGCACACAGTACTGGGAATCATGGCCTAACAAAGTTGACCCATATTTTGCGGGGGACGCAATTCAATCCATGACACCACTTGAATGTCTTCTTTGGTGAAGTGTCCGTTCATTTTCTTTGCTTGTTTTTTAATTGGATTATTTGTCTTTTTGCTGTAAAGGCGTTGGATTTTTCTGTAGATTTTAGAAATTAGACCTTTGTTGGATTTGTACTAGCCAAAATTTTTTCCCCAGTTTGTAGGTTCTCTTTTCACTCTTTTGGTGAAGTCTTTTGATGAGCAACAGTGTTAAATTTTTAGAAGATCCCATTTATCTATCTTATCTTCTGGAATTTCTGTGTTGTTAGTTACAGTTTGTGTCCTGTTAATGCTGTGTATTATGGCCTCTAGAGTTGACCCTAGAAAATCAACCTTTTAAGGAATGACTTTTATTCTTCAATTTCTGACTACTCACTATCCTTTCCCTCAGAGTTTTAAAATTTCAACCAGGAATCCATTTGGCATTACCCCAAACCGGTTGCTGTTGTGTGGATTCCAGTTCATGGTGACCTCAAGTGTGTACGAGTAAAACTGTGCTCAATGGGGTTTTCGGTAGCTGATTTTTCAGAATTAGATAGCCAGGCCTTTCTCCTGAGGCACCTCTGGGTAAACCTGAACCACAAACCTTTTGGTTAACAGCCAAGCAAATTAACTGGAGAACCAAATCCAGGTGAATTGCGGGCACCTCCTGTAGCCTTCGAGTAACAGCCTCCTCTGTGGTGCGGCTGACTTGCTCTTTGATGAAAAAGGACTCCTGGCATTGGAGAAGCTTCTAGAACCAAGGGCAACCCTATCTATAACTTGGACAGAGGCAGAAATAGAAGAATTCGTTTGAACTCTCATCAGAAAAGAGCATCTGGGCAGGCTGAGGAGGTTGGAAAGTAGAGAATAACTAGTAAAAAATCAGGGTGATAAACTGTAACACAAGCAGGACAATGAGGACCATTTAGTCTGGGAGCTGAGGAAGCTTGTTGGAACTTGGATTTCATTTTACTAAAAGCTGAAGGTCACAGTAAAATGAATCACCTTTGCTAATTTTTTTTTAACCTGCGACCTAATACAGGGACAGGAATATAAGTGAATTTGAAAAACCATAATCCGTCAGGAGAAGAAAGTCCTTTGTAGGCTGTGCCATGAATTACTGCGCTTGATGTCATTGGTGGTGGAGAAGAAACCCAGACTGGCCTGCTGAGTACTAACACTAGGGCCTGACAGACGTGCGTGCCAGGTCCAGGCGAAATCCTGCCCGACACATCCTTGAGGTAATTGTTGGGCTGAGAAAGAAAGAGCAAAGCTGCCAAGCAGCTGCCAGCATTGACGACAGCTCCAAACAGTTGGTCTTAGTTGCTGTCAAGTTCTTGTGTACACAGTAGAACCGCTGCATGGAGTTTTCAAGGTTGTGACCTTTCAGAGGCAGATCTCCAGGCCTTGCTTCTGTGGCATGTCTGGGTGGGTTTGAATCACTATCCTTTCCGTTAATAGTCCAGCGCTTAATCATTTGTACCACCCAGGGATTCCAGGTAGCTACCCCAACTCAAAATTAGGTACCCTGGTAGGAGGTAGAAACCCTGTGCTGTAGTAGTTAAGAGCTACGGCTGCTAACTAAAAGGTCAGCAGTTTGAATCCACCAGGCTCTCCTTGGAAACCCTATGGGGCAGTTCTGCTCCGTCCTATAGGGTCGCTATGAGTTGGAGTTGACTCAATGGCGATGGGTTTGGTTTTTTTTTTGGTTTGGTAGGAGCTCAGCACAGCCCCACCTCCCACCCTTGCACCACAACCCTCTGTGGGACGCTAGTCAACAAAATCTGTAGAGATGGGTTCTCTAGGCATGTCGTTCTCAAAGTGTGGCCCCTGGACCGGTAGTGTCAGTATCCCCTGGAAACTTGTTAGAAATGCACCACTTCCTATCTAGGGCTGAGCTTCCTGACCACCACCTGTCCCAGGATCACCCTGTCTGGGGGCCCTTTGGCTGTCTTCAGTTGTCCACAACATTCAGTGATATAGGCAAGGTCCCCATGCTCGCCATTGACTTTAATTGCCAGCTTTGTCAGACAGTAGGTTTCCATGTAAATCTGGATTTTTATTTTGGGTTCTATCCTGTTTCTTTCATGTTGTATATAGCAGTATATAGTAAAACTGATTTGAGTTTAAATTATATAGTAAAACTGATTTGAGTTTAAATTATATAGTAAAACTCATTTGCGTTTAAATTATAAAAAAAAATATATAGTATATTTTAATTAGTTGGTTTAGGTTTTAATATATTTTACAAGCTTCATTTTTTTTTCTCTGTATGTGCCTATTTTAAAGGCTAATTGTTAAAAAAAAAAAAAATCAGTTATTTGAATTGCAAAAGGGAACCCAAACTTGTCTGTACAATTCAATCTCTCCAGGCGTGCCACACCGAAACCACTTAAAGCATAGTCTTTGGGATCAGTATTTCTTTTTTTTTTTGAAGTTCCCCCCGGTGATTCCTACATGCAGACAAGTTTGGGAAGAGCTGAACTAGATATTGAAGATCGCTTAGTGGCACAAGCAGTTTGCGTTTGGTTGGTGGTTCAAATCCACCCAGCAACACTGTGGAAGAAAGGCCTGGTGACCTGCTTCTGTGAAGTTCTACTCTGCAGCCATTGGGTCATCATGAGTCAGAACTGGGTTTTGGTTTTGGGAACTAGATGTTCCGATTTCTAAACTGAGGGCAATTTCCTCAATCAAGGGCAACAGTAGCGTCTGGCTTTAAATTTGCCTCTGCAAGACCAGTTTATATGGTAAGCGTGCCATTTGTGTTGCCTCTTCTGTGAATTGCCTGTTTTATCCCAGGCTTTTTCTTTCTATTGTCTTTTTTTTTTTTTACTTCTTCACATTAGTTTCAAGGAACTCTTTGCATATTAGAAAAATTAAAGCCTGTATGTCATTTTTTTTTGCCTTGATCTAGACAATTTCAGTTTAAATACCTTGAATCCTTTAAATCGTGACAAAGAGCATGATTTGTTTTTGAGATCCAAAATGCTATAATAATAAAGATAATCTAAATGGACAACAAAAAAAGTATTCTTGTTCATGCATGAGAAGACAACATTCGATTTGCTTTTCAATTTTTTGGTATGCCCAGAGTAAATGATGACAGGCATTTATTAAAAGTGGCAGAATCCTAACGGGTGATTCCACTCTCGGTGTTCTTCATGAAGCTGCTATTTAGTTGCAGGGCAGAATCACAAAGGTGGTGTAATTAGGAGGGTCCTTGCCAAATCCCAGGGGAAGAGCTGTGAGCTGGGAGACTCATTTGTTCAAGAAAAAAATCCAACCGGGATCCCTGTCTGCTACTAACTTTTGGTACACTTCAAGAACCACCATCTTCCTCCAGAAGTCACCCTGCTTGCAGGTGAAATCAGTCTATCAGAGGCAGCCTGGTCAAGAAGTGATGGGGCATGGCGCAGGGCAGGGATACTGCGGGACTCTGAAGTCTCAGGCAGCAGCTACCAGTGCCTTTGTCCCTGGGTGAGGCGCCAGAGACTCAACCTACTTCACTTTTCCCTTCAAATCTGCCCCTGGTCAACATCCTCTTGCGAGACCATGCCCACTCAACCCCCTTTGGCATGGGGCTCAGTTCCTTCTTCCCACCTCCCACCCGTTACGGAACCTGCTCTTCAGAATGGGAAAACTGAAAGGGGAAGTAAGGATCGGGACGTTTTTAAAAAGTTCTCTTTGTCTGAGCCCTAGAGAGGCTCTGCCTGTCACATAGATTCTGGAACCAATATACCTGTGGTCAAGTCTCAGCTCAGCCACTTCCTAGCTATGTAACCCTTAGTGAGTTACTTTTCTGTTCCTCAGTTTCCTCCTCTGTAAAATGGGATAATAATAGTAGCTATCTCAGAGGGTTTCTCAGCAGTGCTTAAATGGCGCAAGGCAGATACTAACCAAAATCCAAACCAAACCCGTTGCCCTGGGATCCAGCTGACTCTGGCGACCCCATGTGTTACAAAGCACAACTGCTCCATAGGGTTTTCTGTGCTATAATTTTTAAAGGGTCCCTGGGTTTGGCTATGAGTGGGAATTGACTCACCAGCAAAGGGTTTGGGTTTGGTTAAGCTCTTGACTACTCACTGAAAAGGCTGGCAGTTTGAACCCATCCAGAGGCACCTTGGAAGCAAGGCTTGGCACTCTGCTTCTGAAAGGCCACGGCTTTGAAAGCTCTAGGGAATGCAGTTCTACTCTGACACACATGAGGTCATCATGAGTTGGAGTCCACTCGATGGCAACCGTTATGGTTTGGTTTGATAATCTTTATGAAAGCAGATCAAAGATTTTTCTTCCCAAGCACCGCTGGGTGAGTTTGAACTGCCAACCTTTAGATTAGTTGTTGTTAGTTGCCCTTTTGTTGATTCCGACTAATGGAGACCTCATGTGTAACAGAGTATGAACTGCCCAGGGAAAGGAACAATTTATGATAACCATTTATATTATTGTTTTCTTTCATTTCAAATTGACTTTGGAAATGGTTATTGGGAAATGCTTACCAGATCTTCTTTGCACTCTCATTTTTTGTTTTAATTGCGCTTTAGGTGAAAGTTTACAGCTCAAATTAATTTCTCATTCAAAAATTTATACACATATTGTTTTATGACATTAGTTGCAATTCCCACAATGTGACAGCATGCTCCCCTGCTTCGCCCTGGGTTTCCTGTGTCTGTTCATGAAGTTCCTGTCCTTTCTTGCCTTCTCGTTCTGCTTTTGGACACAAGAGCTGCCCGTTTGGTCTATTGTATTTGATTGAACTAAGAAGCACATTCCTCGCATGTTATTTTTTGTTTTATACGAAAAAAAATCAAAATTGTAACTGTCAAGTCGATTCCGACTCATAGCGACCCTATAGGGCAGAGTAGAAGTGCCCCATAGGGTTTCCAAGGAGCTGCTAGTGGATTCAAACTGCTGACCTTTTGGTTAGCAGCTGTAGCTCTTAACCACTGTGCCACCAGGGTTTTCTTGGAAAGCCTATGGGGCAGTTCTACTCTGTCCTGTAGGGTTGCTATGAGTCAGAATTGACTTGTTTTATGGGCCTGTCTAATCTTTGTCTGAAAAGTGAGCTTTGGGAATGGTTTCAGTTCTGGGTTAGCAGAGTGTCCAGAAGCCATAGTTTTGAAGTGGAAAAAATGTAGAACAGAATCCACTCTCGTTTTTTAACCTTTTTGTGGAAAGGAGAAAGTCTCTCAGAATCTTGAAAGCCCTACTGGTAGTTCAGAAATCGGTGGGGGTGGAAATAGAGGTGTCCTCCAGGGTGGGGCATTGCCAGGGCTCTCCCATTGCCCCCTGGGCTGTGACTCCCTCAGAGTATTACCTCCCTGGACTCTCTTTCTTCAGTTTCAACTGGCAGAAGGGGGGCCTAAGGACTCCTGGCAAAGGTTCAGACAGAGAGGTCAACAAGCTACAGAGGTCAGCCCATCTCAGTTTTTGTGGGCTCTTGAGCTAAGAGTCTTCTTTACATTTGTAAAGGGTTGTAAAACCTTGGTGGCTCAGATGGTCAGGCTCTGGGCTGCTAACCAAAAGGTTGTCAGTTTGAACCCATCCAGCGGCTCCGTTGGAAAAAGACTTAATAATCTGCTTCCATCAAGATTACAGCCAAGAAAACCCTTATGTGGCAGTTCTACCCTGTCACATGGGGTCTTCACAAGTCAGAATTGACTTGACAGCAACTAACAATACCAAACCAAACAAACAAAGTGACCAAGGCCAGAAGTGGCCTGTAACGCCTAAATACTTATTCTCTGGCCCTTTACAGAAAAAGTTTGTTGACCCATGAGATACACTGAGTTGTCAGAGAAAAGCACCTTGACTGGCAGGGGTGGGATAGCATGACTCTGAGGCCTTTTGGACTTCATTCTCCTGACAGGAACTTCTCAGAATGGCATCCCCACTGGGTAGGCTCCACCCCTCTCACCAACTCTTCCACACCTCCATCTGACTGCCGTCTGGAAATATTTCTGTCATGTGCCCTCTCCCCCATTTTTTTTGGTTTGGTTTTGTTTGGTGAGGGTAAGGATCTAATGTTTTTCTTTAGTGTGGAAAGAGCACAGTCTCTCATGAGTAACAGGCACAGAGGGTTCAGCAAGTCTTTTGGCCCTCGAAGGTTGTGCTGTTCATTTCCTAGTTGGGAAGCCTGCCAGGTGGGCGATGCTCCCTGTTCCCTCAGCTGCCCCTGCTGACCTCAGGAATGGGAGAGTGCCGGCCACCTCTGCAGAGCCACTTTCTCAGGCCCTGTAAATCCTATTGGCACACGGAGTACCTATATGGCTTCCAGAGCCGAGTGGAGATGGGGAATACGGGACCAGCATGATAACATAGTTTGGCAGGTGATGACTCGTTTGTTCAGTTTTGGATTTTTTTTTTTTTTCATTGTCTTGATGAGGCCCTGGCACTGTTTTCTTGGGGACACCATCAAGCAGTTTCTTCCCTTGGTGGCCTCTGTGGTGGTCTAGAGGCCTCAATTGCTCTGGTAGATGCAGAGATCCCAAGTCTCCCATATCCCAGAGGGGCTGGGTATGGGGGCCAGGAGGAAAACTCACCATTCAGGACACTTGACTGGAAATTTGAAAGGATGACTATATTACTTTTCCGCTCTATGCAATCACAGAAAATAGGTGAAAAAATCATATCGGGTTTCCCTGGGTGGCACAAAGAGTTCAGCCCTTGACTACTTTCTGAAAGGTTGGCAGTTTGAAAACACCCAGAGGCACCTCAGAAGAAAGGCCTAGTGATCTGCTTCCAAAAAGTCGCAGCCTTGAAAACCCTACGTAGCACAGTTCTACTCTGGACACATGGGGTCTCCATGAGTCAGAATCCACTCAATGGCAACTAAGAACAACAAATTGCAGAGATCTTGAGTCTCTGAGTCTCTCCTGTCATAGAGGGGTTGGTGTGGGGAACAGGAGGAAAGCTTACCAGCCAGGATACTTTACTGGAAATTTGAAAGAACATCTACTTTATCTTTCTGCCTCTATGCCATCACAGAAAATAGATGAAAAAAATCTCCATATTGCTTTAAGCTGTCTGATACATCCTTTTCATAGGTTTGCAAACCTAGATCAAAGCTTAGCAGCTTTGATGGCCTTGACCTTAGAAGCCTAGAAATGCCTTGGGTCTGTCCTGTGGTCCAAGTCGTTCTATGTCTTGGATCCAGGTTCTAGTGATATTAGTATAGGACCAGTAGGTACCAATATTGCCAAGTAACTAAGCTTCTCTATTCAAACTCCTTGTCTTTTCATGTTATTGTTAGGTGCTGCTGAGTCGGTTCTGACTCACAGCAGTCCTATAAGACAGAGTAGAGCTGCCCCCAGGGTTTCCTAGGCTGCGATCTTTACAGGAGCAGATTGCCAGATCTTTTCTTTTGTGGAGCAGCTGATGGGTTCGAAGCACTGACGTTTCAGTTAGCAGTCGAGTGCTTAACCGTTGCGCCACCAGGCCTCCTTTGTCTTTTCATAAACCTGCTTACTGCTTTTCCTTATAGGTATTTCTTTAGCATCAGAAAATTGACTGTGGGTGGTAAAGGGGTGTTTTAAATGCTTAACAATGACTCAAAGATAAAGAAAGAGATCATTTATTCTAGTCCGTAATCTGTTCTTAGTGAAGCGCCTAACAGCTCCGTGTTGTGACCCACCTCACAGCCCTTCCCTCCATCTTGAAGGTCACACTGTCCTTGCTGTGGTTGAGTTCCAGATACTGCTCGCACCTAGCATGCTCCACCCCAGGGACAGACGTGCAAAGCAGCCGGCGGCAGCAGCAGGAACAGGGTTTTTCTGCTGCTGACTGCCTCCGCCTCTTGCCCGTCCCTCCTCTCCTCTGGCCTGGGGTCTGGGGTCCTAGGTATTACAAGTTGTTTGTTCTGGTTGTAAATGTGGGAATACTCAGGAATCTTTACAGCTTCAACTCCATGGAGCCTAGGACGGACTCAAACATTCAATCAGCCCTTAAAAATATTAACCAGCTCACAAACCTTTCAGTGGCCTTTCCCACATTATTGATTTCTCAGTGAAAAGGCAGTGTAAGACAGGTCACAGCGCAGCAGAGAGGCTTTGCGGTACGTGGAGCCCAGAAGGTCACTCAGAGCACTGTCTATGCCATGGCCTTCGGGTGGCTGGCTGGCTCTTGGTAAAAGGTCCTGAGTCTGCACCCTGGGGACTCTTCTCCCACTCCTTCCCCCACTCCTAGCCTGGCCTGGCCACTGAGGTTATTCCACTCAGTTTCAGAATCAAAATTTTAAATGTTTGTCCAAATGTTCCCTTGCTCCAGTTTTGTTTCTTTTTCACTTTCATCCAGTCAGGATGAAAACTGCTGTGTTGTCAGTTCTACACAGATGCCAAGTGCCTTGGCTAGGGGCCACGGGCCGGTTCCTGGCCCAGGAGATAGGAGACAGTCTGGGGCAAGAGGAGGGGGTAGGCCTGGCCAAGGTACCATCAGACTCTAAAACAGGCCCTGCTATTAGTGAGGGTGCTGCCGTTTCAGACTTCAAAGTCTCAATCATTCCCTTGAAACAGAGCCCCTCTTGGTGCCAAAGTTCAGGGAAAAATTACTCCTCAGTTCACCCGTCACTGCTGGCAGAAACCTGGGGCCTGAAGAGTGCCTGCTACAGCCTCCAAAACCAAGAGCCCTGGTACCCACTAAGTGCCAGGGAGGATAGTGGAAGAAGTGCTTCTCAAGCTTGCCTTCCAAAGGGCCTCCCATGAGGAAGAGAAGGTGGGCATATTTCCCGGGCACCTGAGAAGCAAAGCACCAAGCAGCCTGGCCAAAGCACCATATTTCTTTGAAGGTTCACATTTTGCCGTGAAAGATCACATCAGTTCCTCTTTCTGCTTCATAAAATGTGAACACCTCTTTAAATATAAAATTAACATATTTCTCTTGTCCTTGAGTAAATAAAGTTCCACATGTATGTTGTAATTTTAAATAAACCCCAAACCAAACTCATTGCTGTTGAGTCGATTCCAACTCATAGCGACCCTATAGGACAGAGTAGAACTGCCGCAGAATTTTCAAGGAGTGGCTGGTGGATTCGAACTGCTGACCTTTTGGTTAGCAGATGTAACTCTTAACTACTATGCCACTAGGATTTCCTAAATAACCCTCAGGAGAACCCAAATCCCACTTTAAGAAATACCAATCATGCTTATAGTAAAAGACTACTCCAAGGTCTGGCATTCGTGAGGTTTTTGAGTTTGGGAAAGTTTCTAAATTGTGTTAGGCTTCAGTTTCCTCATCTGTAAAATAAGGATACTACAGCACTGGTTTTTTTTTTTTTTAATACCATATTTTTACACAAATAATGTGCCCCTTCTATGTTTGTTTGTCGTCTGTGCCCTCCCCTCACGAGGTACTTGAAATTTCCCCAAGGGCTTAAGAACATATAACATTGGAGAAGGTGATCTTCAGCCAATGCTTGTGTTGACTCAACAGCCTCCAGTTGGGCTTTCCAACTCTGACCCAAGTCTAATGGATGTATCAGAAAATTCCACGGATTGCTATTACTTGCACTGAAAAGCTCTCGGGCACTTGAAACAAGACATGGCCCGTGTAGATAGCTTTACTCCCTGGTGGGTGTTACGATCACCATTTATTGATGAGGCAACAGAGGCTGTAAAAAATTGTCAGTGATCATAAAACGAGTTGGTGGTGGAGCCAAGAATGGAGGCCAAGTCCGCCCGGCCCCAATATCCACACGCTGTCCACTAGCTGTCTACTGGAGGGAGTATTATGGAGGCAGGTGAAAGGGGCCCTGGCCTCCAGCCTTGGCTCCAGGATGTTCTACAGACACACTTGATAACTTTGGTTTGAGGTGGTCAGTGGTGCGCCATTAATGAGAAGTGAAACTCACAAAAACCAAACCTCTTGTCTTCAGTTTACTTCTTTATTTGAACATCAAATAGGTTGAGAAAATTGCTTACAGGTGCTTGAGCAACCCACTGGATTCTTGTACTTTTTTTGTAAGGTGCAAAAGAGGTTTACAAGTGTGTTTCATTAAACAAAGCAAAGCTGCAACAGAAACGGAATCACAGCAATAATAGTAGGCGTCAGCAGAAGGGCACGTTAATCCATCAAACACAATTTGGCGTTGCGGCCTTTTCCCATAAAACAAGAGCTCTACACTGAAGAATATGTAGTGCACGAAAGGCATTGCTTATAAGCTGTGAGAGAACATACACTGGCATAATGTCACTTATTAATTCAAGTCTCTATGTAATTAACGACCTCTCTGTGAATGCAAAGGGGTCCGTGTCTCAGGCACCTGCTTATGGGACTGTATGTTGTTTCCGGGGTGCACAGCTCTGTACAAACACACTTAGGATGGTTTTGGAACACAGCAACATTTACACATTCAAAAAATTCAGGCACGTTTGGATGCAAAAAAAAAAAGAATAGAATTTTTTCCTTAAATCTCTCAAAGACAGTGCAAAATTGAAGTGCCATAATAGAGGCAGCAATTACTTAGAAAACAATTTTAAATGACTTCAAAAGAGGCCGCACTTTAATTCAAATGGAAAGGAAATGCAGTTAGAAAAAGCATAATCACACTAATGAATAGATGGATATTTGGGACCATAGTTGAATTCATTTGCCCCAGCAGAGAGTAAGTTTTCAGGGAGTTAATGTAGGAAGGATGCAGTGAAATCTGGATCAACTTCCCGAGACTTTCACCAAAGAAATCATGGTTGCCTTATAAGCTACTGTATTTACTACTGACCATTCGAAATGATTAGTTCCCCCCAAGCAGATTTGCTGGTGAATATTTTTATTAGACATTACTGCAGTCCTGGTGATCGTTCCCCGCATCCACTGTCCACCGTGGAGTTGGAAAGGATGAACAGGAAGGGATTTAGAATCAGTTTCCTTTAGGGGTGCTTAAAACCAATGGCCTCAGTCAATGACCATTTCCACGTGAAGACACCTTAGTGTGATCAAAAGTAAGTTATCAGTAAGTCCCTTATTTGTTCAAAAGGGCTTGGGGTGTGGCATGGTAAAACATACTTGCAAGGGTATTAGGGAAATCTAATTAGAGACTGCACTTCCTTGGGGTCTGGATTTTACATCCTACATAGGGTCTTCTCTTTGGATGACCTAGCTTCTCTTTTTGCTGCATGATAGCATTACAAAGTCATTACAGCAAGCGTAGAGCTAGGCAACAGTTAAAATAAACACAGACCATAGAGCTATTCCTTGAACTGTACTGCTGGTGGCATTCTTTCTTCCCTAGAACCCAAGGCACCATTTTAGAAAAGGCTGTTAATTAGAGCTAGTTATTTGTGGCTTACGGCACAGAAGTGGAATACTGAGCCCTGCTGCATACATCAGGCGTCAGTATTGATCTGTCTTAAAATACTTTCAATAGTCTTATTACTATATTTCACATTCTCCAAGTCCCTGAACCTACTTTCCCACCCTACTCCCACCCCCTAGGTGGATCAATCATGTCTTTCGAAACTTACATTGCCTCGGAGTGGGGAAAACCCACAAGCAATAGTCCTCCAGTGTATGCCCTCTACCCAATAGTAACATCAGCTGGAACATATCAGCTGTCCATTAGTGGCACTTCACATAAGAATAAGAAGAGAATTCTAAAATGATTTGAGACCTCTGGGCTAACATTCCAGCCGCTTGATAACCTCTGCCCATTTCAAATGTAGTAGTATCTTAACATGAATACAAACACATTAAATGAAGAATTACATTGGTAAAACCCTCCACTGTACGACTGTTTGGATTTAGCTGGTATTACATCACCTATAGTCCTAAAGTTTTTTTTTTTGTTGTTTTTATTTTTTTTTAAAAGAAAACCTAAGTATAAACATTAAAAAGAACCCACTGACCCTTTGGCTATTCTCCAAAAATATTACTACTGATATTTTGGTAAAAGCGAAATTAGCTGCCCTGAATAATTTTCCTTTTCAGGCATAATCTCTGCTATAGAAGATTGTCTATCATTCGATATCCAACAATAGGCATCTGGATTAGTGCTATTTTGTCTACTGTGGATATAAAAGTTGATATGAAATGTGATCTTCATTTAAATGAACAATCACCAGGCCTTAGGCATCAATGACTGCATACATGACAAGGTAGCTTGAAAAGTATATAAAAGAAGTAAATATCTCGTTTGTTTGTTAGTTGGTGTTGCATCTTAACCTACTCAAATTAAATCCAGAACAGAATTACTACATTCAATTGTCTGATAAACAAGCAATGCAACTTCAAAAAACTATATATTATAACTATATAAGGAAGGTGCTTCTCGAACAAGACAACAAAAGAATTATGTTCTAAACATACTCTTAATGCAGATACATAAAATTGCCCCCCAAATGTAGGTGCACAGATATGAAACCCCCCCGCCTCCTTTTTTTAATTGCCCGCCCAGTTTCTCGGTTCTTTGGTGCTCACTTATTGAGCGATCGGAATTGAATGAGATCCACTTTTTTTTGGAACAGGGATCCCCGGAGAAGCCCTAGCAGCTCATCTGGATTGTTGGGTTTGGATTATAGACAATGAGGTCATGGAGAAACCACACTTTGTTTTTAGCTGAGAAAAGACAATGAGCCCCAGTTTGCTCTAGAGAAGCAAAGGCCCGGAGAAGGGGCCCTGTGGCTGGGGCAAGCCTTTCTTTTTTAGCCCATAAGTCAAACGATCCCTGAGGCTCCCTGCTGGTCTCACTGCCTGGGCCTATGACATTAAGGACATGAACTCGGGGTGGGTAGGGGGGTATTTTCTTCCCAGGGCCAAACCCCGATTTTAAGCTCCAACACCCAAGGGCATGTGAGGAGGGAGCGCTCCTGACCCTGCCTCATCCACGGTCCCCCCTTACCCCTCAGCGTGCCACGGGCATGCAGGAATGTAGCCGTCTACTGCTGCTCTTTCCGACCAGGGCCAGTTCAGCAATGAAGCAGAAGCAAACACCTTGGAGATGCCAGAGCCACTCCCAGTGCACATGTGAGCTCTGCTCACAAGGCGGCCTGAGCCTCACAGTTTCACCCAGTTTCTACCCTGATTTCATTCTCGTTCCTTAGTACTTTCACTAGTCAGCCCAGTGCCCCAGTATTAAAGCCTCACCAGGGTGCCCGCTCATTTAAACTGCCCTTGGTTGCACGCAGGGGCACTATATGTGACTAATTCCTTTCTAAGTCACCGGTCCACCCTGACAAGCCAAGCAGAGCACCCTCTGCTGGTAACTGTGAGACAACACCAGTACAGATCCTGAAGCCGATTCTACTGCGCGTCCTGGGGGGAGAAGACTTTCTTTAAAAAAAGAAAAATTTATCCCCGATATAGGGCGACGGGTATATGTGGAGGTGACCTAACTGGGATCAACTTGCTGTTTTCCACAGAGCCATGGGAAGCAAGAATTAACCAGAGCCCACAGCCTGTGCTTCGTGCTCTCAAAAGCCAATGGGAGAGTGTTCAGCAAGGCTGAAGGTGTGTTGTATTAAGTTGACATAGTTGGACAATTAGGGCATCTTACATCCCTGTGTGCATCTTGTATTCCTATAGGGGAAATGAACAATCACTGAGTATTCTGCTACAGCCATGCAAAAGGGCACAAGCTTCAAGGTATTACTTTAATAAAATGATACGTTACTATAGGAACACAAGAGGATGAAACTTTGACCTCGCTTTCTCCAAGTCAGCAAAAAAAGAGCTGCTTTAAATTCTTTCCTGTGCGTAGGCTTCGAACCATTAAAAAGTGCTTCACAGAGGTGAAAGGTCCACCTC
Organism: Loxodonta africana; assembly: GCF_030014295.1. Classification (NCBI taxonomy): domain Eukaryota; kingdom Metazoa; phylum Chordata; class Mammalia; order Proboscidea; family Elephantidae; genus Loxodonta; species Loxodonta africana. Next base: position 221,692,561 of record NC_087342.1, on the reverse strand, counting down.
TCCAGGCCTGAGTCTCAACAAGTAGCTTAAATGCACAAAGTCATCTGAGCCCCAGCTTTTAGACTGAGTCTTAGTAATCGAGCAAAGGGGTCAGGAGGCTGTTACCAAGTCTTTAGCCCCGGAATCCCTTTGGCTGTTCCCAATGGAAGCTGTGCCACTAAGAACCGAACAAGCAATGAATGGCCACTCGTCAGAGAAAACTACTGTGCTGGAGGCATGCCAGAGTGGAAGGAGAGACAGAATTCCGCTGAAGTGATGCGTGAAGTGGGAGAAGGCTGCAGGGATTCTCAGAACCTTGGGGGACCTGGGCGTTCTCACAGAGTGGTGGGCAAACTTTCTGCCTCCCCAGTGATGTAATAGGGTTGCATGGAATGCGATGAAGTGGAACCCATGGTAGCCAGCTGGTTCTGGTTGGTCTCCTCCATGGGGGCGCCCCCACGGTTGGTCGGGGCATGCAGCCGGTGAGCATCCAGCATCTCCAACAGCAGGTCGTACAGAGGCACCACGTTCTTGCACTTCATGCTGTAGAGATGCTCCATGCCTTTGTTACTGTGGGTTGGAAGACAAGAGAGTACCACTTTAGGATGGCCGAAGCTCCTAGGAAGTGGAAATTAGAAAAATCTGACGCTTTTGTGCAATTTCTCTTCTTATTTAAAGAGCCATTTTAAGACTGCTTCCCAGGAGGATAAACAGTCCCCAGGGATCCCATGGCTTCCAGCCTAGGACTTATCTCAGATGATGCAAACCATTTGCACTTGACTACTAACCTGAAGGTTGGCAGTTGGAACCCACCCAGAGGTCCTGCAGAAGAAAAGCCTGGCGATCTGTTTATGTTAAGATTACATCCAAGAAAACCCTTTGGTGCAGTTCTACTCTGTAGCACATGGGGTCACCGTGAGTCCAAATCAATTTGATGGTCCTGGGTTTGTCTTTTCTTATGTTTACAAGGGCAGTCTCACACTTGAAAGCACATGCTCTCTCTAGCCAGCTTCCAAGTATCTGCTGTACAGGTAAATTCCCTTCCACTCTCTCAAATGAGAGCCTAATTTGCTCTACCACCATTGCATCTTAAAAGAGAACAGAAGAGACACACAGTCAAGTAGGAATGAGTGTTTTAAATGTTTAAGTCCATCCGAACCACACCCTTGCTTGAAATCCTCCAGTGGCTAAATTTCTCTCCAGGCTCTGTTGTTGTGTGCTGTTGAATTGATTCTGACTGATAGCAAACCTATAGGATAGAACAAATTGTCCCGTGGGGTTTCCTAGGCTGTAATCTTTATGGGAGCAAGTTGCCAGGTCTCTCACCTGTTGCGCGGAGCAGGTGTTGGTTCAAACAACCAACTACTTCACCATTGTACCACCAGGGCTCCTCTCTCCAGGCTCTACAAGGTCCAAATGACCGCACGTCTCTCACCTCTCAGACCTCGTCCCACCTCTCGCCCCTAACTCACTCTCTTTAGCCACAGTGGATTTTGTGCTGTCCCTGGCAAAAACGAGGCTCCTCCCAGATTTGGGGTTTTTGTATTTACTGTTCCTTCTGCCTGGAGGGCAATTCCTCCTAGATCTTCAATGCCACCTCCTCTGAAAGGCCTTCCTGCTACCCCAGAATGACAGCAGCCTCGAGCCCCTGCAGCCGCAGCCCCTCTTTGACATTATTCTGTTCTCCTGACAGCACTTAGCACAACCTGAAACTCTCCCACATATCTACGTATCTACCTCTCTATTTATTCATTAATTTATGTTTGTTCCCTTCCTCTACCCACCCCCCCCCCGCCCCACACACACACCAAAACACACAATGCAAGCTAAGGCCAGAAGGGGCGGGGATTTCCCCATCCTGCTGTCAACTGTGGGAGTCCCTGGTGGAGCAAAGGTTAAGGACCACTAACAGAAAGGAGGTCTGATCCACCTAGAGGCACCCTGGAAGAAAGACCTGGTGATATACTTCTAAATAAAAACTCAGCCATTGAAAACCCGTTGGAGCAGAATTCTGCTATGACGCACATGGAGTCACCAGGAGTCGGAATCAACTTGATGGCAACTGGTTTACAGGGTCCTCTACTGTAGGCTCAGAACAGCCACCAAAACTTCATAAATGTGCTGAGAAACTGTGGGACGGATGGGCCCAGGTAAAGGCAGGTAGATGGCATTTCTCCTCTGACTACTCTCCTCCTCTGTCCTCCTCCACCAACTTTGACTCTACTCTGTCCCCACCGCATCACCAGGAAAAAAAAAGAAAAGAACTAATCTCTAGCTTGAAATTCTTCCAAAAGAAAGATGTGTCATGAGCAGGCAGGGCCAAAAGAATGTCCTAGAAAATACGTGTATTTTTAGTAGGGGAAAAGTCAGCACAAGTTGGAGATGTGCTATTAAAACGCAGTATCAAAGCTATTCAGGCCCTACAACACAACCTAAATTACATTTCTAAGCAGTATTTTTGGCTTCTGTTTGTATTTAAAATGCTGTTAACATTAAACATCTTCTGGATCTGCTACTGTTGTCCTAGTACAAACTAATGAATCATATTTACAGTCAGACAAAATCTGGAGTCAGATTTGCTGAATAACAACATATGGCTGGAGCAAGGCTTAACCAAATAGAGTTCTGTGATTTAGATGGGCTGTAATAAGGCACCAAAATGTTATTGTGTGTGTGTGTGTGCGCGCGCATGCGGGGGTCGGGAGCATGCTCAAAGCTCTCAACAGAACTGCAGCCTCTCTGCAGCCTCTCAACCAATTCCAACAGACACTGGCAGAGTTCTCGCGCTACTGTTGCCCTTGGCTATCAGGGTCAGCAAAGTCAGCAAGGGCTGTGTGTTCAGTGCAGATATACTAAAAAAAAGTATTAACTAATTAAGCTTGCTAATGCTGAAAAGCAGTTAATGGATTTGAAAATCCAGCAGTTCCTTTTCCTACCCACAAATAAAAACATCCCTCTGCAAGGTATAGTTTCTACACCACGATTGAGATTCCTACCTGAGGGTAAAAGCTAGTAAGTTTTCTTCAAGGTAAGGTTATTTGGCTGAGCCGGTGAACCTGGCAGAGGATACGTTATTCTGGTCCATTCCCCATGCCCCGTCTGTGGCATTCACCCAAAGAAGCAGATAGGAAAGGGTTGGAACAGGTCTTCAGAGTGCAGCCACCTAACCCACCTGCCCAATATGAGTCCTTTGTTTCCCAGGAATTCCTGAGGACTCCCTGGGAACACAGATTGCAACTACTTTCTCCCAACTTTGCAAACTCGGAGCCATGCCTTGTGAATTTCAAGTTCACAGGGCAGGGAGAAACCTCAAAAGTCATTTGTTCATTCATGCTTTCTCACTCATTCAGTAATAACGTTGTGAACACTTACTGAACGTAAGACTTCATATATGGCACTGTCGGGGATACAAAGAAAAAAGAAGCATTTATTTTCTCGAGAAGATAACAATTTGCAAGGTTGTCGTCCAAAAGGTGGCACTGGGAATCTTAGGGGATAAACTTCTTACCAGTTAAAAAATTATCTAATCCTCCCCTGTTGAGACACCTTGGGCCTTTCCTCAAAGCCACTAAGGAAAGGAATCTCTTTCATTCTTAGGGTCCTGGTGTAAGTCACATAGACTTTGTCATCCATGGCTACCTGTCCCTCTCCTGCCATCACTTCACCTCATTGTTATAGGGTTTCTAGAGTCTGCAATAAAGAACCCCCACTCTCCCCATCTCTTTCCTGCACACTGAGTTCTGCTCATGGGTGTGGTATCCACTAAGCCCCTACCAACCAAACTGCATGACTACTCAGAATGGAGCTGAGGCCACTTTCATCCTGGCATAAACCAACCAAACCAAACCTGTTGCCGTCTAGTCAATTCGGACCCATAGCAACCCTATAGGACAGTGTAGAGCTGCCCCATAGGGTTTCCAAGGAGCAGCTGGTGGATTCGAACTGCCCACCTTCAGGTTAGCAACCGGATGCATAACCACTGCTCCACCAGGGCTCCTCATCTTGGCATAGAAAAGCTCTCTCTCTTCTGTTGATGCCCCTCCTTGTCTCCTATAGAAAATATGTATTGAGCACGTACTGTACAGATGCTGATGCCAGGCGCTGTGCTAGGTGGTGTTGGGCACACAGAGTAAGCAAGACAGATGGCCGTGCCTGCCTCAGATAGCTTCCAGGCTCATGGGCAATAACAATAGGAAAGACCAGAGTATAACTCCCAACTATGTTTTAGGGGGTCAGGATATGTCTCCTGCAAAGAGTGACACCTAAGCTATGACATGCACCCCTCTGTCATGCACCCATAGTCTTTGGCTTTGGACTCCACCATATGACTTTTTGGCCAATGGAATGCCAGTAGACATGACTCAACCAGAGGATGAAAATGCACCTGCCCGAACGGGACTGCTCTCCTGTGCCTCTGCCTTGGCTGAGAGAAGAACGTGTCCCAGCTCATCTGCTGGGAATGAGGAGGATAAGAGACACGTGGGGCAAAGTCACCAGGCCAACCTGCAGGCCTGTAGCTTGAAGCAGAGTCTCCCAGCTATGCCAACCCTCAATCAGCTGACCCACAGATGTGAGTGAGCCCAGCTGAGAAACAAAGCTGTCCAGCCAGTCTACAGCCTGAAGAAGAGCCTCCCAGATGACTCACTGAAAAATTCGTTATGGCTAGTGCCTAGACTACAAGGGAGTCCTGGACTGCTAAGGAGGAACTGGATCCCAAGGAGTAATACAAGTAGGATAAAGGATCAATACTTTTATCTAAAAGCAATGGGAAGTCATTTAAGGGTTTCAAGCAAGGGAATAACACGATCTGATTTGGTTTTAGAATGGCTATATTGTAAAGAATGGATTAGGAAGGCTCAAGGTTGACAGCATGATGGCTTCCACTTTGAAAGTCTGGGAGAAAGTGATTGTAATCTCTGTTCTTGAGGAATCCCTGGAAATAGACCAAGGACTCACACTGAGTAGGCAGGGTAGGTGGCTGCGCTCTGAGGACACGCTTTCAATCCTTTCCCAGCTATTACTTTTGATGCAGGGAATGGACCAGAATAACAACACAGCCTCTGCCAGGCTTCCTAGCTCAACAAGTAACCTTGTCTTGAAGAAAACTTACTGGCTTTTACCCTCAGCTAGGAATTTCTGGTGCAGAAATCCAGCAGGAAATGATGGTGCCTTAGGCTACGGCAATGGCAAAGGGGGTGACAAGATGAGTCAAAGAGGGATAGAGGGGTCAATGTTGACTGTCCAGGAAACACCTGGCCTGGGAGGCTCTTGTTTAGGATTGCCAAGTGTAAGTAGGGAGAGTGTGATGCAGGAATGATGATACATGTGGCCAGCATGAGTGTGGCACAGGAATGACGATGTATGTGGCCACTTTGAGTGTGATCCAGGAATGACAACGTACATGGCCAGAGTGAATGTGACGCAGGAATGAGACATGTGGCCAGCGTGAGTGTGATGCAGGAATGACAATGTACGTGGCCAGTGTGAATGTGATGCAGGAATAACAACGTACGTGGCCAGAGTGAGCGTGATGCAGGAATGAGGACATACGTGGCCAGAGTGAGTGTGATGCAGGAATGAGGACATATGTGGCCAGTGTGAGTGTGAAGCAGGAATGACGATGTATGTGGCCAGAGTGAATGCGATGTAGGAATGACGATGTACGTGGCCAGTGTGCGTGTGATGCAGGAATAACAACGTACATGGCCAGGGTGAGTGTGAAGCAGGAATGACGATGTACGTGGCCAGAGTGAATGTGATGCAGGAATGAGGACATGCGTGGCCAGTGTGAGTGTGATGCAGGAATGAGGACATACGTGGCCAGTGTGAGTGTGATGCAGGAATGAGGACATATGTGGCCACTGTGAGTGTGAAGCAGGAATGACAATGTACGTGGCCCGTGTGAGTGTGATGCAGTAATGATAATGTATGTGGCCAGTGTGAGTGTGATGCAGGAATAACAACGTACGTGGCCAGAGTGAGTGTGATGCAGGAATGAGGACATACGTGGCCAGTGTGAGCATGAAGCAGGAATGACGATGTATGCGGCCAGAGTGAATGTGATGCAGGAATGACGATGTATGTGGCCAGTATGAGTGTGATGCAGGAATAACAACGTACGTGGCCAGAGTGAGTGTGAAGCAGGAATGACGATGTATGTGGCCACAGTGAATGTGATGCAGGAATGAGGACATGAGTGGCCAGTGTGAGTGTGATGCAGGAATGAGGACATACGTGGCCAGTGTGTGAAGCAGGAATGACGATGTATGTGGCCAGTGTGAGTGTGATGCAGGAATGACAATGTACGTGGCCAGTGTGAGTGTGATGCAGGAATGAGGACATATGTGGCCAGTGTGAGTGTGATGCAGGAATGATGATGTATGTGGCCAGTGTGAGTGTGATGCAGGAATAACAACGTATGTGGCCAGAGTGAGTGTGATGCAGGAAGGAGGACATACGTGGCCAGAGTGAGTGTAAAGCAGGAATGACAATGTATGTGGCCAGAGTGAATGTGATACAGGAATGAGGACATACGTGGCCAGTGTGAATGTGAGGCAGGAATGGCAATATATGTGGCCAGAGTGAATGTGATGCCAGAATGAGGACATGTGTGGTCAGCTGAAGTGTGATGCAGGAATGAGGACATATGTGGCCAGCAGGAGTGTGATGGAGGAATGACAACATAAAAGCCAGGGCCACCAAATGATGGGTGTGCTCACACTCTTCCCTTGACTGGGGTGGGACAAAGTGAATGAGCAAATATTGCCCCCCACCCACCTGCACGCCTCACACTCTTCCCACTCTGACAGGGCTTTGCACATGCTTCTAACTGAGTGCGCCTCTGGCTCTGTCTGTGAGCCTTCTCTGACATCTGCCCGTGGCCCAGTGAGAACCCATGCCTCCTGTCTCTGCCCTCCCCTGGCATTTATTTAAGCTCGTTGTGGGCCAGGAACTCCTCCCCGTGAGTCGGTCGCCCCCAGCAGCGCTCCCTGGCCGAGCTGTGTGTTCGGGCGACCCGCTTTCTTTAGGCCCATCCTCCAGGGAGTCCGGGGTGCCTCACCTCATGTGCCTGATATGGGAGAGAATGAGAAGGAGCTGGGCCAGGCGCCGGTGCTGCTGCTGCAGACTGAGGCCTGCTTTGGCCATCAGGTGGATCAAGGTGTCTGTGATCTTGTCCAGCACACGGTGGATGTGGTCCTTCTCTTCCAGAGACTTCAGAGTGCTGGACAGAAATGTGTACACCCCTGAATGCAGAGAGAGACAGCGAGTGAGAAACTCCAGAGAATGAGGTCTAAGAGACTCAGTGTGTGCGTGGGACCAACAATGATGTGATAAAATGCCCTTCTGTCAGCACAGCAGTATGGACTTTCAGGGCCCATTTGAAACCACACAACTATTTAAAAATTCCTAATAAGTATACAGATCTGCCACCACCCATCTGTCAGTTTGTCATACTGTGATGGCTTGCGTGTTGCTATGATACGGGAAGCTATGCCACTGGTATTTCAAACACCAGCAGAGTCACTCATGGTGGACAAATTTCACTGAAGCTTCCAGACTGAGATAGACTAGGAAGAAAAGCCTGGTGATCTACTTCTGAAAATAAGTCAATAAAAACCCTAAAGATCACAACAAAATAATGTCTGATATAGTGCTGAGAAAGATGAGCCCCCTAGGTTGGAAGGTGCTGAAACGTCTCAGGATCATGAAGGTGGAGCAGGACTGGGCAACATTTCATTCTGTTGCACATGGGGTCGCCAAGAGGCGGAGCCAATTTAACAGTAACTAAGAACATAACGCATCTGAGAGTACAGAGAGACCAATGTGGGCCTCTGTGTGTGAGCCTATTTCCAGGACTTTCCAGCAAGATTCTCATAAAAGGGACTGCTGGCCTCGGGGCCGTAACAGTAATAGGAGCCAGCCCTTTTCTAGCAGGTAGGACACCCACACGATCTCCCCATTCAGCACTGGTGACAACCCTTTGCGGCAGGCACTATGATTCCTTTCTCAATCAAGAAACTGAAGTGTGGAGTGATTCATCAGCCGGCTAAGATAACTTGGACAGTAAGCAGCAGAGCTTATGAAGTACCCTGGCTGCTGACTCCAAACCCTGCCATTCATTATAATGGAGGGACTCCAGGAGACACTGCCAAGCTCTCAGTGAGATTCACAGACAAGGCGATAAGTGATTTCAAAGTGATTGAAAGGTCATTTTTCCAGGTAGGATTTGGTTTACTTTTAAGTTTCAGGTGAGGTTTGGGGCCTCAACACATTTCAGCCTCAGTGTAAAGGTATATGACCAGGGTGGTACAGAGGCCTGTGGGTGGGCACTGCTCTTATTCATGGCCAGGCAGGTTTTTCTCTCCTACCCTCTTCTGGTAAGAGATCCTGCTCTCTCAGCCACAGGCTGACTCATCACCGGTGCCTAGACAGTCATGGCACTTGGGACAGCAGTGGTCCCAGCTAGCCAGTCACAGTCTATTTCTGGGATTGTATACGGAAGTTGTGAGAGAGAAATTCTTTCCTCTAGGGTTGCTATGGAAACCCTGGTGGCATCGTGGTTAACAGCTACAGCTGCTAACCAAAGGGTTGGCTGTTCAAATCCACCAGGGGCTCCTTAGCAACTGTATGGGTCAGTTCTACTGTGTTCTATAGGGTCGCTATGAGTCGGAATCGATTTGACTGCAAAGGTTTGTTTTTTTTTTCTGTTTTGGGGGGGTTGCTAAGCTGGGAGGATGAGAATATGGGGCTCTCACCTGCCATCTTCTCAGCACATGAAGCTCACGTCTGCAGGAAGGAGCCAAAAGAGAAAGAGAGGGGAAGAGAAAAAGAGAGAGATAGTGACAGAGAAAATGGAGAAGAAGAGAAAGTGAGAGAACAGGAGACAGAAAGAGAGTGAGAGAGCAGTGAAACAAGAGAAAAATAGAGGGAGAAAAACAGATGGAGAAAGAGTGAGAGAGAAAGTAAGAAACCAAGAGAAAGCTGAACAAGAGAGACAGGAAGAGAGAGGGAGAGGGCAGCAGAGAGAGAGATTTGGCAACACCAGTCAGGAGGTCCTGGTTCTTACATGTTTCCATTTGACCTTTGAGTTTTCATAGTACCCTTCCTAACACATGAATTAATAGATTCCCTTTTTGCTTAAAATAGCAACTAACAACTGAAACAATTCTGACACTTAGAATAAGTTGAGTTCAGCCCAAGAACTGGAGGCAGGTGAGTGATCAAAATGGACAAGTACTGACAGCCAGGAGGGTAAGGTGGATCAGTCTTGTCCTGGGACCACAAGGATAGATTTTTTTTTTAATCACGCGAACACTCCAGAAATAGGTCCCATCCTGCCCACTGCCACTGTCTGGCCATGAGCAGATGATGGTAGTTTTCTCCAGATGATGCGTAGTTAGCAACAGCTCTCAGGTCTTACCTCTGTGCAGCACACCATCCACCTCATAAAGATATTTCTTCTCCCCCTCCTGCTCTCTCCCGAGCACCTTCAAGTTAAAGGTTCCCAAGTTTACTAGTCCCCATCTTTGTACTAGCACGTGGGATGAGTGAGTACTCACAGAGCAGCCTGGAGGCTGGGTATGGGGAAGATACCTACAGTGAGGAATTCATAGTAAGCAGAGTTGTAATTGCTCAGAATGGAAAATGGCTAAGGTTTAAAACAAACAGACCAAACAACAACGACAACAAAACCAGAATGGCCAAGAGCTTGGCTTGTATGTATTTGGATAGAATAATGAGCTTTTGATACCCAGATGTGCTTTAATTCAAAGCAAACAGAGCCCAGAATGAGTAAGCACTAGGCAAGCAGTGGGATAAAGAAATCGCTGGACTATTTCACTTGTGTTCCACAGAGGCTGTGGATAGCGAAAGAATGTGTCCATCAGAAAAACGGTCAACGGTTCAGTGCCTAGGGTTGGCCTGGAGGTAGGGAAGGGTGGGAGGGTGTGTACTGGTGGGTTGGGGGCTAAGGGCGGGCTCTACTGAGCGCCCCACTGCCCCTGCCTCTCACCCTCCTCCCTGCTGTCACACCTTCTACCCTCCCATCTCTCAGAGGCCCTGCATCTGGCTAGAGATCTGGGAACCTGCCCAGGCCACAGAGCTAAGTTAGTCCAACTTGAATGATGCATTTTCTACCAATTTCCCTTTTTTTGTTGCCACCCAGGATGTTGGCCTCATTCACCAATGATCCCCTTCTAGTTCAAGGAAACCACAGACTCAAGGAGCAAAAAGCTTAACTACCCCTGCCTGGGAAGGGGACACTTTCACTTGTTCTTACTGGTTTGCAAAAATCCTAAGGGCTAGCACTTCACAACGCTCTTTCCAACGCAGGTAAGCCTTGGTGCTGAAACTCCGGGGTATAAAGCTTTCTCTTGGGCATGCACACACATGCACAGATTCAGCATGAGTTTACTGAGAGCCTACTATGCCCACACACTATGCCATGTGATAAGGAGCCAAAGCCTTATTTTCTTTTAAGTGTCCGTGTTTTAAGAGTGCAGTTGCCTGTGGAGAGAGAATTTTCTCACCGCGAACACTCAGGATGCCTGTTTTTCTAGTCCTGTCTTGGCACCGATACAGTTTATCATCTCATCTTCATCGGCAGATGCTTCCTCAGTATCCAAATATATTTAAAAATAAGATCCAGTCCTGTTGAAACACCAATAATTGACAACAGCGGCCACCATCCTTTTGGGCTTTTCTGGCAGAACTCTGTCCTTGTTTGCTGCCTATTGCCTCTAAGGGGCCATTTGAGAGAAACAACAAATCCAAATTCCCAGAATGCTTCAAGGTGCTCTGGCAAGCACTGTTCATGAGCAAGAGCAAAATCAGGGATGCTGGTAGCTCCTATATCCCAGGTGGTCTCTGCCACCCTGGATGGCTGCACCCCTGTTTCCAGCAGCAGCACAGAGCCAGTGAGTAGACAGTGAAGGCCTTTAGAAACAGTCTTGCAACAAGGCAGGCTTTTGCAACTCTGAAGGCTGCTCCAGTTCCCAAAGATGGAAAAAAACAATCTGCATGTCATTATCCAGTCCTGAAGTACTGTTGGCAAGTCTGAATATATTCTGAATATTACAGCCAGCGCTGTAAGATTTAGGAATAGGCCGTGGGAGTCTGGTGGTGGAAAAGAGCCAGGAGCAAAACCCCACGGACATGCCCATAGGTGAGATCTCAATTCAAGCCATCTCGCTCTCTTGCTCTAACTCTTGATTCTTCTTGGCTTCACCTCTCTCTCTCATTCCATTTGGACACAACTCTCTCTTTTTTTCCTCTCCACCCTACAGGCACTTTTCCAGATAATGGTGTCTCCCGGAAGCCGCAGGAATGTGGGCATGTTCACATATGCTCACATATGCGTGTGGCCAAGCCCGGGCATGTCCTGGCATTGGCCTCCACTGGGAAGGGCGGCGAGGGGGTGGTATCTAACTGCTTCTAGGAGTGAGGAAAGCCAATTCCCATAGCTTAGTGTATGACTGAGGACAAATTCTTCAAGCAAGGCCACTTTTTTTTTCCCCCCAAAGTAAGACTGAGACGGTAGACAAACCCTGGGAGAGTCCTTCAGTCTATGGCAGCTTCAACAAAAAAAGTGGAATGATTCAAAGGAAAAAGATAGTGATGCAAACTCATGAAGTCCACAGCTGTAAGCAGTCTGGGCTAGAAAGCTGCCACTGACTGGATCAGAAGGAACTTGCTGTGCTCACAGAGGGCCCAGCGTGGCCAGTGATGAATCAGCAGATCAGCCTCTCGGACTCTCTGCTGGGAATTGCTTCCACATCCAAATAGCCTGTTTGCTCAGAACTGCCTTGCAGGCTGATGGGTTGATGAGCACCATGTTTGCTTTGTGCTTCACCTATGAGTGTTGTTCTTACCGATGATGGTACTGTCCTTTATGGAATACTTGGAAAGTTCTGGGTTGCTGCTAGCACTTAGTGGGAGGGGCTTTGCTGGATGTCCTACTGTGTATGGGATAGTCACTTACAATGAAGCATTTTTTTCCAGTCTCTATGTCTCTTGAGGTTGGAGTCCCTGGATGGTGCAAATAGTTAATATGCTAGCTAACCAAAAGGTCAGAGGTTGGAGTCCACCCAGAGGCACCTCAGAAAAAAGGCCTGACAATCAACTTCCAAAAACTCAGCCATTGAACCCTATGGAGCACAGTTTTAGTCTGGCACGCAGGGAGTCATCATGAGTCGGACTCAGCTCGATAGCAACTGGTCAACAGGTATGTCTCTTGAAGGTCCTACTGAAATCAACTACAAATAAAAATTTTTAGTGAAAAGTCTTGAAAAGTTTTTAGTAGGCTGAGCACAAAAAGTCCTATACGTAAGTTGGTGATAGAGAGGGAATACATTTTCTCAAAAGTATTAAATAATTTATTCACTCTGTAGTCTGTCAATTCAATGCATGATATAGGCTTTCCAACTAGACATCTAGTTGACATGATTCCAATGCAGTGGTACAGGTATTACCAAGGCACAAAATGGATTGCAAATACGTGTGGAGGTGTAAGACTCTAACTTTCTTTTCTAAAGAAAGTTAGAACCAACTCTTCTGAAACAGTAGACATAAATGAAATACGGTCTCTCATTGCCCCCTGCATGTTTTTTTTTTTTAAACTCTGCAGCATGATAAGAAATCTATTTTGTGAAAAGTTATTGTTATTAGTTGCCATCTAGTCAATTCTGACTCATTGAGACCCCATGTGTTACAGAGTAGAACTGTTCCATACGGTTTTCTTGGATGTAATCTTAACAGAAGCAAACTGCCGGGTCTTTTCTTCCATGGTACCACTGGGCAGGTTCAAACCGCCAAACTTTAGGTTAGCAGTTGAATGCAAACATTTGTGCCACCTAGGTAAAGTACATATTAAAATTATTTTGGAATTTCTGTCGTCCTGCTGTCTTACTTTACCACACACTGTTCTTTTTCCAAACCATCATCTCTTTCCCATTGCTTATGGTCTTCAAGATCCAAGGAGCTGCTGGTGGATTTGAATTGCCAGCCTTTTGGTGAGCAGCCAAGCTCTTAACCACTGTGCCACCAGGGCTCCTTTTAAGTTCTAGAGACTGAATATTTGTCTTGAATGTAGTGAGAAGTTTGAATAGAATATATGTTCCTATGCTCTTTGGTACTTCCTTATCCACTGCGCCACCAGGGCTCCTTTTAAGTTCTAGAGACTGAATATTTGTCTTGAATGTATTGAGAAGTTAGAGTAGAATATACGTTCCTATGCTCTTTGGTACTTCCTTATCCTATGCTTTAATGAAGGAAATTACTTTGAAAATACACTTAGAAAGCCCAGCTCGTTTGCAAAGTTTTCCTACTTCCTCATTTTTTTTTCACCTTCTACAGTCTACGGCATGTAATTACTAAATCAATTTAGTTTATTTCTGTCCTCTTACCATATATAAGTTTGTTAGTTTTCTTATTCTGGTTTCCATCTTATCTTTGCTTTTTCATAAACCTATACACTTCTTATATCCAAACATTCATTACAAATATGTGTAAACATTTTACCACTTTTTTAAAAATGTTTTTTTGCAATCATCAGATCTGGGCATCTACATTGAAATACATATCATTTCATTTTAAATTAGCGTACTATTATTTTTCCTTATGCGATAAATAGGAAATTACAGTGATTTAAAGAAAATATGTGTATAGGTAAAATTATCTAGATACTTCATTTTGTGATTTGAGCAAAAAAGAGTGTTGCTTTGGGAAATACAGTCAGGGAACATCTACCCTTCTAGTTATATATGATTGCTCATCTGAAAGGTGAAGAACCTGTTCATAAATCAATCTTTAATCAAATATTTATGGTCACACTATTGTTTATACCTCAACATAAAGAAAACAAAAACCCTCACAACTGTACCAATAAACGCAACATCATCATAATGGTGAAAAAAATGAAGTTGTCAAGGATTTCTTTTTATCTGGATCCACAGTCAACACCCAGTGAAACAGCAGTCAGGAAATCAAAAGACGCATCGCATTGGGCAAATCTGCTTGAAAGACCTCTTAAAAGCGTTGAAAAGCAAAGATGTCACCTTGAAGACTAAGGTGTGCCTGACCCAAGCCATGGTATTTTCAATCGCATCATATGCATGTGAAAGCTGGACGATGAATAAGAAAGACCGAAGAATTGAGGCCTTTGAACTGTGGTGTTGGCAAAGAATACTGAATACACCATGGACTGCCAAAAGAATGAACAAATCTGCTTTAGAAGAAGTAAAACCAGAGTGCTCCTTAGAAGCAAGGATGGTGAGACTATGTCTTACCATACTTTGGACATGTTGTCAGGAGGGATCAGTCCCTGGAGAAGGATATCATGCTTGGTAAGGTAGAGGGTCTTCAAAAAAGAGGAAGACCCTCAACGAGATAGACTGATACACTGGCTGCAACAGGGGCTCAAGCATAACAATGATTGCGAGCATGGTGTAGGACAGGGCAGTGTTTCACTCTATAGCACATAAAGTCACTGTGAGTCAGAACTGACTCGACGGCACCTAACAACAACAACAACAACAGTGTTTGTAAAATCACACACTCATCTAAGCCCTCTTCTCAGTCATCTCAAAGCTAGAGTAATTACAGTGAAGATGAGTGTTCTTGTCAGAACCCAACATGGGAACATGGTGCTCCTGCTCATTTAGCATTGTTCTATACTGACGAGTGCCCTCTTGGCAGAAATGACTCTGAAATCATATGATTCTGATTCAGTGACATTTACCAGTTTGGTAAAATTTTTTTTTTTTTTAGTGAAATTCACTTCATGTTCTAGGAGGTAAATATGTGTTACATCAATAAATCCAAGTTGACTTGGAAGATAAATCTCAATGATGATGTCAGATGGTGAAACTGATGAACTGATTCAGTTGTCAAGAAGAAATCTTAAATGTGCTCATTAAAAAAAAAAAAAAAGTTGGTGGTAGCCATGTGCCTCCCACTCCTATCTAGAAATCCCAGTTTTGATTATTGTAAAAAATGGTATCTTTGCCTTATCCCTTCTAGGACAAAGTCATTATGAGTTTATATTTCCTTAGGACCTTATTTTTGTTAGTTTTATATCTATAATATATTAAGAAATAGCCAGAGTTCTGAATTTCCTATTCATCAGAATTATTACCTTTCTAAGGTCAGGAGGGAGACGCTGTGAAGGCACACTTGTTGGAAAATGTGCAGTCCTTTGGTGACAGTAGGTGTCTGTTTCCTAGGAATTCTTAGCCTCAGTGACCTGGTCTCAGGAGGCCTTCCTTGAGGATTCCATTTTTCCTCAGAAGAGGCGGCCAAAACAGCCTGGATGAACCTTTTCCCCTGGGCCTCATCTTTTCTTGCCTGGCCTTTCAAGGATGATACAGCAGCAACCCTGAGCAGGAAGTCCCTCTTACATTGTTGTGGCAGAGTGTATTTTCCAAAGATGACCACAAATATAACTCCCATGCCATACATTTTCTGCAATGTAATCCTGACTCTCCTCCCATCAAGATGTGGGATCTATGTCCCTGAATCGCAGCAGACCTGTGACTTGCTTGAAAACCAACAGAATGGGCCATAAAGGGCACTGTGTGACTTCTGAGTGCATGGATAAAAGGCAATGCAGCTTCTGCCTTGTCAGCTGGGATACTTGTTTTTGGAGCTTTTGGTCACCTCATAAGAAGTCCAGCATAACATGCTGTGAGAAAGCCCAAGCTATGTGAAGAGAAAGAGGTGTTCCAGTTGACAGCTCCAGCTGATCTCCCAGACAAGAGCCAGTACCAATGGCCAGCATTACTCCAGCCCACAGTTACCAAATCAACCCTAATTGATGCGTCTCCCCATCTGAGGCCCTGGACATTGTGGCACAGAGACGAGCCATTCCTTCTGGGCCCTCTTCAAGTTCATGACCAGTAGAATCCAAACCTTGTTTTTAAGCTATTGGATTTTGGGGTACTTTACTACATAGCAGCAGTACCAGGAACACACCTGGATGTCTGCACCAGGGAGGAAAATGATCCAGAGCAGACAGATGGCAGATGAGACCCCCAACCTGGTGCACCATTAGAAGTAATAGCATTTAAATGCCTCACATTATGAATTCTACTGCCTACCAATGCCTTGACCCAGCCCTTGACCATGACCCTTATCGACATAATGGTAAGGGGTTTGAACTCATCCTATCGGATACAAGGTACAGTTATAGTAGGCCTTTAGCTCTAACCTCTGCCCAGTCAATTAGCAAAACATATGGGTCTGCCCTTAACTGGCATTATGGATTGAATTATGTCCCCTCTAAAGATACACTGAAGTCCTAACCTCAGTATGAGTCAGAATTGACTCAACGGCAATGGGTTTAGTATTTTTGGAATCTCTGTGCCTATAAATATGACCTTATTTGGGGAAATGAGGTTTATCCTAGCAGATGTTATCAGTTAATGATATCCTACCAGAGTAGGGTAGGTCCTAATCCCATATGATGGGTGTCTTATAAAAAGAGGAAGACACAGAAACAGAGTCACATGCAGGAGGAAGACACCACGTGACAATATGTCTCGAATCCAAGAAATACCAAGGATTGCCAACAGCCACCAGAAACTAGGAGAGAGGCATGGAACAGTTTCTCTCTCAAAGCCCTCAGAAGGAATCAACATGACCGAGAGCCTGACTTGGAATTCCAGCCTCAAGAACTGCTGGAAAATAAATTTCTGTTCTTTGAAACGACCCACTTGGCGGTATTTTGATACAAGCCCTCGGCATTTAAGTCAACCGACGGCCCCAAATATCTGCCTCTACTTCCTCACCAGAGAATACAACACTGAATACTCAGTAGCACAACCTTTATCAGGTCCCGGTTGTGAGAAATAGACTTTGTAGAGATTGGTCCGAAGGAGAGTTTTTTATGTTGAACAACTGGTGTAAGTTATTTCATTTTATTTTATTTTTATTAAAACCCTGTGGAGCTTAAAACGGAATGTGTTTTCCTCTTTGCCTTGCCCAAGCAAAGGAAATACGGAGTCAAATTTGTGGGCCGCTCCTCAGAAGTGCATGGATGCACTTCCGTGAGCTATTCTGACCCCTGGATGTATATTTTCTTCACATTATTTCCCCTTTGTACAGATTTTGTCAACTATCAATTTACCCCCCTTGCCTGCCATGGCATTTGGTAAGCCACTCCAACGCTACTGTGGAACAGGCTAATGAAAAAGATGTCCCTGCCAAATCAATGAACAGCATTAATGTGAATACAAATGTTTATAAAACATCATTAAACACTTGTCTGACTTAGCTTCCAACCCAGAAAAAAAAAGAGTATACAACCTAAGGGTATAAAATTGGCCCAGGGGCACACACGCCTATCTCATCCAGCATCGAATAACCAGTTGCTGTCGAGTTGATCTTGACTCATGGAGACCCCATGTATGTCAGAGTACAGCAGTGCTCCATAGGATTAAAAATATATATATTTTATTGAATTTTTGGTGAAAGTTTACACAGCAAACTAAGTACCCATTTGATAACTGCCACACAAATGGTTCAGTGTCGTCAGTTACATTCATCACAACGTATCAACATTCTCTTTAATTGTGTTCTGTTTTGTTCCCTTTCCAGTACTCTAGTTTCCCTGCCCCCTTATCTTCTCATCTTGGCTTTTGAGTAATTGTTGACTGTTTAGTCTCATACAGATGGTTTTTAAGAAGTACACCAGTCTTATGGGTAAGATCCTTTATTTTGTGTGCCACTCTGCCATTCTACTAAAATGTGCTCTCAGGGTATAGGCTTGGTTCTCGGTTTAAAGAGCATCTCAGGGCAATAGTCTTGGGGACTCCTCTGCTCTCTACTGTTCCAGTTTGGCCGTTTTTTTTTTTTTTTTTTAAAACTATTTGACTTCTGCTCCACACTTTTCTCCCATTCTATCTGGGACTATCTATTTTGACCCCAGTCTAAACAGTCTGACACCATCTCCTGGTTTCTGGGTAGGTGAGGTAGTGGCTTGTGTAGACTTGTCTCATCTCTGAGCTTTTGGTTACCTTCTTACTGTTTTGCTCCTAGTGAGTAGAGACCAGTAGTTGTATCTCAGATGGCTGCTAGCAAACTTTTAAGACCCCTGATGCTACTCACTTCACTAAGATGCAGATCATGATTTTTGGGAACTTTTTTTTTATGTTATGTCAACTGACCGAATTGTCACATGAGACTATGATCCTAAGCTTTCAAACCCAGAAAACCAATCTTAGAAGGTGTTTGCTTATGTCTGAGGAGTATCCGTATTTGTGTGTTCAACAAATCTATGTGACTGCACCCACATATTTGTATTTACATGTACCTATAAGTAATTCTATACTGTCACTTCTATACTGTCACTATGAGTCAGAACCGACTTGACAGCAATGAGTGTTTTTTTTTTTTATTTAGAGATACTTCTACCTCTTCTCACCTATGCATACACCTGTATTTACCCATATACCAATATATCTATACCCACCCATAGTGCTCAAAAACTTGTTTTTACTTTGGTTACGCTGTGCTCACTACATCCACCTTCAGTGTCACTTCTCCCATCACCAAAAATAACAAGTCTTTACAATGTAAAGTGTACTTTCCCCTCCCCCATCCTTTCCCTGGTAATGATTAATGAACACTGGTCTCTCTATTTGTTATCTATTCTTGTCTTCTTCTAAAAGAGGGATCATACAAATGCCGGACCATAGGGTAATTCCATTTCTAGTTTTTCCGAAAAAGTGCTGTACCATTTTCCATAGTGGTTATACCATTTTATAGTCCTAACAGCAATGGATAAGGGTTTCAATATCCCCATATCCTCAAGAACATTTGTTGATACCAGGGGTAAGACAATATCTCATTGCAGTTTTGATTTGCATCTCTCTATTGGCTAATGACTCTGAACATTTTTTATATGTTTTTTGGCTGCTTGGAAGTCTTCTTTGGTGAAGGTTCTGTTCACATTCTTTATCCATTTTGTTGGTTGGGTTGTTTGTCTTTTAGTTGTTGAATTGCTGCAGCTTTCTGTAGATTTTAGAGACTAGACCCTTACCAGATAAGCTGCTTCCAAAGATATTTTTCCCCAGTCTGTAGGTTGGTTATTTGCTCTTTTAATAAAGTCTTTCAAGGAGCATAAAAACCCATTGCCGTTGAGTTGATTCTGACTGATCGCAACCGTATAGGACAGAGTAGACCTGGCCCATAGGGTTTCCAAGGAGCGGCTGGTGGACGTGAACTGCCAGACTTTTGTTTAGCAGCTGAGCCCTTAACCACCGCACCTCCAGGACTCCTTAAGGAGCGTAAGTTTTTAATTTTTATGAGGTCCCATTTATCTATGTCTTCTCTGTATGAGCCGGAATTTACTTGACAGCAGCCACAGGGTTTTTTTTTTTTTTTTTCTCTTCATACATTTGTTGTTATGCTTGTTATCCTGTTTTTACAAAAGATTTGATCCCATAATTTTCTCCCAGCAATTTTATGGTTTTATGTTTAACATTTAGATCTTTGCCCCTGTTTGAGTTACTTTTTGTATAAAGTATGAGGTATAAATCGTGCTTCATTTTTCTGCAGGTAGATATCCAGTTTTGCCATCATCATTTATTAAAGAGATTGGCTCTGCCCCAGTGAATGGACTTTGACTCCTTGTCAAAATCAGGTGTCCAAAGATGGCTGGGATTAATTCTGAGTATTCACCTCTATTCCAGTGATCTACATGTCTATCGTTGAACCAATACTAGTCTGTTTTGATTATAGTAGCTGTATAGTATGTTTTGATATCAGGGAGTGTGAGACCTCCTGCTTAGTTCTTTTTCTTCAATATTGTTTTGGTTATTTGAGGTTTCTTTCCTTTCTATATAAAGTTGGTCATTAGTTTTTCCATTTCAGGAAAGAATGTTGTTGGGATTTGTATCGGGATTTCATTGTATCTGTAGGTTGCTTTAGGTAGAATTGATATTTTCACTATATTTAGTCTTCCAATCCATGAGCACAGAATGTCCTTCCGTAGCAATGTTTCACAGTTTCCACTGAATAAGTCTTTTATGTCCCTGGTTAGGTGAACTCCTAGGTATTTTATCAGTTTGGGAGCTATTGTAAATGGCATTGTTTCCTTGATTTCTTTCTCGGAGTACTCTTTGTAATGTAGAGGAACCCAACTAATTTTTGTGCATCAATCTGGTACGCTGCAACATTGCTAAATTCTTCTATTAGTTACGGAAGTTTTCTTGTGGAAGCTTT
Organism: Loxodonta africana; assembly: GCF_030014295.1. Classification (NCBI taxonomy): domain Eukaryota; kingdom Metazoa; phylum Chordata; class Mammalia; order Proboscidea; family Elephantidae; genus Loxodonta; species Loxodonta africana. The sequence continues at coordinate 221,672,362 of NC_087342.1, read as the reverse complement.
AGGATCTTCTATGTATAGGATCATGTCATCTGCAAATATAGTTTTGCTTCTTCCTTTCCAATTTGGGTATCTTTTATTTCTCTTTATTCTCTTATGGCTCTGGCTAGGATTTGTAGTACAATGCTGAATAAGAATGGTGATAATGGACATCCTTGTCAAATGGTCTCAATGGGGAGACTCTCAGCCTTTCTCCATTGAGTATAATGTTGGCTGGTGGTTTTGCATACATGCCCCTGATTATGTTCAGAAACTTCCCTTCTATTCCTATTTTGCTGAGAATTTTTATCAGGAAAGGGTGTTAAATTTTATCAAATGCCTTTTCTGCAATATGATCATATGGTTCTTTCCCTTTGTTTTATTTATGCAGTGGATTACACTGACTGATTTCTAATGTTCAAGCACGCTTGTCATACTAGTAGGAATCCCACTTGATCATGGTGTATGATTTTTTTTGATATGTTGCTGAAGTCTGTTGGCTAGAGTTCTGTTGAAAAATTTTGCATCTGTGTTCATAAGTGATGCTGGTTGGTAATTTTCTTTTTTTGTGGTGTCTTTGCCTGGTTTAGGTATCAGGGTTATGCTGGCTTCACAGAAACAGCTCCGTAATGTTCCTTCTTCTTCTATGTTTTTGAAGAGATTGAGTAGGATTGGCGTCAACTTTTCTCTGAGTGTTTGGTAGAATTCTCCAGTGTAGCCATCTGGTCCTGGGCTTTTGTTTGTGTTAGTTTGGGTAGGCAGTGTGTTTCTAGGAATTTGCCCATTTCATCTAGGATTTCAAATTTGTTGGGGTACAATTTTTCATAGTAATCTGTTATGATCTTCTTTATCTTGATTGGATTGGTTGCAATGTCAGCACTTTCATTTCTTAATTTGGTTATTTGCCTCTTCTAGTGTTTTTCTTTTGTCAGTCTAGCCAGTGGTTTGTCTATTTTATTAATCTTTTCAATTTTTTATAAATGGAATAAGAAAATAATTTTTTATTTTCTTATTCCATTTATTTCTCCCCTGATCTTTATTATTTCCTTTTTAAGGTACCTTTTGGCTTCTTTCTTTCAATTTTTTATAAATGGAATAAGAAAATAATTTTTTATTTTCTTATTCCATTTATTTCTCCCCTGATCTTTATTATTTCCTTTTTAAGGTACCTTTTGGCTTCTTTCTTTTTCTCCTCCTTTTTGATTTGTTCAAGATGTCATTTAAGTTAATGATTTTGGATATTTCTTCTTTTTTAATGTAGGCATTTATTAATATGAATTTCCCTCTGACTACTGCTTTTGCCCCCCACGTGTCTGTGAGTTTGTCATACTGTGGGGGCTTGTGTGTTGCTGTGATGCTGGAAGCTATGCCACCAGTATTCAGATGCCAGCAGGGTCACCCATGGAGGACAGGTTTCAGCTGTGATTCCAGACTAAGACAGACTAGGAAGAAGGACCTGGCAGTCTACTTCTGAAAAGCATTAGCCACTGAAAACCTTATGAATAGCAGCGTAACACTGTCTGATATAGTGCTGGAAGATGAGCCCCCCAGGTTGGAAGGCACTCAAAAGATGACTGCGGAGGAGCTGCCTCCTCAAAGTAGAGTCAACCTTAACGACGTGGATGGAGTCAAGCTTTCGGGACCTTCATTTGCTGATGTGGCATGACTCAAAATAAGAAGAAACAGCTGCAAACATCCATTAATAATCAGAACCTGCAACGTACGAAAATTGGAAATTTGGAAATCTAGGAAAATTGGAAATCATCAAAAATGAAATGGAATGCAAAAACATCGATATCCTAGGCTTTAGTGAGCTGAAATGGACTGGTATTGGCCATTTTGAATCGGACAATCATATAGTCTACTATGCTGGGAATGACAACTCGAAGGGGAATGCTGTTGCGTTCATCGTCAAAAAGAACATTTCAAGATCTATCCTGAAGTACAACATTGTCAGTGATAGGATAATATCCATACGCCTACAAGGAAGACCAGTTAATATGACTATTATTCAAATTTAACGCACCAGCCATTAGGGCCAAAGATGAAGAAATAGAAGATTTTTATCAGTTGCTGCAGTCTGAAATTGATCGAACACGTTGTCAAGATGCATTGATAATTACTGGTGATTGGAATGTGAAAGTTGGAAACAAAGAAGAAGGATCAGTAGTTGGAAAATATGGCCTTGGTGATAGAAACAATGCCAGAGATCGAATGATAGAATTTTGCAAGACCAACGACTTCCTTCATTGCAAATACCTTCTTTCACCAACATAAAAGGCGACTATACACATGGACCTCGCCAGATGGAACACACAGAAATCAAATTGACTACATCTGTGGAAAGAGATGATGGAAAAGCTCAATATCATCAGTCAGAACAAGGCCAGGGGCCGACTGTGGAACAGACCATCACTTGCTCTTATGCAAGTTCAAGCTGAAACTGAAGAAAATCAGAGCAAGTCCACGAGAGCCAAAATATGACCTTGAGTACATCCCACCTGAATTTAGAGACCATCTCAAGAATAGATTTGATGCATTGAACACTAGTGATCGCAGACCAGATGAGTTGTGGAATGACATCAAGGACATCATCCATGAAGAAAGGAAGAGGTCACTGAAAAGACAGCAAAGAAAGAAAAGACCAAGATGGATGTCAGGGGAGACTCTGAAACTTGCTCTTGAGCATCGAGCAGCTAAAGCAAAAGGAAGACTTGACGAAGTAAAAGAACTGAACAGAAGATTTCAAAGGGCCTCTCGAGAAGACAAAGTATTATAATGACATGTGTGAAGAGCTGGAGATGGAAAGCCAGAACGGAAGAACACGCTCAGCGTTTCTCAAGCTCAAAGAACTGAAGAAAAAATTCGAGCCTCAAGTTGCAATAGTGCAGGGTTCCATGGGGAAAATATTAAATGATGCAGGAAGCATCAAAAGAAGATGGAAGGAATACACACAGTCATTATACCAAAAAGAATTAGTCGATAGTCAACCATTTCAAGACGTGGTATATGATCAGGAACTGATGGTACTAAAGGAAGAAGTCCAAGCTGCTCTGAAGGCACTGGCGAAAAACAAGGCTCCAGGAATTGATGGAATATCAATTGAGATGTTTCGACAAACAGATGCAACGCTGGAGGTGCTCACTCATCTATGGCAAGAAATATGGAAGACAGCTTCCTGGCCAACTGACCGGAAGAGACCCATATTTATGCCTATTCCCAAGAAAGGTGATCCAACCAAATGTGGAAATTACAGAACAATATCCTTAATATCACATGCAAGCAAAATTTTGCTGAAGATCATTCAAAAACGGCTGTAGCAGCATATCGACAGGGAGCTGCCAGAAATTCAGGCCGGTTTCAGAAGAGGACGTGGAACCAGGGATATCACTGCTGATGTCAGATGGATCCTGGCTGAAAGCAGAGAATACCAGAAGGATGTTTACCTGTGTTTTATTGATTATGCAAAGGCATTCAACTGTGTGGATCATAACAAACTATGGATAACACTGCGAAGAATGGGAATTCCAGAACACTTAATTGTGCTCATGAGGAACCTTTACACAGATCAAGAGGCAGTTGTTCGGACAGAACAAGGGGATACTGATAGTTTAAAGTCACGAAAGGTGTGCGTCGGTATTGTATTCTTTCACCATACCTATTTAATCCATATGTTGAACAAATAATCTGAGAAGCTGGACTATACGAAGAAGAACAGGGCATCAAGTTGGAGGAAGACTCATTAACAACCTGCGTTATGCAGATGACACAACCTTGCTTGCTGAAAGTGAAGAGGACTTGAAGCACTTACTAATGAAGATCAAAGACCACAGCCTTCAGTATGACTTACACCTCAACATAAAGAAAACAAAAATCCTCACAACTGGACCAAAGAGCAACAACATGATAAATGGAGCAAAGATTGAAATTGTCATGGATTTCATTTTACTCGGATCCACAATCAACAGCCATGGAAGCAGCAGTCAAGAAATGAAAAGATGCGTTGCACTGGGTAAACCTGCTGCAAAGGACCTCTTCAAAGTGTTGAAGAGCAAAGATGTCGCCCTGAAGACTAAGGTGCGCCTGACCCAAGCCATGGTATTTTCAATCACATCATATGCATGTGAAAGCTGGACAATGAATAAGGAAGACCAAAGAAGAGTTGACGCCTTTGAACTGTGGTGTTGGTGAAGAATATTGAATATACCATGGACTCCCAAAAGAACAAACAAATCTGTCTTGGAAGAAGTGCGGCCAGAATGCTCCTTAGAGCCAAGGATGGCAAGACTGCATCTTACATACTTTGGGCATGTTGTCAGGAGGGATCAGTCCCTGGAGAAGGACATCATGCTTGGCAGAGAACAGGGTCAGAGGAAAAGAGGAAGGCCCTCAAGGAAGTGACTTGACACAGTGGCTGCAACAATGAGCTCAAGCATAACAATGATTGTAAGGATGGCGCAGGACTCGGCAGTGTTTTGTTCTGTTGTGCATAGGGTTGCTATGAGTCAGAACCGACTCAATGGCACCTAACAACTGCTTTTGCTATGTCCCAGAGGTTTTTATATGTTGTATTTTCATTTTTGTTTGATTCAATGAAATTTTATTTCACTTTTGATTTCTTCTATGACCCAATTTTTGTTTTTTAGTAGTGTATTATTTAGTTTCCATGTGCTTTCCCCCCACCCCCCTTTATTTTTCAGTTGTTGATTTCTAGCTTCATACTGTTATGGTCAGAGAAGATGCTTTGCATGATTTCATTCTTTTTAAATTTCTTGAGACTTGTTCGTGTTCTAGCATATAGCCTATTCTGGAAAATGATTCCTGTGTGCTGGAGAAGAATGTGTATTGTTCTGATGCTGGGTGGAGTGTTCCATATATGTCCATTAGGTCCAATTGTCTTATGGTATTATTTATGTTCTCAATGTCTTTAATGATCTTCTTTTTGGATGTTCTGTCTATAATTGAAACTGGAGTGCTGAAGTCCCTATTATTATGGTGGAGTTTCCTATTTCTCCTTTCATATTAGTCAATATTTGTTCCATGTATTTGGGAGCATTCCTGTTAGGTGCATATATATTTATAATTGTTATGTCTTCTCACTGGATTGACCCTTTTATTATTGTTTAATGTCCTTCTTTATCTCTTGTAATAGATTTTGATTTAAAGTCTATTTTATCTGACACCAGTATGGCCACTCCTGCTCTGTTTTGTACACTGGTTGCATGTAATGTTTTTCTCTATCCTTTTATTTTCGGTGTGTTTGTATACTTATGTCTAAGGTGTATTTCTTGTAGACAGCAACAGGATTATCATTTTTTTTTTTTTTATCCATTCTGCCACTCTCTGACTTTTGCATGGGTCATTTAGATCATTTACATTTAAGGTTATTACTGAAAACAAAGTGTCTACCTCACCCATTTTGCTATTTGTTTTTTGAGTGTTTCGTATCTTTTTTTTTAATTCTGATTTTCTGTTTTTGTTTCTATTTGGCTGCTTTCTTGTGATGAGCCTTTTGCCTTCTTTTTTTCCTTCCAAATGTTTTTTCTGGGTGATTTCTTATTGGTTACTACATATATTACATTACACAGCTTACAATTGTGGCAATATTTAACTTGTGAACATTTAACATACAACCTTAATATAATAAATCTATTCCTGATATGCCCCCCTCATTTCTGTTGGCGTGTCTCCATTAACATTAATATACAACTTATATATGATAAGATTACTTTGTACTTGTTTCTTATAAACCTGATGCTGTATTGTTTATATGATTTGATTATTGAGTTTATTCCCTAAAAGTATCATATACTTGGTATTTACAATTGCTCATGTTGTTGCATTTTTTTGGAGATCTTGCTATCTCTTATATTTATTTATTTTCCGTGTATGTTGTTGTTGTTAGGTGCCACTGAGTCAGTTCCAACTGACAGTGACCCCATGTACACCAGAACAAGACACTTCTCCGTCCTGCACCATCCTTGGAATCGTTGTTATGCTTGAGCCCATTGTTGCAGCCACTGTATTAATCCATTTCATTGAAGGTCTTCCTCTTTTTTGCTTATCTTCTATTTTACCTAGCATGACGTCCTTCCTTGGGGACTGGCTTCTCCCAAAAACATGTCCAAAGTATGTGAGATGAAGTCTCGCCACCCTTGATTCTAAGACGCGTTCTGGCTGTACTTCTTCTAAGACAGATTTGTTCTTTTGGCAGTTCATGGTGTAGTCAATATTCTTTGCCAACACCATAATTCAAAGGCATCGATTCTTCTTTGGTCTTCCTTATTCATTGTTCAGCTTTCCTATGCATATGAGGTGACTGAAAATACCATGGCAGGGGTCAGGCACACCTTAGTCCTTAAAGTGACATCTTTGCTTTTTAACACTTTAAAGAGGTCTTTTGCCACAGATTTGCCCAACGCAATGCATCTTTTGATTTCTTTACTGCTACTTCCATGGGTGTTGATTATGGACCCAAGTAAAATGAAATCCTTGACAACTTCAATCTTTTCTCCATTTATCATGATGTTGCTTATTGGTCCAGTTGTGAAGATTTTTGTTTTCTTTATGTTGACGTGTAAGTCATACTGAAGGCTGTGGTCTTTGATCTTCATTAGTAAGTGCTTCAAGTCCTCTTCACTTTCAGCAAGCAAGGCTGTGTCATCTGCATATTTCAGGTTGTTAATGAGTCTTCTTCCAATTCTGATGCCAAGTTCTTCATACAGTCCAGTTTCTCAGATTATTTGCTCAGGATGCAGATTGAATAAGTATGGTGAAAGGATACAACCCTAATGCACACCTTTCTTGTCTTCAAACCACATACTTTCTCCTTGTTCTGTTCAAATGACTGCCTCTTAGTCCACGTACAGGTTCCTCAAGAGCACAATTAAGTGTTCTGAAATTCCCGTTCCTTGCAATGTTATCCATAATTTGTTAGAACCCACAGAGTCAAATGCTTCAACTAAACAGGGGCACCAGTTGCCCAAAGCAAAGAGTCATAGATTCCAAGCAGACAGGGCACAAGGAAAAGTGAGCACCACAGTAGAAGGGAACTGTCAGGGCACTAAATGAAATGGATATCAGCTCCTGTATGTGAGAATGTACTGGTCGGATATAAAGTTCACACCGAATCACGAGGGTGCCCACTTGTAAGGTTGTTTAAGTTCTAAGGTCCCTATCACTTCAGAATCTTTGTTGGTATCTGTCTCCTATGGTCCCCTCCCATGTAATTAAAACTCCTTTTTTATCTCGGTGGGTCTTTGGGAGTATACTATTTCTTTCTAGTAAACACGAGGTTGGGGTGGGCTGTTCAGTCTAACTCTTGCTACATTCACTCAATATGCAACTGGATCCAACATGAGCAGTTACTGGGCAAGGGTGGATTATATTAATAGTTAACAGTCAGCTGATCCATTTTGAGAGAACAGTCTTATATATCCATATATAAGCAACTCCAGCAACTCCAGCCAGGAGGGCTAGCAATATACAAATATATATATGTATATATATACTTATATGTTTATATATATGTACTTATATATACATAACCCATAAATCCTACTTCAATGCGTGAGTAAGCAGAGGAGAGGCACCACAGATTATTAGTACTTAGGGCTCTAACATACCTCAATCCAGCCCTGTTGCCGGGCCTTTCCTCTGAGGCACCTCTGGGTGAGTTCAAACTGCCAACCTTTCAGGTAGTCGCCCAGAGTTTAACAGTTTGTGCCAATTGGAGACTCCTCCAGAACTGAATAAACCAAACCCAACCAAACCCGTTGCCGTTGAGTTAACTCTCACACAGAGCAAGCAGAACTGAAGAGCACTACTTAAATAATTTGTGATGTTCACCACCAGTTGCTGGTAAATGAGGGCTGCTCCTTCTGTTCTGATTTGAGTGTTTATTTGCAGAGCCACAAAGTGTCACATGTATTTTTCTCCATTTCTTCCTAGGTATGGCTGAGCATTCCCCCCTCTAGTTATTTCGGAGAAGATAACCAGTGTCAAAAATGCCCATTTCCCAGAGCTAAGTGGGCAGTAGATGGTACCTATTCTGCAAGTGTATCGATCCCACCATTACAAGTAAGCATACACAGATGAAAGCTGTATTAAAAAAGGGTCATATGATTGTTTGTGACAGGTTTATCCCATTTCTCCTTAAAAAGAAAAAAACTATATTAAGTTGTGGAAAAAAAAAAAAAGAGAGAGAGGGAGAATTCCAGAATTACCAGTTTGGGAAGTGGCCTTAAGATCATGTTAGCTGCTGTCAAGTCAGCCCCTTACTCATGGCAACCCCATGTATAACAGAACAAAACCTGCCGGGTCCTGCACCACCCCGGTGATAGGTTGTGGATTGGACTGTTGTTACCCGTAGGGTTTTCTCTGGTTGATTTTTGCAGGCCTTTCTTCCTAGTCTGTCTTAGTTTGGAAGCTCCACTGACATCTGCTCAGCGTCACAGCAACACGTAGGCCTCCATCACAGATGGGTGGTGGCTGCGTATGAGGTGCTCTGGCTGGAAACTGAAGCTGGGTATCCCACACGAAAGGTCAGAATTCTGCCACTGAACCGTCACTACCCCCTAGTTTAGTGGTTTTCAAACCATTTTGAGAATTAAAACCTTTAAGAAAAAAAAATAGTGAAACCCTTACATAAACTGAGTAAAGTCAAACTTCTCTGACTGAAGCAGGAGAAATGGGAAGCCTGGAGCCCCCTCACTTGGCCTTTCCCTCACTGTCTCTGTCCCTATCGCCTGGGGACCCTGAGGTTCCTTCTGGGGCACTAGAAGGCAGCAGCAGGTTTAAATACCACCAATCCAGTCCAATGATTTTAATCCTGGGAAAAAGGCTCAGGGAGGTTAACGCACTGGGGCTAACAGATGCTAGAGGTGGGAGAGACCTCCAGGAGGGAAGCTAAGCTGAGCTTGTCTGAGGTCACACAGCTGGTAAGTAAGTGGCAGAGCTGGAACTAGAACCCAAATATCCCTCACTCCTGGCCCACTGCTCGAAAGCTAACACAAAGAATTTCCTAACTTCAAGGTTTGTGAGAAACCAGAAATGACTGCCAGGGAATTCTCCTCCACAGATATTTAAGAAAACTAGTAAGTTTCTGGAATGATTTAGGAGCAATTCAGCTTTTCAAAACAGGGCACAGGATGGTGTGCAGAATGGAAGAGGGGAGGTGAACAGGCCTCTTCTAAGAGTGTCTTTAATTATGGACTTTCACCAAAACGTAAGTAATGATTGCTTTTGTGTGGTGGAGTTATGATTACTTGGGAGATTCTTTTCCTTGGTGGCTTTTCATTATTTTCCCAAGTTCTTTGCCTTGGGCATGTACTACTTTCATAATTTCAGAATACAAAAATGCTATTAAAACCACAAAATCAAAGCCCCTTTTATTCCAATTATTTCAGAGCTGTGTCGACGCCTGGATGATGCAAGGGACATGTAGCTGGTGAATGAATACACCAAGGAATAGGGAGCTTGCTGGAGTGGTATTACTTTTTACTATTTTCATAATATTTCTATCATCCCTAAGGCTGTTCACGTTTCTAAAGCTCCGCCTGGCTTGTCATTTTGGTGGGTAATGGAGGTAACAAATTTATTACTGAAGTTTCTGAGAATAATTTTCTTAGCTAGAAATACCTGACATGTCATCAATAACCTAAGATACCATAAAAATGCTGGCAAGGGCAGCGTCTGACCTCCTCTAACTTCACAAGGGGGAGGGAGAATCAAGATCAACAACCCAAGGCTGATTACTTTTATCAGTTCTGGCATCGACCATTACTTCCACAGTATTCTCTCCTTCTCTGCTGAGTTCAATAATCTGTTGCAATGGCCACACAGAACTCACAGACCATATTCACTATTAGGGGGTTTACTAGGGAAGTGAAGGTTACAATTCAGGTTCAGGAATGCTCAGGATACAGTTCTTCAATCTGGACGGCATCTTCTCAGCATGCCCACAGGCACACCTCTCTCTCTTTTAGCTCTACTGATAAGTGCCCGGAGGCACCCCACTCTCCCTTCAAGTCTCCTGCCTGAAGGTGCTCAGCTTTTTCATTCCATGGGCTGGGAAGCCCACCATGCTGCCTCCTGCCAGTCTCTTGGTTCTGCTGCCTTTGCTGCTGCCATTTTTCTGCCAGTGCTTCTTGCCGTCTCTCACCATCTCCGGTGTTACAGCTCTCTCTTTGTCTCCTGGATCGCAGCACAGGGATCCCGGGTCCAAAGGGTGTGCTTCACCCCAGCTCTTCTTTCCCGATGGTGGTGAGATCGTCCCTTTCTGGCTCTGGGATGGCTCATCTTAAGCCTGGCAGGATGGCAAAACTGACCAATCCCCCATTATGGTTCCATATACCTTAGTGGCATGGTCTCGCCCCCACAAGGGTGCCGTGCACCTTGTTTACATTATTAGCAAGCTATCCAGTCCCCTTGGTGGGCCACAAGCACCTCATTTGCACAGTCCCACCCTGTAATTTGGTGAAAGTTACGAAGACTATGGCTAGAAGGACCATATTAAGTAATTCACTGCACCACAGCGACATATCTAAGTACAGAAGCTCATCTGCAAAGACAATACATCATCCCCCGAGACTTGCAAGTCGGAAGGCTAAAAAAGTAGAGTATTGAGGTTGTACTAGAAGGCACTGAGTGTTTAGCTTTCATCAACGAAAGGCTGCCTTATCTCACTTGAAGATTAACATTGCCATACCCAGGAAGGGAAACCCTAGAAGTGTAGTGGTTAAGAGCTACAGCTGCTAACCAAAAGGCTGGCAGTTCAAATCCACCAGGCACTTCTTGGAAACCCTATGGGGCAGTTCTACTCTGTCCTACAGGGTCACTATGAGTTGGAATCAACTCGACGGTAGCAGGTTTGCATTTTTTTTTAATACCCAGGAAAAGGAGCCTGGGTGATGCAAACAGTTTGTTTGACTGGCTGCTAAGCAAAAGGTTGGCATTTCGAACAACCCTGCTGCTCTGCAGGAGAAGGATCTGGCAATGTGCTTCTGTGAAGACTCCTGTGGAGCAATTCTACTCTTTAACACATGGAGTCACCCTGAGTCAGGGGCCGACTCGACGGCAGCGAACAACATACCACAACAATACCAAGAGGAAGGGCAGATGCTTCTCCTGTCAAGATGAAAATGAATCTTACATTCAGGGTTTAATTCATCACTGTTGTTGATGCCAATCTTAAAGAAGCTGACTGACAAACTACTCACGTCAGTCCCCTCCTGATATTCCCATGTGCTGTTCTCAGAGCTGACTGCCTGCTTTATGCTGAACCAGGGAGCCCTGAAGGCCTCACCCCAGCATCGACTTTCAGTTGGGGAGAACCCGGAGAATACACTGCCCTTGGTCCGCAGGCTCTGTGGGATTAGACAGGGCACTCCTTAAACCAGCATCACCATGACCACCAAAGAAGGGAACGGCAGGAACTGTAGGGCATCAATATTAAGCTCCTTCTTCCAAGCTCAGTACGGACTAGGAAAGGTCATGTCAATCACACAAAGCCCCAGAACCCTGCACAAACCAGAAGCCAGGCTATCCTTCCTGAGTGAGTTTTTTAAAGACAGACGCACTTAGAGCTATCCAATTTCTTCTTTTTCTTCTTGTAAATATCACTTTGAAAAAAATCAGTGTCAAAGGGATGAAAGGCAGAAAGTAAGACATAAAATGCCGACCCTTTGTATACTCTTGACTGCTGGAAATAAGAGCAGTTCACCAGCATCCAGCATAACGTCTGTGGAAGTCACAAAACTTGAAATTAACATAAGAAGAATACATTTATACATATATCACACACACATATATTTATTGTTGTTGTTATTGTTAGGTGTTGTTGAGTCACTTTCGACTTATACTGACCCCATGTAACAGGGCAGAACTTCCCCATAGGGTTTTCTAGGCTGTAATCTTTACAGCAGCAGATTGCCAGGTCTTTCTCCCACAAAGCCACTGGGTGAGTTTGAACACCAATCTTTTGGTTAGCAACCAAGCACTTACCAGGCCTCCACATATATTGTTGTTGTTGTTAGGTGCCATCAGGTAGGTTCCAGCTCATAGCAACCCTATGTGACAACAGAAAGAAACACTGCCCGGTCCTGCTGCATCCTCACAATTGTTTTTGTTTGAGCCCGTTGTTGTAGCCACTATGTCAATCCATCGCATCGAAGGTTTTCCTCTTCTACACTCTCTACTTTACCAAGTACGATGTCCTTCTCCAGGGACTGGTCCCTCCTGATAACACGTCCAAAGTACATGAGACAAAGTCTCATCATCATCACTTTCAAGAAACACTCTAGCTGTATTTCTTCCAAGACAGGCTTGTTCATTCTTAGTCATTACTCTTCAATGTGTCAAATCTATTCCTGAGAGGATCTCCAAATTTAGGCGGAATATACTCAAGGTTGTACTTTGGCTCTCGTGGACTTGTTCTAATTTCCTTCAGCTTCACCTTGGACTTGTATATTGAGTAACTGATGGTCTGTTTGGCAGTCGGCACCTGGCCTTGTTCTGACTGATGATATTGAGCTTTTCTATTGTCTCTTTCCACACATGTAATCGATTTGGTTTCTGTGTTTCCATCCAGTGAGGTCCACGTATATAATCACCATTTATGTTATTGAAAAAAGGTATTTGCAATGAAGAAGCTGTTGGTCTTGCAGAATTCCATCATGTGATCTCTGGTGTTATCTCTAACACCAAGGCCATATTTTCAAAACTTTCACATTCCAATCACCAGTAATTATCAATGCATCTTGACTGCATGCTTGATCAATTTTAGACAGCAGAAGTTGGCAAAAATCTTCAATTTCTTCATCTTTGGCATTAGTGGTTGGTGCGTAAATTTCAATAACACTCTCATTAACTGGTCTTCCTTGTATGAGTATGGATATTATTCTATCACTGACACCGTTGTACTTCAGAATAGACCTTGAAATGTTCTTTTTGACGATGAATGAGATGCCACTCCTCTTCAGTTTGTCATTGCTGACATAGTAGACCATGTGATAGTCCAATTCAAAATGGCCAATACCAGTCCATTTCAGCTCACTAATATACCCAGGATACCAATTTTTAAGCCTTCCATTTCACTTTTGACAACTTCCAATTTTCCTGGATTCATACGTTGTACATTCCACGTTCCGATTATTAATAAATCTTTGCAGCTGTTTCTTCTCATTTTCAGTTGTGCCATGTCAGCAAATGAAGGTCTCCAAGGCTTGACTTCATCCATGTCATTAAGGTTGACTCTACTTTGAGGAGGCAGCTCTTCCTTCCCCAGTTGTATTTTGAATGCCTTCCAACCTGAAGGGCTCATCTTCAGGCACTGTATCAGACAATGTTCCGCTGCTATTCTTAAGTTTTCACTGGCCGATTTTTGAGAAGTATCCTGCCAGGTTCTTCTTCCTAGTCTGTCTCAGTCTGGAAGCTCAGTTGAAACCTGTCCACCAAGGGTGACCCTGTTGGTATTTGAAATACTGGTGGCAAAGCTTCTGTATCACAGCAACACACATTGCCACCATAGTACAACAAACTGACAGATGTGTGGAGGCCATATCTATTACATACATATTGATAAAAAAAAAATATGCATAAAATATATAAATATGCATATAGACAAAAGTCTCTGATAGAAGATAATTTGTTCGAAAGAAGTGAGCTTGGCATGTTTATATCATTATGTCCCTAATATGACCTACGTGGGAATTCCTGAATATGGGTCTTTCATAGTCAAAGGCGGTGCTGGGGCAGGGAACTGTCTGCTCTGTGACTCTCCGGAAGTTTGCACTCATTTCTGTTTCCCATGTTGAATTTTAAGTTTCTATTTATTTTTTTTTTATTTATATGAGCACTTTCACATGCTGTTGGTAAAAGTGCAAATTGATAAAGCTTTCTGGAGCAGTAGGCAACATGTATCAATGTTTATACCCTTTCACCCAGCAACACTACTTCTAGAAATGTATCCAAATAAACAAAAGTGAGCAAAAATGTAAAAATATGCAAACAAAAGCATTATTTATAATATCAAAAAGAGAAATAAATGTTTAACGATATCAGATTTCTGAATAAATGTTATATCCTCATGAATGATTAAGAAGCCATTTAAAATCTTATTTTTAAAGAAAGTACACGTGGACTTTTACACAAACATGGACTCAAACATATCAACGATCATGAAGATGGGCAGAACTGGGCAACATTTCGTTCTGGTATACGTGAAGTCGCCATGAGTTAGAGGTGACTCAATGGCAACTAATAACAGCAACAGCAACATGTCTATAATCCCAGTTAAAATAAATAGCTATAAATATTAACATACGCACATAGTTTGGGTATAAAAGAAAACGGTACCTAATACGAATTAAGAGTTTTATCTAAGTAGGCACTGTTTTAGGAGCTTACTTATAGTAGTGATAACCCTATGGGGTAGGCATTATTATAAGCTCCATTTGATGGATGAGCAAACTGAAGTACAGAGAGTTTAAGCAATTTTTTCCAAAGAAGTTACTACAACTAAGAAGTAACAGAAAGGGAATTTGAATTTAGCACCAGAATCCTTGCTTTTAACCCCTACACTATCCTGCAATGGGATATATCAAAATGTCAGTTGTGGCTAATTTTGGGTGGTCTATTTTTGGGTGGCTTTAATTCCTTTTTTTTTTTTTAATTCCTTGATTATATATTTTGTAACTTCAATTTTTCTAAGTTACTTTTACTTTTTTTTTTACCTTATCATCAGCCCATCAGGTCTTGAGGTAGGACTGCCTACTAATCACCACTACATTACCATCTTGCTATGAGCAATGGGTCACCTTGACGGATATTCAGGCCCCTTTCTGGATGAATTAAATTGAGATCTACGGGTGTGGGTCCCCATGTGAGTATTTTTTTCAAAGACTCCACAGATGATTAAATCAAACCAAAGTGAACCCACTGCCATCAAGTCGATTGACTCACAGTGACCCTACAGGACAGAGTAGAACTACCCCATGGAGTTTTCAAGGAGCACCCGGTGGATTCGACTGCTGACCGTTTGGTTAGCGGCTGTAGCACTTAATCACTATGCCACCAGGGTTTCCCCCAGATGATTAGATAATTTAAATGTGAAGTCCATGTTGAGACTTACTGATCTAGATAATTCATCTAACCCTGTTTTTTCGCAGTAACATTTTTCACAGGTGCTTATGATTGCCTTAGAATCTAGCAGTTGTATTTTAAGCATCTCAGATAAATGAACAAAGAACAGAAGCAAACTAAATACATAAATGATGCATTCCTGCCAAGCCAGATGATGCTGTGAAACGCTGTACAAGCAGAGGTTTTCTGACAGTTCCAAACACAGAAGTGATGGGAGAGCTGAGCCATCCATCACATGAGTGCTTGGCAGGATGGGTGCATCAGAATCAGGACCAGAGGTCTGCGCCCCAGTCATCTTGCAAACAGTAATGTAATTTCTACAAAACACAATTATTACCAGTGTGCCTTTTGGTCTGTATTTAATTTGTAAATTTATTTTGGTTTTATACTTATGAAAGAGCTATCAACAGAGTTTATACTCAGTTGTCTATTTAAGTACTAAATATGTTTTTTTTTTTATATTTAAACAACATTGTAACAATAAGAACATTTCAAATCACCAAGGGGGAAGTCCAAATATTTTTCAAATAATGGGGTAGTAAGAATATCATTCAAGGAGCCCAAGTGGCTCAAGCAGTCCTATAGAGTCTCTGTGAGATGGAACTGACTCGCTCAATGGCTCACAACAACTAACCTAAAGGTTGGCTGTTCAACTACACCCAGCGGCTCTGTGGAAGACAGGCCTGGCAAACTACTTCTGTAAAGACTATAGCCGAGAAAATCCTATGGAGCAGCTCTACTTTGTAACATGGGGTCTCCATCAGTCAGGGCCCACTGACTCTACAACAGCTAATAACAACAACATCAAGGAACATTATTCAAGTAAGTCAGCAATGGGGAAGTCTATTTATTCAAAATAATGGGTCTGTATGTCAGTCAAACTTAAAGAATATTGACTACATCATTTCTGAACCCTAGAAAAGGCAGAGCAAAACGGTCTTTGAATAGGGGCCTGGAAAAAGGCATTAGGAGAGAGAACATGGCTTCCTCTCTGTGGCTGGTAAGCAGCTATTCTTCCCTCTGAGGTTCTGAACATGAATGGCAAACCCACAACACTGCAAGGATTCCTAGTCTCCCGAGGCCTGCTGCCTCTTATCCCCTCCCATGAATTTGCATCAGGTCTCCAGGGTCCTAACTAGGCTCTGTTAGTTTCTCCGGTTCTTGAGACAACAGGCAGGACCAAATCCACCCATAGCCTGGGCCTGAGAGTATTCTCTTCACAATGAGGACACCCTAGTTGTGAGGATGTAAATTTTTTTTTTTTTTAAATCCCCAAACAGCAGAAGTGAAATCCTGCCTGAGAATTTCCAGGTAGGAACGTATTTATTATCTGTAAGGAAGAACATCAAGGAGGCCTGGTGGTGCAATGGCTAAGTGCTTAGCTGCTAACTGAAAGGTCATCAGTTTGAACCCAGGATTAGCTCTGTAGAAAAAAAGACCTGGCAATCTGTTCCCATAAAGATTATAGCACAGGAAACCCTATCGGGCAGTTCCACCTATAGGGTCACTATGAGTTGGAATAGATGGCAATGAGTTTGGTGGGTTTTTTTTTTTTTGGTTAGGAAGAACATCATAATTTCTTTCATAGACACAGAAAGCAAGGCTTTATCTTTGGAGAGTGTGGAAGAAGCAAGCTAATATTCGTGCGCATTTATTCTGTGCTTTCTTAAATATATGGCCATTCTCCTCATAGTCACAATGCCTCTGTGAGCTAGGTATTTCTACTTTAGACATGAGGCTCCAGGAGACAGCTTAGCGAAGGTCACCCCTCACCCCTCAAATAAGTGGCAGCGTTGCTTCTTCTGAATGCCAGCCTCTGTGATGACAAGTCCACATCACACCTTCAGGAAATTAACTGAAGCCATGAGGCTTGCTTAAGGCCACCCCTGAAGCTGGTAGCAGAGGAAAGCTCCAAGTTTTTAGTTTACTGCCTACAGACTCCAGTCAGCCAGAAAGGAGAGGATGGACCACTTAATAACTATGAAGTGCCATTTATCTCAAAATAAGGACAGTACACAGACTCCCTGGAGAGGAAGTGTGGCGTTACAAATAACTCAAGAGATAATACAGTGCAGTCTTCTCCAGTGTGACAACAATGGGCATACCTGTCAACGTGCCCATTTGCTATTTCCAAGGACTGTTCCTGTCAGAAACCTTCCACTGTTGAGAATTAACAGCCCTCAGTGTTTACAGTCAATATGTTTTTAAAATGTTCTTTCATCTAAAAATAGAGACTTTCTGAATCATTGTCTTATTTCTGCACTTGAAAGTATAAACGCTCTAAGTAATTGTCTAATAATACAGAGCAAGTGCAAAGAGCTGTCTGGAGAGACGAATTATTCTTTGTGATGAAGGGTTGTTATAACTAATCATTAGATAAATGCATCCTGAGCCAGAGTGTGGCCTTGGGTGAACACGTTCATAAAGCAAACAGGATTTCATGAGCGTCAGCATTATAGGTTTCATCAGTGCAGCCAGATGACAAGACACACCATATTAACAAAGCACAGCCAGGTGACGGACAGCAGCTGGCACGCTTCGTGTTTATGTTTACTACATGCACTTCTGTGCAATATTCCATATCCCTTGTTTTTGTTGTTTTGGTGAAGGAACACCAGGAATCACATTTTCAAGATGCTGCCATGCTTCTTTCTAGTATCCCATGCATGTCCCTTAACTTTTTACCTTGGGTTTTTTATTATCTGTGGTTTTTGGCTGTTCACTTGTCTTTGCTATTCCATCAAATGAAAGAGGAAGGTTGTCTGAAGATCTGTGTTGCATGAGCAGGTAACCAAGGCCGTAGTATCTCAACAGGACATTTTAGAAGTCAGTTTGTAGTCTGGCTAGGAAGGCCATTCCTTGAAATTGAGTATAAGGGCCAATCCCACAGATGTTGAGGGAGACCTCACTATCATCAAGAAGAGCCTGGAGTGGAGCGTGTCTTTTGGACCTGGGGTTCCTGCACTGAGAATTGTCTAGACATAGGACAGAGAGAGCTGAAACCCCAAAGATGGTATGAGGCAGAAAGAACAAGCAGCAAGCACAGCAGATCCCAGTGGCATTGAAACAGTGAACCAGTACAAGCAGTGGAAACCAGGAGACTGGTGTGATGCAGCTATAGTGACCCTCCTGGCCCATGGAGTGAGAGAGAGGTGAACACCTCCAGGCAAGAGGCTTACTTGTGGAGTGGGGTATCTCTGGGCACTTGTTGTCAGAGCCAAATAACAGTAACTCTTGCCTGCACAGGGCAGGGGCCCAGAGAAGGGCTTGTTGGCACAGCCAAGAGAAAGGCTGCCTGCCTGCAGGCACAGCTGAAAAGAAGCTAAGAGCTATCTTGGTTGGAAGCTGTCCTGATTGAAGAACTGTATCCTGTCTCCTTATTTGTATCCTGTTACTTCCAAGTTGATCCTGATCCTGGGTTGTAACCTGTTACTTCCCTAATAAACCATATAATCGTGAGTAGGGTCTGTGAGTTCTGTGTGGCCACTGCAGTGACTTATTGAACCCAGCAGAGAAGTAGAGAATGCCTTGGGGAGGATACGTGGTGTCAGAAATGGAGAAAAAGTTGGAGAGTGGAGGTGTGTCTGACCTTCACCACACAGTCAGCTTTGTGAACCTGATTCTCATCTCTCCTCCTGAATGTAGACAGGATTGATTACAGTCCAACAAAATATTTATTAGAGATTTTAGAGTTATACAAATTGAGCTTTGACAGGTGAATTTTTCTAAGTCTTCAAAAATGTTCACGAAAAAGGCCGTGTTCTCACAAGGACCCTGGATGGTGCAAACAGTTAATGTGCTCAGCTGCTAACCAAAAGGTTGGAGTCCACCCAGAGGTGCCTCGGAAGAAAGGCTTGGCAATCTATGTCAGGAAAAAAAAATCAACCATTGAAAACCTTATAAAGCACAGTCCTAGTCTGGCACACACAGAGTTTCCATGAGTCAGAATCAACTGGATGGCAACTGGTATGGTATGGTCCTGACAGGGAATAGATTCTGAGAAGCCATTAGGTTCACGTATGTCAAGGGTGAGAAGAAACAGTCAGCAGACGAGTGAACACATAGTGAGCTCACAGCGCTTTCACCACAGTTTTCATTCAAGCCTTCCAATATTAAGGCTCAAATTACAATCAATTATTATCCATGAGATAAAACTTGTTTTGAATTTTTTTTTTTATATGTGGTGAAAAAATTTATGTTTAGAATTAGCCAGCTGGACTCAGTTTAGATGATCCCAATTTTGCTGGCCACTTCCAAAGCATCATAGTCAAGGGCCAATTGAACATATGCCTTCTTCTTTCCATCAAGTCCGATCAAGGTGCTGACCTTGGCCACATCAATATCATAGAGCTTCTTCACAGCCTGTTTGATTTGGTGCTTGTTGGCCTTGACATCCACAATGAACACAAGTGTGTTGTTATCTTCTATCTTCTTCATGGTTGACTTGGTGGTCAGAGGGAACTTGATGATGGTATAGCAGTCCAGCTTGTTTCTCCTGAGGGCGCTCGTCCAAGGATATCTGGGCTGCCTTCGCAGCCTCAGTGTCTTGGGCTGCTGGAAGGTGGGTGAAGTGCGGATCTTCTTTTTTTTGTGGCTATGGACACCTTTCGGCACTGCCTTCTTGGCCTTCAATACCTTTAATTTGGCTTCAGTTTTGGGAGGGGCAGGGGCTTCCTTCTTCACTTTTGGCGCCATCTTTGTAAAATGCACTTTGATTTTTTTCTAAGCATAATTAAATCACACAAGTAACAACATCTCAGCATAATAGTTACCATCTCTATCATTGTTATGTTATACCCCTTGAGTCCCGTATTTTTTTCCCCTAGTCTGGCTGGAAACCTTTAAACTAAAGCATTTAATTACATCAAGAAAAGGCATACACCAATTCAATTTAAGCCAGAGAGCTGTATCGGTGATAATGATAGCTGTCATTGGTTGCGGACATACTATGTTTCACGAGCTGTGTTAAACATTATGCACATTTTCTCTTTTATCCACCAGTAACCCATGTCGAGAGGCATTATTTTTCCTATTTAAGAGTCTGATGTTATCTAGACGTAGAGTGTACTGAAAGGATGATGCAGTTCAGAATGGGCACATCATCAGGAAAGACAAATTGCTAGAAAAGGGCATCATATTTGGTCAAGAAGAAGGTCAGCAAAAATGAGGAAAACCCTCCATGGGATGGGTTGACACAGCAGCCACAACAACGAACTCAGACATAGCAAGGAGGATGTAGACGGTGCAGGCCCAGGTAATGTTTCACTCTGTTATACACAAGGAGGCATGAGGTGGAGCTGACTTGATGGCAACTAACACCAACAACAACAGCAGCAGCGTAGGAAAAGTGAGGGATGTTCCAGGTCCTCCTGGTTATAGCCACTAGATAAACATGTATTAAATAACTGAGTGTTGACTCATCCCAGGCTAGCGACTGTGAAGAACACAGAAGAAGGGTAAATAGTGTAAAGGGGAAGTAGGACATACATGCATTAAGAACTAAAGAACAATTCAGGTTAAAGAGAAAAACTGCGACATTCAGTCTGGTGTGTTCGGTATAAAGTTCGTAGGAGAAACTCAATAAATTGAGTTATTGAATGAAGAAATGAGTTAAATCATTCAATCAACTAATCAAATGCTAAATCGCCTGCTACGAACTCTAAGAACTAAAATAGTCCAGAGAAGGAAAGCTCATTATGGACTTGGGTAGTAACAAGGTTTCCTGAATAAGCTGAATTTTCCTGGAAGAATGAGAGACACCTGAATTACCATAAAGAAGAGCTGACGTCGCACTGCATTTAAGGAATGCCTTGAGGAGGCACAGCGGGATTTCCTGATCAGCTTCTGTAGCTCCAGCTCCCTTCCCTTCTCTCCACTGCTGCGCCCTCTAGGCTTCTGCCCTGGACTCATCTGCTCTGGTCCTATTTGCCCTAGTCTTGAACCCCGTCCAGCCAGTTCTCAGAACGCCTTGAAGCTGGCATGGGTTTTGCTAAGGCATCTTTGGATTACCCAGGAATGTCTCTGTCCTTTGGTGTGGAATGGAAAAATAAACAGTGTTTGTCCTATGGATGATTCTGGGCTCTTGCAAGTAAAGTAATAAATTATTCTAAATGAGGCGAGAATCATGAGAAACACCTCCCACTCCCAAACAGCTGTGTAGAGGACTTCCCATGGAAATTTTGGCATCTGGGCGACCTTCTCAAGGCTTCCAGAAAGACATTCCTAGCAGGTCCTCACAACAACCTTTCAATTCCCCTTGTGCCTCTGCCCCAAAGTCAAGGCCAATGTAAACGCCACCTCTGGCGACAGGAGCTCTACATACAAATTCAGGTTCCTCCATACACTGAGGCCTTGTTTCCCAGGGATCAGAAGTATCTTCTAGCTCAAATTTCCTGAATCATTTCCAGCCTGGCTCTGTCAGAGATTCCTAAAGTAAGAGTCACTTTTGTAATTTGCCTCATGCCTGGTGAAAAGCTGTCCCAGTTCAGAGCCATGAATTGGTTGGCTTTTTAGAAAAATCCATACCTCCAGTTGTGGGAGAAAAATTGTTGAGCATGGTAACCCTTTATGACTGATGGCTCTTTTTCAATAAAAGAGGCTCCCAATACCATATCTTTGTGTTTCTGAGCCTTGTTCTTTTAGACTCTGATTTGCAGGAACAATATGAACCACTAGGAGCTGCGCTGGGCAGCAGATCTGCTTTTCCAAAACATAGTTCCCATTTGTAGTGACGAGATTTATTTCACTTTTGCACAGGGCTGAGAGGTAGCTCCTGTTTTGTTACTGATCTTATGAACCAGCAGTGCTGTCCTTGATGGAAAAGCCAAGCTGTCGCCCTGGTATCTCATGGAAAAAAAACACCACCAATAACAGTAAACTAAGTCAGCATCCAGGGCCTTGTATTTCCAAAATAATGGTTCAACCCTTCGAGAGCAAGAAAGCTCGCAGGCGATTCTGAGAAAGAGATGAAAGAAGAACAGAGCAGGAAAGTTTAACAAGTGCTATACGGGGTCCAGTGGAGGCCTAAGCCCTGCAATGGGAAATGACAGTTTTGAGGTTATGGTGAGAGACTTTACTAAAAGATCTTCTGATGAGGGCCAAACACTTTCCCCGACTCCCCTGGGCCTAATGAAATCAACCAATTAACCAAATACTAAACTGTGTGGTACGGACACTAAACCAAAATCAAACCTGTTGCCATCAAGTCGATTCTGACTCATGATGACCTCATGTTACAGAGTAGAACTGCCCCATAGGGTTTTCGTGGCTGTAATCTTTATGGAAGCAGATTATCAAGTCTTTCTTCCGTGGCACCACTTGATGGGCTCGAATTGCCAACTTTTAGATTAGAAGCCAAGTGCAAACCATTTGCGCTACCCAGGGATCTTTTACAAACACTAAGAACTAAAATAGTCAAGAGAAAAGGTCATTACTAATAGTTCGAGGACAAAAGTCCTGCCTTTTTTCTACACGCTATTAAAACAAAACAACAACAATGAAACCTCTGTCTTTTGAATAGAAAAATAATAATAGAATACAGGAAACAGTTGCATAGATCTAAAGGAAATAATTTTTTATTCCCCAAATCAGAATATCCACCTGTGTTGATTATACAACTCTGGCTAGTTTCACTTCCTGTCTGGGGTATTATTTCCTGGTTAAAGTGGGAACAAAGTCCCAGTACTTTCTAGGCCTGCTTTCCCTGAAGTTAACAGATTGCTCACTTGGAACCAATGAGCGTATGCCAGGCCTTGCTGAAGAAGGAGCAGGTTCAGGACCTGGCACCACACAGCCGAGTGGCACTGCTCCCAGAATGCTCATCCAATAAAGAGCCATTGTGGGATCTGGACCCTCCAATGTACAGGACAAGTGGCTCAAATGAAAAGCACAATGCATGTGAGTGGGACCAGTAACTTGAATGGAGTGATAATCACTTCCTTAGTGTAGATCAGATTATTTTTCATGTAACTTCATTCTGTAATTCAGTCTCTGCCTGGTGTAACAGTACAGATGGCCATTTATTGGTTGATAAGTGAGAATGATTACTATGATAGCCAGTGAGCAATATAGGTTACTAGCATCGAGGGGAAGGTGAAGTGGAAAATTATTTGTCTCCATTCTGGAGATGCCACGGGGAGGCAGGAAGGGACAGGCATCATCAGAAAGAGACAGAAGCACCCAGGGTGGATTACCCAGTGAGCAAGACCTTGGTTAATGTAAGCCTGTGCGTACCTTCCAGCACCTGAACAGAGAAGGGAGTGCCCATTCTCTGTGCGTTTACGTATGTGATCAATACAAACTGTGGTTCAGCTGCTGGGAAAGCCGAGACTGTATCTACTGAGTTATATCTAATGGATTTAGTAAGAAACTAAAGCAGACCTGGAATTTCAAACTCAGTATGATTTCTGTGTGAGAATGAGGTGCCAGGCAGATGTGGGGGTGGGCTGGGGGCAAAGGGGCCAGGTTAAGGACATTTGCTGTGCAGTTTACAAGCATTTGTCGAGCTCTGGGCTCCACAGGCTATGGATCTAGTGCTGAGATCCAAATCCTGAAAGGGCTGGGGGGAGTCAGGGTGCTAATTCAGGCTGAGCCATAGTTTCCATCTGGGTGACCTGGAGTGACACCCTATACAGCAGCCAACCTCACTACAAATAAAACAGATGCCGCTCTTAGCTAAGCTTCCTAAAATGAAAATAGGAGGGGACGGGAGAATTGGGCTCCACAGACCAAATAAAAAGTGCTCTTTCAGCTGGACCAACCAACTGCATTCTAAGGTCTTCAGGCTTAGGACCAGGTTTTTTGATTTGCCTTTTTTATTTTTTTAAATCTCTGAGCCAACTATATTTTTTAGCTCATCAGTTTTGACCAGATACATGATCACTCTGTCTCAAATAAACCTCTTTCCTTATGATTGGAGCTAGAATTGGTCACAATTTCTTAACAGGGTCCCTTGGTCTGCATAACTTCTGACATGTTATCAACAGACGTGTGTTTATATACATACACTATTTGAATAAAAACATCCCCAATATCTGTAAAAGAATGCAAATATGCCAAGAAGAAGGTCATTTGATTCCACAGCCACTTTTTGCTTTTCATTCATCATATGTGACCAGTTGGGGTCTTGGTTTTTCCTTCAGAAGTTGTCTACTCTGATAGGTTATTTTAAATGCATGTCGCAGTTTCTCTCAATTTACAACATCTTGCTTTTATAGTAGGTAGGCTGTATCTGGTTGGAAAATAAACAAAAAACAAATATTTCTGCCGGAAACCAATCCTCCCGGGTCATCAACTCACCAGAATTCAGCAAAATGATAGATTTGAGGCACACAAACTCCTCTCCCTGGAGGTTCATCTTTCGGAACCGAGATGACGTAGCCAGCAGCATGTCAAAGATTTCCACCATCCCCTCCACGCATTTCCCCTGGTTTCTATGAAAACACAACAGAAAAAAAAAAAAGGTCTGAGAAAGTGGGTTTGTTCACTGACAAGTTACCAAAAAAAGTCTTTTCTTGAGACATAAGGAAATGCAACAATATTTTTCTGGAGACCCTTTCAGCTCAAGACTTTCCACTCTATAAAATAGCTGAGGATCTGAAACTAAGAAAATAGATTTGAATACAAACAGCTTGTGAAACTTGATACTTTTTTTTTTTTTTTGCATCATCAGAGGCAACTGCTGAATGTACAACCAACTTGCCTACTCAGCAGACAGTTCAGATGTGAGGAACGCTTCTCTCTTCTCTGAACAGGAGCCTGTATCGTCTTCAATCCTCTGCTTGTAATTGTCTAACACAGGCAAACAGGTTTCTCCCCGTTTGGCAGTAATTTAATTTTCCTATTAGCAAAAGGTGGATCCTTAGTGGCGCAGTGTTAAGCAATTGGCTGCTAACTGAAAGATCGGTGGTTCGAACACACTAGTCGCTAGCTCCAAGGGAGAAAGATGAGGCAGTCTGTTTCAGTAAAGATTAAACCAAAGCAGCTGCCATTAAGTCGATTTCAACTCACAGTGATCTTACAGGACAGGGTAGAACTGCCATATATGGTTTCCAAGGCTATAATCTTTATAGGAGCAGATTGCCACATCTTTCTCAAAAAGAGAGGTGGGTGGGTTTGAACTGCTGAACTTTCAGTTAAGCAGCCAAATGCTTAACCATTAAGCAACCAGGATCCATTCCATAAAGATTCCCACCCAAAAAGCCCACTGCCATCAAGCTGATTCCAACTCATAGCGACCCTATAGGACAGAGTAGAACTTGCCCCATAGAGTTTCCAAAGAGCGCCTGGCAGGTTCAAATTGCTGACCTCTTGGTTAACAGCCGTAGCGCTTACCCATTACACCACCAAGGTTTCTCCATAAAGATTATAGCCTTGAAAATCCTATGGGGCAATTCTACACTGTCCTATAGAGTTGCTATGAGTCAGAATCGACTGGACAGCAACGGGTTTATTAGCAAAAGAAGGATCCTGGGTGGCACAGCGGTTAAGTTCTTGGCTGCTAGCCAAAAGGTTGGCAGTTAGAATCCACCCATTGGCTCCTCGGAAGAAGACCTAGTGATCTGCTTCTGTGAAGATTACAGCCTAGGAAACCCAATGGGGCAATTCTACTCAGTCACATGGAACGCCTATGAGTTGAAAATTGACTTGGCAGCACCTAAGAACAGCAACAATTAGCAAAAGAGGTAGCCAGCCCCCATGGACTCATGGGACTAGAGTTATAGTACGGTGATTTCCTTTTAACATTTTTTTATTTTGCGGTTTGGAACTCTTGATGCAACATTCTAGAGCAAGGTGCTCAGGACCCACTGTGCCCAAAGGATAAAGAAAAAAGAATCATTTTAGTCTTGATGATTTGATGCACAGATGGAAAACTTAATAATAACAGAAGTTGGTTGTAAATAAGTCACATCCTGGTCTTTCAGCACCTCTGTAAGCCGGCAATATTTTACGGTTTCCCATGTCTTGGCTTCTAGCTCTTTTGTAGTTTTAACACTGCAACATCAATGATGCATCACGTCCAGAATATGTTTAAAGGGCTAGTTCATCTCCTAGTTCATCTATTTTTCACTGTCTCTTGGTGCCAGGCTTATCTGAATGATAACCTTCTAATATTCTCTGCTGTTGCTCACCACCGTGCTCTCAATTGTGCCCATGTTTTGTGCGCTGATTGGGAGAAGGAGCCTGGGAAGGATGTGTCACTCTGGGAAAGTTATGAGCCACAGGTGCCTCCAGGGACAATCCCTTCCATGGCTGCAGGACATCCTCCTGGAGCCACGCTGACAGTGTCTGGTGGATATCTGTACGTGGCACCATTGAGCTCTGGATGAATTGCTTGCTAACCTATTACAGACCAAGGAGCCGTTGTAACAAGGAATTCCTTGTTCACAGTTTCTTAGGCTTTCTGTAATATGACCTGTGATTGCGCAGTGGATCTCCATAGCAGCTGTCTCCTTAATCTCTAGTGATGCTTGCTCATGGCGTCAATCTGCGTGGGACACAGATCACAAGTGGTGCATCTTCAATGAGCTTGAGAGAAGTGAAAAGCTCCCACCTCTGCACATCAACTGTGAGCTGCCCCTCCTACCCTTCCTTCCTCAGAACTTGGGCTAAGGCTTTCTTGCCACCAGTCCACTAGGGGCTGCATTTACTAGGAATGTTCTTTGCCTCATCTGCTTTATAGTAACGTCACTGATGTGGGGGTGGCTATGTTTATTGAGATTACAGGGCAAGGAGACCCAGTTGCTGGGATACAGGAAATCCTGCAGGGTGTAGATCCTTTGCATGACCAGACCATCCTGCAAGTAGGAGATACCAAAAAACCAAAAACAGTGGTCTTCTAAGAACGTAGGGGAATTCACGGGAGTCTGCATGCGTTACACAGTACGAAGCCAACATAAATCTGTCTGTAAACTCAACGGTCCAAACAATGGGCTATTTTTTTAAGGGAATACGGCTTCATTGGTTCAAGCCTATCTAAGGCATGAAACCCTGGGCAGCAATCATGTCCAGGTGTCTTTTCTATGGCTCTTCCATGAAGAACAAGTGGATTTCCATACAGGAGTTGCTATGCAACTGGAATATCCATGTTTAAGGTAGTCTGGTTCTGGGTTGCTGGCATCCAAGGCAAAGGAGCCTACCCAGGGAGGTAGTAATGGCAGCAGCAGCTCCTGCCCCTTCCACTCACCCCATTGTGTGGTCCCCATTCTGTGCTGCATGGCTCCCAGCTTGGTCCCTCACTCCTCGGGCCTCTGCCAGCTTTCCCAAGTTTCTCTGGAGCCACGTCAAGGAACACATGCACACAGGTGCACACACACACAAAATTTAATTTCTATAGCTCCTGACCTCTTCCCTTCTGCCCTCTCCTCCTCCTTTCTCACACATTGATTTTTAAGTGCCCTTTGAATGTTATAGTAATTAGCTCTTTGCCATCTGTTGTTGTTGACTGAATTGTGTCCTCCAAAATGACATGCTGAAGTCCTGAAATCCTTGTACTTGTGAATGTGAACTTGTTTGGAAATCAGGTCTTTGAGAGGTTACCAGTTAGGTTAACGTGAGGTCATACCAAAGTAGGGTAGGTGCTAAACCCATCCTAGCAATGTCTTACAGAAGACATGGAGACACACAAGGGGAAGACACTATGTGAAGATACACGTACAAGCCAAGGCACGCCAAGGATTGCCAGCACCACCAGAAGCGTGGGGAGAGGCATGGAGCAGCTCTTCTCTAAGAGCCTTCAGAAGGAGTCAACATGGCTGATAACCTGATTTGGACTTCTAGCCTCCAGAACTGTGAGACAATAAATTTCTGTTCTTTAAAACCACCCACTTTGTGGTATTTTGTTCTGGCAGCCCTAGGAGACTAAGACACATGTGTTTTTAATGTGTTTCTCATTTTTTCTTTTAATTTTGTTTCTGGTATTTTCTCCTGCAAAACCACTTAATTTTTATATCATCGGATTGATCAAACTTTTTATTTATGGCTTTTCTGTGTCTTTCTTGGCAACATCATTACCATTCCAACAGCATAGAAAAATTATCTTTTCCTGCTAGTACAGTTCCATGTTTTTATATTTAAATCTTTGATCCCCAGGGATTTATTTATATATAACAACTTTACTGAGACATAATTCACATATCTTACAATTCACCCATTTAAAGTGTATAATAGGTTTTAATATATTCACAGAGCTGTGCAACCATCCTTTGGGATTTATTTTGGGGTAAGGTATGAGATAGGGATTCAGCTTAATATTTTTTCAGGTGCCTAGTTAGCTTGTGTAACACTGTTTATGAAACAAGCCATCTTCTTCACACTGACTTGAAATGTGCTAGGTACCTTTGATATATTCATTTACTTCTCAAAACTGCCCTTAAGGTTCATATTATTATTCCTACTTTCCAAACGTAGGAACTAGGACTCACAAAATGTTAGGTCAGACCACACTGCCTATCACCAACCCAGAAGAAAGAATTCTATCAATAAGTTTTACTTTCTTTCTGTCTTTCTTCCTTGTTCTAATTTATTCATTCTGTAAGATTTATTGACTGCATTTTATCTACCAGGCCTTGTGCTAGACATTAGGATACAGAGAAGAAAGTCATAGGTGTTGTTAATAAATTGCTCCAGAACAGGGGCAAGTCAGACAAGGAGGAAGACAGATACAATAATACACTGGGATACATTCCCCAAAAAAGGTATAGAAAGCAAGCCACTTACTCTAATGCTAGCCTGCCCGGGTTAACCTAAGTCAGTCTTAAAGCAATTGTCATAGTATTCTCAGATAAAGTTAAATGAGCTTTTATGCAAAGTGTCTGGCACACAGTAAAGGCTATATTTAAGGATTAGCTATAACCAAACCACCAAACCAAACCTGTTGCCATTGAGTTGATTTCGACTCATACGACCCTTATATTGATAAACAGATAAATACACAGACGTTAAGGGAGGGGCTGGCCTTTTTATCTGATGTATCCAGAAAACAACTGCCACAGTGTGACTGTGGAAATGTAGACACATGGAACTTCTATATAAGCAGAGGGGGAACTCGAAAAGCTATACAGGAGGACGAGGTGATGGTCACACTGAAGGAGAAGCTGGCCTAAAGTGGGAGAACATACTTGAAGCGGGTTTTTCTTGTCATGGAGTTGACTTTTTTTAAGTAGCACATTTTCTTTCTAGTGAAAAAAATAAACAAGGAGAGAGGAAAACGTTTGGAGGATGAAGCTTTAAAAATAACAACTCATAGCCAAAATAGAGAAATGTCCCTTTCTCCGTAGAAAGTCTCTGTTTACTCAACAGACTGCACACCGGCAGGGGAGGACATCTTGGTGTGGGAGGGAGCCTGGGTGCACCTGCTGTGAGCAAAAGTTCAGTTCAGAAACTGAGAATGTGAAATCTTCGCAATTCTCCTTTCTTCTTGTCCTTTCTGAATAGTCTCCCACATCCTCCCATGAG
The DNA here is from genome assembly GCF_030014295.1 of Loxodonta africana. NCBI lineage: Eukaryota > Metazoa > Chordata > Mammalia > Proboscidea > Elephantidae > Loxodonta > Loxodonta africana. The sequence goes on along the minus strand of NC_087342.1, from coordinate 221,642,791 downwards.
GAGCTTGTTCTTAACTCTTCTAGCAAGAGTGTGTTTCTCTCAGCCTCTTCTCGCTGGACAGCCTGCTGTTTCAAACCAGCAATTACTACCTGTTGACAGTACAATGCTTGCTCTTCAGCACAGATTCAGAGCCGTAGCCTGTACCCTCAGTGATGGCACATTCCAGAAACTCCCAATCCCCTCCACTGCCCCATTATGTGTGTGTGTTTCTTTATGGAATATGGAGGGGTCATACACTGACTAATAATCATAGAGCCATTTTAATATCAGCACCCTGGAGCCTACCTCCCATGCAAACAGAAGTGCTTCATAACAACATATTCTTGTCATGGTACTGTGAGTCTGAACTTTGAAGGCTCCTGGGGAATAGTCAATGCTGTGAAAACGCCAATTTCTATGCACTGCTGTAAGCACGCTGTACAACATATTTATGCTGATGTCGCCGTAAGAATGAACTTACTGTCCCTGTGGACGGGAAAAGCTCAACTGATCCAAACACTCCAGGCAATCCGTAGATAATCCATTATTTATCTAAATAAGAATTACATATTTTGAGGGCCCATATGATATTTTCAGTAAACCATCAGAATGCTGTCTGAATTCAAATGACTGACTTACTATGTAGCATCTGTGGTCTCTCATTATCATTATCACAAGGTGAAAAAGCTTGCCAGGTGAGGTAGTGAGCAGGTAATTTGTTAACCTACTATCTGGTACAACTCGATGTGGGCTCTGAAGGCTGGACAGACACTTGTCATCTGCCTGACACAAGGGAACCTGTCTATTGAGGTCGTTACATGTGTTAGGGTTTCATTTTCAAAGTCCTGCCTTAATATCTGTGGTCTCCGGGGATGCAAACAGTTAAGCACTCAGCTACTAACGGAAGGTTGGCAGTTCGAACCCACCCAGAGGTGCATTGGAAGACAGGCCTAATATCTGCTTCCGAAAGGTCACAGCCTTAAAAACACTACGAAGCCGTTCAAGTCTGCACACATGGGATTGCCATAAGTCAAAATCGATTCATTGGCAACTAATAACAGCAACAACCTTAAAAGCCTATACTAACTTCAAGAAGCAAATTAGAATAGGGACGATAAGTCAATTTCACAAAGAATAGATGAATCGACAGCATCAGAAATGGGTGATTACTAAGAATCTGGAGGTAACGTGACTATAACAAGACAAGATTAGTCTAAATTCATGAGGCGCTCCTGAGGCTGAGAAATAGGCGGGGGATGCAAAAACACGATTTATTTTTAAGGAAGTGCAGCTTCAGTCCAAGATCAGAAGATGCAGCTTACCAAGCTGACCAGCCTACAACTCCCGCTGTGAGACGTGACAGCCTGCATGAATGAGTTCCTCCACGGGTTTTATCAGCCTGGTTTTCAGAAGGTCTCAAAATCCCCTCGTGGGAACTTTGTTCTGCTACTCACCCTCTTCAAATGCAGACCATTTACACTTAAGTAAGGATGGAAGGGACAGGACTTGAAAGAGCATTTGCTCACGACACGTCCTAAAAGTTTATCCTCTACAGAAACTAAAGCCTGTTTATCAGAAGTCCACAGGTCCCTAACCCTCCACCTGGGAAATCAAGAGCTCTAACGAGGTGTGCAGACCACACCTGCACTTGTACACCTTCAAACATATGCCTTACGAGATGCGATGCTGCCGTGTAGCTTCTCTTGGTATAAAAGGATACTGGTGAATGGAAACTGAGAAAACCCAGGAGATCAACATAAGACATTTAACTTAGCTGTCCTGAAAATTACAATAGGGTTAGGGAAAAAAAAGTTATAATTTAAGATGGCATCTAAAATCAGTGGTGGGAAGTTTTATTTTATTTAACAGGTTTGTGTACCTTCGATGCTATAGGATCTCTAAGCACATGTTCTAAGATGCTGTGACTCCATAAATACTTGTCTCATCAAGAGGTTTACATATACAGTCCTTTGAGGTGTGGCAGCAAATGCCGAAGATGTCAAACCAGAAACAAAATATTTTGAAAGATGCATGATTTGAATGGTTGTATCTCAAAGCTCAAGGCTGATTACTTGAGGGGAAAGTGGGTAAGTCTCTGGAGTCAGACTGTCTGGGTTCAGCTCTCAATGTCACTATTTACCAGTCATGGGACCTTGAACCAACTATGTAACCTTTCTGTGCCTGAATGAGCATATAGACAGAACTACTCATGCTGGACCACAGGTTGAATAGTAAATAATTAAGAGACTGGTTTTGGTTTTTTGTTGTTGTTACAAAAATTAGCCTATGTAGATTGATAAAGAAATTATTTTCAAGCAGAGGTTGAAGAGATTGGTGAAAGACCAGTGAAAAACAGCCTTACAAGTCTGGAAAAGAGAACTGCCTCTGGGTCCAGTTTACAAAAAAACTTAGTCCTGTGGCAAAAATCAGACCAAAAGGGTATTACCTCCCCATCCAAGCCTATTACCTCCCCATCCAAGCCTATTGTTCCAAATAGCCTCCAGGTAGAATTCATGCATTTTTATTACGGTGTTGACAAAGAATATTGAATATACCATGGAATTCTAGAAGAACAAACAAATCGATCTTACAAAAAATATAGCCAGAATGCTCCATAGAAGTGACGACGGCAAGACTTCATCTCGCTTACTCGGGACATATCATCAGCAAAAACCAATTGCTAGAAAAGGACATCATGATTGGCAAAGTAGGGGGTCAGTGAAAACAAGGGAAACCCTCAATAAGATGGATTGACACAACAATGGACTCAAACATACCAGTGATCATAAAGATGGTGTGGGACCGGGCAATGTATTGTTCTGTTATACATAAGGTCACCAGGAGTCGGAACCAACTCAACAGTGACTAACAACAACAGTTACCAATAAATAATGAAGGGAAAGCCTCGGGACAAGGAACCAAATAAGAGTGACAGGCTTGAGACTTATGTTTAGGAAAGAACTCTGAGTGTGGTTACAAGCAGGTGAGACTGACAAGAAGCAAAGAGAAGCATACTATGTTTTTGAGACAATTGCACAGCAAGAAATACAAGCCTGAACTAAAAAACAAAAGCCTTTGATTGTTCAAGTCTCCAACTCTTAGGCCCCAAATGTGCACTGGCAAGAGGTGCTATGAGAGCTGTAAAAAAAACCCACTGCCGTCGAGTCGATGAGCGCTGTAGAGCCCATCAAAAAGACAAGCTTCTCAACACCCACTTTGATGTGGCCAAGTGGAAGAAAGGACAAGAAAGAACTTACCAGAAGGTGAAGCCAGGAGGCTATGGAGAACAAAGAAAAGTGAGTTTGAGAGCAGAATTAGGGACTAATCAAAGAACGTCCTAGCTTTCAGAGTAGACGCCTCCTCATGTCTACCTGTAAAAATGGCATGGGGGCGGTGTCTGACCTCCTCTAACTTCACCAGAGGGAAGGAAAGTCAAGATCAACAGCCCGAGGCTGATTCCTATGAAGCGGAGGTCAAACATGCCTCCTCTCTCTGCCATCTTTACCAATTCAGACACCAACCATCCCTCCCACGGCTCTCTCTACTTCTCTGAGGGGTTTGAAAATTCACTTCAATGGCCACACAAACTCAGACAATGCTCATGATTATGGGATTTATTAGGGAAGTAACAGGTTACAATTCAGGCTCAGGAACACTCAATGATACAGTTTGACCATCAAGACAGCCTCTTCCCAGCTGTGGTCCCAGGAACACCTCTCCCTGGCCCTAGGCCTCTGCCCAAAGGCTCTTAGCTTTCTTTGTGGGCCAGGAAGCCCATTGTGCTGCCTCCTGCTGCTGGGTCTCTCCTTCCCTGGTGGTGGTGGGCTCTTCTCTCTTTCCTGCCTCTGGGATGGCTCACCTCAAGTCTCACAGGATGGCAAAAACTGACCAATCCCTTCGGTGGGCCACAATTACCATATCACACAGTCCCACCCAATCACTTGGGTGAGAGTTACAAGACCATGGCTAGAAAGGCCACACGAAAGCGATCCATCACATCACACTGCCCTATAGGATTTCATAACTGCTATAGAAGGCAGCAGGTGTGGTTTTTTTGGTTATGGAAGGTGACACTATGAGTCCTCCCTTCTTCCCTTTTTCCAAGTGTGAGTTTTTACTGCAGTTATTTCACTGTTACTCCATCAGAGGATACTGGGTGCTTACGTGGGGTGAGGTTACCAAACCAGGTGGAGCCATATCCATAGTTGATAGAGAGGAACACACATCGCTGAGAAACTTTTGAGCGGGATGGACTTCGAACTGTATGCAGGGGCTGGATGGGATTTGGGAGTGTCTCCCTTGGGATGGAACAGAATGTGTTCTATGTATAGGAGGAATGGATAGTTGGTAACCAGAAGGGAAGACTGTGGCAGACTGTGTATTTACCAAAGCACTTAGGGTTTCCTCTTGAGTTTCTTCCTGCACAATATTTTCCAGCCTCCCCTGCAGTTAAAAGTGGACATGTGACTGGGTTCTGGCCAATGGAAAGTGGACGGAAGGGATTTGCATCACTTTTGTGATAAAGTACTTAAGGAACAGGTGTCTTCCCAATCCTCTCCCCATCTACTGCCTGAATGAAGTAGAGGAGTCTTCAGGGACGTAGAGGAAGGCAGAGACATGGGTTAGAAAGATCCTGAGTCCCTGAATGGGAAAGTCATCTAACCATGAGGATAACCTACATCAGACAGTGATGTAAGAAATCAACTTTTATTTGTGGAGCAGTTGAAATTTTAGGGATGCTTGTTATAACCACTAGCCTGTACCCCATAATTCAGAATGGATGCACGTATCTGATGCCTCCCTGTACCACATCACCCACAACACAATGACACACATATAACACAGGATGCAAATCCTGCTTATCTTCTGTAGACATGGTTACTGACTGATCAAAAGCATAGAAGAAATCCATTTCTATGGCACCTTGCTTTATAGATTCTAATCAGTTCCAACTGACACTGAGTGAGGGTGTGGCATTTGGTGTGGGTCTTGAAGGGTAGACTGAATGAAGAGGAGGGAAATTCCGGGCAGATTCAGTGGCATCAGTAAAGGCTAAGAGGTAGAAGAAGACAATGCATATTGAGGGAGTGTTGAGTAATCTGGCTAGTAGAGTTTAGTACATGCAAGGAGATAAATTTGTACAAATGGCTTAGTCAGAGTGTGAAGAACTGTTAATAAAAGGCTTAAGAGAATATCTGTGAGATAATACACCAGGAAAGACCAATAAAAGCTTATCAGGGGGTGACATGATCAAGAAATGTTTCTGGTATGAATCCTCTGGCTTCAGTGTGCAGATGACAGTGAGGGAGAGGGGAGGATCTGGGAGGAAACTACAGGTATGAGGAAAAGGGAGTTATAAAGTAGTTACATAGAGAAATAAGAGAGGCTTTTAAATTCCTTTGTAAAGGAAAAATCAACAAACTTCAGGGAGTAAGCCACAGCACTGGATAAAGAGAGAAAGGAATTAAAGATTCCTAAAGATTCCTCTGACCACATTAAAGAGTGGCGACTGGGGTCTTAAATGCTAGCAAGCGGCCATCTAAGATGCATCAATGAGTCTCAACCCATCTGGATCAAAGGAGAATGAAGAACACTAAGGACACAAGGTAATTATGAGCCCAAGTGACAGAAAGGGCTACATAAACCAGGACTACATCCGCCTGAGACCAGAAGAACTAGACAGTGCCTGGCTACTACTGATGACTGCCCTGACAGGGAACACAACAGAGAATCCCTGATGGAGCAGGAGAACAGTGGGATGCAGACCTCAAATTCTCATAAAAAGACCAGACTTAATGGTCTGACTGAGATTAGAAGGACCCCAGTGGTCATGGCCCCCAAACCTTCTGTTGGCCCAGGACAGGAACCATTCCTGAAGCTAACTTGTCAGACATAGATTAGACTAGTAACCCCTCAAACTTTTCAGTAAATGGAAAATGAAATTATAGGCAAAGAACACAGGAAGGTAGACCCTGGCTGGGGACTTCAGGACATGGAAACATCTGTAAAAGCTGTCGGTGCCCCAGGATTGGATAAGGTCCAAGCTCCCTAGCAAGGCCCTCTGAGATCTGGACCTTGCCCATCTCCAGGTTTCTTTCTACTGCCTGTCTTGTAATTTATGCTCTAGGACAATTGTGAACAGATGAAGAACACTTTGTAGTGCTGCCTCCATGGATTATCAGCCTGTCCATCCCTTACCCCAGACTGCTCTTGGAAATCTCCTCCTCATCTTTTAAGGCTCCCATGGACATCACCTCTCCCACACAGACATCCCTAACAGCCCACCATTCTCTACCCCTTCCCCTTCTGGGTTATATACTTTTCCCGTGTGCTGCAATACTATCCTGTATATCAGCGTTGTTGTTGAAGGATACTGAATATACTATAGGCTGGCAGAAGATTGAACAAGTCCGTCTCAGAAGAAATACAACCAGAGTGCTCCTTAGAAGCGAGGATGGTTAGGCTTCAGCTCATTTTGTACACATTACCAGGAAAGAACAATCACTAGAAAAGGATATCATGTTTGGTAAAGTAGGGGGTTGGCAAAAACGAACAAAATTATCAGTGAGATGGGTTGATGCGACGGCCACAACAATGCACTCAGCACACACCAATGGTCATGAAGGTGGTTCAGGACCAGCCAGTGTTTTGTTCTGTTACATATAAGGCCACCATGAGTTAGAGCTACCTTGACTGCAACGAACAACAACATATCAATGGCCAGGGTTATATACTTTTCCTCTGTGCTCTAATGTTGTTTTTAGGTGCTGTCGAGACGGTTCCAACTCATAATGACCCTATGAAGTACAGAAAGCAACACTGCCCTGTCCTACACCATTCTCACAATTGTTACTATGTTTGAGTCCACTGCTGCACCACTGTGTCATTCCATCTTATTGAGAGTCTTCATCTTTTTCACTGATCCTCTACTTTACCAAGCATGATGTCCTTCTCCATGGACTGATTCCTCCTGATAACATGTCCAAAGTATGTGAGAAAAAGTCTCACCATCCTCACTTCTAAGGAGCATTCTGGTTGTACTTCTTTCAAGACAGATTTGCTCATTCTTTTGACAGTCCATGGTATATTCAATATTCTTCGCCAACACGATAATTCAAAGGCATCAGTTCTTCTTTGGTCTTCCTTATGCATCGTCCAGCTTTCCCATGCATATGAGGTGACTGAAAATACCATGGCTTGGGTACACCATAGTCTTCAAAGTGACATCTTTGTCTTTTTAACACTTTAAAGTGGTCTTTTGCAGCAGATTTGCCCCTAACAATAGTAATATACTAATGAAAGCTATTACATAGTTCTTACTAAGCACAAATAAACAATGTAAGCATGTGACATGTATGCATTGAGTTCTTACAAAACTCCATGAGAAAGGTACTGTTGCTAAAGAAAAAGAAACTGAGGCATGAGAGGTTAAGTACCTGCCCAAGCTAACACTGTTATTTGGTGGCAGGCCTGCAGTCTGGCTCCAAAGCTGGGCCTCTCAGGCATCACACTGCACGGGCTCTCCACAACCACCCTCCCTACTTATGCAGGCTCACTGCAGTGGGCCTCTGGTCTCTGCTGTGCCTGATCACACCCTCAACCCTCCTAGAGTCCTGCCCGGGACTCACCTCACACCTGGTAGGAATACATCAGTGTGTGTAAACTGACTACGAACATGATGGACTCACAGCCCTAGTTGATTTTCAAGCCATTCCTTCTCTGAGGCTTCGAAAAATCCTGTATCTCTCTTTTCCACAGGTTCCCCAGTTTGTTCAATGGCCAGGTGCTTGGGGCCAATCCTGGAACAGAGGTTTGGGCACTAGGTACCAGAATCATAAAGACTCCACTGCTCTTCCCTCTTCATCCTGTGCCTTACAGTGGACCACTCACCTGCCCACAGTAATGACCTCTCCTGCTTCTCCACCTACCACTCACTCCCTGCTGCCTTTCTTCCAGAGATTAGGCCAGGGCAAAATATGTCAGCCCAGTTCTTAGTCTCTACCCCTCTCTTGGTACTTACCTACTTTTCACTGTACTTATCTACTTATATATTTATGTATGTGTACAGAGCCCTGGTGGCACAATGGTTAAAGTGCTCAGCTGCTAAACAAAAGGCTGGTGGTTCCAACCCATCCATGGCTCCATGGGAAAAAGACCTGGTGATCTCCTCCTGTAAAGATTTATTGCTGTGTGCCATTGAGTCGATCCTGACTCTCTGTAGGACAGACCAGAACTGCCCTATAAGGTTTCCAAGGCTGTAAACTTTATGGGAGCAGATCACCAGGTCTTTTCTCCTATGGACTAGCTGGTGGATTTGGACTGCTGACCTTCGTGTTAGTAGCCATGCACTTAACCATTGAACCAGGGCTCCTTCCTGCAAAGATTAAAGTCCAGTAAACTATGGGGCAGTTCTACTCTGTCATACAGGGTCGTTATGAGTATAATCAACTCAAAGGCACACAACAACAGTATGTATTTATGTAACTGTCATCCCCCCTCGCCCCCACCAATAGATTATATCCTCTCAGAGCCAAGGTGTGTGTCTTCTTTTTCCCTATATCCCTAATGCCTAGTAAAATGTTGATATTGTTTTACTGTTAGTATTACCTGCCATTGATTTGGCCCCAACTCATGGCAACTCCACGCACAATGAGTCTTTGTAATCCACAGGGTTTTTGTTTTTTTAATTTTTTTTGCACTTTAAGTGAAAGTTTACAAACCAAGTCAGTCTTTCCTACAAAAACTTATATACACCTTGCTATATACTACTTAGTCTGGAAGCTCAGCTGAAACCTGTCCTCCATGGGTGACCCTAGTAGTATCCGAATACTGGTGGCATAGCTTCCAGCAAAAACAGCAACACGCAAGCCCCCACAGTACGACAAACTGACAGACTCATGCGTTATGCAGATGACACAACATTGCTTGCTGAAAGTGAAGAGGACTTGAAGCACTTACTAATGAAGATCAAAGACCACAGCCTTCAGTATGGATTGCACCTCAACATAAAGAAAACAAAAATCCTCACAACTGGACCAATGAGCATCATAATAAACAGAGAAAAGACTAAAGCCGTCAAGGATTTCATTTTACTTGGATCCACAATCAACAGCCATGGAAGCAGCAGTCAAGAAATGAAAAGACGCATTGCATTGGGTAAACCTGCTGCAAAAGACCTCTTTAAGGTGCTGAAAAGCAAAGATGTCAACTTGAAGACTAAGGTGTGCCTGACCCAAGCCATGGTATTTTCAATCTCATCAACTGCACGTGAAAGCTGGACAATGAATAAGGAAGATGGAAGAAGAATTGATGCCTTTGAATTGTGGTGTTGGCGAAGAATATTGAATATACCGTAGACTGCTAAAAGAATGAACAAATCCATCTTAGAAGTGCAACCAGAATGCTCCTTAGATGCAAGGATAGTGAGACTGCATCTTACATACTTTGGACATGTTGTCAGAGGGATCAGTCCCTGGAGAAGGACATCATGCTCGGCAGAGTACAGGGTCAGTGGAGAAGAGGAAGACCCTCAACAAGGTGGACTGGCACAGTGGCTGCAACAATGAACTCAAGCATAACAATGATTTTGAGGATGGCTCAGGACCGGGCAGTGTTTCGTTCTGTTGTACATAGGATTGCTATGAGTCAGAACTGACTCAATGGCACCTAACAACAACAACAACAATATACTCCTAGTTGCCCTCCCTCCAATCAGACAGCACACTCCTTCCCACCACTCTCTATTTTCACGTCCATTCAGTCACAACTATCTCTTCTCCAGATAGAAGCTGCCCACATAGTCTCATGTGTCTACTTGATCCAAGAAGCTCACTCTTCACCAGTATCATTTTCTATAGCATAGTCCAGTCCAATCCATGTCACAAGAGTTGGCTTTGGCAAGGGTTCCTGTCTTGGGCTAAAAGAAGGCCTGGAGACCATGATCTCTGGGGTCCTTCTAGTTTCAGTCAGACCATTAAGTCTAATCTTTTTACAAGAATTTGAGGTCTGCATCCCACTGCTCTCCTGCTCCTTCAGGGATTCTCTGTTGTGTTCCCTGTCAGAGCAGTCATTGGTTGTAGCCGGGCACCATCTAGTTCTTCTGGTCTCAGGCTGACGTTGTCTCTGGTTTATGTGGCCCTTTCTGTCTCCTGAGCTCATAATTACCTTGTGTCTTTGGTGTTCTTCATTCTCCTTTGCTCCAGGTGGGTTGAGACCAATTCATGCATCTTGGATGGCAACTTCCTAGCATTTAAGACTCCACACATCACTCTCCAAAGTGGGATGCAGAATGTTTTCTTAATATATTTTATTATGCCAATTGACTTAGATGTCCCCTGAAACCATGGTATCCAAACCCCTGCCCCTGCTAAGCTGGGCTTTGAAGAGTTCAGTTTATTCAGGAAGCTTCTTTGCTTTTGGTTTAGTCCAGTAGTGCTGACCTCTCCTGTATTGTGTGTTGTCTTTCCCTTCACCTAAAATAGTTCTTATCTCCTAATTAGTGAAAACCCCTCTCTCCCTCCCTCCCTGCTCTTGTAACCATCAAAGAATATTTTCTTCTTTGTTTAAACTATTTTTCAAGTTCTTATAATAGTGGTCTCATACAGTATTTGTCCTTTTGCAACTGACTAATTTCACTAGGCATAATGCCTTTCAGATTCCTCCATGTTATGAAATGCTTCACGGATTCATCACTGTTCTTTATCAATGTGTAGTATTCCATTGTGTGAATATACCATAATTTATTTATCCATTCATCCATTGATGGGCACCTTGGTTGCTTCCATCTTTTTGCTATTGTAAACACTGCTGCAATAAACATGGGTGTGCATATATCTGTTTGTGTAAAGGCTCTTATTTCTCTAGGATATATTCCAAGGAGTGGGATTGCTGGATTGTATGGCAGTTCTATTTTTAGCTTTTTAAGGAAGCGCTAGATTGATTTCCAAAGTGGTTGTACCATTTTACATTCCCACCAGCAGTGTATAAGTATTCCACTCTCTACACAACTGCTCCAACATTTATTAGTGTTTTCTGGATTAATGCCAGCCTTGTTGGAATGAGATGGAATCTCATTGTAGTTTTCATTTGCATTAGCTAAGGGCTAATGATCATGAGCATTTCCTCATGTACCTGTTAGCTACCTGAATATCTTTACTGAAGTGCCTATTGAAATCCTTTGTCCATTATTTAATTGGGTCATTAGTCTTTTTGTAGTTGAGTTTTTGCAGTAACATGTAGATTTTACAGATCAGATGCTGATCAGAAATGTCATAGCTAAAAACTTTTTCCAGTCTCTGTAGATAATCTTTTTATTCTTTTGTTGAAGTCTTTGGATGAGCATAGGTGTTTGATTTTTAGGAGCTCGCAGTTATCTAGTTTCTCTTCTGCATTGTTAGTAATGTTTTATATACTGTTTATGCCATGTGTTATGGCTCCTACAATGCCCCTATTTTTTCTTCCATGATCTTTATCATTTTAGATTTTATATTTAGGTCTCTGATCCATTTTGAGTTCATTTTCACACATGATGTGAGGTATGGGTCTTGTTTCCTTTTTTTTGCGGATGGATATCTGGTTATGCCAGCACCATTTGTTAAAGCCTGTCTTTTCCCCATTTAACTGACTTTGGGCCTTTCTCAAATATCAGCTGCTCATATGTGGATGGATTTATGTCTGGATTCTCAATTCTGTTCCATTGGTCTATGCGTCTGTTGTTGTACCAGTACCAGGCTGTTTTGACTACCATAATAGGTTTTAAAATCAGGTAAAGTGAGGCCTCTCACTTTGTTCTTCTTTTTCAGTAATGTTTTACTTATCCGGGGCCTCTTTCCCTTCCATATGAAGTTTGTGATGTGTTTCTCCATCTCATTAAAAAATGTCATCAGAATTTGGATCGGAATTGCGTTGGTATAATAGACATTTTTATAATGTTAAGTCTTCCTGTCCATGAGCAAATTATGTTTTTCCACTTTTGTATGTCTCTTTCGGTTTCTTGCAATAATGTCTTGTAGTTTTCCTTGTATAGGTCTTTTACGTCTCTCGTAAGATTTATTCCTAAGTATTTTATCTTCTTGGGTGCTACTGTAAATGGCATTGATTTGGTGATTTCCTCTTTGAAGTTCTCTTTGTTGGTGTAGAGGAATCCAACTGACTTCTGTATGTTTATCTTGTACCCTGATTCTCTGCTGAACTCTTCTATTAGTTTCAGTAGTTTTCTTGAGGATTCCTTAGGGTTTTCTGTGTATAAGATCATGTCATCTGCAAACAGAGATACTTTTACTTCTTCCTAACCAACCTGGATGCCCTTTATTTCTTTATCTAGCCTGATTGCTCTGGCTAGGACCTCCAGCACAATGTTGAATGAGAGTGGAGATAAAGGGCATCATTGTCTGGTTCCCGTTCTCAAGGGGAATGCTTTCAGACTCTTTCCATTTAGGATGATGTTGGATGTTGGCTTTGTATAAATGCCCTTTATTATGTTGCAGAATTTTGCATCTATCCCTATTTTGCTGAGAGTTTTTATCATGAATGGGTGCTGGACTTTGTCAAATGCCTTTTCTGCATCAATTGCTAAGATCATACGGTTCTTGTCTTTTGTTTTATTTATATGATGTATTACATTAGTTGTTTTTCTAATGTTGAACGATCCCTGCATACCTACTACGAATCCCACTTGATCGTGGTGAATTATTTTTTTGAAATGTTGTTGAATTCTATTGGCTAGAATTTTGTTGAGGATTTTTGCATCTAAGTTCATGAGGGATATAGGTCTGTAATTTTTGTGTGTGTGTGTGTGGTGTCTTTACCTGGTTTTGGAATCAGGGATATATTGGCTTCATATAATGAGTTTGGAAGTATTCTGTCGTTTTTTATGCTCTGAAATACCTTTAGTAGTAGTGGTGTTAACTCTTCTCTGAATGTTTTGTAGAACACTGCAGTGAAGCCATCCTGGCCAGAGGGTTTTTTTGGTGGGAGTTTTTTTTTAATTACGTTTTCAATCTCTTCATTTGTTATGGGTTTATTTAGTTGTTCTACCTCTGTTTGTCTTTCTAGAAATTCATCCATTTCTTCTAGGTTTTCAAAACTGTTAGAGTACAATTTTTTTGTAGTAATCTGATATGATTCTTTTAATTTCAGTTGGGTCTGTTGTAATATTGCCCATCTCATTTCTTATCCGGGTTATTTGCTTCCTCTCCTGTTTTTCTTTTGTTAGTTAGGACAACGGTTTATCGATTTTGTTACGTTTTTCAAAGAACCAGCTTTTGGTTTTGTTAAGTCTTTCAACTGTTTTTCTGTTTTCTATTTAATTTTCCTCTAATTTTTATTATTTACTTTCTTCTGGTGTCCGAGGGTTTCTTTTATTGCTCTCTTTCTATTTGTTCAAGTTGTAGGGATAATGCTTTGCTTTTGGCCCTTCTTTTTGGATGTGTGCATTTATTGATATAACTTGACCTCTGAGCACTGCTTTCGCTGTGTCCCAAAGGTTCTGATAGGAAGATTTTTCATTCTTATTGGATTCTATGAATTTCTTTATTCCATCCTGGATGTCTTCTATAACCCAGTCATTTTTGACTAGGGAATAATCAGTTTCCAAGTGTTTGTTTTATTTTCCCTGCTTTTTCTGTTATTGATTTCTACTTTTATGGCCTTATGGTCAGAGAAGATGCTTTGTAATATTTTGATGTTTTGGATTCTGCTAAGGCTTGCTTTATGACCTAATATGTGGTCAATTCTAGAGAATGTTCCATATGCACTGGAAAAGAAAGTATAGTTGGCTGCTGATGGGTGCAGTGTTCTCTATTTGTCTATGAGGTCAAGTTGGTTGACTGTGGCATTTAGATCTTTCGTGTGTTTACTGAGCTTCTTTCTGGATGTTCTGTCCTTCACCGAAAGTGGTGTGTTGAAGTCTCCTACTATAACTGTGGAGCTGTCTATCTTACTTTTCAATGCTGTTAGAGTTTGTTTTGTGTATCTTGCAGCCCTGTCATTGGGTGCATAAATATTTAATATGGTTATATCCTCCTGGTATATTGTCCCTTTAATCATTACATAATGTCCTTCCTTATCCACTTCGGTTGATTTAACTTTAAAGTCTATTTTGTCAGACATTGGAAACCCTGGTGGCATAGTGGTTAAGTGCTACGGCTGCTAACCAAGGGGTCTGCAGTTCGAATCCACCAGGCGCTCCCTGGAAACTCTACGGGGCAGTTCTACTCTGTCCTACAGGGTCACTGTGAGTCAGAATCGACTCAATGGCACTGGGTTTGGTTTTTGGTTTTTGTGTGTGTGTGTGTGTCAGACAAATAATATTACCACTCCTGCTCTTTTTTTGATTGTTGCTTGCTTGATTTATTTTTTTCCATCCTTTCAGTTTTAGTTTGTTTTTGAATCTAAGTCTAAGGTTGTCTCTTGTAAGCAGCATAAAGGCGGATTGTGTTTTTTAATCCATTCTGCCACTCTCTGTCTCTTTATTGGTGCATTTAGTCCGTTTACATTCGGCGTTAATTATGGATATGTATGAGTTTAGTGCTGTCATTTTGATGTCTTTTTTTGTGTTGTTGATGGTTTCTTTTTCCCACTTAATTTCTTGCGCTGAGTAGTTTAACTTTATATATTGTCTTTTCCTCTTATTCGTTGTTGTTGATTTTGTTTCTGCTGAGTCTCTATTTTTTTCTTGTATTTTATTTTGATGAGTAGGATTGTTAGTTTCCTTTGTGGTTACCTTAATATGTACCCCTATTTTTCTAAGTTTAAACCTAACTTTTATTTCTTTATATTGCCTTGTCTTCCTCTCCACAGGAAAGATCTGCGACTACATTTCTTAGGCCCTCTTTATTGTTTTAATGTTGCCTTCTTTTACATAATGACATCACTGTTCCCTTGTTTTGAGTGTTTTTTTTTTTTTTTTTTAATCTTCATTTATTTTTGTGATTTCCCTGTTTGGGTTGACATCTGATTGCTCTGTCCAGTGTTCTAGTCTTGGGTTGATATCTGATATTATTGATTTTCTAACCAGAGAACTCTCCTTAGTGCTTCTTGTAGTTTTGGTTTGATTTTCACAAATTCCCTAAACTTCTGTTTGTCTGGAAATATCCTAATTTTGCCTTCATATTTGAGAGACAGTTTTGTTGGATATATGATTCTTGGTTGGGAATATTTTTCCTTCAGTGCTTTATATAAGTCATCTCATTGCCTTCTTGCCTGCATGGTTTCTGCTGAGTAGTCCAAGCTTATTCTTATTGACTCTCCTTTGTAGATGCGTTTTTGTTTATCCCTAGTTGCTCTTAAAATTCTCTACCTTTGGTTTTGGCAAGTTTGATTATAATATGTTTTGGTGACTTTCTTTGAAGATCTACCTTATGTGGAGTTCGATGAGCATCTTGGATAGATATTTTCTCATCTTTCACGATATCAGGGAAGTTTTCTGCCAACCAATCTTCAACAATTCTCTCTGTATTTTCTGTTTTTCCTCCCTGTCTGGTACTCCAATCACTTGTAGGTTATTTTGCTTGATAGAGTCTCACATGATTCTTAATGTTTCTTCATTTTTTTAATTCTTTTTATCTAATTTTTCTTCAAATATATTGGTGCCAAGTGCTTTATCTTCAATCTCACCAATTCTGCCTTCAACTTGCTCAATTCTGCTCCGACTTTCTATTGAGTTGTCTCTATAATTTTATCATTAATCTTCTGAATTTCTGATTGCTGTCTCTCTGTGGATTCTTGCAGTTTAGTAAATTTTTCTTCATGTTCTTGAATAACCTGTTTAATTTCTTTAACTCCTTTATCTGTGTGTTCCTTGGCTTGTTCTGCGTATTTTCTGATCTTGTTCCTGATCTCTTGAACAGTTCTGTATATTAATCTTTTGTATTCTGCATCTGGTAATTCCAGGGATGCACCTTCATCCAGACGATACCTTGTTTTGAGAGCTTGTTGAAGGTATCATGGTCTGCTTCTTTATGTGATTTGATATTGACTGTTGTCTACAAGCCAACTATAAGTTATTGTATTAGTTTATTTTATGTTTGCTTACTATATCCTAGCTTCTTGCTTTGTTTTGTTTTGATATGTCCAAATAGGTTGCTTGAATGAGCTAGCTTGATTATTTTTGCCTTTGAAGCTCTAACATCCTGTCACCAGATGGCTAGAGCTGTTACCAGGTATGTGAGCCTAAGAGTCCATTCACTTTTCTTGTATGGATTCAGCTCAGATGTCCAGGTAGCTGGTCATCAAGTGTGTGGTACATGCTCTGTTCTACAGTCTTAGAGGGGCAGGGGTGATTGGTGTAGGTACCGGTATCTGACTGCAGCAGGGGAGTATGCTCTGAACAAGGCAGGTGGCTGACAACCATCCCCTGAGTGTCTGTGAGGAAAGCGAGTCCCTGTTCTCTAGAGTGCACAGGTGGGTGGGTTCTGCAGATGGATCCTGGGCACCCGATGGTTTTGGTTGTAAGGACTGGGAGACACCAGTTATCCTTGGACCCCTGTCACAGGTGGCTGGGTGACCTGAGTGGCCACCAGTCCTTAGGTCCCTGATGTGGGTAATGAGGACCCTGTTTAATAGGCAAAGCGGTGTCCAACATCAAACACCCACCTCTCCATCACACAGCTGAAACAGTTGCAGTCTGCCAGCAGGGGCCTATTCTCAAATAGGCCCACACAGGTCCATGCAGAGGTAAAAGGTATTCAAAGTCCATGGACTGTTTATGCCTGGACAGGAGCTGGTTCTGTCCTGAGCTCCCAAGTTAGTGGAACTGGCAGATTATCTTTTCCTCAGTTGTGAACTTATTCCTTCTCCAATGCTGGGAGAATGGCTCAGGGCGCAAACAGGACCTATTTCAGGTCCAGGAAAATCGACAGCCACTCCGGGTTGGGGGTTGGGGGCACGGTAAAACACATGCAAGTGCTTAGCTTTTGCCGAGAGTGCCGTTCTTCTCTGGTTCTGGAGGTGTGAATAGGCTGTGTGGATGGCTGTTTTTCCCTGAGGAAACAGCGGCCAAACACCATCACCAGCCCACCACAGCCTAGGGTTCCCAGCGATTCATGCCTGGCAACTCCTCTCCGCTTCTAAACTATCTCTCCCTCCCCCTGCCACTCAATCCATTTTCTAACTTTGCCTTTGATGTTCAGGGCTTCTAGCTCGTCATAAATGTAATTGTTTCTCTTTTTTTTTCGGGTCTTTATTGTAAGAGGGATCAGCAGGAATGTCTGACTACTCTGCCATCTTGGCCCTGCCTCCGTTTTTTGGTTTTTTGACTGATATTTTAGAAGTAGATCACTAGGCCTTTCTTTCTACTCTCTCTTAGTCTGGAAGCTCCACTGCAACCTGTTCAGCATCACTGCAACACGTAACCCTCCACTGACATGTGGGTGGTGGCTGCATATGAGGTGCATTGATGGGGAATTGAACGCAGGTCTCCTGCATGGAAGGAGAGAGAATTCTACCACTGAACCACCAATGTCCTCGTGTAGTTGGTATTATTAGCCAATATAAAGTATAACTGGCAGAGTGAAAAAGCATTAAAATTGGAGTGAGGAGTCTGGTTCCTGTCACTACCTAGTCTTATGATTGTTAGCAGGTATCTCAACTATTATAAACATTTTCTCAGCTGAAATTTCAATGGACATTGTAATGTTGATCTTAATATGCTTAAAAGGGCTGTTCTAAGGACAAATGAAGGGCTATGAAGGGTAAACCCATTGTCATTGAGTTGATTCTGACTCATAGCGATCCTATAAGGACAGAGTAGAACCACATCACAGGGTTTCCAAGGGTGTAAATCTTTACAGACGCAGACTGCCACGCTCTTCTCCTGTGGAGCAGCTGGTGGGTTTGAATCGCTGACCTTTTGGTTATAGCAGTCAAGTGCTTTAACCACCGCACCACCAGGGCTCCTATGTAGGGTAAACCAAAAAAACCCACTGCCATCGAGTTGATTATGACTCATAGCAACCCTACAGGACAGAGTAGAACTGTCCCATAGAGTTTCCAAGGAGCACCTGGTGGATTCCAACTGCTGACCTTTTGGTTAGCAGCCATAGCTCTAAACCACTATGCCACCAGGGTTTCCTATGTAGGGCAGCACACTATAAACCGTTAGCATGACACATATTATAGAGTTATCACTGTCACTTAAAACCTACCCCTATTTTCTAGAAGATTTTTTTTTTTTAAGCAAAGCAGTCTAGCAGAGGGAAGGGTAATAGCTCATGAATACTTACTAAAGCTGAAAATAAACATAAGGAAAATTCATTGACTTTCATTAATAGCAAAGCTCAACATCATTCCATGTGATGTCAGGGTGCCTCAACAATGGCCTGCAAGCTCCTGTCTGTAGAAAGCTAATGAAGCCCTCGAAGCAGCCTGCTTCTCTTCTACACACACTTTAATGAAATGCTTTTGAGTCTTATTGCCTTACAATTACATGCTATAGAAAACTCCACGAACATCTATTTCAAGGACTGGGCCCAGGACTCTTACTAAAACATTTCAATTCCATTTTCTGAGCACAGAATCTCTAAATGCATCTGTGAGGGCCCTCCACAAGTATTTCCATTTCACAATTCAGAAAAGCTAGAGCGACGCAGGTTCCTGACTTAGTTGATGATGGATGTAAAGGGGACGCCATTATGCACTCTTCAGGTTGTTTTCGCTTTCCTAACTATATTTTTAGTGCCATATTTGGCTCATACCAGAGAATAGTCATGACATGTGTGTATTTTATAAAGCATAAGAAAAAAACATACCCGTTTTCCCAGCAACCTACTTAAGTCTTAGAACATTAGAAATAGTATTATACCTACTACAAATGTGCCCTGCCCTGGCGCATCACCCTCCTTCACCCCAGAAGTAACTGTTACCTTAGATCATGTGTATTTCATCTTTTAAAAGGTGTTAGCATCTTTTTATATGCATCCCTCAATAATACATAGACTAGGTTTGCTTACTTTTGAGCATGATATAAATGACAATCTGAGACTTGCTTTAATTCCTGAACTTTGGGTTCTATGATTCATGCATGTTGTTACATGTTGCTGCAATATATGCACCTTCATTGCTGTAGAATATTATGTTATTTGACTAGACCACATTTCATTTGCATCTTCTCCTGGTGATAGGCATTCAGATTGTTTACAGTTTTTAGTATCATGGACAGAACTACTAGGAACATTCTTGTACACACAACGTTTCCTAGTGGATATACATCAGCGTGTTCTAGTCCCTATATACAAAGGAGTAGAATCACAGAGTTGTAAGGAATGAGAATTTTCAACACGTTATATAATTTTTAATTATTTTCCAAGGTGGATCTATCAGTTCTCACTCCCATTAGCAGTATGTGTCCCCCTAGACCCACCTACTCTTTCACACTTAATATTTGCAGACTTTTAAACCTTTCCTAACCTGTTATTGTTGTTGTTAAGTGCCGTCCAGGCAGTTCCAACCCATAGCGACCCTATGTACAACAGAATGAAACATTGCCTGGTCCTGTGCCATCCTCATAATCCTTGTTATGTTTCAGCCCATTTTTGCAGCCACTGTGCTAATCCATCTCATTGAGGGTCTTCCTCTTTTTCACTGACCCTATACTTCACCCAGCATGATGTCCTTCTCCAGAGACTCGTCCCTCCTGACAACATGTCCAAAGTATGGGAGATGAAGCCTTGCCTTCCTCGCTAATCTAGTAGTATAAAATGGTAGCTCACATTATCCGACTTACTGAGAAGGTTAGACACTTTATCCTGTTTCTTTACCATTAACCGTTTGTGAAATATCTGTTCATCTCTTTCATCCACTTATCAACTGAGTTGTTTATGCTCCATATTGAGATGTAGGGGTTTATATACTCTGAAAATTAATCCTCTGTTGGTTATCTGTGTTGACAATATTTCTTCCAAATTTTGATATCATTAATTTTCTTTATAGAAATAGTAAATTTTAAACAGATCAATTTTATCAATATTTCTTTTATATTGAGCACATTGTGTGCCTTGTTTAGACAGCATTCCCTACCCTGAGGTAAACATTTACCTATATTTTCTTATAAAATGTTAGTATTGTCTCTCAATTAAGTCCTTCATTTATCTGGAATTAATTTTTTCTGGTGGAGTGAAATAGGATTACATTTCATTTTTTTCTATATAGATAAGCAATTGTATCAGGGCCATTAATTTAAGAGTTCCTCATGTTCCCAGTCATTCCACTGCTCCCTCTGTCACAGGTCAGTTTTCCATAAATGTAAGGGTCCACTGCTGAACTTCTGAATTATTATAGCTTATAAGTCTATAACTTAATTGTTATAGCTTTTTAACTAGTCTTTCCAACTTAATTTTAATCTTCAGGAGCTTTTTGGTTATATTTGATCCTTGGCCTCTCCCATATAAATTTTAGAATGAGCTTGGAATTTTGATTGGAAGAGCACTGATTTTATAGATCAATTTGTAGAGAATTGATACATTTTCAATATTGAATCTTCCTAGCCACAGACATGACATAGGTTTCAATAAAGGTTTATAATCATCTTCATAGAGCTCCTGCATTCTCTTCATTAAATTCATTCCAAAATATATTACAGTTTTGGTTGCTACTGTCAATACACACACACACCCCTATTATTTTTTAAATTATGTTTTGTATTTGTTGCCAGGGCTATTAAATAAATAATATATTTTATTTTTGTATCTCAATTAACCAGGCCTTCCTGTAAACAACCTGATGGATTTACACTCAAGAAGTTAAAGAATGAAGTTATTATCTAAGAATGTTTTAAACAGGATATATAAGGTTTATCAAAATTCCTTAGTTTAAAAATAAAAGGATTTTTTTTTTAAACAGGTTGTAGGCAATGGAGTATGAAAGGTAATTTCATAGGCTATCTGTCTGCATGACTATGAAAATATAAAAACTGTGAAAAAAAAAAAAACTACTTTTTAGTTTTTTTTAGTGAAACATCAAACCTAAATGACTTCTTCTGAACAAACTTATACCATACACAGAGTTAGCAATCATTTATAACTCCAAAAATCAAAACACATTCCAGTGGGAAAAAAGGGTCTTTTGAAAGCTCCATCTGATGGTTCAAAGCCGTTCTGATGATGGATGACACTGTGTTTGTTTGTGCCCATGTTTAGCTTGCACCCCTTGTTAATCACCAGAAAAGACTTGGCATGGGTGAGGTCTATGATTCATGTGGATCTGCTTTGACAATTCAGTGCTTCATGGGACTGCAATCCACAAAGCAGATGAAACGTGTATCCTAATATTTCAGAATGAGTTAAGAGTCCTTAAGAAAATGTTCGAAGCTTTGAAAGAGTTGCAAAATTTGGAAACAGAAAACTCGGAGATGATATGATCAGAAAACGGGGAAAAAAAAAAACAAGAATTGAGACACTTGAGAAATAAATGAGAAAAGAAAGGAAAAAAACATCTGGAAACATAGACTGAATTAGAAGGAACCTAACAGCAAATAGATTCTATGGACAGCATGGTGAGGGAACTAAAGGATGGAAAGACAAAGAGTTAAAAAAAAAAAAAAAGAAAAAGTGGATTAAAGAGAAAGTCATAAATATAGATGACAGGAAAAAGAAATTTTTTTTTTTAAAGACACCCAAAATACATATAAATAGGCTCCCTGAGAAAGAAAACCAAACCAATGTAGCAAAGCAAATCATTTAAAACAATAAATCAAGAGAGTCAAAAAGTCAAGATTTCAGTCTACATATCCAAAAGTAACACCATGTACCTGGGGAAAAATGGCCTAGAATGATCCCCAGAGACATATCTTAGTAATACTATTGACATTTAAGCCTATGAAAAAAATCCTTTGGGAATTCAAATGAGAAGTTCAAATAACTAATAAAGAAAGAAAATCAGACTGCCATTCAATTTCTTGTTTTTATGCTAAAAACCAATGGGTTAATCTTT
Source organism: Loxodonta africana (assembly GCF_030014295.1). Lineage (NCBI taxonomy): Eukaryota > Metazoa > Chordata > Mammalia > Proboscidea > Elephantidae > Loxodonta > Loxodonta africana. The sequence continues at coordinate 221,620,888 of NC_087342.1, read as the reverse complement.
TAAAAATACTTGCAGAAATTTTACATGCTGCCAAACTTTTCAGTATAAAGGCCATAGGAAAATAATTATAAGCATTTTAGAACTTTAAAAAAAAATGTGTTCCTATGACCCTTTCAGAAAAATTTATAAGAAACTCCAGGAAACATTAAATAAATAAATAAATTATCATCAACTAATGGCTTGAGGATGGGCATTATTAAATATATTTAACTAGAGAGTTCACACTAAAAATTGGGCATGGGGTAATTCAAAAAAGAGCATATAATAAAACAAACTCTAACAGCATTAAAAGAGAAATAGTTCCACAATAATAGTAGGAGACTTTAACAAACCATTTTTGATGAAGGACAGAACAACTAGAACAAAACTCAACAAAGATACACAAGATCTAAACACCATAATCAACCAACTTCACCTCAAAGACATATACAGGATACTCCACCCAATAACAGCACAACACACATTCTTCTCCAATGCACATGGATCATTCTCCAGAATAGACCATATATTAGCCACAAAGCAAGCCTCAATAAATTCAAAAATATTAAAAGAGTCAAAGCATCTTTTCTGATCAGAACACTATAAAATCAGAAATCAATAACATGAAGGAAAAGTTATCAAATACATGGAAATGGAATAACACCTTGCTTAGAAATCACTGGGTGATAGATGAAATTGAAAACCAAATTAAAAAATTCCTAGAATCAAACAAGAATAAAAATACAATATACCGAAACCTTTGGGAGACAGCAAAAGCAGTACTCAGAAGTAAAATTATAGCAATAAACACACACACTAAAAAAGAAGAAAGGCCCAAAATTAGTATCTTAACCCTACAACTCAAACAAATAGAAAAAGAGCAGCAAAAGAAGCCCACAGTCACCGGAAGAGAGAAGATAATAAAGACTGGAGCAGAAATGAACAAATGGGAAAATAGAAAAACAAAAGAATCAGCAAGACTAAAAGTTGGTTCTTTGAAAAGATCAACAAAATTGACAAACCACTGGCCAAATTGACAAAAGAAAAGTAGATGCAAATTACCGAAATAAGAAATGAGATGGGTGACATTACAACAGGACCAACTGAAATAAGAAGGATCATAACAGAAAATTATGAAAAATTATACTCCAACAAATTTGAAAACCTAGAAGAAATGGACTAATTTCCAGAAACACACTACCTACCAACATGAACAAACTGAGGTAGAAAATATGAACAGACCCCCCAAAAAGAAGAAATTGAAGAAGTCATGAAACAAACTCTTTAACAAAAAGAGCCCTGGCCGAGACGGCCTCATTGTAGAATTCTACCAAACATTCAGAGAAGCATTGACACCAATACTATTCAAACTATTACAGGACATAAAAGAGGAAGGAATACTCTGAAATTCTTTACATGAAGCCAGTACAACCCTGATGCCAAAGCAGGCAACGACACCACTGAAAAAGAAAATTATAGACCTATATCCCTCATGACACAAAAATTCTAAACCAAATTCCAGCCAGTACAATTCAACTGTATATCAAAAAATAATACATCACAATCAAGTGAGCTTCATACTAGGTATGCAAGGATGGTTCAACTTTAGAAAATCAATCAACGTAATCCACTACATAAACAAAACATAAGACAAGAATCACATGATCATCTCAATCGATGCAGAAAAGGTATCTGATAAAGTCCAAAACCCATTCCTGATAAAAACTCTAAGCAAAATAGGAATAGAAGGAAAATTCCTCAACATAGTTAAGGGGATATGTACAAAATCAACAGCCAACATTATTCTCATTGGAGGGACTGAAAATATTCCCCTTGAGAACAGGGGAATTTTGAAAAGGCAATCAGGAAAACAATGTCACTTACAATAGCCCTTAAAAAGATAAAATACTTAGGAATAAATCTAACTAGGACTGTAGAACACTTAAAAAAAAAAAAAAACTAAAAATATTCAAATAAACTGAAGGAGGCTACATAAATGGAAAAACATACCATGCACATAGATAGGAACACTTAACACTGTGAAAATGTCAATACTCTCCAAAGTGATCTACAAATATAATGTAATCCTGATCCAAATTCTGGCAACATTTTTTAATGAGATGGAAAAATTAACCACCAAGTTTATATGGAAATGAAAGAGAACCAGGACAAGCAAAGCATTATTGAAGAAGAAGAACAATGTAGGAGGCCTCACACTCCCCAATCTCAGAACGTACTGCACAGCCATGGTAGTTGAAACAGTCTGGTACTGGTACAAGACAGATACATAGATGGAACAGAACTGAGAATACAGAAATAAATCTACCCACCTATGGACAGCTGATTTTTGACAAAGGTTTGAAATCCATTAAACGCTGACAAGAAAGACTCTTTAACAAATGGTGCTGGCAAAACTGGATATCCATTTGCAGAACAATAACACAAATCCATATCTCACACGACACACAAAAACTAACTCAAAAGAGATCAAAGACCTAAATGTAAAGCCTAAAACTGTAAAGATCATGGAAAGAAAAAAGAGGGACAATGCTAGAGGACCTAATATATAGCAAAAATAGATTAACAAATACAACTAAAAGCACACAAATGGCAGAAGATAAAATAGATAACTGGGATCTCCTAAAAATTAAACACTTGAAGGAGGCGGAGCCAAGATGGCGGAATAGACAGATGCTTCCGTCGAGCCCTCTTTACAACAAAGACCCCAAAAAACAAGTGAAACAAGTATATTTGTAACAAGCTGGGAGCCCTGAGCATCAAAGGCAAGCTGAGACAACAAACTGAGCGGCAGGGGGAGGAAGAGGCCGTTCCGAAGTGGAGAGGAGTTGCCGGACCTGAATTGCAAGGAGCCATCAGGCACCATTCCCAGAGCAGCGGTGGCGGCAGCGGGTTGGTACTAGTGTTTGGCCGCAGTTTTCTCAGGGAGAAGCAGCCTGCCACACAGCCTGCTCACACCTCCAGAACCGGAGGAGAATGGCACTCGCGGCAAAAGCTAAGTACTTGTGTATATTTTACCATGCCCCTCCACCCCCAAACCAGCTTCAGCGGCTGAATCCCTGGGCCTGAGATAGACCCTGGTGAGCACCTAGAGCCATCTTCCCGGCCTTGGGGAAGGAAAAAATTTGCAACTGGGAGGAAAAGATAATTTGCTAGCTCCATTAACCAGGGAAGCTCAGGACAGAAGCGGCTCCAGTCCAGGCATAAACCATCTGTGGACCTTGAGCACCTTTCCCTTCTGCATGGACCTGTGTTGGCCTATTTTGGGAGAACAGGCCCTTATTGGCAAACTCCAACCATTTCAGCAGTGTGGTGGAGAGGTGGGTGTTTGACACTTGACATTGCTTCGCCTATTAAACAAGGTCCTCACCTACCCACATCAGGGACCTAAGGACTGGTAGCTCCACTCAGGTTACCCAGCCAACCATGACAGGGGTCCAAAGATAACTGGTACATCCCAGTCCTTACAACCAAAAACCTTGGGTGCCCGTGGCCCCTCTGCAGAACCAACCCACCAGCATGCTCTAGGGAACAGTGATGTGCTTTCTTCAGAGACACTTGGGGGTCGATTCTCAGCCCCCTGCCTTGTTCAGAGTGTGACACCCTGCTGTAATCAGATACTGGTATATACGCCAATCACCCCTTCCCCTCTAAGACTGTAGGACAGAGCATGTGCCACACACTTGATGATCAGCTACCTGGAAACCTGAGCAGAATTCATACAAGAAAACTGAATGGACTCTTAGACTGATATACCTGATAACAGCTCTAGCCAGCTGGGGACAGGACACCAGAGCTCCAAAGGCAAAAATAAAGTAATTAAATACCCATCCTGCTGTTACTGTATGAACTATATTTCAGAGACACAAAGTCTCCTAGTTGATCTGTGACAATCTTCCTTAAAAAGAATTAAAAAAAAAATTACAACTAGTAAATATAGGAAGAATGATAGAATTCTACAGCCCCTAAGGAAACAATCCATTCAGACAACAATAAATAATAAGACCACTAGATTAGAAAGTTGATGGGGGCTGTCACCTTTGGTCTATCTTAGCATTGCTAAATGTGGGGTCAACGAGATATTGAGGTACAGTAGTCTACTCATGGAAATCCTGATGCTGTAGTGGAAAAGTGCTACAGCGTCTAACCAAAAGGTCAGCAGTTTGAATCCACCAGGTGCTGTTTGGAAACTCTATGCGGCAGTTCTACTCTGTCCTATAGGGTCGCTATGAGTTGCAATTGACTCGACGGCACTGGGGATCAGGGAATCTACTCATGATGAAATCTTAGAAAAAAGTTGAACATGAATCTAAATCAAGCCTCTAGAGCAGGTGTTTGCAAGCTTTTTCTTTAAAGGGTTAGAAAATAAATATTTTAGGATTTGGGGGCCATACCATTGTAACTACTCCACTCTGCCATTGTAGTGAAAAAGCAGCACAGACGAATGAATGTGGCTGGGTTTCAATAAAACTTTATTTACAAAAACAGGTAGTGTGGCCAGATTTGGCCAGTAGGCTTGAGTTCGCTGACTCTTGCTGTAAAGCTAACTCCCTTTTACAGAAATACAGGGGCTAGAAGAGCAAGCTAAATGACACCACAAAGGAGCAATCAGGTAAATCCAGAGAGCTACAAGACAACTGAACCAATGTCCACAATGAAAATAAACTAAGGGGAAACTGATCTAAATTCAAATAGACTAAGAGACATTAACAACCTACTCTACTAGATGAACCTCGTTTGGACTCAGATGTGAACAAAGCAACTATAAAAAGACATTTTTAACATAGCTAAGAAAATGTGATTATGAGCTGGTTTTGAGCTGATAACCAGGTGCTGTTGTGTGGACTCTGACTCATCTCAACCCCGTGTGTTTCAGAGAAGAACTGTGCTCCACAGGGTTACCAATGGTTAGTTCTTTAGAAACGAATCGCCAAGACTTTCTTTCAAGGCGCCTCTGGATGAACTCAACCCTCCAACCTCTTGGTTAGCAGCTGAGCGCTTTAACCATTTGGACAACCCAGGGACTCTTTCGTGATGACACTAAGGAATTATTACCATTTTATTTGGTATGATAATGGTATTGTGGTTACGAGGAACTTTTTTTTTTTCCTTAGAAACAAATACTGATACATGATATTTAGGATTTGTCCTTAAAATATTTCAGCCAAAAACAAACAAATGGAACAAGATGAAATGAAATTGATAAAGCAATGGGGCAAAATTTAAAAACCTGCTGAATGTGGATTATGGGCAGGTGAGAGCTCACTGTACCATTCTCTCATTTTTCTGAGTTAGAAAAATTCTTTTTTTTTTTTTAATAAGGAAAAATTCTTTTTTTTTTTTAAAGACGCTCCCCTTGATGCTATTGCCATCAGGAACTAGAGCCCCCTCTCCAGCCAAAAACTCTCCTCATTGGCAAACATCTCAAGAAGCTAGTGTATAATTTCTCTAATTTTCCCTACCATTCTCTCTCTAATACACTATACTTACATTTAATACAATGTACTCTGTTTTTTGATCCTACGTCTTTACTAAAAATATACTCCTAAGGGACAAAAATAACCCCTTAATTAACAAATCCTTAATCCCTGCCCACCTCTCTGTAGTATTTGGCATAACTCGCCACACTTTTTCTTTTGAAAGCCACTCATCCCTTGGCACCAGGGACTTTGTATTTCTATTTCCTGAATAATTTTGCCTTAACTCCAGGCCAGGATTCTTTTCTACTTATAACCCCCAAAAGTCAGTCTTTGAGGAGGTCTTTCCTCAGTCCCTTCCACACCTCTATCTCCGCTCTCTTTCCTAGTTCTCATATTCATACACACTTTTACTTACAGGGATATCATGGATTGAACTGTGTCCCCCAAATACATACCTCAACTTGGTTAGGCCAGGATTCCCAGTACTGTGTGGCTGTCCTCAATTTTCTGATTGTAATTTTATGTTCATCATAGCGACTCACAGTGACCCTATAAGAGAGAGTAGAACTGCCCAACCATAGGGTTTCCAAGGAGCACCTGGTGGATTCGAACTGCTGACCTTTTTGGTTAGCAGCTGTAACATTTAACCACTACACTACTGTTAAAGAGGATTAGGGTGGGATTTTAACACCCTTACTAATGTCACATCCCTGATCTAATGTAAAGGGAGTTTCCCTGGAGTGTGGCCTGCCCTACCTTTTATCTTTCAAGAGATAAAAGGAAAGGGAAGCAACCAGAGAGTGGAGACCTCATACCACCAAGAAAGCTGTGCCGGGAGCATGGCACGTCCTTTGGACCTGGGGTTCCTGCATAGAGAAGCTCCTACTCCAGGGGAAGATTGATGACAAGGACCTTCCTCCAGAGCCGACAGATTGAGAAAGCCTTCGCCTGGAGATGACACCCTGAATCTGGACTTCTAGCCTATTAGACTGTGAGAGAATAAATTTCTCTCTGTTAAAGCCATCCACTTGTGGTATTTCTGTTACAGCGGCACTAGATGACTAAGACGGGGATGACTCTTAAAATTTAACACCAGCTCTGATCACTCTTCCCAGCTCCAACTTTCTGCTGGACATAACCATCAGGATATTCTCCCTACACTTTAAACACAACATGTATAAGGGGAAAACTCGTATTTTCCCAAAAACTATTCTTTCTCCTACCTTCGAATCTCTATCAATAGCATTGCTATCCTTTCAACTACCAACACTTGGCACCCTGAGGTCCTTATCTCAGCACACCAATGCACATCCACATTGAATTAAACACTCGCTTAAGCTCTGTTCTCTTCAGAGGCTAAGGCAGATCCAGGGCTTCAAACTGGTTGCTTCTAGTTGGAACCTCTCCTGAAAATTTGCATTTCAAACAACTTCCCAGAAAATTATAATAAGAATCACCTAGGGGTCTTGCTAAAATGTAGATTCTGATTCAGCATATCTGGGGTGAAATGAAAATTATCACCAAGGAACTTGTTAGAAACGCGCAAATTCTCAGCAGGGGTTCGAATGGGAACAAACCGATTTGAAGCCCTGATCAGATCTATCTGCAGGCTGAGCTGCAAACGGAAGTTAAGCTTGTGCTGACCATAACTGGAGATACATTAAATGGAGATACATTAGAAGACCTTTATTATCAGGGGCCCAATCTAGGAACCCAGTACTCACAGTGTCTGGGTGGACTGAGTGGACAGGAAGTAGCCTTCCCTTACAATGTTGACATGTCTGTAAAGCACCCTCTTTCCAACGATAAAGCCATTACAGATCCTGCAATCAGTGCCAACAGGGAGTAGTAATATATGCAAGCAGATTACGAAATTGATTCTCTGCTGTGGTGTAAAAACAAAGGAAATGCCAACAATGTGCTTTTTATATCTCCTTTCTATTAGATAAGGTGAAAATAACAAATAAGAATATTCCTTGACTTAATAAATGTTTCTAAAGGCATCAGAAAAGAAATTTCATCCATATTCTTTGTATTAGAAACCCACAGGGAGAAATCAGTTATACTAGGGTAGAGACTGGAGCTTAATTATAGATCATAAGAGCATGTAACCATGACACTAATAATAAAGACAATTTCAACTTTTAACAAGAAATGAAAATAGACATACTAACTTACTATGAAGCCAAACTTCTATCCAATCATTAAATTAAGAGCTATCATCATAGGAAAATATCCACATAAAAGGAAGGAAGAGAGGAAGGAAGGAAAGAAGGAAGGGAGGCAGGGAGGGAGAGAGGGAGGGAGGGAGGAAGGAAGGGAGGAAGGGAGGGAGGGAGGGAGGGAGGGAGGGAGGGAGGGAGAAAGAAAGTAACTACTTAACCTGAGTAAGATTTCAAAGATGTGTAAACTGTGCTCATCTATCTTAATAAACTTCTGCTAACACACCTGCTGCCCTCCTACCAGTCCCCAAAGGACCAACATATGGCTTGGTCTCACTTTTAGAGCTTAATATAGGACACAGTCAGCTCTCCATATCCACAGATCCTGCATCAGAGGATTTAACCAAAGCAGATTAAAAATATTTGAAAAAAACAAGAAAGTTCCAAAAAATAAAACTTGAATTTGGTGAGCACATAGCACTACCCTGAATCCACAAGGATGAAGTGACGTGCAGGCATCCGCTGCTGTAGCCTCCCACCATTTCGTAGCTCCTCAGTCCCTCCAGCACTTGGTGTTTGACCGTTGTTTACCTCCAGTCTGATCTGTTCACTATTTTTGTTGTGTGCACTCTTTGTTTCTGTGAAAAAATGGCTCCTAAAAAGCCTATTCCCAAGAAAGGCGATCCAACAAAATGTGAAAATTATTGAACAATATTATTAATATCACAGGCAAGAAAAATTTTGCTAAAGATAATTGAAAAGTGGCTCTGGCAGTATATCAACAGAGAACTGCCATAAATTCAAGCCGAATTCAAAAGAGGACATCAAACGAGGGATGGCATAGCTGATGTCAGATGGATCCTGGCTGAAAGAACAGAAAACCAGAAAGATGTTTCCCTGTGTTTTACTGACTATGCAAAGGCATTCAACTGTGTGGATCATAACAAATTATGGATAATATTTCAAAGAATGGGAATTCCAGAATATAGGAACCTGTACATGATCAAGAAGCAGTCATTCAAACAGAACGAGAGGATACTGTGTGGGTTAAAGTCTGGAAAGGTGTATGTCAGGGTTGTATCCTTTCACCACACTTATTCAATCTGTATGCTCAGCAAATAATCTGTGAAGCTGGACTGTATGAAAAAGAACAGTGAATCAGGATTGGAGGAAGACTCATTAACAACCTGCTATGTGCACGTGACACAATCTTGCTTGCTGAAAGTGAAAAGGACTTGAAGTACTTGCTGATGAAGATCAAAGACCACAGCCTTCAGTATGGATTACATCTTAACATAAAGAAAAATCTTCACAACTGGACCAATAAGCAACATCATGATAAATGGAGAAAAGACTGAAATTGTTAAGAATTTTATTTTACTTGGATCCACAATCAACACCCAGGGAAGCAGAAGTCAAGAAATCAAAATACTCATTGCATTGGGCAAATCTGCTGTAAAACACATCTTTAAAGTATCAAAAAGCAAAGATAACACTTTAAGACTAAGGTGGGCCTGACTCAAGTCATGGTGTTGTCAATCGCTTCATCTGCATGAGAAGGCTGGAGGATCAATAAGGAAGACTAAAGAAGAATTGACGCCTTTGAATTATCCCGTTGGCAAAAAATATTGAATATACTGTGGACTGTCAAAAGAATGAACAAATCTGTCTTAGAAAAAGTACAGCCAGAATGCTCCTTAGAAGCAAAGATGGCAAGACTACGTCTCACATACTTTGGACGTGTTATCAGGAGGGATTAGTCCCTGGAGAAGGCTATCATGCTTGGTAAAGTAGAGGGTCAGCAAAAAAGAGGAAGACCCTTAACAAGATGGACTGACACAGTGGCTGCAACTATGGGCTCATGTATAACAACTGTGAGGATGACACAGGACTGGGCAGTATTTTTGCTCTGTTTTACATAGGATCGCTGTGAGTCAGAACTGACTTGATAGCATGTAACAACAAGAACAAGTAGCAATGAAATGGTCAAAGCAATCCCTCAAAGGCTAAGAGGGAGTATAAAGTGCTGTTTAATATTTACATAGCATTTACATTGTATTAGGTATTATAAGTAATCTAGAGATGATTTAAAGTATAAGGGAGAATGTGCATAGGTTATATGCAAATACTACTCCATGTTATATAAGAGACTTGAGCATTCTTGGACTTGGGTATTTCCAAGGGTCCTAGAACCAATCCCCTTTAGATACCAAGGAACGAATGTAATATGCTTTTAAAAACTAAAAACCAAACCCCTGCCATCGAGTCGATTCTAACTCATAGCGACCCTATAGGACAGAGTAGAACTGCCCCCATAGAGTTCCCGAGGAGTGCCTGATGGACTCGAACTTCTGATGAGTAGCTGTAGCACTCAACCACTATGCCACCAGGGTTTCTCAATATGGTTTTAGGCAGGACAAATGTATGAATATGTTGTTGTTTGTGCCTTTGAGTCCATTCCTACTCAAAGAGACCCTGCAGGACAGAGTAGAACTGCCCCCATAGGGTGTCAAAGGCTGTAAATCTTTACGGAAGCAGACCGCCACATCTTCCTACTGTGGAGTAGCTAATGCATTCTAATCACCAACTTTTCGGTTAGCAGCCAAGCGCTTAACCACTGCGCCACCAAGGCTCCTTATAATAAGTATAAAAACCAAATCAAACCAATTGCCGTCGAGTTGATTCTGACTCATAGCGACCCGACACTGCACAGTAGAACTTCCCCATAGGGTTGTGAAGGGGTGGCTGGTCGATTTGAACTGCTGACCTGTTGGTTAGCAACCAAGCTTTTAACCACTACACCACCAGGGCTCAATAATAAGTATAAAAAAGCAAAAAATCAAACCCACTGCCCTTGAGTTGATTCTGACTCATACAGACCCTGTAGGATAGGGCAGAACCGCCGCATAGGGTTTCCACAGGGTGGATTCAAACTGCTGGCCTTCTGGTTGGCAGAAGAACACTTAACCACTGCACCACCAGGGCTCCTTAGTAATTATCAAACTCGTTGCCCTTGAGTCGGTTATGACGCATAGCGACCCTATAGGACAGAGCAGAAGTGCCCCACAGGGTTTTCAAGGAATACCGGGTGGATTCAATCTGCTGACTTTTTTGGTTAGCAGCCCTAGCACTTAACCACTGTGCACCAGGGTTTCCTAAGTAAGTATTTAAAAAAAAAAAAAAAAAGTTATGCTACAATTCTGCATGTAAATCTCAAGAGTAAATTGGTATATAAATGCAAGTGTAAGCCAGGGATTGGTTTCCAATCAGAATCCCTAGTCATCAGAAAGTGTTGAGGAAGATAACCTAGACATGAACTATGTGAGGGGTGGTAGGGGCATGCCTATAATATTCTCTTTTGATTGTTTTCATTTGCATACTAATAACACTCCACCTCCTGACAGTAAATTCCCTGAGGGAAGGTTCTACCGCTTACACGTCTTCCGTTTATCCTCCAGCATCATGCAGAACCCTATGGACATGATGGTGCTGAATAAATACTATCGAGTTGAATTAGACTGAATCCTAACTAACACAGGCTTGAAGCTGGCCACCTCCCTTTATTGTTGAATTTTAACGGCATTCTTATTAAAACAAATTAAGATCTTTCTCATGTCGTCTATGGAGGGGTAGATGTAATGGAGGCAGAGACAAGAGAGGAATTACTGATTATCCTCGTACAGTATGTGTAACATAAATAATATTAACATACCTTAAAATAAAATGCTCTCAAGTATTATTTAAATTATATTTTAATTCAGTTCAGCTGATGTTTAATTGTTAATCATAAATGGCAATTGCAAAAACAATGTGCAGGGTAAAAATGTAAGAAAAGTCAAATTATCCTACAGGGGGTTAATTCTTGGCTGGAATTATGCCTTTTTCTCTGGAGTACTTTCACATTGAGTGGATTCTTACTGTTTACAGGTTTAATTACTTGGGGATTTGAAGACTTGGGGCTTAGTAAGCTTTATAATAAAGAGCTGTTTAATCACTTTGTTTTGAAGAAGAAAACTTGGTTTGAGTTTTTTTGTTTTTTTACCTTTTTCCAACAGAACCCTTAGAAGCAGTTTCATGGTATTGATGGCCTTGTACATCAAATTGACTTTTCCTGAAATTCCAATAGATATTTGTTGTGCTTTATGTGAGTGTATGTGTGTGTAACATCTTTATTGAGGTATAACCCACACACTACACAATCTGCTCGTTTGAAGTGTACAATTCAATGGTTATTTCAACTCCCCTTCAATCAGAGGGGAGCCCTTGTGGTGCACTGGTTAAGCGCTATGGTGAGCTATGGCTGCTAACCAAAAGGTTAGCAGTTCAAATCCATCAGCCACTCCTTGGGAACCCTATGGGGCAGTTCTACTCTGTCCCATAGGGTCTCTATGAGTCGGAATCGACTCAACAATGGGTTTTTTTTTTTTTCTTCTTGTTTTTTTTTTTCAATCAGAGGTGGCAGGAACAGTAATAGTTTAGCTTAGTTCTTCCTTCTTTTGGCCTCAGTTTTTCTCTTTACAGTTTACAGTTTCATATTCCCAGGATTTGTCAAGGTGTTAAACCAAAGACTTCGAAGAATCAACCAATTGGCACATGCTGATGAGTCATTATGAGCTCAGAATTGGAAAGAACCAGCTGAGGCAGAGGCGGAATATTAGCTAGCAAAACCCTCTGCTACCTCTATTCTCAAACATTGAGTGAAATATAGTGTAGAAACTAAGCCAGCCCAGCGCCATACACATTAAAAACAAAAACAAAAAAAAACCAGTGTTGTATCACATTCAGGAAGTTGCATAAATGTTGTCTTCCTTCCCCATCCCCGCCCCCAACTCCACAAGCCACAGCTTATGAACAAGGTTCTGAGATAGGAATGGGTCAGTGGGCATGCAAACCCGAGTGTGTTCAGCCTAAGAGCTTGTGGGATGTTTCAGAGGAATCTGGCAAAGCTACTGGTGAAAGAAACTCCAACATCTCCCGCCCAGGGCTCATTCGGCAGACGGGTGAAGCACCTGCTCCCTCAACCTCCTCCCCCAGCTAATAGAATGCTCCTCTGAGGGTAATGGACATTTTTCACAGGGAAGATGTCTAAAAAAGGAAAACAAAGGGAGGTCCCTCTCTTCATGCCCAAGAAACACATGCACATTGATGACCTTCTCCCTTCTCAATTCACAAACTGATTTCAGAACTTTGGTTTTTGATTCTTCCAAGATACGAATTAAAAAACAAAAAAAAACCCTTACATCAAGTTTTATACAGAAAAATGCTAAGTGTTGCCAAAAGTATTGCTTATTTGCATGTTTTTTTTCTGAAATACTTATAATAAATAATCTAAAATGAGAATATCCATGCTTCTAGAAAATGACTTTTCCAATTTAAAATGAATTTATCACCTGAAAACAGTCTGCTATTTAGTAGAAGTGGCAAAATGTTCTCTTTACTTGTAGGCAATGGAATAAGGAAGAGAACTTATTCCATTGCCTACAAGTAAAAGGACTTTGTGTTGTTCAGTCCTGTTTCCTGAAGGCAGTGGCTCCTGATGCGGGAGCAATGGAAAGAGCTAGATCAACAACCCTCTGGCCAAAGGCTTGGTAGAGGGAATATTCAGCTTGTCGAATTAGTCCCTGTTTTTCAGATGTATGAATAGTTTTATTTCTCTGAGAGTAAACAGAAGTAGAAAGAGAGTGCTTTGGCTTCACAGAGAAATCCGCAAATATTTCTCAAAATTTGTTAGCACGGATGGCGCCAGCAGCACAGAATTAGACAGTCCCTTGGAAACTGGATAGTCTCATGAACAGGCAATTTACATTGTTTCCTCTAAAATCATATCTGTCTTCCAGCTATAGTGAATTTGACTCCCTCCTGGAAAAGTAAAGAGACCCCACAAGGAACGATATATGCTGAACCCTTTTGCTTTTGTTTTCTGTCTATATTTTTTCAGTACGCTCACTCAGGACTAACTGTAGAGACACATTCCCAGTCGACACAGAGGGCGTATTTTGTGTTTTCTCATGCCAAAACACACCAAAGGATTAGGTGCTAGAATGGAAAACAAGTTTTCTCCACTTCCTGATTACTTTCACAGGCGTTCTTATTATCTTTAACTTTCCTCTTAAAACACACACACACACAACACACACACACACGCCAACCAAGAGAACTTACTGCGTTCCTATTTAAACCTTATAACAACCTTTATTTCTTGGTTTTCACAGGAAGAGACGACTGCAATAAGTGCTTGGAGCTCACTGCTGCAGGAGGCAGGGAAGAAATGGAAACTGTGGGTAGGCCAAGCATGGCAAATAAAATTAGCCTACGAGACTACCAGAATCAAGATATCCTGAGTTGCCATCAGGGAGTAAATCAAGCAATAACTCTCTTTAAATGGACACGAGATAGAAAATATGTCCGCTGCTCACAAAGATGGGACAGCAACCCAGCACATTTCATATTCCTATAATCACTAAGCCCCACTAGCCAATACTAATATCTAAGTAATTACAGGAAAAGACCCCTGTAAATTCTAGCCTCCTGATGGTCTTGTAAGGTACAAATGCCTAGATCTGCAATAGAGGTTCGGGAGAACAGGACATGATTATAAATCAATTCCAGATAAAACCCTGTCTTCAGTTATCAATTTGGTAATTCATGAGTTACAAAACTACCTATTTGCCCTCAGGCTTTCTGTTTTCCCTGTTCAACACCCATGGAAGCAGCAGTCAAGAAATCAAATGACACACTGCATTGGGCAAATCTGCTGCAAAAAATCTCTTTAAAGTGTTAAAAAGTAAAGATGTCACTTTAAGGACTAAGGTGCACCTGACCCAAGCCATGTGTTTTCAATCACCTCATATGCATGTGAAAGCTGGATAATGAATAAGGAAGACCAAAGAAGAATTGATGGCTTTGAATTATGGTGTTGGCAAAGGATATTGAATATACCATGGATTTCCAAAAGAACAAACAAGTCTTCTAGGGAGAAGTACAACCAGAATGCTCATTAGAAGCAAGAATGGAGAGGCTTCGTCTCACGTACTTTGGACACGTTATCAGGAGGAATCTGTCCCTGGAGAAGGGCATCATGCTTGGTAAAGCAGAGGGTCAGTGAAAAAAAGGAAGACCCTCACCAAGATGGGTTGATACAGTGGCTACAACAATGGGATCAAACATAAAAATGATTGTGAGGATGGTGGAGGACCGGGCAGTGTTTGGTTCTGTTGTACACAGGGTTGCTCTAAGTAGAAAGAGACTTGACAGCACCTAACAACAACAACAACATGCAAAAGTACCACACCCACCTGTCAGTTTGTTGTACTCTGGCAGCTTGTGCATTGCTATAATGCTGGAGGCTATGCCATCAGTATTTTGAATACCAGTAGGGTTTTATTAGGGTCATCCATGGTGGACAGGTTTCAGTGAAGCTTCCAGACTAAGACAGATTAGGAAAGAAGGCCTACAGATCTACTTACAAAGATTGGCCAACGAAAACTGAATTAGTGTCCAAGACTTCGACTCACTTACTTTGAATGCATCATTAAGATGGAGAAGAAGCACTGGAGAAGGACAACATCTTCGGTAAAGTGCAGAGCCAGCAAAGGTGAGGGAAACCCTCAGTAAGATGTACTGACACAAAGCTTGCAACAATGGACTCCAACATACCAATGATCATGAAGATGGTGCAGGGCTGGACACCATTTTGTTGTTATACATGTGGTCACCATGAGTCAGAGCTGACTTGACGGCAATAACAATAGCAACATGCAAAAGTAAATAGCCTACGGAAGTGGCTGACTTTTCAAAGGCAGTGTCACAAAGCCTAAGCTATAATAAAAATGAGAAAGCCAACATTCATCTTCTGCCCCCTGGCCCTCAATCAACTATTTGACTTTGAATCTCACAGATATTTTGTTAATAAAAATGTTTACTATGTACAAGGTGATAGGAAAAGAGCCATAGGAAGGTCAGGGTGACTTATGCTAATCAGAGTTCAATTTGATCGCAGGGGTTTAGAGTCTGCAAGGTAAAAATAAAAGCAGTGTTCTCAACTTTCACTCAACAGCCACCTTCCAGAAGTATAAAATTTCAACTGGGCTGTTGTTCACCCCTTTTATGCATGAATCAATGTCATCAAAAGCAATTATCCTCAAACACTAAGGGAGCAATGTAATAATATTGAAAGTTAATAATATTTAGGTACATGTTAATAAATACTGAAATTTCATGGTGTTCACGTACACGTTAATGATTATAAATATGTAGAACATTTTGCATTATATAGCATGTTTTATTTTTATATTTACATAAAAATTTTACTAAATATTTCATTTATATACTTTTATATCTAATTTATATACTTTTCTAATCATTAATGTGTACCTAAGTATTATTAAATGTATTAAGATCTTGAGAATTTTACTTGATATTGAGTCTAAGATCCTTTGCACATTCCCTTATGGAATTTAAAATTTGCATAATAGGCTTGGAGTATAAGAAGTATCAGCATAAGCCAAATACAACTGACCATTAAGTAAATCCTTCCAATTCAGACAGATGTTAACACCTGCAAAGTCTTTAAGGGAATGAGCCAAGAACTGACAAGTAGTAATGAACGAGAAGTACATGAGTCTGATGACAAGAACAACTGAAATGACTCCCAGGGGCAGTGGATGCATCCGCCAATTCTGTCACAGCTAACTGGGTGACCTTGGCCAGTGCAACTTAACCAAAATTTATTAAATTCTATGGAAGCCAAAGAAGTTCCTGGGTGGTGCAAACAGTTAAGTGCTTGGGTGCTAACCAGAAGACTGGTGGTTCAAATCCACCCAGAGGCACCTCAAAAGAAAAGCCTAGTGATCTACTTCTGAAAGATCACAGCCACTGAAAACCACAGGGTGCACAGTTCTACTCTGACACATGTGGGGTTGTCATGAGTCAGAATTGACTCAATGGCAACTGGTTTGGTTTCTGGTTATGGGACATACTATACACTGGCAGTGATACAAACATGAACAAGATCTGCTGTCTGGCCAAAAGGAGTTTATGAGCTGGTAGCAAAGATAAGACATACAATCATAAACTAATATATGGCAGAACAAGACTCTTACTTAATTGGAAGTTCAAATCAAATTCAATTAGAATTTGGCAAAAAGAGAGGTTACTTCCTTTCTGAAGAAAAGAGAGAGGTTGAAAAAAGGTTTTAGTGAAGAGTGGCATCTAACATGTATATGATTCTGACAAGGATACTAATGGTAGACAGTCTTCCAGGCAGCAGAGGGAAGCAGGACATCTTTGAGGCCTGGCTAGTTGTCAAGCAGAGCAGGGAATCGGGTGCAGGAGAAGGAGCAGTGGAGGAAGAACTTGAAGTTTGAAGTTAAGTTCATGGCTCTCAGGTTGAATTCAGCCCATGGTGTTTTTAGCCTGGACAAGAGTTCACCAGGTCACCCTAATACCCTTTTGGGCTCACCCCACTGGCCTTCCACACTTGGATTATCTGACCGGCTATGCAGATGTTTGGGTTTATAATGCTTGTAATAACCCAACAAAACCCAGCATTCATAATTATCATAATAAGAAGTTTACACAGTACCTTTCTAAAGAACTGAGTCAATGAAAGTTGACTTAGGAAGTGTCATGAGCACAGCTGCTCCTCAGAAAGATGTCTCTGGCAACACTGGAGGGTATGAACTGAAGGAAGGAGGGACAGAAGACAGAAGCCAAGTAAGAGATAGTAGTTAAGAGGCAATAAGCTGGGAAGAGACAGTGAGAACCTGTGCTAGGGCCATAGAATTGAGACAAAGAGGAGGTCTGGGTTTCATAAGATAATCAGAAATTATTTGATAGGTAACTGGATAATACGGAGAGGGTATCTGTAGAAAAAATCAAATCGCCACTTCTCTGACATCGGATCAATTCAGTTCATTAATTCTGTTCCTCTCTGTTTTAAAGAATAGTGAATGGACTGCCAGAGGAACAAAAAAACCAGTCTCAGAAGAAATACAACCAGCATGCTCCTTAGAAGCCAGGATGGTGACACTCTGGCGTGCTTGCTTTGGACACATCATCAAGAAAGACATGATGTTTGCTAAAGTGGAGGGTCCGCAAAAGTGAGGGAAGCCTTCAATGAGAGGGACTGACACAATGGCCACAACAGTGGACTTAAACATACCATCTCTCCAGCACAGACCCAGGCAACGTTTCATTCTGTTACGCAGTAAAACCTGTGAAAGCTGAAACCTATGTAAGGTGGAAAGCTGTTAGAGAAGGAAAACTCAAATACTTTCCACTAAATAGAGAAGGATGGAAAAGCGGTGACTGCATCCTGCCAAAGGCAGAAAACCTGTGAGATCCAGAAAGACAAGGCAGTCCCGCTGAGTTCTGGCTCTCACAGGTCTCACTATATATATGGTCACCATGAATCAGAGCAAACTTGATGGCAACTAACAACCACCTCTGTTTCACTTGTGTTCTAATAGCAGCAGCACAGGCAGCACCTCGTTTCTGACCCTAACCACCCGGATCTCATAAGTTAAAGCTCGTAGTTTGCCCAAGGCCTCAGATGCCCGCTGCAAGCTTGGGAATCCCCACGACACCCTTGTTTTAGACCTGCTGACTATAAATTTGGGGCCCTCTCACTATTCCTTCAGGGTTTCAGGCATAAGTTCGGGGCCTCCAGCTTTCCCTCACTTCTGTCCTGATGGCTACAGATTCAGGGTACCAGTCAT
Source organism: Loxodonta africana (assembly GCF_030014295.1). Taxonomy (NCBI): domain Eukaryota; kingdom Metazoa; phylum Chordata; class Mammalia; order Proboscidea; family Elephantidae; genus Loxodonta; species Loxodonta africana. The sequence goes on along the minus strand of NC_087342.1, from coordinate 221,602,591 downwards.
AAACTCAGGGATCCCCAGCACCTCTCACTTCTGACCTGGCTCCTGCTAATCCTTTGGTTTGACAATTCACTAGAACATCTAACAAAACTCATGGAAAGCACTTAAGATCACAGTTTTACTCTGGAAAAATGGATACAAGAGACAAATAAAGTGAGGTCTGAGAGCATTCCCAGAGAGGATCTTCCATGTCTCAAAAAGGGACATGCTACCCTCCTACGTCCATTAATGTCTTTCACCAACCAGGAGGCTCATGAAGCTTCCATGTCAAGAGCCTCATTATATAGGCATGATTGATTGAATCAACCTCCCTCTCTTGAGGTTGTGCTGATATCACAAGGGGCTCTTTCTGGCCTGTCCAGCTCCCACTCAAGTCACCTCCTTAAAATAAACCCTCAGGTGTAGTCTAGAAGCCTCATCAAAGACACTTCAATCACGGAGGAAATTCCAAGGTTTTAAAGGTTGGTTATCTCTCAAAAACCAAGGAAAATGGACAAAGTCTTTGGATAAGTTTAAACTCACGGGGGAAGTGAATAACATAAACTTTATAATTTCAATGCCTAAGTGAATGTTGATGTCACTAACACAGAGAACAAAAGGGGGAGTGAATGTTGATGTCACTAAGACAGAGAACAAAAGGAAAGAAACAGACTTGGTGAGGGAAATAGCATACAGGCAGTCCTCAGGTTACAAACGTCTGACTTACATACAACTCACAGTTAGGAACCAACCCCATAAAGCCTATTTTACTAAAAATTTGAGATACATACAATGGTTCGTAACAACAAACGGGCACTACTTTGCGATGCACATCAAGGCATTATTATTACTGTATTATATTAAAGACTTTTTAGTGTACCTGGAAGTGTTTCCTTAATTTTTTTATGCATAGAAAGGTACACTACTAAGACAGACATTTGACTAGCTGAAGTTAGATATGAACCATACCTAACTGCTCTGACTTACACACAAATTCAATTTAAAGATAGATTTAAGAGCAGAACTCATTCATAATCCAGGGATTGCCTGTATTCTGCTTGCGATATGGTGAGTCTGAAGACCTTACAGGACATTCAAGTAGGAAAGCCTAGAGCAGTGGCTCTCAACCACGGACAATTTTGACACTACACAACCCCCACCAAAGGGCATTTGGCAATGTTTGGAAGCATTTTTGGTTGTCATAACTAGGGGCATGGAAGTGGCATCTAGTGGGTAGAGGACAAAGATGCTGCTAAACATCCTATAATGCATAGGACAACCACCCACAACAGAGAATTATTCAACCCAAAATGTCAATAGCACAGAGGTTGAGAAACCGCTGTCTAGAGGTAGCAGGAACTTCAAATCTGGACCTGTAGAAAGTAGAATTGGATAAGGCAACTTTCAGTCACCCACACTGCAGTGATATACATGAAAGTACATGGAATTGGAAAGGAAGGGGAGGGGAGGGGAGGGGAGGGGAGGGGAGGGGAGGGGAGGGGAGGGGAGGGGAGGGGAGGGGAGGGGAGGGGAGGGGAGGGGGCAGGTAGCTGATAAGTCATTAAGTAATATCACCTCTTGGGTAAAATGCATCCACTGGGCTGAGATAATGTCAGAAGTTCCTTTCATATCCAAAATGCAATGATTTGCTGACTATCCTTAGCAAGTACACATCCAAGAAGACAGACAAGGAACAAGTTGTAAATCATGGTGCAGACCAGTACAATTAAGAACATCCAAGAAATGTCTAACATTCAAGACACGTACCAATCTGTAAAAAGGAAATGTTATATGTGGTTTACTACTTTCACTGGCAAACTTGATATCACTTGATCACAGAAGCACAGTACTGAGAGAAAAGAAAATAAAAGAAAGGATGGGGGTGAAAAAAAAATAAGGGAAAAGAAAAGCAAAGGAGTAATGAGCTGAAAAGGAAAAAAAAAAAGAGAAAAGGAAAGGAAAACTGTAAAGACATCCTCTAAAAGGCTGGCAGAATATGGCGTAAGTGCAGTTCTAAGGATCAAGACCAGTGGTCATTTTTAATAATTTTGTGAAACTATAAAACTGGAATATTCTACAGCAGCAAAATCTACCTTGAATAGTGTCATCGCTGCTGTTCAAATGCTGTATTAACACAAAATGATGAAATAGCAACCAACACCTAGCAGAATTCGCCATCATTCCCATTAATTTTGCCATAGCTCTGGTCCAGGGGGCTTGGCAGTTGTGGGGAGCCCAGGAACAGGACAGGACACGAAAGGGAAAGGTAGTGTGATGCTCTGAAGCGAAGGAATGTGCAGAGAAACAATGTGGGTCACCTAGCAGCCTGGCACTGCTGAACTCAGGCAAAATAAGTTTGCAAGAAACAATAAGATGTTCCTTTCCATCCTAATTGTTATGCAGTCCACAAAGACAGGTATACCTGGAATCAAGAGGCAAAACAAAGGAGGCCTCACTGAACACCAAAGAGTGAGAAGAATGTGTGCCCATGACAGCAGTGAATAGAATGTGCCAGAGTCAGGAAGGTCTTGAATCCAAATCCTGTCTGCCATTAACTAGCTCTCTGCTTGCTGCAAGTAGCAGGCTGTCTCTGAGTCTTAGTTTCCTTTCTGACAAACTGTGGATGATCATTCGCCTAATCCTAGGAATGCCGTGAGGATTAAATGAGATAATACAGGTAGAGCATTTATCTCAGCAGTAGGGACTCCATCGGTGGTAGCTGCTATTGAATAAATTCTACTGCCCTAAGCAATGACTGAAAAAGAAAGAACAATAAGACTCACATTCCATCTTTAGAAACTCTTCATTTTCTAAAGTAAGCAAATCACTTTAACGGATTCATAGACCTGGATGTGGCCTTTGGAACTCTCTCGTCAAATTTCCTCATTTTAATGATGGGAACATTGGAGAACGAAATGAAGACTATGGTGGTTTGGATGCATCTGGACCCCCAAAAAAGGTTTTAATTAAGGGAGGTTATTCATCATTTTTATATAAGACAAGGTAAACGTGGGGTTAGAAAACTACAGTTTATAGTTGTAAAAAAAAAAAAGTAATAGGAAAAATAAAGCTCCTCTGAGAAGATGTCTAGGAAAGTTATCCTTAGCTTTCTGTGAACTTGAATAACCCACATCACTCAAATTTACCCATTTATAAAGTAAACAAATCTAATAAAGTTGTGTTAGTTGTTGCAATAATTTAACGTGTCAACTTGACTAGGCTATGATTCCCCGTGGTTTGGCCAAACGCTCGTCTAGTCTGTTGTCATGAAGTAGCTACATGTGATTAAATCAACTGGCATTAGGTAGAGCAGATCACCTTCCTGAATGTAATGTAACATAATATAGCGTAATATTATCTGATGTAATCAACTCCCGACTCATAGCAACTCCACAGGACAGAGTAGAACTGCCCCATAGAGTTTCCAAGGAGTGCCTGGTGGGTTCAAACTGCCAACATTTTAGTTAGCAGCTGTAGCACTTAACCACTACGCCACCAGGGTTTCTATGAGTCGGAATCGACTCGACAGCAACAGGTTTGGTTTCTTGGTTTTTGGAATCAACTTCCACAATGCAATCTAATATAATCCATCAATTACAGTTGAAATTCAAACAGTGTAGGGTAAGTTCTAAGTTTAATTACTTCTGAGTCATAAGACCAGAATAGACAAACACACACACACAAGGGAAGACATGACACGTCAGGACAGCAAAGGAATTCCAAGAATGACTGCCAGACACCAGAACTGGGAAACAGGCTCAGAATTGACATGGCTGAGACCATAATTTGGACTTTAGCCTAGGAACTGTGAGAAAATAAATTTCTGTTCTTTAAAACCATTCACTTGTAGTATTTGTATTACAGCCATACTAGGTGACTAAGACAATTGTATTAGGACTTTATTACGTAATAAAGTACTGAATGCAACGGCTTCATGAATAAACTGGTGATTATAAAGGGAGCTCTTTCCCCAAGCCACAGCCAGGACACTCACCTGTCCAGCAGCAAGTTGGGGGCAAACAGGAGCTTTCCTGGGTGCTCCATTGAGCGCCAGACGAGACCAATCATCAGAATCTCTAGCCAGGCACATTCCAGAAGGTGTACCTGATCATGGAGGGTCAAATCCACAAAGCCTGAAACAAGATAAGGGAAACCCTGCTGACTTCAAATGGAAAGATATTCATTATTGTTGAAATTAATGCAAACGGAGATTTGGGCTGGTAGCGTCTATGTTATCAGGTGGAATAAAGCATGATTGAAAGCACACTTTATGGGGAAGACAAATGACAATTTTTTCCAAACATAGCTATATCAATGAATATTAATATGGCATTAAGTTTCTTATAGCCTTTATGTCACATCTACAGACAATACACTAATGTATGCCATCCACTTTGCTTCTTCTAAGTTCTCTACTCACATAGGGTTAAAACTTGAATGCTTTCTATGTAGATATTTCTACTAACCCTACTGGTAAAGTGGGGTGCGTGAAAACAAGAGAAGCCCTTAATGAGATGAGCTGGCACAATCACCACAGCAATGGACACACGTACCAAAAATCATGAAGATGGTGTAGGACCGAACGACATTCTGTTTCGTTACACATAGTTGCCGAGAGCCAGAGCCGACTCAACAGCAACTAACGATAACAACAATAACCCTATGTGACTATTATTATTCATTTTTGTTTCAGCTAAAGATATTAAGGTGCGAGAAATTTAAATTACTTGTCTTAAACCATAAGGAAATTGGAGCAAAGGCAGGACCGAAGTCACAAAACTTTAATTTCTTTGCTTAGTCACTAAGCCATGCTCTTTTTTCATGCCATGTGAAAGAAGACTAATGAAATAGCACACACAAGTCACCTGGGGAGAAAGCCCCACATGTGGAAGAGGTGGCACTGTGATTACTTCTGGTAAGAACCATTAAAATTTGTCCTTCTCTAATGGCTGATTAGGAGGTTAACGCTTTTTCCAGTCACCACTGACAATAAGGTAAATGCCTGATAATAATAATACAAGAAGAAGGAGAAGAAAGAGGACAAGCAAAAGGGGGGGAGGCCAATTAATTGAGCCCTTAATATATTTTTTAATATAGGTTAGAAGCAACGCTAAGTGCTTCCTGTACACAATTTATTTCAAACTTTTTAAATCGCATTATCTTAAATCTATTAATACAATAACCCTAAGAGGTGGGAGGAGACCTGGTAGCACAGTGGTTAAGAGTTCAGCTGCTAACCAAAATGTTGGCAGCTTGACTCCACCAGTCACTCCTTGGAAACACCATGGGGCAGTTCTACTCTGTCTATAGGGTTGCTATGAGTCAGAATCGATTCAATGACAATGGGGTTTTTTTAGGAGGTGGAAACTGATATTCCCATTTTACATATAAGGAAACAGATGCTCATAATTTATTGCAACCATTTACATAATTTATTAAGGTCAGATAGGAATATAATCTGTGACTCCAGAGCCTACGGCCTTGACCACAATTGACACAACCCCTTATGAACTCCAATTAACTAAAGAATTTGCAACAAGTGACTAGAAAGATTCAGGCACACAAATTAAGATTTGCTAGAGTGTGTCCACAAAGTGTACTGCTTTCCAAATCACTTCCTGTTCTTCTTCCTGGATGTATCTCATCACAGTCTGTTTCCTCCCTCTCTCCTTGCCCTCAATATTTTATCCCCTCTTATCCAGGAAAATGGCTCTAGAAAACCCACCTCTTTATGCTAACTTCCTTCTCTTCTTTAACTGCTCTCAATAATATTACATTTTCATTAGCTATCTATACCTGTATTTATTTCAAAAGCTAAGATGTTGGTTTATTTTCTTTGAACAGTCAAATATTGATGGTTTGCCTACTGGACATCTCTTCTTAGGGATCGTGGAAGCACCATAGACTCAACATAAAACAATTAGTTCATTGTTTCTTTCATGATTAAGCTCCATCTTTCCCATGATCCTTAGCTCCAAATAGGTGAGAAGCCACATAGAGAAACTCAAACTAGAGACAGACCTCAGCGTCTATGTTCCCTCTTTCTCTACCCTCCCAAAACCAGGTCTGCTCAATTCTGTGAAGTAACTCTCAAATTCTTTCTCTCCTTCTCATTCCTGCGGATACTATATTAATTCAGTTCCTGAGAATCTCTTACCTTATTGTCTGACCCTTTTAACTCAGCGTAATTATTTTGAGATTTATCCACGTTATTGCATGTAACAATAGTTGATTCTTTTTATTGCCGAGTGGTATTGCATTGTATGGATATACCTATAAATAAACACAATCTGTTTATCCTTTCATTGGGCATTTGGGTTGTTTCCAGTTTGGGGGCTGTGATTAAAAAAGCTGCTAGGAGTATTTGTGGACAAGTTTTTGTACGGACATATGCTTTCGTTTATCTTGAGTAAATACTTAAGAGTGATAGGAGTGGATCATACGGTAGCTCTAAGTTTCATTTTTTTAAAGAAACTGCCAAACTGTCTTCAGTAGTACCATTTTATATGCCCACCAACAATACATGAAAATGTCAGTTGCTCCATTTCCTCACCAATACTTGGCATGGTCAGTCTTTTTAATTTTAGACATTCTAATATTTGTATGTCCTTAGAAGCAAGGATGGCAAGGCTACGTCTCACATACTTCGGACATGGCATCAGAAGGGATCAGTCCCTGGAGAAGAACATCATGCCTGGTAAAGAAGAGGGTCAATGAAAAAGAAGAAGATCCTCAATGAGATGGATTGACACAGTGGCTGCAACAATGGCCTCAAGCATAGCAACAATTGTGAGGATGACACAGGACCAGGCAATGTTTCATTCTGTTGTACGTGGGGTCACTATGCATCACAACTGACTGGATGGCACCTAACAACAACAAATATTTGTATTTCTTCAAACCCATAGTTCAAACCCACCAGTCACTCCACGGGAGAAAGATGTGGCAGTCTACTTCCATAACAATTACAGCTTGGAAACCCTATAGGGTAGTTCTTTCTACTCTGTCCTATACAGTCACTATGAGTTGGAATTGGCTCGAAGGCAATGGGTTTGGTCTTTTGTTTAATAGTTGTATAGAGGTAGTACATTGTGGTTTTAGTTTGATTTCCCTAACGACTAACAATGTTGAGCATCTTGTCATTTGTTTCTCACAGATCATTCTGACATACTGTTAGCAAGTTAATCATGCATGTATCTGTAAATCCCGCTAGGCTTTATACTCATCATTGCTGTTCGCAGCCCCCAACTCATGGAGACTCCACGAGCAACAGAACGAAATGCTGCCCCGCCCTGTGCCAGCCTCATGGTCAGTTGCAGGTCAGGCTGTTGTGATCCATAATGTTTTCATCGGCTGATTTTCTGAAGTAGATCACCAGGCCTTTCTTCCTGGTCCATCTTAGGAAGCTCTGCTGAAACCTGCTCAGCATCATAGCAACACGCAAGCCTCCGCTGGCAGACGGTGGTGGCTGTGCACGAGGTAGGTTGGCTAGCAACTGCACCTGGCTTTGCCACACGGAAGGAGAGGATTCTACCCCCGAACCACCAATGTTCTCGCACAAAATTCATGATTCAGTTTTTCGAAGTCCAAATTTATTGCATCTTCCATTACATTGCTCAGCCAAAGCCAAAAAGAGTGCAGCTTTTATCAGAGCAGGGGTCTTCCCAATGGAAAAGGTGAACTTCACTCACATAAAACAGGACTTGCAACTGGGGAAGTGAGAAAGTGGGTGTTTTAGTTTATCTAGTGTTGCAGTAACAGAAATACCACAAGTGGGTGGCTTTAACAAATAGAAATTTATTTTTATTTTCTCAGAGTTTAGAAAGCTAGAATTTTGAGTCTAGGGTAAGGCTTTCTCTCTCTGGTGAGCTCTGGGGGAAGATCCTTGTCTCTCTTCAGCATCTGTTCCTTGGTGATCTTCATGGGGTGTGTATCTTCTCCCTTTGTGCTTCCTTCTCTGTGCCTAATTTGCTCTTTTTGTGTTTCAAAGCTGACTGGTTTAAACCATACCCTAAACTGATATGGTCTCTTTAGCATAACAAAGAAAGTTCTATTCCCAATGAGATTACATCCACAGGAATAGGGGTTTAGAATGTATAACACACGTTTTGGGTAGGCACAATTCAATCTGTAACAGTGGACTATTTTGTTCATAAGTAAAACTAACCAAAAAAAACTAAAGAATTAAAAAACAGTGATTTTGTTTCAGACACCCTGGTAGGAGGAAGGAACAAGTATCTCTAGAAGCTACAGCTACTTGCGTGCAGAGTGCGTTGGGTCAGGATGGACTACCCTGGCTCCAGGAGAAATACCACCTAACACAGCAGGAAACACTTCTCTTTCTCAGTCCCCAGTGTCTAGATAAGCCAAACCCAGTGAGGCGTACTTAAAATGAAAGCTCTTGAGGAAGTGTTAATTCTCTAAGATTTCACTCTAATATTTTGGGCAAAGTCTCCTAAGAGCAACATCAACTTACACTGTGACTTAAACTCACTTTCAGTCTATTTCTTCTAACGTTCACTGTTTCATGTGGGGAAAAAACGTAATCACGTGATATTATCACACATTATGAAACCACCTGATTATTCAGTACCCTACAAAAACCTCAAAAGATTACACAGGATGAGATGTGGGGTGGGGTGCCCTGTGGAGTTCTTAGAGGCTTGGACATCAAAGAACTACGGTTGGCCACATAATCCATCAACTTTGGAAAAGCAGAGGAGCACTTTCTGGCGGCAGCTTTACATATTCAACTGAATCATGCTTTTTAAGTCTCACTCCACAACTCCAGTGCTATTAAATTCTGACAGTTTTAGTGGCCTTTTGGGAGCCTAAGAATCTCACCATAACCATTTGTACCACACAAGCATGGTGCTTATGAAATCTGTCTGAAGTATGTCTGTTAGTAAGAGTTTTCAATCTGAGTCCTGCAGTATTGCTGGGTCCTTCTGTTGAAATGTTGTAGGTCTCTCAAAAAGAAGAAGCCTATTTAATTATCTTTCCCAGCTGTGCATATTATCCACAGACAAGGGTTACTGTATCTATTGCACAGTAAGTATCCTTTGCAAATTCCCTGGACAGGATGGGAGCAATGCGGAGAGAAGGCTAGAGATGAACCTCAGTGAATGGGAGGACTACCAAAAGGCGCGATTAGATGGAGCGTCTCCTTTCTTACAACGTACTGATCTCAAAGTTATTTTAACCACACAAGAAATAATACCCTATCGGTGCTGAGTAAATGCCCATTAATACTTTCAGTTCATAACCAATGGGGAAAAAATAATATAATATAGCCTAAACAAATGCAGATCGTGCCAACTATCCACAGACATCAAGTTTCCATCCCTCGGCATCTCAGTTTCTCACTCAGTGTTGCTATGACAAAAATACCACAAGTGGGTCGCCTTAATGAACAGAAATTTATTTTCTCACAGTTGAGTAGACTAGAAGCCTGAATTCGGGATACTGACTCTAGGCGAAGGCTTTCTCTCTCTGTGGGCTCTAAGGGAAGATCCTTGTCTCGTGCCAGCTTCTGCTCCTCAGTTCCTTGGCAATCTTCCAGGGGTGTAACATCCATCTTCCCCAGTCTGTGCTTCCTTGCTTTTGTGCTTCATCTGCTCCTTTAATATCTACAAAGTGGTTGGCTTAAGACACATTCTTTTCGGATATGGCCTCATTAACATAAAAAGAAAACCCTATTCCCAAATGGGATTACATCCAAAAGTATGGGGGATTAAGGTTTATGACACATATTTTTGGGGGACACAATTCAATCTATAATATTTGGCTTACTTCCCTTATAAAGAGAGATCAAATATACAATTTCAAATGGATCTGATAAAATTAAGGTAGAGGCATTCAAAAAGTAAATCCCCATTCTTTCCTGGACATTGAAAGTGTTCCCAGTACAAAGAGAGGAGGTAGCAGCTACCGTGGGATATGAACAGAGGCATCAGTAACTGAGATTCTAATAGGTGATCTGGGGGGTGGTAACCCGTCTCCCCATCATGTAAGGACCCCCACCTTAAAACAAGGGCGCTGCAGGCCTGTGAACCCCACACCAGTGGGACAGAAAAAAAAAAAAAAGGACAGAATGCACACCTAAAAAGTAGTGGCAATGGTTTATTGAAACTAGGTAAAATAAGATGCTCAGAAATCTCATTTTATAAGATGAAATTTAAAACAAAAGAGAACACGGATCTTTTTCTCTGGTCTACATTCCACCACCAGTTGTCACTGAATAGACTCTGAGGCTCACGGTGACTCCATGTTTGTCAGAGTAGAACTCTGTTCCATAGGGTTTTCTCAGTGGCTGATTTCTCAGAAGTAGATCGCTAGGCCGTTTTTCCAAAGTGCCTCTTGGCAGACTTGAACCTCTAACCTTTCAGTTAGCAGCCGAACATATTAACTGCTTGCACCACCCAGGGGACTGTCTGTATTCACAGGTGCAGTAATAGAATATCCAGAGATAGGATTTCCTGAAAATAGACAGAAATGCTTCAAGTACTACTACTCACTCCTGTTCTGGGCAGTGATCTGGATGAGGTGGAGTGAGCCCTCCTTCAGAGGAAAAGACACCCTCCTGCCCTGCCCCACTGCCAATACGCACAGCCAACTCATTATCCTTAATGCCATCATCTTACCTTCTGTCCTCTATTATAAGGAAACATTTTGTCCTCTAGGAGTCCCTGGGTGGTGCAAACAGTTAACATGATTGGAGGTTCAAGTTCACACAGAGTTGCCCAGGAAGAAAGGTCTGGCTATCTACTTCCAAAAAATAAGCCATTGAAAACCCTGTGGAGCACAGTTCTGTGACACACATGGGGATGCATGAGTTGAGTCAACTCAAAGGCAACTTTTTTTTTTTTTTAATTTTTCCTCCGAGGAACTTTAACTGTCAAAGGAGTTCACAGCACGTCTATCCCCCTCTCTTGGGCCCCTGAGATCCTGAGCCCTCTTCCCTACTCTGCTAGTGACTGGCATACAAATGGCTTAATTTTCCGTGGCTCAGAGGGGGATTCTTCAAGCCTCGCCCTCCCGCACTGGGTGCAGCCAGGCTCTTGGAAGAGATACTGAAGATTGTGCAGACATCCTTAGGTAAGATGACTAATAATCAAGTATGAATGCTTGTAAAGTTCCGCACTGCTGCGAGCTAAAAGATGAACCAGACTGGCTCTTCAGTAGAGTCAGGAGAAAAACTAAATGCTACAGGAATCATATTTCTTATTTCTGTGGGATACAATCTATAGAGATGCACAGCGAAGTCAAAACCCTAGGAAAGAAAAAGGTAACTTTTCTCTAGAGAGCATTATCTTCAAAACTAGAAGCCAGATGGTTGGTTTTCTTAGTAAATCCACTGGGGGAAAAAAAATTGGTTCCCTGACCTTCAAAAAAATTAATCATGTCCTCAGTCATATGATGACCTCAATGTTCTCCAAAATGTCAGTTATAGAACTGCCTGTTGCATTTTTCTATATTGCCTTATTACTCAATGGAGGGAGATTTGAATAGTTCACCTCTTTTTTCCTTGATGTCAATATTCATTGCAAGAGTAGAATAAGATTTTTAAAAAAGAGAGAGAGAGAGAAAATCCTGGCTTGTGTGGCTGTAGTGCAATGACAGCTTCACACTGAACAAAACCTGGGATTTGTGGGAGAAACCTATAGAAGAATTTAGGACCCTATTCAAATGCTAAGCCATCTAGACTTCCATTTTATAAGTTTGTTCCTCAAGAAAACAGTAACTGAACGCATACTACAGGCCCTGTACCCCACGGTATAGTTGGACATGACCTCTCTCCACCTACCCCCTCCAAAAGTGATTCTTGGATTCCTTCTGTCTGCAGTCCCACTACGGAGAGCCCCAGGAAAGCTGATCCCCATCCTGTGACACTTGAAAATGTCTTCAGTTTAAAGGACAAGGATTGTAAAATTCTTTTTTAAAGAAACGAGTTTAATTCATTTAAATAAATCACACCACGCACTAGTCTTACCAGTAATAGGGCTGTTATAAAATCAAATAAATGAAACAGATACTGCTTTTTTTTTTTTTTTTTTTTTTGGAAATACTGTATATCGCAATGCAACAGCATGGCCTTCCTCCTGAGCCTACCCTCTATCATCCTGACATGGGTATTTTGACCTTCTTCTGTGACAATAAAGGGAAGTGTGAAGAGCCCCCCAACACCCAACAATTTCTGCTATCCAATGCTCTTACACAATCATCATACTAAATAATCACGTTGCCACCGCCAAGCTGACTTTTTCTCAAGCCAAAACTTAGCCCTCATTCTCAGGCCTGATGATGAGGTCCTTCCCAACATGGGACTTTTTGGTTATCTGGAGGGCAGACCCCCACTCCTCAACAGAACAGGAATGGGGCGGAAGTAATGAAAAGCTTGTGAACTGCAAAGTCAAGTAGACCTGGGTTGAAACTCCTCTGTGACCTGGCACCAGTTACTTATGGTCTCTGAGAGTGTTTCACATCTGTAAAATGCAGATGAAGGGACCTACCGCTTCAGGTTGCTGGGAAAATTAAGGAGTTAGCAGATGTCCCAGAGGGCCAGGGCAGCTACTCAGTGAATACCTGCTTTCTTCTCTAGTTTGTCCCAACATGCCTACAACTTCTGCTTTGAGAAGGGCACTGCTTTCACAAAGCACCAGGTTAAATATTTTAATATATTTTAGCTTTAAAACTTCAGACTTTACATTGAGCACTTGCTGTTTGCCCTAAGTCATGATGTCATCTTGGGTCTTCTGCTTATTTTCTTTTTATTTATATATAAAAGTTACCCAATAAAAAGGATAAAAGACTTCCTGAACATCAAACAGTTCTTAACAAACAACATTTTCATGATTTAAAAGTGAAAGAAAAAGAGCATGTGGATTAGATTTCTCCTCAAATACATACGTGAAAAAACGAGAAGAGAAAGCACATTTGGGGTTTTATTACACCCTAAGCATTTCAAGATGTTAAGCAAATCCAGAATGCAGCTGTATTTGTACATCCCCAATAAAAACGGTCAACGGTTTACCAGTAAACTCAGCAGCCTTCCACATTGTGTTGGCTGCTCCTTATTTGCCCTGGGACAAAGAGAACACAACTTGCCCTGTTGTGACTACGTGCCTTGGGAAACAACATGGTGGCCTCCATGCAAATGCAAAGCAATAAAAATCAGTGATAAGTGAAGAGCTAAATGGGACGGATTATGTTTATATATCAACATATAGAAAACAGAAACCACAAACAGACATGAATTACTTTTGATCTAGAAAGGTAACAATAAGGCTTTTCTGCTTGGGGGAAAAAAATAAGAGCTCTATTGTAAAAGCAAGGGTGCTTGGGTGGCACAAACAGTTATGTGCTCGGCTACTAGCCTAAAGGCTGCCGGTTTGAACCCACCCAGAGGCGCCTCAGTAAACAGGCTTAGCAATCTGCTTCCAAAAGGTCCAAGCCTTGAAAAGTCTGTGGAGCACAGTTCTACTCTGTACACACGGGGTTGCCATGAGCTGGAATTGACTCAACAGCAGCCAACGAAGTTGTAAAAGCATCCCAAAATTTTAAGATGTAGCACACCTAATACAAATTACTAGTATAATCTGTATTATATTACAAAGAAAGACATTACTCTTGACGTTAAACATGAACTTCATAAAATAGTTCCCTTAATTTGTATTTATCTATTTAGCTTACCACACACATCTAAATGGCTGGATACATATTTTCTTACTGTTCAAAGGCTGGATATATCTTAATTCTGGTCACAGCATATATCGAACTTGGGAAATTCTGAATAATGTGCCTTTAAAAAATGATGTCCTCGGTTTTTACATTAAGCCGACAGGAGAAGATGTCACTGTATCTCTGGCAAAGAGGTGTGGGAAGGTGCTGGGCTGCATTCCTCAGGTAAGCCTTCACTCAGTTGGCAAATTTATTTTCAAATTTAGCAACAGGAAAAGGGTGTCCTCTCCTAAAGAACTGCTAAGCTCCTTTCTGTTGGGCAGTAAGGTGGGTTATGGCAGACTGCATGAGTCAACATCCCTATTAAGGATCAAACGCAGGACCAATTTTACCTGTTTTTTGAGAAAATTACTGCCTCACTCTTCCTTTTATTCTGACCTCACTGTTGACTGTGCTGTTCAATTACAAGATGACTCATCTCCAATTTTGCAAAGCAGAAAGAGAACAAATCATTAAAACCTGTATATTTGTTTCACACACACACACATTATTATCTTCTTTTTCCCCCATTTAACAGAAAGTTATGGACGACAGGTATGGAAGTAATTTCTCAGGAGAAAAGCATTAATCTCCCAGCTAGATCTACAGCCAGAAAGAAAGAAATCAAGACTTTCAGATATGAGGATCACACTTAGGAGATCAAAAAAAAAAAAAATTGCTCAGAGAAAACAAAGCAGATGGCAACTCTACCTTGTTACCAACCCCATCTGTATTACACTCGGAGCCTTGGTTTATGAAGAGATGGTTGTCATGACAATAAGCATTTGAGAAGAGTTCCGGAAGGAGACGCTGATGGATTTAAGAGCGTCTTCTAGCTTCTCGATTTTCCTAACACACGTGAAAAGCCTATCTCCACCCCCATCCTCCAAACACACAATTCTATTACTTCTTGTAGGGGCCACAATTATTCTATATTGATATCATGAAAATTTACACTCTCTCATAGCAAAATACTCCTGGGAGGGACAGAAGAGCTCTTTCCTCTGATACAGCACAGCTTGAAGGTAAACTTGTCTTTTATATTTATTCAGCCAAAGCAATTGTATTAACCACAGCTTAATTTTTTTTTTTCCTCTTACGAGCTCAGAAAGAAATCAATTTCATCTTAAATGGGAAAGAGGGGGAAAGAAAGTAAAAGAAGTATTTTCTAATGTCTCAGAGTAGATGGCAAACTAAAGGAGGAAAAAAATTAATAAAAGATAAAGTACTTATGACTGTCCTTTTAAATGCTTGTCAAAGGGGCAGAAAGCCCAGCCGTGGAGGAGAGACTCTGAGTTCCTTGACAAAGAGTATGGACTGGCTACGTCTAAAAGGTCAACAAGCACTTGTACCTTGGCACATACATTTTTTCCCCATCTACCTAGAAGCAGACCTACAGAAGCATGTCAAATGCTATTGTCATCAGTCTGAGTTTTCCAGATAACTGTATGCTACCAGTAAACACTACAAATGTCATCAATACAATGACTAGGAGGGAAGCAGACTGTCTCTTTTTTTAGAGCAAGTACCCAAAACAAATAGACAATGAAGACTTCCTCCCCACCTCCACCCAGCTCAGGCCATTCAATGAAACCAAAATTGATGACTATCTTATAGTTGTAAGGAGCGCTTCCTGACCACACACACACACTCATGTAATCTGATTTAAAAGCTAGAAGATCAACTGTTGTTGCCAATGACCCAGGGGGATCTTCTCCCATTGTTTTACTTAAATTCCAAATGTTGAAATGGGAGTCTCACAAGGCAAAATCACCAAGATGTATCATAAAGGCTGAGTATCAAGTCACAATACTTCAGCTGAGAAGTCAAGGGCAAGCTACACGCCTTCATACCAAGAGGAGCGGCCCAATGAGTCTAAGGGCTCTGGGGGCCAGAGGATATCACGAACACGTGGGGAATTTATTTAGACATGGTTGCTTTTCTCCCTTTCTGTATTCCCACTGTTTCCCACCACCCACATTCATGTCCTTATCCTACAAATTTCAGCACCATAAAGAACAACAAAAGGAAAGAGAAAGAATTATTTCCGCCTTTTCCACCCAAATCTGAAATCAGTGATCACTGAACTTATATACACCATTCTACCCATAGAAAGAGTCCACAAGGAGATTAGAAAGCCAGAAGTTATTTTCCTTTATCCCATAGTCGATCCTTTTATAAGCCAGGCCAATAAATAACCACTCCAGAAATGAAGTGGGTGGCTAAGCAAGCCTAGGAGAGAGAATCTCTAGATGCTAATTACCTTGAAAGCAAGAACCACTGCATTTCTTGTGAGCTCATTTCTAACACACAATTCTATTACTTCTTGTAGGGGCCACCATTATTCTATATTGATATCATGAATTTTTGTACTGATTTCTATTAATAATGTGGACTTCCTAATGATTATAACAGGCACTACAATAATATTTCTTAAGAAACATTATTTCATCTCTCCTAGGGTTACTATGAGTCGGAATCGACTTGACAGCAACAGGTATGGTCATGCTGGATACTCAACAAGCAATTACAGAGCATCTCCTACATGTATGAACTGATCATGAGGTTGGGTATTGTGCGTACAGAGATGGGGCAATGTTCCTGTTCTCAAGAACCTCACAGTCTATAGGAAAAGCAAGACAAATGAACATATGATTATAATGATGTGTGGTGAGTGCCAAAATACAGGGAAATACCTGAGGAGAAAGAATCGTATTCTCTGAGGCCAGAGAAAGGGTTATCCTTCTGAAGCACTGCACAATTTTTTTTCCTCTGTCTTGTACACTCTTCCAATGACCTCAACTTCCACAGCAGCAAGTTCTTATTCCCATGTTAGCACTTCTGTGTGTAAGTGCTTATTTGCTTGCTAGTGTCTCTCACCAGATTGGAAGCAACTTGAACGCAAGGACTACGTCTTGTCACAACTATACCTGCAGTGCTTGGTACCATGCCTGGCTGAGATAGGCACTTAATAACTACTTGCTGAATGAACAAAACAAGGATAAATAAATGAAGGAGATGGGAATGTGTGTAAATGTATTATGTTGTAAGGGTACAAGTTGAAGGTCTTCGACAAGATCTCTGGCTTCTCAGGGAAGAAAGTGGTGAGGTCTTCTGCTGAGGGGGATGAGGTGAAGGATGGGGTGTTAAAGCAGTGTAGTGCAGGACTGATACAGCTGCTGTGGAAACAGGAAGAGAGCAAGGGAGAGGGAGAGAAGGACAGAGTGAAAGGGCAAGAGAGTGCCAGAGCGAGCATATGAGCTAGACAGGCAAGTAGAATGGCTGGAAAACTTAAGAATCTTCAATTTAAAAATGTCTAAATGTGATCATAAATTAAAATATTAATGTCTCTTTCCCTTTAACAGGAAAATTGTCCTTTTGAGTAGAATGTTGCTTCAGACTTAAGAATTCAGTATAATCTGAATTGTACATGTGAAAGAATGTTAATTGGAAAATATTGTGCTATCTATATTTTTACAACAATAAAAATAAATAAATATTCAGTGTAATCCATGTGTAAACATATTTTTTAAGGAGCAAGAAATGACATTTGAATACCCAATACATTTTTTTTCCTACACAGAAAAAGTATTTGACAACACTTACAAATGCAATAGTGTTTAGAGAACTTACTACCAAAAACCAAATGCCAAACCCGCTGCCGCTGAGTGGATTCCGACTCATACCAACCCTATAAAAGAGAGTAGAACTGCTACATAGGGTTTCCAAGGAGTGGCTGGTGGATTTGAATTACCAACCTTTTGGTTAGCAGCCAAATGTTTAACCACTGTGCCACCAGGGCTCTCCAGAACTTACTAGCATTAATTAATTACAGGAAATGAATTACTTCACTCAACAAATATTGACACAATCATGCTTGCTGAAAGTGAAGAGGACTGGAAGCACTTACAGATGAAGATCAGAGACTACAGCCTTCAGCATGGATTATACCTCAACATAAAGAAAAAAAAAAAATCCTCACAACTGGACCAATAAGCAATATCATGATAAACGGAGAAAATATTGAAGGAAATCATTTTACTTGCATCCACAATCAACATCCATGGAAGCAACAGTCAAGAAATCAAATGATACATTGCACTGGGTCAATCTGCTGCAAAAGACCTCTTTAAAGTGTTGAAAAGCAAAGATGTCACCTTGAAGACTAAAGTGTGCCTGATCCAAGCCACGGTGTTTTCAATCACCTTATATGCATATGGAAGCTGGACAATGAATAAAGAAGACCGAAGAAGAGCTGATGCCTTTCAGTTGTGGCGCTCACAAAGAATATTGAATATATTATGGACTGCCAAAAGAACAAACAAATCTCTCTTGAAAGTAGTACAGCCAGAACGCTCCTTAGAAGAGAGGATGATGAGATTTGGTCTCACATACTTTGGACATGTTATTTGGAAGGACCAGTCCCTGAAGAAGGATATCATGCTTGGTAAAGTGGAAGGTCAGTGAAAAAGAGGAAGACCCACAATGAGATGGATTGACACAGTGGCTGCAACCATGGGCTCAAGCATAACAACAATCATGAGGATGGCGCAGGACCGGGCAGTGTTTTGTTGTACACAGGATCGCCATGAGTGGTAACCCACGTGACTGCACCTAACAACAGGATGTTGATGTTAGAGACAAAAAAACGTAATGTGCCAGAGTGTCTGACATCAAAATGAGAGAGAAGACAATTAAAAAGCATTGGAAAAAATGTTTAAGACCATGCTGGATGTTTGTACAGGGTTGACTGGGAACACAGAGCATCAGCATCTGATCCAAGGTGGCAAGACTTCCTGGAATTCCTAATCTGAATCCCAACAGCATATCTGATGGGAAAGGAGGCAAAACTGCAGGGGTCCCACAGAGCATGACCCAAGGCCAGTGCCACAGGGCACAGAAGGGAGAGGGAGGAGCAGTTAGAAGCCTGGTTGAAGACATAAGTAGAGGCCAGGTCATGCCAAGGACCTTAGACTTCACCCTCCAGACAAAGAGAAGTCATTGAAAGATTTGAAAGATGTGAGTCTCAAATGGGGTAATAGCAGGGAGAATGAAGAGAAAGAGAGCAGCTTATGAGACATTGAGGAAGGAGAACCAATAGAATTTAGCAGTTGATGGGATGAAAAGAAGAGGGAGAAAGAGTCAAGGATTTCTTAAACCTCTGGCTGGTAGAGCATGCCACTATGACCAGGTGTTATAGATTGAATTGTTTCCCACTCTGAAAAATATGAGTTGTAAATCTTAACCTCTGTACTGGTTACAAGGAACCTGGTGGTGCAGTGATGAAGTGATTGGGTGCTAACCAAAAGTTTGGGAGTTCAAACCCACCAACTACTCTGCAGGAGAAAGATGTAGCAGTCTGCTTTCATAAAGATTAAACTGAACCTGTTACCACTGAGTAGATTCTGCCTCATAGTGACCCTATAGGGCAGAAGGGAACTGCCCCATAGGGTTTCCAAGAAGTGGCTGTTGGATTCAAACTGCCGGCCTTTTGGTTGGCAGCCTTAGCTCTTAACCACTGCATCGCTAAAGATTACAGCCTTGGAAACCCTGTGGGGCAGCTCTACTCTGTCCTGTAGGGTTGCTATGAGGCGGAATCGACTCCTGAGCAACAGGTGTTGGTAGTGGAAGAACACTTCTCTAGGCATTTCCCAATGTGAAAGAACTGAAGAGAAAACAAGCCTTGAGTTATAATAGTGAAGGATTCTGTGGGCAAAATACTGAACGACACAGGAAGCATCAAAAGAAGATAGAAGGAATACAGGGAGTCACTATACCAAAAAGAATTGGTTGACGTTCAATCATTTCAGGAGGTAGCATGTGATCAGGAACCAGAACCAATGGTACTGAAGGAAGAAGTCCAAGGTACACTGAAGACACCGGCAAAAAACAAGGCTCCAGGAATTGACGGAATAGCAATTGAGATGTTCCAACAAACAGATGCAGCACTAGAAGTATTCACTAATCTATGCCAAGAAATTTGGAAGACAGCAACCTGGCCAACCAACAGGAAGAGATCCACATTTACGCCTATTCCAAAGAAAGGTGATCCAACCAAATGCGGAAATTATTGAACAATATCATTAATACCACACGCGAGCAAAATTTTGTGAAGATCATTCAAAATCAGTTACAGCAGTACATCAACAAAGAACTGCCAGGAATTCAATTTGGATTCAGATGAGAACAGGGGACGAGGGATATCATTGATATAGTGGCTGTAACAGTAGGCTCAAGCATGGCAATGATTGTTGAATGGCACAGGACTAGGCAGTATTTCATTCTGTTGTACGCAGGGTCAGTATGAGTCGGAACCGACTCAACAGCACCTAACAACAACATAATCTCATCTGGGAATGGGTTTGGGTTTTCTTTGTTATGTTAATGAACAGCATTAGTGTATGGTGTGTCTTAAATCAATCTCTTTTTAGATATAAAGAAATTAAACAAGCAAGCAAGAGAGCAGAGATAGGAGAATGTAGATACCAAGCCACATGTAGATCACCAAGGAACCAAGTAACAAGGACTTTGCCCAAGAGCTAAGAGAGAGAAAGTCTTCTAGAGCTGACGCCCTATTTTTGGACTTCTTTTTTTTTTAGCTTCTTAAAGTGGAACAAGGGGTATTATTGCTGATGTCAGATGGATCCTGGCTGAGAGCTGAGTGTTTTATTGACTATGCAAAGGCATTCGACTGTGTGGATCATAAGAAATTACGGATAACATTGCAAAGAATGGGAATTCCAGAACACTTAATCGTGCTCATAAGAAGCTTGTACATAGATCAAGGGACGAGTGTTTGAACAGAACAAGGGGATACTGTGTGATTTCAAGTCAGGAAAGTTGTATATCCTTTCTCCACACTTCTTCAATCTGTATGCTGAGCAAATAACCTGAGAAATTGGACTATATGAAGAACAATGCTGCATCAGAATTGGAGAAAGACTGATTAACAACCTGAAAGATGCAGATGACACATCCTTCCTTGCTGAAACTGAAAAGGACTTGAAGCATTTACTGATCAAGATCAAAGACCACAGCCTTCAGTATGGATTACACCTCAACACGAAGAAAACAAAAATCCTCACAACTGGACCAATTAGCAACATCATGATAAACGCAGAAATGATTGAAATTGTCAAAGATGTGATTCTACTTGGATCCACAATCAACGCCCATGGAAAGAGCAGTCAAGAAATCAAAGGGCACATTTCGTTGGGAAAATCTGCTGCAATAGACCTTTTTAAAGTGTTAAAAAGCAAAGATGTCACTTTGAGGACTAAGGTGTGCCTGACCCAAGACGTGGTTTTTTCAATGATGTCATATGCATGTGAAAGCTGGGCAATGAACAAGGAAGCCTGAAGAATTGACGCCCTTGAATTATGACGTTGCTGAAGAATATTGAATATACTATGGACTGCCAAAATAAGGAACAAATCTATTTTGGAAGAAGTGTAGCCAGAGGGCTTGTCAGAAGCAAGGATGGTGAGACTTTCTCTCACATACTTCGGACATGTTATCAGGAGGGACCAGTCCTTGGAGAAGGACATCATGCTTGGTAAAACAGAGGGTCAGCAAAAAAAGGGGAAGACCCTCAATGAGATGGATTGACACAGTGGCTGCAACAATGGGCTCAAACATAATAATGATCATGAGGATGGCACAGGACCAGGCAGTGTTTCCTTCTGCTGTACATAGGGTTAACATGAGTCAGAAGTGACTTGACGGCACCTAATAACAACAGCTTCTTAAAACTATGCGAAAATAGTATCTGTTTTAAAGCCACCCACTCGTGGAATTTCTATTGTAGCAGCACTAGATAACTATGACACCGAGTATTTATAAGGAGAAGCTTCATAGGGGATGCAGTGAGTGTTGTAAGGAACACGTTTAGTTTGGGGTTCCAATGGAGCAATCCTATAGAGAAGACTGGAAGAGAGCTGAAATATAAGGGTGTGAAGTGCAGGAGTTAGATGCAGTGAGGTCTTTCAGATTTGGATATTATCTGAAATAGGTAATAATTAAAATCATGGGATGGGTGTCAATTAGGAGTATGTAGACAGAAAAATGGTAAATGGACAAAGATGTCATGAAAAATGCCATTATATAAAAACGGTACTGTTTGTTCCCATACTAAAGATAATGATAACTAAAAAGAACCTTTTTTATCCCCCTAAGAGATTATTTCTAGCATAAAAAAGTATACAGCATGGGCCTGGCATATGTTTCCCTTTGTTCATACTCATTAGGTCCAAAGTTGTTAAACAGATGTCTAGAAAGGGAAAAATAAACATTTTTATTTACTGATTCTAAAAAGATCAACTCTGGTCATGTATGTGACTTTTTATCAAAATACTTACAATAACAACAATTCATAAGTGGCATAAAATATATTGTTTCCTGGTAACTCCTGTGTGGGTTATGTGACATTTCCACTGTCTCACATGAGGAGATTAAACCGCAAAACAAACCCGTTGCCAATGAGTGGTTTCTGACTCATGGCAGCCCTATAGGACACAGTAGAACTGCCCCATAGGGTTTCCAAGGAGTGGCTGGTAGATTCGAACTGTCAGCCTTTCGGTTAGCAGTCAGACACTTAACCACTAAAACTGCCTTGTTTTCTTCTTTCTGAACCCAAAGGGGCCCTGAGGGAACAAAGGTGTGAGCTCCTAGAGCCTCCTACTGCTGCAGGCTGGAGTTTGTGTTTCCTCTTCTCTGAAGGGTCTTGTGAAGCCTGGCTTAGTAAAAAATGAAGCCCCTGCTTTAGCACTGGGGTCAGCCTGCACCTCGCAGCAGGTCTTAAGCTGGCTTTCTCTTTGGGGAAAGGCGAATGGCATTGAGCTGCCCTGAGGGTGCCAGGCTTCCCTGACGGCAGTATGTGGAGAGCCTGCACCATGTTTTTCTCACAAAGCTGGCAAGCAAGGTGCCAGCCTGGAATGAAAGTTGAGGAAAATGAAACTCAAAACTACTGTGTCCATTTCTAGCTCTTGGAACTAAAATAATTATTTTTCTTTTTATAAAGAAAAATGTCTTTATTTTGATAAATTAAAGCCAACTCTAATCCTGAAAACACACTATCCATGCCTAGTAATTCTGAAATGGACATGAAGAAGAATTAAGATTTTGCCTTTCTCTTCCTATCACCTACAAAGCAGTGAAATATGGGCCCAAATTCCTCACCTCACTTTCAATTATCTCTCAGTATCATGGTCAGCTTCTGAAACAGGCTTCCAGAAACAGGAGTTAAGCCAGAATCAGGGATGGCCATGGAGGAGGCTTCTCTTGATTCCAACAAGCTGTGCTTATCAGTACAAACCTGGCGTACATTTAGAAGTGAAAATATAAACAGTCTTCAAGATTGCAAAGCTTCTTGTTTTAAGTATTTCAGACCATAAGTGAGAAAATATTGGGATCACCTCCCCCCCCCAAAAAATAAAATAAAATAAAATAATTTAAAAAAAGCGATGGCTCATACACCAAGTTAGAAGTAAAGTTTATGAATATTTAGCAAGGTTGAAGAGTAAGGAATACCATAGTTTGGGATCACAAGTGCATACAGATGCTACTGCTGAAATGACAAGGATTCTTGTTTCATTTCATGATGATAAGGCTAATAATAGTCCAATAAGAGAAATTGCTTGTTTCAGGAAATCTGGGATTGGGCTCTGGTTTGCTCAGACAATGCTAAAATGAAGTGTTGCCAGAATTACTACTTTGTAGGAAGACCTAATTATCTTTTTTCATGTATATATAAAGTGAAAAATATTAATTGGCTACCTTCTTGGAGTTGCATGTGTCTCCACAAGGTTTTTAGATTCTTCAGTGTGGAATAAGATAGTATGAATATGGGAGGAAAATGCAGTGTGAGGTGGAAAGAATCACAGGCTTTGTCAAGTCCAACTTTGCCACATACTAGCTATGTGACCCTGGGTGAATTACTTAATCTCTGGCACCGAACACAGTACCTGACCTTTGTGTATGTGCTATACAATATTTTTTAAATGAATTAATTGCTCTGGGCTTCAGTTTCTCCATCTGCAAATTGGAAATCATAATACTATCCCCACATTATGTTACAGAGAAAACTAGGAAAAAAAAATACAAAGTGCCTGTCATATTGCCTGAAAAATATTGGTGATCAACAGATAAATGGTAGTTATTACTCTTATTTCTATTTTAATGATCAAAACTAAACTCACTGCCGTCGAGTTGATTCCGACTCATAGCGACCTATAGGACAGAGCAGAACTGCCCCACAGAGTTTCCAAGGAGCACCTGGTGGATTCGAACTGCCAACCTCTTGGTTAGCAGCCATAGCACTTAGCCACTACGCCACTTTTATCATCATCATCATTTTAACGATAAAAGTGCCAAATACTAAATAGTATGCAAATGATCCCCTTGTTCGTTCAAACAACTGCCTCTTGATCTATGTACGGGTTCCTCATGAGCACTATTAAGTGTTCTGGAATTCCTATTCTTCACAACATTATCCATAATTTGTTATGATCCACACTGTTGCACATAGATCAAGAGGCAATCATTCAAACAGAATAAGGAGACAGTTTGTGGTTTAAAATCAGGAAAGGTGTGCAACAGGATTGTACCCATTATAGTCATACCTATTCAATCTGTACGTTGAGCAAATAATCTGAGAAGCTGGACTCTGTGAAGAAGAACAGGGCATCAAGATTGGAGGAAGACTCATTAATAGCCTGTGTTATGCTCATGACACAATCTTGCTTGCTGAAAGTGAAGAGGACTTGAAGCATTTACTGATGAAGTTCACAGACCATAGCCTTCAGTATGGATTGTACCTCAACGTAAAGAAAACAAAAATCCTCACAACTGGACCAATAAGCAACATCATGATAAACGGAGAAAAGACTGAGGTTGTCAAGGATTTCATTTTACTTGGATCCACAATCAACACCCAGGGAAGCAGCAGTCAAGAAATCAAAAGACTCATTGTATTGGGCAAATCTGATGCAAAAAGCATTTTTTGTTAAAAGGAAAGATGTCACCTTGAAAACTAAGGTGCACCTCACCCAAGCCATGGTGTTATCAATCACCTCATATGCACGCAAAAGCTGGACAATGAATAAGGAAGACCGGAGAAGAATTGATGCCTTTGAATTGTGATGTTGATGAAGAATATTGAATATACCATGGACCGCTAAAAGAAGAAACAAATCTGTCACGGAAGAAGTACAGCCAGAAGGCTCCTTAGAAGCAAGGATGGTGAGACTTACTCTCACATAATTTGGACATGTTATCAGGAAAGACCATTCCCTGGAGAAGGACATCATGCTTGGTAAAGTAGAGGGTGAGGGAAAAAGAGGAAGACCCTCAAAGAGATGGAATGACACAGTGGCTGCAACAATGCGGTTATGCAAAACAATGACTTTGAGAATGGCGCAGGACAGGGCGGTGTTTTGTTCTGTTGAACGTAGAGTCGCTATGAGTCGGAACCTACTCAAC
This sequence comes from Loxodonta africana, assembly GCF_030014295.1. Lineage (NCBI taxonomy): Eukaryota > Metazoa > Chordata > Mammalia > Proboscidea > Elephantidae > Loxodonta > Loxodonta africana. Next base: position 221,577,418 of record NC_087342.1, on the reverse strand, counting down.
AGCACCTAACAACAACAAACAACATGCAAATGATAAATTTTTTTCTCACTACCTGTTATGGATTGAATTGTGTCTCCCCCCAAAACACAGAAGGCCCAACCCCTGTACCTGTAAATCATGACCCTGTTTGGAAATAGGGATTTTCTTTTATTTTGTTAATGAGGTTATGCCAAAGTAGGATGGGTCCTAAACCTAATCACTTCTTGGTGATGTCTTAAAAATGGAGAATAGACACACACACACATACAAACACACATAGGGAGGGAAAAGAGAAGACAAAAGACACCATGTGAAGACATAGGCAGATGAATCCACAAGGCCATGAACAGGAAGACTCTCCAGCAGCTACTAGAAGCTGAGAGACACAAGGAAGGACCTCCGCAGGACAATCACATGCTGAATTCCGACTTCTACTCTCCTGAACTGTGAGAAAATTTATTTCTGTTCCTTAAAGCCGCGTACTTTGTGGAATTTTGCTATGGTAGCCCTGGCAAACTAAGACATTACCTGACCATGATTTTCATCACCTAAAATTTATAGGTAGCAATACACGTACCATAGAGTTCTTAAACATTTCCGTTCCACTTGGCAATCTGGTGAAGTCTATGGATCCTGTCTCAGAATAAAGTTTTAAATGCATACGACAGAATAATTTTTTAAAAATCACAAAATAAAATCAATTATACTGAAATTCAGATCCTCTTTAAAAACCCTCAGACGTCTGTGGACCCCAGGCTTAGAATCCCTGAGATAAGAAGGATAAAAGTCCATGATTTTCCAGAAGATAAAAGGCTGCTCGCAGATTGTCTAATTATACGCTTTCAGAAGGCTATGGGACACGTTTTGAATCCTTGCATATTTTCTCTTGAACCTAAAACACAATAGGCTAAATGAGAATTTCATGCACATCCCATTATAACAGGGAAGTCCACCCTCCACCTTTCTTGGAATGCTCCCATGAAACTGTTCAAGAGTAAAGAGAGTATTATCAGCTATTGGGAAAGCTTTGTACACATGACACAAGGAGATCTGGGTAAAAGGTTGTAATACAGAGCTGGTAAAGCGACTGCTATTTAAGAGCATGTACACGATCTGCTTTTAATGACTCACTTCATAAACTGTTAAGGGAAATATTAAATATCCTTTACCTAACTAAAGAATGTTTGTGAAAATTCATCAGGATTGAAGATGAAAGGTAAATGGCAAGCCCCAAAATAAAAAAGATTACCAAGTGAATAAATTATAAAATGGCCTTGAGATAGCACAAAAAATTGAAATACATTTCATTTACTTTCAAGCAAAATTTTACTTTCAAGCAAGAAGTTAACAGATTTCAAGATTTAGATCTGTTTCAAGATAGGTGAAACCTCAAAAACAGATGCTTCTCGTCTTTCAAACGTCTCACACAGATTTGCCCAATGTACAAAGCTTTCGCTGGCACCTGAACATAAACAGTCAGCCGAGGACTGGGCCAGGAGAACAGACATCAACCCAGCCATGGACCCAGACATGACCACTATGAGGAATGGCTGGAACAGATGAAGTAAGAGCTGTCCACCCTCCTACTGGAGGAAATTTTAGCACGAGAAATTGATAGCAAAACGAAGTCATCTAAAAGGCACGCAGCCATGTAAAGGGGCTCTCCATGGAATAGCAAGTGAGTGTGAAGAACACCTCCAGGCTGACAGGATAAAAACGGGTCCTAAGCATGCATACATGAGGGATCATGGATCACATAAGAATCGATTACACTGGCTTAAGGAGACCAATGACATAGTCTCTATCTGGAGTTTGCAAGACTGTGCATGCTCAATGACACACTTTCGGAAAAACGAAGTTGGTTGACTGAAAAAGGTTTCAAATCATCTTCTTTAACCTATCCCCAGTTTTAGAAGATCCTACCCCTCCAGTGTATGACTTATTGGGTCATCTCTGGTACTGGACTTTCTAGAGAGGCAGATGCCGTCTGAAATCTCTTTGCTTTACCCAAAGTACCTACCACTGAGCTTTGCACAATACTGGTTTTCAAAAAAGATTCTGGGTGAATGTTTGAGAGGAGCTAAGAAAGAAAGGAGAAAAAACATTAATGCTGATTTTGTTGGCAACAATAATATCTCACTTACAGTCTGCTGAGATAGGCTTACTCTTTTTGTGGCTATGTATAAATGTTCTATTTACCACTAAATTTTACCTAATCATTTAATACCCTCTCAAATTGAGATGCTTCAGAGAAATATCAGGGGTCAATGTACTATAAGAGTAAATATTTTGAATTTTAGTCCCTAAAATATAAAGACTAGTTCTAATTACACAGAAAATACAAAAGTGGTACACCTGAGAGCAAATAATTTTGCTAATAGCAAGGCCAAGAAAGACAACTCATTTTTGCTAAATGGAATATGAAAGCAATGAGCTGATGTTAAATTAAAAAACACAGACAGCAAGCAACCTGAAAGACTATCCAAAACAAGCAGAAGAACAGACAGATGAAATGTAAACAAGTAACAAGAAGGGCTGTGTTATGAATTCCACTGTGTCCTCAAAAAACATGTGTTGTGAATCCTAACACCTTTACCTGTAGTTGGAGCCCTGGTGGCACAATGGTTAAGAACTTGGCTGCTAATCAAAAGGTCAGCAGTTCGAATCCACCAGCCACTCCTTGGAAACCCTATGAAGCAGTTCTCTTACCTTAGGGTAGCTGTGAGTTGGTATCAACTTGATGGCAATGGGTTTGGTTTTTGGTTATACCTGTGGTTATAATACTCTTTAGGAATGGGTTTTGTTTGCTATGTTAATGAGACAGTATTAACGTAGGGTATGTTTTAAGTCAATCTCTTTTGAGATATAAAAGAGATTAAACAAGCAAGCAGGCGATCTGAGACGGGACAAGATGGATGCCTTGCCCCATGAAGATCATCAAGGAGCCATGGAACAGAAGTTAAAGAGACAAGGACCTTCCCCCAGAGCCTACAGAGAAAGCCTTCCCCTAGAGCCAGCACCCTGAATTCAGACTCCTATCCTCCCAACTGCGAGAAAATAAATTTCTGTTTGTTACATCCATCCCCTGTGGTATTTCAGTTATAGCAGCACTAGATAACTAAGACAGGCTGGGACGTCCCCTCCCGTGACTTGTGGATGATTTTCGGGACACCTCCAAGTGGTTTCTCCTTTCCACCTTTCGCTGGCTTTCACCAGCTCGCCCTCTAGTCTTCTCAGGATTGTGGCATCTCTGAGGCTTTCCCATTTCCTTTACGCCCCTTCATTTCTGTCTGTTTTTCTCTTCTGCTGCTCCATCCAGTGGAGTTTTAGCAAAGTGAACATGATTTTAATTTTGAACTCTAACAAAAATTTCAGATGCCTTTTGCCCTGTTAAAAGCACAGTCGGTGTCAAGAAAGTGGAAGGATGGTTTGCTGAAAAATAACTTAGATTCTTGGATCTCTCAGCTTCCAGCAATCATAGCTTTTCTGTGCATTACTTCTCAGGCGTATTTTTCTCCTGAGGCATCAGTATTAACAGTTGTCACAGGCTGTACTTGCCTGTTTGAAGTTACTACAGCTGCAATCTTAACCCTCTGGGATCCTTCTCGTCTTCTGTCTCATTTTGCACTGGGGCTGTGACTGAAAAAAAAATTTCTGATGAGAGTGTAAAAAGCATTCCAAGTTTCCTAAGGTCACTACAGAAAGAGATCATTTAACTTGAGCTCAAGGTTTAAGTTTGCAATGCCGGAATGTCTCAATTTCTATTTCTTGAAGGGTCCACCACAGAACCTTTCACTAGTGAAAAAAAGAAAAGAAAAAGCAAACCCATCGCTATTAAGTCGATTCTGACGCACAGTGACCCTATATAACAGGGTAGAATTGCCCTATAGGGTTTCCAAGGAGCGGCTGGTGGATTCCACAACTGCTGACCTTTTGGTTAGCAGCCACGCTCTTAACCACCGTGCCACTAGGGCTCCAAAAATGGAATGCTTCACGAATTTGCATGTCATCCTTGCGCAGGGGCCATGCTAATCTTCTCTGTATCATTCCAATTTAGTATATGTATAAATTAAATGTTAGTTGGGTGGATGAATAAATAAATGAGTAAGTATATTATGAGAAAACTCAGAAAGTAGACATATGCTGATACTGATCAAATCTAACCCTATCCAATAAGTTTAGACAAACCAAGCAAAACAATAAACAGTGAGATGTTCTTTTTTCTTTTCTTCTTTTTTTTTTAAACCTGGACTACTAGGAAAACCAGCTGCCCTCGAGTCATTTCTGACTCACAGTAACCCCAAGTGTTTCAGAGTAGAACTGTGCTCCATAGGTTTTTCATTGGCTGTGACCTTTCTCAAGTTGACGATCAGGACTTTCTTCCAAGGCACCTCTAGGTAAATTCCAACCACAAACCTTTCAGTTAGTAGCCAAGCACATAACCGTTTGTGCCACCCAGGGGCTCCTAACCTGGACTAGAAAGGCACTTATATAAGGACAGACAGTACCTGCTTGTGCCCTGTTTTGCCCTCTGGGATCAAGTATGAGAATAACACCTTTAGATGAGCTGGAAATCCTTTTGTTACAAAAATCTCCTTTGTTGTTAATGGGCAGTGACTAGCCTCCTACCTGTTTGAAACAACCCAGAAGATCAGATGCCCTACATTTTTACTCAGAGTGTGATCCTTACAGGTTTGCTCAGGAAAAACAATAGAACGCAAAATTTCATCCGACCAATATTTATTGAGGGCCTATTACATGCAAGAAGCCCTGGTGGCACAGTGGTTAAGAGCTATGGCTGCTAACCAAAAGATCAGCAGTTTGAATCCATCAGCCGCTCCTTGGAAACCCCTATAGGGCAGTTCTACTTTGTCTTACAGGGTCTCTATGAGTCAGAATCCACTCGGCAGCAATCGGTTTGGTTTTCTGGTTTATTATATGCAAGGCACTGTGCTCGAGGCTAAACACAGAGAGCTCTAACTTATTGTGTGTATTGGGAGGGATCCCCAAGTTCTAATTTTGCCTTCTACATACACAGGCTTATCACGTTCAATTCTGTAAAGTGAATGATATACAAAGAGGTATACGACATGGTCTTATATTACAGATATCTAACTAAGGCACTTTAAGACTTGCTACCCAAATCCAGGCATAAAACTTGCAAGCTTAAACGCCTTTAGAGGAGAGGAGAGTCGGCTGGGAAACAGGTGCACTAAAGCAGTGGGGCTTTGGTGTGGACACTAGAATGAATGCAAGTGAAGACAGCTAGGCAGAGGAGACACTTCCTGCCGAGGAAGCAACTTGGAAAACAGACAAGTGAGAGCTGCAGTTGGGAGTGAGAACAGCACATCTGGATGACAGCTAAAGCCAAGCGTGTGTTTGGAGAGAAGAAAAGATTGGTCCAGGTGAAATACAGCCAAACTGGGGAGGTCTTAACGCCTTGCTGCAGTCCATGGACAGGACAAATGGTTAACATGTCTGGCTGCTAACTGAAAGGTTGGTGGTTCAAGTCCACCCAAGGCACCATGGAATAAAGGTTTGGCAATCGAATTCCAAAAAATCAGTCACTGAAATCTCTTTGGTGCACAGTTCTACTCTGACGCGCATGAGGTCACCAGGAGTCTAACTGAGTCCACTGCAACTGGCTTCAGGCCTTGCTGGGAAGTTTGAATGTGATTCTGTGGAACCACCGCGGAACCACAGCAGGCAGTGCTGAGTTCTCTGCCCTTTATATGCCAATAAGAACACTGTTCCGTGCACACTACAACAACTAAGAAAACAAAAGTACACTGTTTATGAAAAGATTTTACTATTTTTGATAGATGAGGTCTTTCCTCAAAGGAAAATGCATCAGAAGTAGATAATATTTAATGTGACCAAGCTGTGAGTACTACACTGTGAGTAGTTAAGACTGAAGCCTTTAGAACAGACAGCTTTGTTTTAATAATTAATTAAATCACTTAATAATGGAGGAACCTTGAGAAAGTTACTTAACTTCTTCATACCTCAATTTCTTCATCTGAAAAGGCAGATAATCAAAGTACCTTCCCCACAGGGTTACCACAATAAGTAGATAACCTAGCAAATGAAGTGCTTAGAACAGTGCCTGGTACCTGGTAATCACTCAGTAAGTGCTAACTTACTATTAGGAGTAGTGTTCATTATGATTCCAAGTGTTCAAGTAATTCTTGAACAGATTGGTGGATGGGTGGGTGGGTAGGTGGGTGGGTGGATGGGTGGATGGATGGATGGCAGAAAGGTGGGCTCTCAAGCCAATAGGCCAGAAGCCACTAGTTATCCCACAACCAGCAGTCTAAAGCCCTTTTATGCATTCAGAAGTTTTGGATACAGGGTCACTAACCCGTTTCTAGAGGCTGGTTTCCACACAGATTGTCATTTTCAAAACGTTGTTGTTGTTGTTGTTAGGTGCTCTCGAGTCAGTTCTGACTCATAGTGACCCTATGTACAACAGAACAAACACTGTTTGGTCCTGTGCCATCCTCATAATCATTGTTATGATTGAACCCATCATTGCAGCTACTGTGTCAATCCATCTTGTTGAGGGTCTTCCTCTTTTTCAGTGCCCCTTTACTTTACCAAGCACGATGTCCTTCTCCAGGTAGTGGTACCTCCTGATAACATGTCCAAAATACATGAAACAAAGTTTTGTCATCCTTGCTTCTAAGAAGCATTCTGGCTGAACTTCTTCAAGATATATTTGTTTTTGTTCTTCTGTCAGTCCATGGTATATTAAATATTCTTCACCAACACCAAAAGTCAAAGGCATCAATTCTTTTTCAGTCTTCCTTATTCATTGTCCAGCTTTCACATGCATAGGAGGCAATTCAAAATACCATGGCTTAGATCAGGCACACCTTAGTCCTGAACACCTTAAAGAGGTCTTTTGCAGCAGATTTTCCCAATGCAAAACGTCATTTGATTTCTTGACTACTGCTTCCATGTGTGTTGATTGTAAATTCAAATAAAATGAAATCCTTGACAACTTCAACATTTTCTCACTTTATCATAATGTTGCTTATTGGTTCAGTTGTGAAGACTCTCTTCTTTTTATGTTGAGGTGCGAGCCATACTGAAGGCTGTAATCTTTGATCTTCATCAGTAAGTGCTTCCAGTCCTCTTCACCTTCAGCAAGCAAGCTTGTGTCATCTGCATACGGTGTTAATGTATCTTCCTCCAATTCTGATGTCCTGTTCTTCTCATATAGTCCAGCTTCTTGGATTATTTGCTCAGCACACAGATTGAAAAGGTACGGTGAAAGGATACAACCCTGACACACACCTTTCCTGATCCTAAACCACACAGTATTCCCTTGTTCTGTTTGAGCTTAGTCTATGTACAGGTTCCTTGTGAGCACAATTACATGTTCTGGAATTCCTATTCTTTGCAAAGTTATCCATAATTTGTTACGATCCACACAAGTGAATGCCTTTGCATAGTCAATAAAACAGGCAAACATCTTTCTGGCATTCTCTGCTTTGAGCCAGGACCCATCTGACATCAGCAATGATATCCCTGGTTCCATGTTGTCTTCTGAATCCAGCTTGAATTTCTAGCAGTTCCCTGTTGATATACTACTGTAGCTACTTTTGAATGATCTTCAGTAAATTTTACTTTGGTGTGACATTAATGAAATTGTTTGATAATTTCCATATTCTGTTGGGTCACCTTTCTTTGGAATGGGCACAGATATGGATCTCTTCTAGTTAGTTGATCAGGTAGCTGTCTTCCAAAATTCTTGGCATAGACAAGTGAGTGTGTCCGGTGTTGCATGCATTTGTTGAAACGCCTCAATTGGTATTTTGCCAATTCTGGGAGCCTTGCTCCACTCAATTCTCACTCTCCTTGCATTTTCCCTAAACAAGACTCCAGTTGGGTGTTTGTGAAACACTGACAATGTGTAAGGGAACATAAAGGGCATAACGTTTTCCTCCTCACGTTTGGGAAAATGACATTATTTAAGTACTATTGATGAAGGCTGATTTTTTGAGTCAAAGTTACAAACTTGCCTTAAAAACTGATGAAATTGATTCTTCCACTGATAAATTCTCCAACGAAAATACCCTAAGCAAAAATGGGCAACCTTAACTAGTATCTGTCTGTCTATCTGTAGTGTGTCTCTCTCTCAATGAACATCTCTTTGCTGATGGTAAAGGTATTTTTAAAATGTGACTTAACAGGCTTCCTTAGAGTGGGTTAGAATGGACTGTACTGCACAAAGAGGAAACAAGAAAGCCTCTTTGGTTACTGCAGCATAGTTTCCTAGACTTACTTTTGATGACAGACATTTTGATGCCACCTACTTGTCACACATGGGTAGCCAGCGGGAGAGGGCTTATCACCCATGGGTCCCGACCTAGCACCATAAGGACACCAGTGAGCTCTTACATTTTGGTTTTGGTTTCATTTGGGGAAAATTTTTGCAACTGAATTCAACAAGTTTTTGTTGAGTTGATTTTGTATCTGGCTAGGGTTGCTCAGGCTATCAGGAAGTACAAGAGAGGCCAGAGAGTACATTTGGAAAGTTTACAACAAATTTGGTGCACGTTATTTTTTAAACCGCTAAGGTTCCTATCACAAAGAGCCGGGATTAAAGTCATCCATATTCCGTGAGAACCAGAGAATCTACCTTTGAACTGGAAAGGTTTATAGTCCAGTCCATTTGTTTTATAGATGAGGAAACTGAGGCCTAGACAGAGGATGGTATTTGCATGAGAACACACAGTATCATGCAGAACATGTGCACTCAAATGGAGAACTCCTAGATGTTTGCCACTAATCAGGCTGCCTCTGTGACCCTGGGCACCTTCCTTAACACCTCTGTGTTTAAAGAAACAGGGATAAGAATGTTGTTGTGGTCAGGTGCCATCGAGTTGCTTCCAACTCATTGCAATCCCCTGCACAACAGAAACACTGCCCAGTCCTGGGCCATCCTCACTATCTTTGCCATGTTTGAGCCCACCGTTGCAGCCACTGTGTCACTTTACCTCATTGAGTGTCTTCCTCTTTTAAGCTGACCTTCTTCCAAATTTCTTAGCATAGATAAGTGAGCACCTCCAGCATTGCATGCATTCGTTGGAACATCTCAATTGGCATTGCATCAATTTCTGGAGGCTTATTTTTCTCCAATGTCTTCAGTGCAGCTTGAACCTCGATACCATCAGTTCCTGATATGCTGCCCCCGAAACAGTTGGGCGTTGAACAATTCTTTTTGGTATTAAACGACTCTGTATATTCTTTCCATTTTCCTTTGATGCTTCCTGAATCATTCAATATTTTGCCCATAGAGTCAATTCTTGTTGTCCCTGGGACAATGAATTACTGAATATCAAATGAGCTTTGTTCCGCCTCAGGTGAGAACGCTCCTGTGGGCTGACTCAAGGTTTTTGCCCCTCTGTGTACCTGCATGTCCACAAATGACTGCAAAAGTGCCGCAAGTGTTGACTTTGGGGTTACAGATAAGTTTTAGCAAGAAGGCAAATTTGCAAAGAAACAATTCACAAATAATGAGCATTGACTGTACCTTACTCGCAGGTTGTTGGGAGGATTAAATAACTTACTAGAGATAGAACATTTAGAATAATGCCTGGTATAGAGTTAGCAGTTAGTAAGTATTTATCGTTACCATTATTATACTGTATAAAAAATGGAGAGAGATCGATGGCAGAATTCCTAGTACAGCTTAATCTAGAAAGAAAGACTAAGTACCAAACTGAGTGACAACTTGGTCTAACGGGAGGCATGAGAGCACATCCTTCCTTCTCTGCTAACTAGCAGTGCGGCCTAGAGCAAACCACTCAATCCTTCTTAACCTGGATTTCCTTATCTGTACAATGGGGATATCAATATCCACTATATGTCCTGCCAGAGTCCTTGGTTAACATGTTTGGCTGCTAACGGAAAGACTAGAGGTTCGAGTTCACTCAGAGGCACTGCAGAAGCAAGGCCTGGTGCTCTACTTCTGAAAATCAGCCATTGAAAATGCTATGGACCACAGTTCTCCTCTGACACTCACGGGCTGCCATAAGTAAGAGTCAACTAAAAGGCAACTTTTTTTTTTTTCTTGCCAGGTTGTTGAAAGGTCCTATTGAGACAGTGGATAATAGAGGCTGTTGTGAGTTGCTAAGTGCTGTGCATATCAAAAACCCAAGGGCAGAAAACTGGGGTCAAAGCCAGAGAACTGAAGAAGACAGCACTCCACAAGAAACCTGGGCATGATCTCAGGAACCCAGGAACAAGTTACGTGTCCTCGCTATTCTCTGGTCTTTCCTTGGCTTGTGTCCCTTGTGGCTCGGCTTTCATAAGGCAGTCAGAAAGCTGTGACTTGTGAGAGGGGGCAGGTCCTGCTCACTTGCTTTGGGCCAGCAGACCAAGAACAGGAGATAATATTCAATCGACACATTGTGTTCCAGACCTCACTGGTTGTAATGTAAAGGTGTTTAGTGTCCCATCGGGTAGTATGTCAGCAGCACTTGGGAAGCTGGGTGTGGTTTTACTATCTCAGTAGGGTTCAAGGCGGTTCTCTCATTTACAGATCTTTAGTTACATAAAAACTATGTTTTTAATTTTTTTTTAAAGGCATTAGATTGTACAAGAGCCAGAACATCCAGTCTATAAATTAACCATCTGAAAAACATTACATTATTTATATAATGAAGTACAGTTTCTCTCATAAAAAGTTCAGTTTCCTCTATAATTTCACCTTTAAAAAGTAGAGGGGTGACTCTGCTTCTCCCTCCTACCAATATTTTACAATTTAAGCAAAAATAACTGAAATTAGTAAACCTGCTATGTTTAACTCTACAATACAGTGTGCCCCTATGCAGGCATTACAATCAGTGACTAACACATAGTATATCAGGCATGTTTCTAAAAAACTTGACCCTCTCCATTTCCTCAGACTCCAATCCATTTTTAATTTGCTTCTCTTCTCTACCATTGGTGCAAGTAATAGCACAGTTTCCCTCACATAAGCCACAAAAAGAATCATTCTTATAACACGGATACTAAAGATATTTATCTGTTCAAAAGTTTTCAGTGGCTCACCACTGCCTAAAAAAACAAATTCAAGCACTTCACGAAATTCAACCCCCTTGCATTCTTGCCCCATTTCAGCTTTCTCAATCTCCTCAGCCCCAATCCTTTTCTATCCCCTAAGCCACAATGCCCTGTCCCCAGGAAGGCCTCTTGAACGTCCCCAGAACGACCCATCACCATCGAGTCCATTCCAGCTCATGGTGACGTGTGTGTTACAGAGTTGAACTGCTCCCTAGGGTTTTCTTGGCTGTAATCTATATGGAAGTAGATCATCAGGACTTTCTTTCACGGCATCATTGGGTGGGTTCAAACCACCAAACTGTAGGTTACTAGTCAAGCACAAACCATTTGCGCCACTCAAGAACTTGTCCCTAGAATATGACATGCTATTTCTTCCTGGTCTTATGCTTTCATTCAAAAAACATTTATTACCTTCTATGTCCCAGGTGGAGCCCTGATAGCACAGTGGTTAAGGGCCTGGCTGCTAACCAAAAGACCAGCAGTTCGAATCCACCAGCCACTCCTTGGAAACCCTATGGGGCAGTTATACTCCAACCTATAGGGTCACTATCAGTCAGAATTGACTTGACTGCAATGCATATGCCAGGTACTCTGAAAATTCTGGGACTATGAAAATGAGTAAGACAAAACCTCTGTCCTCAAAGAGCTGTCTAGTTGGGTGGCCAGACGACTAGAAAACAAAATGATGGATGTGGTAATAGAGATGTGTACAAAAGGCATGGAAGCTCGGGGAAACTCAACGTGGTGTCAGGGAAAGTTTCCTTGAAGAGGTGATAGCCTGCTCATGCCAGTTTAAAAAAATGAAAGAGGAAGTCAGCAAGGAGTTTGAGGGTGTTTGGAATAGGAGGTGGTGGAAAGGATCAAATGAGAGGGAACAGCAGCCAAGAGAGCTCTTGTGTTGGATGAGGTAGCCTGGCAGTGCACATGCAAAGGCCAGGAGGGGGAAGGTGCACAGGGAAACTTAAGCAATTCAGAGATGCAGATATAGAACTTCAGAGCTGCAGACACAGGACACGAGAGGCAGTGTCATAAGACACGAAGCAGAAGAGGAGACTTCCAAGTCTTTGTTCACAATACCATTTCCACTAACACGTCCTTTTCCTGTCTTCCCCTGCCCTTCTTCACGCCATCTAGAGAAATCTGATCCACCTTCCAACAACCAGTTCACAGTTCATTTTCTATGAAATGTTTTCTTTCCAATCTATGATTATCTTAGACCTTTCTTTAAACGCCCTTAACACTTCTCTATCATCCATTTTGCCCCTAATCATATACTATTTCTGGCTCTTAGTTTTCTGTAACCGTATTTTGAGCCCCCTGAGAGAAGAAACCACGTATTGGTTTGTCCCTCACAGCACATAACGGGTGAGATTAGAAAATTCTTCTCAATAAATGTTTTTGGTGTTGAAGTCTTTCTGAATTTCCAACTACTGCCGACATCTAATGTAACTCAAAATGTAACTAAAAGCCAAACTCCACAAAAGAAATGCTTCCCCTAAGAAATAATTCAGATATGGGTAAAGATGTTCAGGAACACGAGGCTGCACTAAGTCAGCATTTGCCTTCATCACGTCTTCACAGAAAAATCAAGATAGAGCTAATGTGAAATGGGTTCTCTGCTTAGCATTCTCCTTTTAAATACCATTCTCCTAATGGATCACATGAACCATGGTGGGGAAGTGGTTAAGAGCTTCAGCAAGCTATAGCTGCTAACCAATATGGTCAGCAGTTCAAATCCACCAGTTGCTCCTTGGAAACTCCATGGGACAGTTCTGCTGTGTCCTTTAGGGTCGCTATGACTTGGAACCAACTGGGCAGCACCTAACAACAACAACTAGGGCAACATTAGGCAAAAACTTAGTACACTGAAAAGAAGTCTGGAACTGGATTCGGAAGACATGGGTTCTAGCCTTTCTCCTGATGGTACCATGTGGCTTTGGACAACTAACTGTTCTTGTAGCGTAGAATACTGATTCATACATCTGCTTAAAGGCACCTTCCAATACACTCATTATGTATAATATGTAGCAAAAAATAAATAAATTACAGGATTAAAATGGATAGGAAGGTTAATCTACCTGTTGACTGACATCTAATGATAACTGTTGTTGTTTTCAGTTGCCATCAAGTTGATTCTGCCTCATGGTGACCCCAAGTGTACAGAGTAGAACTGTTCCATAGTGATTTCAAGGCTGTGACCTTCTGGAAGCAGATTACCAGGCCTGTCTTCTCAGGTGCCTCTGGGTGGGTTCAAACCACCAACCTTACAGCTAGCAATCGAGTGCTTAACCATTTATACCACTGAAGGACTCTTTTTAATGATAACTAGTCATGTATTTATTTGTATTGTATGATGCTGCAAAGACAAGGCTGAAGGGCTTCATTTCAAGTCTGCAGAGACAACTCACTGTCCAAGAGAATCCATGCTCCTTTCCCATAGTACAACTTAGCACCGAGAAGAACCTGCTGATCCAGGTACTCCAATTCTCAGCCTCCTTCCTTGCATCCATGTGCCACCATGTCACTAGTTCTTGCACATGGAATGTGAGCAGAAGAGATGTATGTCAGGTCCAGACCAAGGCAGCTAAGAAGCATGGGTCCTCCACCCTCACTTTCCTCATCAACAGGCTAGATGCAGGGGACTTGAAGGCCACAGAAAATGACATGGCCACAGAAGGAAGGAGATTGGGGCTCTGACTCACCATGTGGAATACAGCTGTCCACCAACCACAGAAACCTGCAATTAGCAGTTTTGTGAGCAAGGAACAAACTTTTGTGTGAGGCCACTCAAGTTCTGGGGTTTTGTTACAGTGACTACCACTATTCTTTTTAACGTAACATACATGTATGTTTCTCTCCCTTCTCCCTCTCCAAAACATACACGTATTCGCATTAATCCCCCAAATGTAATATCACTTAAAAAATTAAGTAAGCAAAAATGTTGATGGTGGTGTGTGCTTTACAGTCAATTTCAACTCATAGTGACTTCATGTGCCCCATTAAGATTTTCTTGGCTGTAGTCTTTATAGCTACTTAGCCAAATGACTTGACCGAGGGATCCATATTTGTGCACATTCCAAAGAAAGGTGATCAAACAGGATGCAGAAATTATCAAATAATACCATTAATATCACATGCTAGCAAAATTTTGTGGAAGATAATTCAAAAAGAGCTGTAGCTGTACATTAACAGTGAATTTCTAGAAGTTCAAGCCAGATTCTGAAGAGGACGTGGAACAAGGGATATCACTGCTGACGACAGATGCATCCTGGCTGAAAGCAGAGAACACCAGCTAGTGTATAATCATAGAGGTAAAAGACACTTTGTGTAAAATGCTCTGTATTTGTACATATAGGTGTCATAACTGTTGATTTTAATCCAGCTTCAAGTGCCAAAATTGATTACAAAGTTTGTTATTTCAAGCATTTTGGTTCTCAAATTGACTCCTGCTTAGACATGTTATTTCTTTGTAGTTGTGTTTGAATGGTCTGCCTAGCTTTCTATGAAAAGTCTCTAATTTCACTTTAACCCATATTTTTTAGAGGATAAATAGCCTTCTATTAAAGACTCCCAATGAGAAAATACATATAGAGGCAAGATTTTTGGAAAGGACTCCTACAGCTAAAAGGAATATGTGATACAAAAAACCAAAACCAAGGATGGAAGCACAAGTCTCTTTCTCTGAATATTTTTAAAGAGTAGATAATTACCTTGTAGAAAATAGTCTTGAAGATCTTTCTAGATGTACCAGGCTGTTTTTTTTGTTTTGTTTTGTTTTGTTTTGCTTTCTGTGTCTGTTTTCATTTCTGTTTTGCCTAATCTTTAGAGATTGCTGATGAAAACAAAGCAGCAAGCAAAATCCACACTGAATCAATTGAATAGAAATAGAAGTTTGAGGGTTTACTTACTGCCAGCTGTCATCGACTCAATTCTAACTCATGGCAACCCTATGTCTGTCAGGGTAGAATAGTGTTCCACAGGGTTTTCAATAGCGATTTTTCAGAAGTAGGTCATCATGCCTTTCCTCCAAGGTGCCTCTGGAAGGCACCTCCAACCTCCAACCCTTCAGTAGCAGCCCAGCATGTTAACCATTTGCACCACCCAGGCACTCCTGATCCTTCTGGGAGCTCAGGATTGCAAAATACGACCTCTATAAAAGTCTTAGCTAACAGCTGAAATAAGAGCCATCGGAACTTAAATGATCTTCTATTTGTCTCAAGGAAAGGTCCAACATCCTAGACGTGTGACAGAATAGCAATCACTCTCATCCATGGTCCCAGACATTCAAATAAAAGGGTTGAAGGAATGGAACTTGGCTTGACTCTGGCGGACAACTGAAATATCAACAAGCAAATGACTAGTAGACCTCAGACGCCATAGAAAACATAGTATAGGCTATGTGATCTTTTCCAATCACAGGCAATAAAATGAGACTATTTAAAAGGAAAAAAAATAGAAAAGCATTTCACTGGGGAAATAAATGGGCAAAATTAATTTGCTTATGGCTCAAAACAAAAGCTTATTCACAAGGAAAAGCTGAAAGTGACAAACTAGAAATGTGAACCATGAGAAGTAATAGCATTTTGTCACACCCACGGCCATACCCATATCCACCTCTCGGCAAAACAGAGCCCTGAATGATACTGAGATTGTAATCTTGAGCTTAGGGACTATGTCCATCTACCGGAGTCCCAGCACCTACCCCCTGACATACTGCCGGTCCAGTACATTATTGTTAAATGACTTAATGAGTCTACTGTTGCTACTTCACATGCTTTTAGGAGATCCACCTGGAGTGTTCTCCCTCTTCCTTTCTGCTTGGTAAATTCTCACTGGTTTTTCAAGACCCACTTCATTGATTCCTTCTTAACAGAGCTCTCTGCTCACGTCTGTTATAGCACTTATCCTATTGAACCGCCATTCCAGAGCTGCACTATCCAGAGCGGTAGCTACTAGCCACCTGTGCCTACCGAGCACTTGAAATGTTTCTGCTATGACTGAGGACCGAAATTTTTAATTCTAATTCATTTAAATTTAAAAGTGGATACTCGATTCAGTTAGTAAAACATCTTTTTAAGTATGTTTGGGACAACCTGGGTATATGAATCTGTTTCTTTTTTTTTTCTTTGTATTAGTATTGTTGTTGCTGTTAGGTGCCCTTGAGTCGCTTCCAACTCATAGCGACCCTTATCTACAACAGAACAAAACGCTGCACGGTCCTGTGCCATCCTCACAATCTTTGCTATCCTTGAGCCCACTTTTGCAGCCACCTCGTTGAGAGTCTTTCTCTTCCTCATTGGCCCTCCACTTTACCATGCATGATGTCCCTCTCCAGGGACTGATCCCCCCGATAACATGTCCAAAGTATGTAAGACACAGTCTCGCCATCCTTGCTTCTAAGAAGCATTCTGGTTGTACTTCTTCAAGACAGACTTGCTGTGCCTTTGGCGGTCCATGACATGTTCAGTATTCTTTACCAATACCACAATTCAAAGGCTTCAGTTCTTCTTTGGTCTTCCTTATTTATCATCCAGCTTTCCCATGCATATGAAGCGAATGAAAACACCATGGCTTGGGGCAGGTGCACCTAAGTCCACAAGGTGACACATTCGCTTTTTAACACTTTAAAGAGGTCTTTTGCAGCAGATCTGCCCAATGCAATGCTCTTTTGACTTCCTGACTGCTACTTCCATAGGAGTTGATTGTGGGTCCAAGTAAAATGAAATCCTTGACAACTTCAATCTTTTCTCCGTTTATCATGATATTCCTTATTGGTCCAGTTGTGAGGACTTTTGTTTTCTTTATGTTGAGGAGTAATCCATACTGAAAGCTGTGGTCTTTGATCTTCATCAGTAAGTGCTTTCAGTCCTCTTCACTCTCAGCAAGCAAGGTTGTGTCTTCTGCATATGACAGGTTGTTAACGAGTCTTCCTCCAATCTTGATGCCCTGTTCTATTCCATATAGTCCAGCTTCTGAGATTATTTGCTCAATATACAGATTGAGTAAGTATGGTGAAAGGATACAACTTTCCCTGATCCTAAACCACACAGTATTCCCTTATTCTGTTCAAGTGACTGCCTCCTGGTCTATGTACATGTTCTTTGAGCACAATTAAGCGTGTTCTGGAATTCTCATTCTTCACAATGTTATCCATAATTTGTTATAATCCACACAGTTGAATGCCTTTGCATAGTCAACAAAACATAGTAAACATCTTCCTGGTATTCTCTGCTTTCAGCTAGAATCTATCTGACATCAGCAGTGATATCCCCGGTTCCACATCCTATTCTGAATCTGGCTTGAATGTCTGGCAGTTCCCTGCCAATATACTACTGCAGCCACTTTTGAATGATCTTCAGGAAAATTTTACTTGTGTGTGATACTAATGATATTGTTCGATAATTTCCACATTCAGTTGGATCACCTTTTTTGGGAATAGGCATAAACAGGGATCTTTTTCAGTTGGTTGGCCTGGTAGCTGTCTTCCAAATTTCTTGGATTAGACGAGTAAGCACTTCCAGTGCTGTATGCGTTTGTTGAAACATCTCAGTTGGTAGTTCGTCAATTCCTGGAGTCCTTTTATTTTTTGCCAATGCCTTCAGTGCAGCTTGGGCTTCTTCCTTCAGTACCACTGGTTCTTGATCATATGCTAACTCCTGAAATGGCTGGACGTCGACCAACTCTTTTTGGTATGGAGACTGTGTATTCCTTCCATCTTCTTTTAATGCTTCATGCATCATTTAATATTTTCCTTGTAGAATCCTTCAGTATTGCAACTCTAGGCTTGAATTTTTTCTTCAGATCTTTCAACTTGAGAAATGCTGCAGGTGCTCTTCCCTTTTGGTTATCTATCTCCAGGTCTTTACACATGTCATTATAATACTTTACACTGTCTTCTTGAGCTGCCTTTTGAAATCTTCTGTTCAGTTCTTTTCCTTCATCATTTCTTCCTTTTGCTTTAGCTACTTGATGTTCAACAGCAAGTTTCAGAGTCTCTTCTGACATCCATTTTGATATTTTCTTTCTTTCCTGTCTTTTCAATGGCCTCTTGCTTTGGAGTGTGGGCTACTACAAGGCTGCCCACATCTGAATTTTTAAGGTACAGTATAGTCAAACTGCTCAAATTATAGCAGCAAGACCTTATGTAAATGGTTAGAATATTTCTATATTCTTAGGTTTATACAGCACAACAGACTTTTTAATAGACATTCTGCACGTACGTCTCAAGGTCACACCATTGGCCGTGGTCTATCCCCAGGCAATGTCGTATGTTTACAAGTGGATTTTTTTTTCAAGGAGAAAAACCAAAGATACATCAGAAGAAGGAGGATAAAGAAACGTTAGTCTTGATGATATTTCCCTTCAGTTGACAGTTTCTGTAATACTATTTTTTTTTTTTTAATTGTCATTCACACTAAGAACAAATTCAATTCAGCTTCACAAAATTTGACCAAATATCTGTTGGGTGCCACTCACTGCTCTAGGTGCTGGTTATTAAAAAATGAGTAAGACCATAAATGAGAAACTCCTCCAGATGTCTGGTTTTATTATTTCTTCCTTTTCTTTCCTATTCCTGAAAATGTGTCTTACTTTCAGAACGGCAATGTGGGAAAAAGTAAGACAAGTTCACCAAGAAGTTAAGAGAAGACGAGATGCGGCTAAATTTTAAAACGCAAGTACAGAATGAACAAGAAGACTATAACCAAAGCACAACTACAAATAAAAACTGCTCAGAACATACTGTGAAGGACATGAGGAATGAAGCAAAATCCTAGAGTTCATGGTCTGGTCATTCTTTCTAATTATTAGAAAACAAAATTAGTCTCCTACTAAGACACCTGCAGCCATTTTAAACTTTCAGAGAGTCCCAGTTTCCAAAGCGCATCTATCTGAATTCCTTTTGAGCAAGATAACTTAGACAAGCTTGCTGTTACCAAATGCTGGTCTAATTCTGTACTTAATGACTATCCCAAAAGAGAATATACCATAGTATTTAATGACTATACCAAAGAGAAAAGATCACAGTGGTAGTTAACTACACCAACTGGTTATTTATTTTTTGTCACCTATCTAGGGGGAAAAATGATTTTAAAGTATTTCGGCCAAAAAATAAATACAGTTTTTTGTCTTAGGGAAAAATTATATTATTTTCTTCATTGCTCCTTCCCCTCCTCAAAGTCAAGAAGTTGTCCTTGAACAGATGCCAGACACGGAAAATTATTCAAAGCATTATAGCGACACATCAAAGAGAGAAGAGACTGGGAAGTTAATTGCAGCAATTTCTTTTGAACACTCTAACAAGTGCTTTAACTGGCACGTAGGAGTGTCCAAATCCAAGAATGCAAAAAGCAGGGGGACTTTAGGAGAAGAATACAAATTGGAATGTAGCTGACCATTCGGATTTATTTTCTTGTCTAGTAAAATTCGCAAGCAATGAGTTCCAAGAAAACCCACCATGTACCAACCTACTAGAGGGTTATTTTTTTCCTCAGAAGACTTTCCAAATTATGACAACTGAAAGTGTATGGTTTTAGTTGAACCTTCCAACTTTATGCAAACAAATATTTAATAAAATGTCTTTTCAAAAAAAATTTACATGTAAATAATTAGGCAATAGCGTAATGCAATTTAGAAAATTTGTCCTGATTATTTTTCAAGTTATTATAAGACATACTCTATAACTCAATGAAATATTTCTTATTGGAAAATTAACAGCAAACAATGATTATTCCTGTTGAGATTAAAGCAGTAAAACAAAACCGAACAAAACCAAACCCGCTGCCTTTGAGTCAATTCCAACTCATAGCGTCCCTTTAGGACAAAACAGAACTCCCCAAAAGGGTTTCTAAGGAGTGGCTAGTGCATTCGAACTGCCGACCTTTTGGTTAGCAGCTGAACTCTTAACCACTATGCCATTAGAGCTCCACAGGAGTAAAAGCTCATTAATTTTTAATTCCATGTGCAATTTGATACTCAGAAAGCAAATGTCCAAGATTTATGCTCTGCTACCTAGGAAAAAAAACAGGTTAATCAAGAAAAGCAGTATTGCAAACAATATTACAGAGAAGCCATCTTCACTCTGGTTAGAAAAGATTATTTTCAAGCATTTTAGAAGAACTTATACAATTAATTTTTTAAATTGCCAATCATTCTTATCTATTCATTAAAGCAAGTGCCTCACTGTTTTCCTAATTTGAGTCCTTGTACATTCTCGAAATTAAAATATGATTTTATATGAATCTATGTCTACATAAATGATAGTTTTATAACATTAAAGTCAGGGGAAAGAATCTGAGTTATGAATATGAGCCTTCTGTTTATTTTACTGAGTTATTAAAACATCTTAAGTCATTAATAAAATCATAAAGGAGGAAACTTGATATATTTCATGTCTATTTTCTCCTAAAATTGTTTTAGGATAAATACCAAAAACCAAACCAAACCCACTGCCGTCGAATTGATTCTGATTCAACATGTTATAGGACAGAGTAGAACTGCCCCATAGGGTTTCCAAGGAGCAGCCGGTGGATTCGAACTGCTGACGTCTTGGTTAGCAACCATAGCACTTAACCACTTAACCACTACACCACCAGGGTTTCAGACCCTGCTTTCTGTGCCTCCTACAAAAGAAAAACTAAAATCCAAGGCGAGAGGGTTCCTAATCTAAAATCCTAAAGCCCACACTCGACAGCATCCTGGAGACTAATCAAGCCTAACTCTGGAAGTCATGGAATTTCTGCCACAGTCGTGTGTAAATCTTTTAGGAAGTTCAGAATGCTGCGCACGGGATCCAGGGTGACTCTTGCTACTGAGTGTGCAGAACCAGAGTCTCCACTTCTCCTAAGTAAGAGGATTCCAGTAATCCCAGTCTTGTCTCAAAAGAATCACTTATAGGTTACTAATTATGTTTGAAGAAGCCCTGGCGGCACAATGGTTAAGCTCTTGATGGCTAACAGAAAGGTTGGCGGTTTGAACCCATCCAGGGGCTCCTTAGGAGAAAGATCTGGAGTTCAGCTCCCATAAAGGTAACAGCCTAGGAAACCATATGGGGCAGTTTTACGCTGCCACATGGGGCTGTCATGAGTCAAAAACCGACTAGATTGCAATTTTAAACAATATGCATATCTGAATTGCAAATGTCAAATATGGGGATACCAGGAGCCGGTATTTTTGGTTGTACAAGTAGTCCCTGATTTACGACGTATTCAAGTTATGATGAGGCGCTCTTACAGCCATCTACTTTTGTTTTTGTTTTTTTACATCTTATATATGTAGTACATACAATATTACAGTGTGTAACTTGTGGATGTCATATTTGTAAGTTTATATATGTAGTATTTCCAACCCCCAAAGACGAATAAAGATTAGATTTATAAAGATACTGATAATGAAAGGCAGTAATAACAAAAGCTTAAAAAAAAAATAAGGTACTTGACTTACGTCAGAATCAACTTACAATGGAGTGGTTGGAATGGAACCCAGTCATAAGTCTCCGACTCCCTGTATATTCCTTTGCGCCTGTTAAGTTTTTGACCATGTATAGTATATGTATTACCTAATCTAAAAAATAATATAAAAAGAGTATGTGTACTTATTTCTTCCACTCATAAAGAAACTATAAATGAACAACTATTTTTCAAGTGAGAAACTCGAAGGTTCTAGAAACCTGGGAAACTAATACCACATGAGAGGCCAGGCAACAAGAAAGGAGCCTAGGGATTGCCCACATTTTAATGTCCTCAACTTATTTCTAAACATCAAACCTGTTTATCTTGACTTCCATTTCCACGGGTATGAATACGTTACAGATCTCTACTTCAAATTAACTGGGTAAGAGATTAGCTTAACTTTTTAGTTATGTATTAATGTATATTATAAATCTAACTTTAATAGTAAAACTCCCATTTTCAGCAACAGGCGGAGACCAAAGCTATTTTGGAGAATTGAACTTGTCTATTTATCCTAACCAAGAGGTCAGCTAATTCAAACCCACCATGTGTTCCTTGGAAACTCTCTGGGGCAGTTCTACTCTGTCATATAGGGTTGCTATGATTCGGAATTGATTCACAGCAATGGGTTTTTGACGATATATTCTCTTGGCACATGAAAGGTATTATTGCACCAGCTTCTAATTTTTATTTTTGCTACTGAGAAATCAAGGAGCCCTGGTGGTGCAACGGTGAAGCGCTCAGCTGCTAAGCCAAGGTTGGGAGTTCAAATCCACCAGTTGCTCAGTGGGAGAAAGATGTGGCAGTCTGCTCCATAAGATTACAGCCTTGGAAACCCCATGGGGCATTTCTACTCTGTCAGATAGGGCTACTATGATTTGGAATTGATTCGCAGCAATGGGTTTTTGACAATTTCTACACAAGTTGTTCAGTAACATTAGTTACATTTTTCACACTGTGTCAGCATTCTAATTGAGTTCTGGTTGTTCTATTGGCAGTGGTTTGTTTTTTTTTTAATTGTAATTTAGATGAAGGTTTACAGAACAAACTACTCATTAAACAGTTAGTACACACATTGTTTTATGACATTGGTTAACAACTCCACAACATATCAACACTCTCTGTTCTTGAATTTGGGTTCCCTATTACCAGCTTTCCTGTCCCCTCCTGCCTTCTGGTCCTGGCCCCTGGGCTGGTATGCTCCTTTAGTCTCCTTTTGTTTTATGGGCCTGTCTAATCTTTGGCTGAAGGGTGAACCTCAGGAGTGACTTCATTACTGAGCTAAAAGGGTGTCCGGGGGCCATACTCTTGGGGTTTTTCCAGTCTCTGCCAGGACAGTAAGTCTGGTCTTTTTTTGTGAGTTACAATTTTTTCTACATTTTTCTCCAGCTGTGTCCAGGACCCTCTACTGTGATCCCTATCAGAGCAGTCAGTGGGCAATGGGTTTTTGGTATTGAGAAATCAATCATCTTGAACTGCCTTTTCCTTTGCAGGTGATTCGTCTTTTCTCTCTGGCTGCTTTTGAGATAATCTTTTCTTTGATGCTCTGCCATTACACAAGATCTTGGTGTGGCTCTCCTTTTATTCTTTCTGCTTGTAAATTGTAGGCTTCTGAATCTGAGGATTGATGTCTTTCAACAATTCTGGAAGAATCTCAGCCATTATTCCTTTGACTATTGTGTTTTTTCCATTGCCTTTACTATCTCCTTTTTAAATCTGGTTAGAATTAACTATACCTCCATACTCTGTTCTCTATGTTTCTAAACCTACAATTCATATTTGCCATCTTTTTCCCTAAGCTTCAAGTGGGTCAATTCTCTTGATATAATATTCAGTTCATTTAATCTTTCTTCTGCTATATCCATTCTACTGTTTAACCCATCTAATGGTTACAATTGTTAGAATTTTTATTTTCAAAAGCTCTATATGGTTCTATTTTCAAATCCAATTGG
The DNA here is from genome assembly GCF_030014295.1 of Loxodonta africana. Taxonomy (NCBI): domain Eukaryota; kingdom Metazoa; phylum Chordata; class Mammalia; order Proboscidea; family Elephantidae; genus Loxodonta; species Loxodonta africana. Next base: position 221,553,963 of record NC_087342.1, on the reverse strand, counting down.
TCATTTTTTTATAGCTACTAACAACCAGAATGCTCCTTAGAAGCAAGAATGGTGAGACATCTCACATACTTTGAACGTGTTATCAGGAGGGATCAGTCCCTGGAGAAAAACATCATGCTTGGTAAAGTACAAGGTCAGTGAAAAAGAGGAAAACCCTCAACGAGATGGACTGACACAGTAGCTGCAACAATGGGCTGAAGCATAGCAACAATTGTGAGGATGACACAGGACCAGGAAGTGTTGTGTTCTGTTGTATATAGGGTTGCTATGAGTCAGAACTGATTGGAGGACATCTAACAGCAACAACAACACTTACGCCTTCCTGATATCTGCAAGGCTCAGTTTTACTTATTAAACATACATACTTTGTATTATGTGTCTAAATCCCCAATATCCCACATCGCCATGAGTCTGATTCTATTGTCTCTTTGTTTCTGACCAGCTCACCCAGGGTGGTTTGTTTTTTGAAAGAGCTGACAGCTTGTGATTTCTGACTGTGGATACGTATTCTTTGAAACTTGTAGTGGGAATCTTTGAGGCCGAACTTGAAATTCCGTTCCCCCAATGAGGATCTGCACATCCTTTCCCCAGTGCCCTGGAGTGACTATCAACCTGGGACCACATTAAAATGCAAAGTCTGGCTGTGGGTTTTTCTACACTACACAGGTAACAGCAATCCTAGCTAGAAGCCCACGGGAGGTCAGCTGTGCTATCCATCCTCAAGGAAGAGATTTTCCTTTCCTCTATCCAGAGCCAAGGTTGTATCCGCCAGCTTTTGTTACTGTTTTTTTCTGCACAGAATGCTTATTTATCATTCGTCCTAACACCGAGGGTGTAGTTTTTAGAGCCTCGGATTCATGTAGAGATATTCCACTGGAATACGTGCAGGACAGAATGCAAACATGATGCAGCCGCGTTTCATAAACATCTTCAGGACCAGAACCTCATTCAGGCTCTCTTACCTCCCTGAATTCTTGCTTTCAATTTCTTTTGTTCCCTACAATGTTATAGTTTTTTGCCAGCTCAGTGATGCACTAAAGATTTTTTTAAACATATAATCCAGCATTCACAGTTGTTTTCAGTGACTTTCCCAGGATATCTGTCTACCATCCTGCCAGCAAAGGAAGCCACAAAACAAATTCTTAGAAACTTCAAAAATCCTCAGTTCAAAATCCCTTTACTATTTTGAGTGGTAGATTTAATGTTTAACTATATACATACATAGTTGCATATGTTTTATACATACATATGTATACAATCTTTGGAGTTCCTATGAGTGTTAAAAGGAATAGAATTATCAAAACTTTATTTTACCTTTTTTATTGTACTTTAGATGAAGGCTTAACTAAACAGTTAAAGGAATAAGCAAACAAAAAGGAGAACACTGTATGAAAGATTAAATATTTAAGATATCAGGTGAGTATAGTTTTTTTTTATAGTTAGTAGATAATTTAATTTCTACCAATGGCTAAAATCTCACTTTTTAAATTTTATTAGCTCTATGTTGGATTTTTCTGGATAGAAAATGAAAACTGTACATCGGAAAGTATTACTGTTACAGTATTTCTCAATTAGCCAAACTCAGGACAGAATGAAAACATCACGAGAAATGCTATTCTCATGAGATGCTTCCCTGTACTTTCCAGACCAACAGTACTTGTAAAACTGAAAAGGCTCTGAAAGTGTTAGCCAACACCAGCAGTTCTCTAAGTCCATTCAATGTGAAAAATTTAAGTTAAATAGCTGGTTTAGTGTGCAAATCTGCCCCCCACCAAAATGTAACAGGTTGATGGACTTTCTGTTTTACTTCTCAACTAAGGTAGGTATTGGGAGACCCTGGGTGGCACAAAAGGTTAAGTGCTCAGCTACTAACTAAAAGGTTAGCCATTCAAATTCACCCCCAAGGTGCCTCCAAACAAAGGCCTGGTGATCTAGTTTAGAAAAATCACCCACTGAAAACCCTATCTATGGAGCACAGTTCTACTCTGACACATGGGGTCACCATGAACGGAACTGACTCCACAGCACTGGTTCATGTAGATAATTTGTTTTTTGTTTTATTTAAGGGAGAAACCTCTTACAGTCCTTGGGTTGGTAAATATAATGGACGCCCTCATCGTCTCCATCCTTGGCAAGCCACGTTATTTCAAATTAGTCAGCACACTACATGCCTGAAGCCAACGTGGCCAAGGACACTGCGAACATTTCACGCGGCTCCCTGAATCACAAGAAGCAGTGGGGACACAGGAGGCTGCAAAGCTGCATTAGCCAAGTCAATCTTCAGCAAGACTTTGTTAAATTAGGATCATAAATCGTTCTCTATGAAAACCTAACTACGCTTTTAGGCACCCTTTGTCCTCTTTCTTTACATCCAGCCCCACCTCCATTTCCACCCAGCCTGAGTGACTCAGGAAAAGTCTTTTGGAAAAAAAGTTTAAGCTTGCAAGCAGAAAAAAGGAGAAAAGGAACAGGGCTCCTCTCCTTCCTAGCAGGGGTGGTTCTAGATGCAGTAATGATAGCTCAAACCCTAGAGAAAGTTAGTGCTGCCGGGGCAGAGAGAGATCAAGTCACACAAACAGAGAAGACGATTTAGGCATCGACACCCTCGCTATCCTTCTATAGTCTAAAGAATTTCACTTCTCTTAAAAAACATTTATTTCACATGGAAAAAAGACTAAGTTATGTCCAAATGACAGATTAATAACAGTAACAACTGTATAGTGCTTACAGTTCGTAAAGCACATTTATAGAAACTTTTATTCTCACAACAATCTCCAAGGTTGACTGGCAAATCCTATTATTATTCCCCTTTTATAAGTGAAAAAACCAAGACTCAGGGTTCATGTATTTGCCATGCAATGGAGTTGGGATGAGAACCCACATTTCTGGACATAAGCCCGGGATCATTTCTTTCTCTTCCGTACTGTTATTATTAATATAGAAGCTCGGGGTCTTGTAAACAGACCACCTGCGTCAATATCTTGGTGACATGTGACCTTTGGCAGGCTATTTAAGCTCTGTGTGACTCAGTTCCCTCAGGTGTAAATGGAGATAATGACAGTTCTTGCTTTAAAAATAACAGAAAGGGTGTGCAATGGTCAGCAAAGTGCCTACCACATAGCAAACACACAGTGTGTTAGCCATTATTATCTCAATGATTAGCTTAGATGATTGTATCATCAATTTATTCATTTTCTGCCCAGGTAAGAATCATTTCCTGTCCAGTTAAAAATCATAGTCTATGGCTGCTTTTGTGCTATAAGGCAGAGCTGAGTAGGTAAGACAGAAATTGTATGGCACACAAAGCTTAGAATATTTACTATTTGGTCCTTTACAGAGAAAGTTTGCTGACAACTGTTTTAAATCAATGGTGAAAATTGAAAACAAAATAAACAACTCCATGTGCTCTTACTTTGCTATTATTTTATTTTATAGCCACTCAATCCTGACTATGTCTATGATTACACAAAGGCGTTCAGCTGTGTGGCTCATAACAAATTATGGATAACATTTCAAAGCATGAGAATTTCAGAACATTTTATTGGGCTCATGAAACCCAGAACCCAGTGCCATCGAGTCGATTCCAACTCATAGCGACCCTATAGGATAGAGTAGAACTGCCCCATAGAGTTTCCAAGGAGTGCCTGGCAGATTCGAACTGCCGACGCTCGTGAGGAACCTGTATATAGGTCAAGAGGCAGTCCTTTGAACAGAATGCGGGGATACTGTGTAGTTTAAAGTCAGGAAAGGTGTGCGTCAGACTTGTATCCTTTCACCATACTTATTCAATCTGTATGCTGAGCAAATAATCCAAGAAGCTGGACTATACGAAGAAGAATGTGGCATCAGGACTGGAAGAAGACTCATTAACAACCTGCGATGCAGATGACACAACCTTGCTTGCTGAAAGTGAAGAGGACTTGAAGTACTTACTGAGGAAGATCAAAGACCACAGCCTTCAGTATGGATTACATCTCAATATAAAGAAAACAAAAATCACCACAACTGGACCAATAAGCAACATCATCATAAACAGAAAAAAGAATGAAGTCGTCAAGGACTTCATTTTACTTAAATCAACACTCATGGAAGCAGGAGTCAAGGAATCAGACAACGCATTGCATTGGGCAAATCCGATGCAAGAGACCCTCTTTAAAGAGTTGAAAAACAAAGGTGTTACTTTAAAAACGAAGGTGTGCCTGACCCAAGCCATGGTATTTTCAATTGCCTCGTATGCATGCAAAAGCTGAGCAATGAATAGGGAAGGCTAAAGAAGAATTGATGTCTTTTAATTATGGTGTTGGCAAAGAATATTGAATATACCATGGACTGCCAAAAGAACAAACAAATCTGTCTTGGAAGAAGTACAACCAGAGTGCTCCTTGGAAGCGAGGATGTCAAGACTTCTTCTCATATACTTTGGACGTATTACCAGGAAGGACAAGTACCTGGAGAAAGACATCAAGCTTGGTAAAACAGAGGGTCAGTGAAAAAGAGGAAGACCCTCAACAAGATGGACTGACACAGTGGCCGCAACAGTGGGCTCAGACACAGCAATGATTGTGTGAGCATGACGCAGAACTGAGCAGTGTTTGGTTCTGTTGTACACAGGGTTGCTATGAGTCGGAACCGCCTGGACAGCACCTAAAAACAACAACAAACCCTTAATAAGATGGATTGACATAACAGCCTCAACGGCAGACTCAAACATACCAATGATCATGAAGATGGTGCAGGACTTTGCAGTATTTCCTTCTGTTGTACATAGGTCGCCAGGAGTCAGAGCCGACTCTAAGGCAGCTAATATCCACAAGGTACATGAGAGAGACAGCAGGCAATCGCAGAAGCAAGAAGGTTCCCTGAGCTGTCTGTGAATCAAGAAACCCAAGGAGCTAGGTTTTTCCATTCATGTATTTATTCAGGAAGCGTTCACTGAGTGTTGCAGTAAACAGAGTTTCATTTTCTACCACCAAGATGCACTCACAGGCCCTCCTCTGAAATTGTGTTTTGTTTCCAGTAGCTTTCAGAAAGTTACAGTAACTTCCACCACTACCAGTTGCTGTCCAGTTGGTTCCAGCTCACAACTTTTCAGTGCCTGCTTCTAACGCGGTGGTGCAGGGAAGGGGAGTAGGGTGCTCCTTAGACTGACGTTGGGAGCACAGCAGGCTCACAAGCTAACATCCTTTGAAAACGTGCACAGCTTCAGGACAGCTTCCTGTATGCTCAACGCTGAGGATGGGGAAGCACTCTGGGGAATTCCCTGGCGCACCCCCAGCGCAGGATCTTTTCATCGAAGCCGATCTTGCCGGATGGCTAGCCAAGTCGATCAAAATAAGAGTAAGTTGAAAATCTAGATGTACCGTTAAGCTTCTTTATAACCCAGGAACTACGAAACCAGCACGCATGTCGGAATGGAGGACACAGCAGCTCTACTATTTCCTACTAGCTACGTATCCTTGGGAAATGATTGAACCTTTCTAAGCCTGTTTCCTGTTCAGTCAGATGAAAATAAACATCTATCTCACAGTGTTGTTGTAAGGATTAAATAAGCTTAGGGTTTTGCTAAATATTAGTAATTACTGTTGTTGTCATTAATATCTGTTTCTCTGAAAAGACCATCAACCACATTTAAACATCAGCTATCAATATTCTCTCCTCAGATTAGAGGTTCTGCTACATAGACAACTAAATGCTGCCAACTTAATATAAATCCAACTGAGAAGCATCTGTCAATTACTCTGGTGTACAAGGTGCTCACCTGGGCACTACATGGAGGACAAAAATGAATAAATTTATGGTTACAGTCTTGAGGAAGAAAGACACATCTGCAGACAACTCTGGTATAGGCAAAATTACTATAATCAATATACAAATAGCTAGATGGAACCAGAGATTTTTATGGAAGGGGGTTGAAAATGTCATAGGAAAAGTAGCATCTGGGTTTAACCTTGGAACATTTCCAAAGTAGAGATGGAAGGACAGGCAAAGAAAATGGAAAGTGGAGTGAGTTGAGCAGAGCAGAAAGTGGTTCTGCTTGGCTGGAGTTTAAAGTGAGTGAAGAGAACAAGAACGTGAACCCAGACCACGAGGTTGGCCGTGGTGCTGAAGAGCACAGGCTTCACTCTTTCAAGGGCTGGGTTTCCTGGTCAGCTTTTCAGGGTTTCCCCCAAGTAATATGTTACTAATAATACAGTGTGAATAATTTCCTTTAAAGCACACATTTCAAGAGATCCAACAAATCCCCTATCATGACACTTCTCTCCTTAACTTGGACCTACTTTCTAGAGTGGGAGAGAAAGCGGGGGCAAGCTCCAGTAAACCCCAGGGCTATGACAGCCCCTTCCCGAAAGTTAACTTCAGGAGGCCTGGAAGAGGGAACCTCAAAGTGCTTTGCTTCCCTGCAAATTTTTGTCTGTTTTTGTAAAAAATTGGGTATGCTCATCTGAGGGTTTTGTACAGGAAAAGTGCCCTTGGCCATGTATGTAATAATAGAAAAAAAAAGAGAGAGAGACACTGGAAATCAGGGGTGGAGGAGGGGCAGGCAGGAAGATTGATGGAAGAACAAAGCCTTCATTAACCTTCCTTCCTGAATCCTGAGCTCTGTACTCAGTGCAAAGAGGGTAGAGAGATTAATGACACAGAGATTCTACCTGAGAAAGTATCTGATCTAGTTACCATCAGAGCCACGCATTGGAAGGGCCTCTCTGGAGGCTGAGAGTAGAAAGCAATGGAGGGTGGAGCAACTAGGAGGCGGAAGGCCAGCAGAGATGAATGCAGGAGTCCAGGACAATGGGGGCTGAACAACAGCAACGTCACTAGAAAGGAGGGGACCCATAGTGAAGACAATGAAAAATTCTACTTGGAATTGTTGTTAGTTGCTGTCGAGTTGGCTCTGACTCACAGCAACCTTACATATAATAGAAGGAAATATTGCCTGGCCCTGTGCCATCTTCATGATCGTTGGTGTGTCTGAGTCCATTGTTTTGGCCACTGTGTTAATCCATCTCAGGGAGGACCTCCTTCGCCTACTCTGGTCCTGCTCTTTACCAAGCCTGATGTCCTTTTCTACTGATCCGTCCTTCCCAATGATGTGCCCAAAATAATCAAGCCCCAAAATTGGTTGGAGCCCTGGTAACACAATGGTTAAGAACTTGGCTGCTAACCAAAAAGTCATCAGTTCGAATCCACCAGCCGCTCCTTGGAAACCCTGTGGGGTAGTTCGACTCTGTCCTACCTTTTAAAAGAAAAACATAATGGGGAGGGAGACAGTGCTATGGACAAAGAAGCACAGAATAAGTTTGTATGAGTGGAGTTTAGTTTAGATTTCATTACATCCAGCATCCTGGAACGACAAAAGGGCTAACGTGTTTTTGGCTCCCAAGAGAAAACGGTTAAGCAAGTTAGTGAAAGCTAACCCCCTGCTGGTCTAGGGCACTGTCTGCTGCGAGAAAAGTGGTAAGTGGGAGGGAAGGTCATGTACTGCTCCTCCTGGTGATAGTCAGCAGTTCGAACCCACCAGCCACTCCACGGGAGAAAGATGGGGCAATCTGCTTCTGTAAAGATTATAGCCTTGGAAACCCTATGGGGCAGTTCTATTCTGTCCTATAGGGTTGTTATGAATCAGAGTCTATTCCATGGCAGCAGGTTTGGTTTTGGTTGAGGTTGACATGGCTAGTTCCTGAACAGATTCCTACCACAGCCATAGCCACAGGCATTGTGAATGGCTTGATTACAGCCACTGTCCTCCACACACCTGCCTGTGACTACTGGAATAGTTAAAGAAGAGGAGAAATGGAGAAATGCTGTATGTGCGTGTGTATGTGTTTACACACCCTTTCTCTTGCTTGCCGTATATATGAATGGTTAATTTAGAAACTTGTTTCAAAGCAGATTTTGCAACAGAGAACTTCATTTTGGCTTACTCTTTCCTTCCCCCCTGCAAATAAAGACTGATTTCCAATTATGTGTTTATAAAGGCTTGACTCTGGACCAGAACATGAATAACATACAATAGTCAAGTTCATGAGTCTGTGTAAATATAAAATCGTATTTAATATTCAAAGTTCATGGAAATGAACTGAGCACACCCATGGGACCCCTCTCCTGAGATCAGAAACAGATGTAATGGACTGACACTGAAATGAGAGCAGAGGAAACCACAATCCAGGACACCAGAGGTAACCCAGTTCTTTCTAGAAGCCACAAGTTAACAAACGTAAAGAGCCCTGGAGTGATTACCAGGGCACCTTGGAGAACCTTGTCACTCCTTGTCTCCCCATAAGCCTAGGCATCCAGCCAAAGTCTGAGCTCAACATGCTAAAAAATGTGGGTGACCTGACAGGGTTTTGATTCCCAAGAGAGTTTCAGCGAACACTAGATCTCCACCGTATACAGGAAGAAGACAAAAATCAATCAAGAAGGCAGCTCGGACCAGGACCACGCACAGAGAAGTCTTCTCTGCTTGGCCGCTTGGCAATGTTCCAACCCATCTTCCACTTGTTCCCACCCATCAGCCTTCTGAAGGCTTGTCTGCTAGAGGAAATGCTCCATCCACTGATCCAGAACTGAGTCAGCTCCCCCAGTCCAGAGAGAGCATGACAGGGAAACACATTCACACAATCACAGTAAAATCTCTGCCCAGCTACCTGTACAGACCTTGACTTTAACTAATAAATATGAACACGTCCAATGGGCCACAGGGGACCACCAGACAATTGAAGAAAACTAAGAACATGAAAAAGAGGACACAAGATGAACAAACAGAAATAAAACGGAGATCATTCTGGGAACAGAAGATTACCTTTAAAATTCCTTTTTACATCTTCAGGGAGATCTGAAACAGGTTACTGCCTTCCTCAAACAAGAGATGATTTCGATGACAAAGGAGCATAGTAGGATGGGATTCTTCCCTGCTCTCTGCCTTTATTTCTCTCATCCCGCTCTAAATAAGAGGGTCCAAAATGGGATTCCACCACCCACCTGCCAGTTTGTTGTACCGTGGTAGGCTGCATGTTGTTATGATTCTGGAAGCTTTGCCATCGGTATTTCAAATACCAGCAAGGTCACCCATGATGGAAAGGTTTCAGCCAAACTTTTGGACTAGGAAAAAAGGCCTGGTGATCTACTTCCAAAAATTAGTCAATGAAAACCTTATGGATCACATCAGAACATTACCTAACTTGCTTTCTTTGAGCATGTCATCAGAAGGGATCAATCGCTGGAGAGGACATCATGTTTAGTGAAGTAGAGGACCAATAGGGTAAGGGAGACTGCTGTACATAAGGTCACCATGAGTTGGAGTCAACTTGACAGCAGCTAACAGCAGCAACAATAAAGTGAGATTGTCAGTGCAGATTTGAGGGATGACAACATCAAATAGGGTTTCACAGATTCCATGACAAAGAGTGATGACAAAATGAAGCTGGAGCTTTCTCTGGGCATTGATGAGAGTTGAGGGAGACAGTACATTCAGACTCTACCTCCTAATCAGCTTCAGATGAGATTGAGTTCTTTCTAGGTACTATGGGATTTAACAGCAGGGCTTCAGGAAAAAGTCGAATAAAAGCAAAAAATTCTTAGAAATTAAAAATATGGTTGCCAAAATTGGAAATAAAAAATACAATGATAGGCTGAATAATAAAACTGACATGACTAAAGACCTAGCAGGTAGTTTTCTAAAGCTGAAGAGCATTCTAAATGTAGCATAAAAAAGAAAACACAGATAGAAAAATATGAGGTAATCTCAAAGCCAAGGAAGATAGATACAGGAAATCCAATATCTATCTAAAAGGCATTCAAAAAGGAGGGAATGGAAATATAAAGGGGAAGAAGAAATCAGAACATAATACAAGGAAATTTCCCAGAACTGAAAGAATGATGAGACTGGAACTGAAAGGTGAAGAACACTGAATATACCACGGACTGCCAGAAGAATGAACAAATCAACCTTAGAAGAAATCAACCAGAATGCTCCTCCTAAGAGAGGATAGCAAGACTTTGGCTCATTTACTTTGTACGCATCATCAGGAAAAACCAAGAGTTAGAAAAGGAAATCACAGTAAAGTAGCGGATCAGGAAAAATGAAGAAAACCCTCAGTGAGACAGACTGACACAATAGTGGACTCAAAAATACCATTCATCATGGAGATGGCACAAGATCAGGTGACTCTTAGTTCTGTTATACATAAGGTTGCCCTGAGTTGGAGCTGACCTGATAGCAACTAACAACAACAAGATGGAGGAACTACAAGATAAAACAAAAGAAAAACAACTAGAGACATGATGGGAAAGTTTCGTTATTCAGAAAATAAACAATTTGAATAGTTTTCTCAAAGGAAAAAACAGGTGACCTCAAAGAAATAAGAATCAGACTGATACCAGAACTTCTCATTAGGAAAAAGGGTTCCTAGTATCTTTAAAGTTCTGGAGGGAAAAGAATTTGAACCTAGAATTTGATCTCAACCAAACTATCAGTAAACGTGAAGGCAAAAATTTTTGGACACATGAGAGGTCAGAAAGTTTATAACCCACATATCCCTTCTGAAAAATTACTAAAATTCCTCCAATCACAAAAGATTCAGGAAAGATGAGGTAAGGCATAAAAAGCAGTGGCTGCTGAGCTATATCCAGAAGAAACAGCCATTTATGCTAAGTAAATTCTTTGTGTTTCACCATCCCGTTCATAAACGAATTAAATTAAAAAAAAAAAAATTTGTCAATACTATGTGTTTTCATTATTGGAAGGCATGCTGAATCAAGAAGAATTTCTGAAATTTTGTTATGAAATATGGACTTTGATACATATTATGTGGGGCACGTATGTCCCTCTCTGGACTCTGGGATTAGGATATTCGAGATACACTTGTCATACCGGACTCAGGGCATAGAATTATGTAGGACACATTTGTCCCTCTGGACTCTGGGGGTAGGATTATGCGGATCAAATATGTCCCTCTGGACTCTGCATCACCTTCTAGAGCCCTTGACAAGTACATAAAATGTATGGCGCCTGAAAATGCAGTATTTGCATGAACACAGAACCATCGTGAGAAATGCAGCTTTCAAATAATGCAAAGGAATCCAGAAATATACTTACAAGGCTAATCTTGCTGAACAAAAGGCAAATGAGACAAAAATTTTGCACAATCACACCTTGAAGGATGCAACACCTCATACAATACCCTGTAAAAACAGTTATTTCCGGTACACCCCTGTTTCTTCATTTCAAACAGTTATACAGGTCCTTGCTGGCAGCAGGGACTGTCAATGGTATAGCAGCTTCCCAATAAACCTGAGAGGCAGAAAATGTAGGTGGGTGCTGTATGTCCCGCTGCTCATGAAAGGGATCTGCAATTACAATAATTAATTGTCTTAGTTTCATAGGACTGCTATAACAAAGTACCATAAACTGAGTGACGTACCACAACAGGAATGTTCTCACAGTTCTGGAGGCTAGAAGTCCAAATCAGGGTCTAAACTGTGCTGATTCCTTCTGAAGGCTCTGAGAGAGGACTTGTTCCCTGCATTTTTCCTAGCCGTGGTGGCTTCCAGCAATCCTTGGCGTTCCTTGGCATGCAGATGCATCTTCGCTTGGCATCTTCCTCCTGTATCTATTTGTGTCTATTCTACCCTTTTATAAAGCACCACTCAAGTGGGATTAGGATCCACCCTATCCCCATAGGACCTCAGTTAACTGATTAATATCTTCTAAGACCCTACTTCCAAACAAGGTCACATTCACAAGTGCCAGGGGTTAGGACTTCAACATACAATTTTGGGGAACACAATTCACTCAGTAACACTGATATTTACATAATAATGTTGTAAAGGCTGGCATCATAATAAACTTATACATAAAACACAGAATACATTTTATAGCTACAGATCAATAATTATTATTATAAACCTTGACAATCCAAAAGTAATGTTATAACAAAAAATTAGGAGGTGGGGGAAAGAGTTAGAAGGAAGGATAATTAAAACAATTACGTCTACATAATGAAACTCCAATAAAATCTCTCAGGTGAGCCTCCCTGGTTGACAATATTCTGCCTACACTGATGTGCCTGGAGGGTGACACACTGTTGGGAACACAGAAGCCCCACCTTTGGGGCCCTCTCAAACCTCACTCTATGTGTCCCTCCCGTTGGCTGGTTGATTTGTATCCTTTTGCTACAATAAAATTCTAATCCTAAGTATAGTGCTCTCAGTGAGTTCTATGAGTTGTTCTAGTGATTAAACCTGAGGAGGTAAAGCGAGCCCCCAAATTTGTATTCATCCGATCAGAAGTGGAGTCCTGGTGATACACGGCTGCTAACCAGAAGGTTAGCAGTTGGGATCCACCAGCTGCTCCTTGGAAACCCAATGGGGCAGTTCTACTCTGTCGTACAGGGTTGCTATGAGCTGGAATTGACTCTATAGCAATGGGTTTGGAGTTGGAATCAACTCGATGGCAATGGGTTTGGTTTTTTTTTTGTTTGGTCAGAAGTGAAGGTACCCTGGGAACTCTTGAACATGTGGCTGGTATCTGAGACAAACCTGGCAATCTGGAGGACTGTGCCCTGAACCTGTGAAGTTTGCCTAACTCTGGGTAGTTGGGGTCAGACGTTGTTTGGAGTATGTGAACATGCCTAGAAAATACCTGGAAAGAGATTCATGAAACTGTTCAACAATATTTATCTACTCGGGAGTAGTTTTGGAGGTATGGAATAACATAGCTTTTGCTTCTTAACTTATAACTTCTTATCATTTATATATTTTTTAACAAGCCTGCATACGCCACATAATCAAGAAAATAGAGAATATATTACTCCTAAATAAAGTTTTCCACATCAATATAAAAAGGTCTGCAACCATATGGTTTAATTCTTAGGTTAACTTCAACACGGTATTTGGCACAGCAACATTTATCTCTGAGATAAATGTTGCATTGAGAACACACTATCAGGGCCTTAACAATTTCAAAACAAAGGATCTATCGGCCCTAAAATAGAAAAAGAAAAACTAAACTGTTATCTGTGAAGTGATTGTCTTTAAAGATTATTTATACACTTCTTGACCTACCACCTAAAAGTCCTGGTCTAAATCAACACCAATAATCCAATGTGTTGGGACTGAAACAAAAATAATTTCATATTGCTTGCCACAACGCTCATAAATGATTTAAGGATCCTCTCTGTTTCAAGGTAAACAGTATTTCTCCCTTCCTCTAACAAGTATAATCAAGAGATTATCACACTATTCAGAGGGCCTACCAAGTGCTATGACTTTAATTTCCAAAAGAGTAAAACCCAGCAGCCTGCCTTAAAAGAAAATGGCAATATGCTGATTGCAAAATTTTCCTGAAACAAAAGTAATTATCATAAAATTTTATACCCAATATTATACAAATTAGCTGGTGGGGGACAGTGAGGATGAATGAAATTGGTCATCTATCAGCTAAAATCTCCTGAAAGAATCCTTAACCAAGTAACTGAAAAGAATTATTTCAAAAATTACTCAACACAAATGGATTTCCTCCATGGGCTCTGACGAGTATCAGGATCCTCTACAGGTTCTGTTTGTCTGGGCTGATTTTCATTATTGGCTACTAAATCCTGTGGTCAAAGCTAAAGCTTAAACTTTAAAGGTTATGAAAATCACTTATTTATATACAGTGCAGCAAAAAGTAGAAAAAAAATTTTATCACAATCAACCATTATTCAAATGGAATATGGTTAACTAGGTTCTTTATACCATTTGTTGGGATCCTAAAAACAATAAAAATGATGTGTGAGGCTTACAGATCAGGTCTAAAAGAAATCCCAAAAGAGAATTTTCAACTTTGAGTAATCCCAGCATTATTGGCTTAGGTGTATGGTTGTTCAAGTAGAACTGAAGGACAACACTCACTTGGAAACGTATTTTGACATTTATTTAAAAAAAATAAAAATTTATTAAACTTTAAATAATTATTAAGATAGATATAAAAAAGCATAAAAAAATTCACTCTATAGATAAAAAAATATTATCAGAAAGAGATACTTTGGACTTGAAATATTATCCTCTGAACTTGTAGCCCTTTTAAATTTGAAACAGAAGCTAAAAGGATTTAGAAACTTTACAGCCAGTGTCCCTTCTGTGTGACCAGTGACAAGAAAACTCTTCTAGCAGAAAGCTGTGGGTAGGCTACCTTCCCCAAACAGAGAATTTTCTAAAGAAAAGGCAAAGGATGCTTTAATCAAAGAAAAATACATAAAAAAGAATTGTTTCTTTTCTATGTTGGAGAGGAATCTAAAACTTAGCTTCTAAAATAATTCCATCTTTTTAGAGAGAATGTAAGGGGTAGAGAGGGCAAGAAAGAATATCAATAAGGAGCAAGGCAACTGCCCCCTCGGAATCTCAGAATGGCTCAGAGAGGTGAGGTACCACACAGGCATTGGCTAAAATGTCAGAAGAGTCAGTTGAAAATAGGTTAAACTAGCAGTCCCCCATTCTACCCATCAAAGTCAGGTTTCAAATTGTCTCCCAACGCCCCCCTCCCGAATCCCTGTCAAGATAATGGAGTTTTATTTCGTGAAGAAAGATAATCTAAAGGGTTTCATACTATGGATACCAGGAATCTTAGATATCCAGTGCGGCTTTAACAGAAATACCACAAGTGGATGGCTTCAACAAACAGAAATTTATTTTCTCACAGTTTAAGAAGCTAGAAGTCCGAATTCAGGATTTGGGAGCTTCTCAGCACGGGCACCCCAAGTTCAAAGGACACACTCCATTCCAGGCTCTTCTTGCTTGGTGGTAATGAAGTCCCTTCACTCTCTCTGCTCACTTCTCTGTCCTGTAAGATGTAGACCATGCCCCAAGGAAACTCCCCTTACTCAGGGCTGTGACCTGAGTAACGGTGTTGCATCCTACCCAAATCCTCTTTATCATAACCTAATCTTGCCTCATTCTTGTCTCATTAATCACAGGCAGAGATTAGGATTTACAGCACATAGGAAAATTGTATCCAATCACAAAATGGAAGACAACCACACAATATTGGGAATCATGGCCTAGCCAAGTTGACACCTATTTTGGGAGGATACAATTCAATCCATGACACCAGGTGTGGTGGCCAGAGGAGGGGGGAATATCTAAGGACTGAAAACAAGCACATTCTGAGTGGAGGTATCACCCTACCCTCACTTTCACATCCATGAACAGGCAACCAGCCTTTTACCTCCTAGAAAAGAGATTGAGTAGGACAATTATAGATCTGGAGACACTAATCGGTACCAGAGAAAACCCCGCATTAAAGCCCACTAATCCAAAAACCTTGCTCAAGCTGCACAAGAAGCTTCCAATCAGCGTTTTTAGTCCCTCATGGTTAAAAATGAACAGGTGGGTTAAACATGTGGGATAAGCCTACAAAATAAAAAGCAAGATAAAAGAAAGGAAGGGGGAAAGAAAAGAAGGAATGATGGAAGAAAGGGAGGCAGGCATGCAGGCAGAAAGGAAAGATGGGAGGAAGGTGGGGAGGGAGGAAGAAAGGATAGGAAGGAGGAATGGAGGGAGGAAAGGGAAGGAAGGAAGGAGGGAAAAGGAAGGAAGACAGAAGGCACGGAGGAAGGAAAGAAAGACAAAAAAAGGGAGAAAGGGAAGAGGGAAGAAACGAAGGAACGAAAAAGAAGGAAGGAAAAGTGAAAGGGAAGGGAGGAAAAGAGGGAGGGAGGAGAAGAGTTTTTTTTTTTTTTTTAACCCATATTAATATCCTTAGAGAGATAAAAAAGGGCCCTGTAACAATGAACCAAAAGAATGCCTGTGTGGCACAGTTAAGTGCTCCATTACTAGTCAAAAGGCTGGCAATCTGAACCCACCCAGAGGCACCTCAGTAAACAGATCTGGGGAACTGCTTCTAAAAGGTCACAGCCATGAAAACCTTATGGAGTACAGTTCTACTCTATACACATGGGGTCTCCATAAGTTGGAATCAACTTGACAGCAACTAGCAACAACAATAATGAACCAAAAGCTATACAAAGATATATGTATATATAGCACATTCTATATGTATTCTGGAAACCCTGGTAGCCTAGTGGTTAAGAGCTACAGCTGCTAACCAAAAAGGTCGGCAGTTCAAATCCACCAGGCGCTCCTTGGAACCCTATGGGGCAGTTCTACCCTGTCCTATAGGGTCACTAAGAGTCGGAATTGACTTGACAGCAATGGGTCTTTTTTGTATATGTATTTTAAAATGAAACTTTAGAAGACAAGAAATACCTTTTGGAAATTAAAAAAAAAAAAGGGGCTGACAATGAAACTTTAGAAGACAAAAAATATCCTTTGGAAATTAAAAAAAAAAAAAGGCAGACATAATTTTAACAAATTCATTGGTAAAGTTAGGGAATAAAGTTGAAGAAAGCTTCTAAAAAAGTAGAACCCCTTCTTGCCCCAGCTCCCTCTGCCCCCCCCCCAAAAAAAACAACAACTGGAAGGGTACACTGAATGTGTGCCCAGTACAAGAAAGAGAATGTGATCATGAGGGCTCTAAACACTAAAAGATAAAAGTGGGTGAGGGCCTGTAATTTTAAAAAAGTCACATACAAAGAATGAGTAAGAAGCTTGACATCAGATTACTAAACAGCAATACACCCTCTCCTCACTTATCTACACGGTTAGATTCCAAAAACCAGGTCATTATGTAAAATCACTGTTATGCAAAAATGAAGTATGACCACATCAGATCACAAAATGGAGTATGACTACATCATTATCTAACTGCCAAATTACATCATTATGTAACTGTCAAATCACTTCATTACATAACTGCTAAACCAATGAAAATCACGGCCCACCCAAGTTGACACATAACCTTGACCATCAAAGCCAGCATTCCCCAACTCAACACATAACCTTAACCATCAAAGCCAGCATTCCCCAACTCATCTGGTCTTGCATGATTAGTGTTCAACATGTCAAATCTATTTTTGAAATGGTCTCTAAATTCAGGTGGGATATGCTCAAGGTCATACTTTGGCTCTCGTCGACTGGTTCTAATTTTTTTGTTTCAACTTGAACCTTCATATAAGCAATCGATGGTCTGTTCCACAGTCAGCCACTGGCCTTGTTCTGACTTGATATTGAGGCTTTCCATCATCTCTTTCCACAGATGTACTCGATTTGATTCCTGTGTATTCCATCTGGCGAGGTCCATGTGTATAGTCACCATACATGTTGGTGAAAAAACGTATTTGTAATGAAAAAATCATTGGTCTTGCAAAATTCTATCACATGATCTATGGGATCATTTCTATCACCAAGACCATATTTTCCAACTACTGATCCTTCTTCTTTGTTTCCAACTTTTGCATTCCAATCACCCATAATTATCAGTGCATCCTGATTGCATGTTTACCAATTTCAGACTGCAGGAGGTGGTAAAAACTTCAATTTCTTCATCTGTGGCCTTAGCGGTTGATGTGTAAATCTGAATAATATTATTAATTGGTCTTCCTTGTTATCCTACCATTGACAGCATTGTTTTTCAGTATAGATCTTGAAATGTTCTTTTTGACTATGAATGCAACACCATTCCTCTTCAAGCTGTCATTCCCAGCATAGTAGACCATGTGACTGTCCAATTCAAAATGGCCAATATCAGTCCATTTGAGCTCACTGATGGCTAGGATATTCGTGCTTTTGCGTTCCATTTCATTTTTGATGATTTCTAATTTTCCTATATTCATACTTCGTACATTCCACTTTCTGATTGTTAATGGATGTTTTCAGCTGTTTCTTCTTATTTTGAGTCATTCCACATCATCAAATACGGTCCCAAAAACTTGACTCCATCTGTGTCATCAAGGTCGACTCCACTTTGAGGAGGCAGCTCTTCCTCAGTCATATTTTGAGTGCCTTCCAACCTCA
The DNA here is from genome assembly GCF_030014295.1 of Loxodonta africana. NCBI lineage: Eukaryota > Metazoa > Chordata > Mammalia > Proboscidea > Elephantidae > Loxodonta > Loxodonta africana. Next base: position 221,536,074 of record NC_087342.1, on the reverse strand, counting down.
GAGGCTCATCTTCAGGCACTATATCAGACAATATTCTGCTGCTATTCATAAGGTTTTAACTGGCTAATGCTTTTGAGATGTAAACTGCCGGGTTCTTCTTCTGAGTCTTAGTCCGTAAGCTCAGCTGAAACCTGTCCGCTGTGGATGACCCTGCGGGTATCTGAATACTGGTGGCATAGCTTCCAGCATCCAGCATCACAGCAACACAGCAGTTGTCACTTAGCAACAACTAACTGACAGACACGTGCAGGTACCAGAGTAGGGTGGGTCCTAATTCTAATTCTGAGTGGTGTCTTATAAAAAGAGCAGAACAGACACAGAGACAGACAGGGGGAAGAGACCATGTAAGGAACCATCTAGGAACCCAGGAATGCCTGGGGCTACCAACAAGGAGGGACCATCTCCTAGGGCCAATGCCTTGATTTGGACTTCTACCCTCCAAAGCCGTGAAACAATAAGTATCTATTCTTTCAAGGTATTTATTTGTGTTAATTTTGTTATAGCAGCATAGCAAACTAAGACACAAGATGGACCAAAAAATCTTAGATATTGCAAAGCTTTCTGGTCTTCCAAAGCTCAGTAGGATCTGACAAAATCTTATCCCTTAGTATTTAATTTCTTTCATTACATTAAATTAAGGGCACTGGTGGCACAGTGGTTAAAGCCCTCGGGGCTAACCGAAAGGTTGGTGGTTTGAATCACCAGTCACTCTGTGGGAGAAAGATACAGCAGTCTGCTTCTGTAAAGATTACAGCCTACAACCTTAAGGGGCAACTGTTTTCTGTCCTTTACAGGGTTGCTACAGTCAGAATCAATTCAATGTCAATGGGTTATATTAATTTTTTTCCTCTTGGGCAAAGAGAGTAATAATGGGGTAAAAAAAAGATTGAGGCACTGTGATAATGTGTGAGCCCCGCCGCCCCCCCCATATCCATGGGTCTCAGATTCACCACCAAACTCCAGGACTCCCTAGCCCAGTCCTGCAGCTTCGGAGGATCCCATGTCTGCACTGCCCTGAAGAGCTGGTGGCTGGCTAAGAAGACATCCACAGCACAGCACGGCCATCAGAAGAACTCTGAGACATGCTGAAATACAGAGACTGAGAACTACAGTGAAACTAAAAGGGAGTACAGAGACAAGAAAGAGGCTGTGGATTGTTTTAGCCTAAGAAACCAAAAAAAAAAAAAAAAACACACGAGAAAAGTGGCATTTGAGTTTGTTCCTGGATAGAAAAATGTGTGTGCCGCACCGGTGATTCCTAACAATTCAGAGTTGTCACAGATGACTAAGTGATCTTTCACCAAGCTTGATTAATGGGATGTTTCAAACAAAGATGGAAGAAAGAAGCCAAGCTCTACACCCAAGGAGGTGAGGGCAGCAGAGCGGGCCATTTCCTGCTGAGCACCTCAGTCCCAGGATCGGCAGCTCATACACTGGGAGGTGTTTCCATCTGCACATTGAGGAGCATGCTTCTGCATCTCCTGACAGATGACAGCCCCGGCCTCCTCAGTCTCCCATGCTCCTTGCTAATGGCAACAACTCCTGCAGATGCACAGCCTGTCTGTTTTTAAACCCATACACACAAGGAACCCTAGTGGCACAATGGTTAAGCGCTTGGTTGCTAACCATAGGTTGGTGGTTTGAACCCACCAGCTGCTCCACGGGAGAAAGATATGGCATTCTGCTTCCGTAAAGATTTCAGCCTTGGAAACCCTATGGGGCAGTTCTACTCTATCCTCCTGGGTGGTTATGAGTCAGAATTAACTCAATGGCAATGGGTTTTACACGCATACACACACACACACACACACACACACACACACTTGCAGAAACTTTGCCTCGTCCAGTGGATGCAGTGGACACCATTTCAAATTTACCTTCTTTGAATTCCAAATAAGGACAAAAGCAGAAGTGACTCAAAAAGTTAAGGTCATTGAAGCTGTTGGCATTACTTCAGTACGGATGCTGGATTCTGGGACCCAGGGTAGTGGTGCTTTTTGAAGGCAAGTCTATAATATTTGTGTACCACTTATGCTCAGATCACATTCTCTCCCACAGAAAAAATTTTCCTTCAATAGAGGAGCTGTTTGCAAATGTGAGTGTGTATAAAAAAAAAAAAAAATTTAATGGACCTTTTAAAAAATATTTACACAGTACAATCACAAGTATACAGAATCCCAACAATCAAATAGTTTGAATGGCCAGAATTCTGCACAAACCATAGAATGATAATTCATGCTCATGATGACCACCTACCCAAGACATAAAAACCAAACTCATTGCCGCTGAGTCAATTCCAACTCAGAGCGACCCTGTAGGACAAAGTAGAATTGCCCCATAGCGTTTCAAGGAGTGGCTGATGGATTCAAACTGCCAACTTTTGGTTAGCAGCCATAGCTCTTAACCACTGCACCACAAAATCCTGAAGTACCTTCTGTGTTACAACACGGGCACATGGTTAAGAACAGACTGGTTTGAATACTGTTCTGCCACTCTGTACTTCATGCCATATTTGGGAAATCTATTTATCATCTCAATGCCTCTGCTTGTTTAATCTGCAAAATGGCAACAATAATAATCCATAACTTCACAGGGGTGTTGTGACAATATTAAAACATTTCATACCATGCCCTCACTAAGTGGCAACTTTTCTTTCGAAAGTCCCTGGGTGGCGCAAACAGTTAAACACTGGACTACTAAATAGAAAGTTGGCAGTGTGAACCCACCCAGAGGTGCCTTGGAGGAAGGGCCTGGAATCCGCCTCTGAGAGGTCACAGCTTTGGAAATTCCATGGAGTACAGTTCTACTTTGCACACATGGTGTGGCCATGACTAGGACTGGACTCAAGACCAATGTGTTTCTTTAAATATGGTTTCAGTGTGAATTGTACTACATTGTGTTCCGATTCTTTTTAAAGCTTATGATATATGTTGATGCTCAGCAAGCCAGACTACTCACCAAAGAGGATATCCAATTCTCAAATCATGACTTGAAGTTTACTGTTGTCGCAGAGACGGCTATTTGCCCACTAAGGATAATTCATTCAACTCTTATTACTAACAGAACTCAGATTTTGTTCCAAGTGCATTATGCCCAGCTTAAAGACTGTTTTGCTAGTCTCCCTTGAACCAGCCATAACCTAAGTTCTCATCAGTGAGGCAGAAGAGGAAGTGCTGAGAACAGCTCCCAGGAAGAATCTTAAAGAAAGCTGTGTTAGGGGAGGGGCGTGACCAGAGGCAGATTAACCAGTAAGCAAGGTACACACAGGTTTATAGTAAACAAGGTACACACGGGCTTAATTGTGTTTATTTACTAATATGCAGTGAGCGATTCACATAGGTTTCACCACATCTTTGTGCACTACAGATTAGTAAGGAAGCACAAGTAAGCTGGCACATACAGCTGCTAACCAAAAGGCCGGCAGTTCGAATCTACCAGGCACTCCTTGGAAACTGTAAAGGGCAGTTCTACTCTGTCCTATAGGGTCGCTATGAGTCGGAATGGACTCGACGGCAACAGGTTTGGGTTTTTTTTGGTTACCTTTTCCTTATTGAGTAATCCATCCCTGGGTGTGTCCCTATTGACTTACCCTACTTCCTGCTCCCTAAAATGGAACTGTGATGGCTGAAGCTCCAGCAGCCATACTGGACTGTGAGGTGACCTTGAGAATGGCAGCCTGTACTAGGACCAAATGAAACCCCTTGCCATCGAGTCAATTCCGACTCATAGCAACCACACAGGACAGAGGAGAACTGCCCAATAGGGTTTCCAAGGCTGTAATCTTTATGGAAGCAGACTGCCACATCTCTCTCCCATGAAGCAACTGGTGCTAACCTTTTAGTTAGCATCCAAGTGCTTAGTCACTGTGCCACCAGGGCTCCTTGGTGCTAGGAGAGAGGAGCAAAATGTTAGAAGGAGCTTGGGTCCTTTTGACTGCGGAGCTGCCATACCACTAGTAAAAGAAGTCCAGACTTATTTTATGTGAGAGAAAAATAAGCTTCTGTCTCATTTAAGCCACTAAAATCTTAGGATTTTCTGTTACATGTGGAGCCCCTGCTGTCAAGAGTTGTTAAGCGCTGGAGTATTACCTGAAAAACTGGCATTTCCAACCCACCCAGAGGCACCGTGGAAGACAGGCCTAGCGATCTGCTTCCAAAAGTTCACATCCTTGAAAACCGTATGGAGCAGTTCTACTCTGCACACGTGGTGTCGCCATGAGTCGGAATCGACGGGACTGCAGCTACCAACAACAACTGTTATATATGGTTGACTCTAATCCTAAAACAATTATATTTGAAGAAGAATTTATTCTACAGTAGGTACTGTTTCTTACCTCTATATTCTCTTTCCTATTTCAGTGAAGTATTTGTATGTATAAATACTTTAAGCTTGTATGAGACTTTAAGGCATTTAAATGTAGCCAAATCACTACTGAATATTAACTCAGAAAGCTGGCAGGAGCTGATATACCTCAGGAATGCTTTTTCTTAATTGTAACAACATGTAAAAACAAAAGTAAAGAAACAGCAATCAAATCTCAATTAGTGTTGATCAGTGGCAGTAAGAATATTTAAAAAGAAAGGCATAAGAGCATGAGGACAGATCACACAAGTAAAAAGAAATCCATGTGCTAAATATTTAAAATGCATTTTAAAAACTGGTTTCTATCCTAGTTTTGCAAAATGACAGATGATCTCATGATTAAATGTAGTTACATAGTAGGCTTTTAAAAATTAGACTCAAAATTAATTATATCAACAACCTCAAAACCAACAATAATAATAACGGCTAATATTTATTGAATGCTTACTAATGGCTGGGGTTACTCAAAGGCAGAGGTCATACCCTGAAACCACACTGCAACAGACAGACTCTCCTGAAGACATATGTCATATGGCAGGAAAATGTTAGGACAAGGTGTTTTTTGTTTCTTGGTTTGTTTTTTAACAAATCAAATAATGATAAAATGGCATAACTCTTTTAAAATGTGTAATCACTTTTTTAGCCTATTCTAAGAATTTCACACACAAAAGAGTTCTAGAATTTAAATTGTTTCCCTAATACTAAATTATTCTATTATTAGCCTCTCTGGACCTTGGTTTTCTCATCCATGGGATGAAGACAATAAAAGCACTTACTTCCCAGAGATGTTTGAAGGACTAAATGAGACAACAGAGGTAAATACTTAGAACAGAACACAGAGGCAGCTATTATTTGTAACAGATTTAAACTACTAAACTCAGTTCCACCTGGTACTTCTTGGCACGTAAGATGGGCAGATGATTGTAACTGCATTCACATTCTTCATGTGATAGCTGGCAAAGGAGAATGGAAGTTCCTTGAAGGCAAGGATTTTTGTCAGTTTCGTTCTGCAGTGTATTTCCAGCACATAGAGCTGTACTTAAACCACAGGGGGAGTTCATTAAATAACTGTCAAGTGAATGAAACTGTTTGTTCTTATTATGAAAGACTCTATAGAAGCCCATGGTTTGCACTCAACTACTAACCTAAAGGTTGGCAGTTTGAGTCCACCCAGCAGTACCACGGAAGAAAAGGTCTGATGGTCAGTTTCCATTAAGATTATAGCCAAAAAAAATCCCTATGGAGCAGCTCTTTCTCTGTAAGAGATGGGGTTGCCATGATTTGTGATGGACTCAACAGCAACTTTTTTTTTTTTTCAACAGCAACAGGTTTGGTTTTTCTTTTTCTTTTTTTTAGTCTATAGAATCCCAAAGTATAACTGTTTCTACTTGTGTATTCCAAACCCTTCATGAGTGTATTGATTACTTTCCTGAAATGTGTCTATATCCTTACCCAAAATCAAATCTAAAAGTTTAGATATGAGAAATGACCTCTGAATTTCATCATTTTTATCTATTTATTTTTTTGCCATGTGACTTCCAGTTCCCTTCCTCCATCTTAAGGAGCCATGATGGCACAGTGGTTAAGTGCTCGGATGCTAAGTGATAGGTCAGCAGTTTGAACCCAACAGTTGCTTTGAGGGAGAAAGATGTGGTAGTCTGCTCGCATAAAGATTATCGCCTTGGAAACCTTATGGGGCAGTTCTACTCTGTCCTACGGGTTGCTATGAGTTGAGATCAACTGGACGGCAACGGGTTTTTACCTCTATCTTACATAAAGTATTATACCCCCACTTTTTAAAATATGGCTTCTATGATATATCTCAAAGTGCAGTTTATTAAAATAGTCTATGCAAATCAGATATTGGTTAACTAGGCTAATGGTAACTATTTACTAGTTTTGACAACCATTTTCACGCTAAAGTTTCTATCACAGTGTTCTGCTAGTTGGAAGGCAAGAAAGTTAAAGATATTTAAGTTGGTCTCTCTGATTGCATGAGATTGGGGGATTTGTGTTTTGATGCAAATTTATAAGATACTAATTGACTATTTCATGCATATGTAAATATTGGTAAAGCTTTTAAATTTGAAACCTTTCATAACCAGTATCAGTGGAGTTTCCCCCTCCCGGATACATTGTAAAGGCAGTATGGTTCTGCATCACAGTCTGGAGAATATCAATATCTACTCAGGAAGAGACAATATATTTTTCATTTATATCTTTGAATTGTGGACAGAATAAAGAAAAGTCAAATCTGATTAGATCCCATTTCTGCCTTATTGATACAAGAAGAAAAACACTGACAGAAACCACACAAATGCACACTTTGGAAAATACCTGTCAACAGCTCACAGACTTGAATGGATTTTTAAATTCCTAGCATTGGTCTGCTAGTATTCAAATATGCATTTCAAATTAAAGCAAACATCTCAACCAGGTAGAAAAAACCAAATGTCATGTTGTGACATGTTATTCAATGAAGAGACACTTTAATACCCTCCAGAGCACAGTCCACCATTATATTAGATTCCACCTTTATGAAATTGTCACATAATAAACACATGCCGTACTGCAAAGAAGGAGTCTTGGTGGTGCAGTGGTTAAGTGCTTGGCTGCTAATCGAAAGGTCAATGGTTTGAACCCACCAGCCTGCTCCACGGGAAAAAGATGTGGTAGTCTGTTTCCATAAAGATTCCAAAAAAAGCCCCAAACCCACTGCTGTGAAGTCGATTCCAACTCATAGTGACCTTACAGGACAGAGTAGAACTGTCCCAGAGGGTTTCCAAGGAGCGTCTCGTAGGTTCGAACTGCGAAGCTCTTTGTTAGCAGCTAAGCTCTTAACCACTGGGCCACCAGGGCTCCCCATAAAGATTACAACCTTGGAAACTCTATGAGGCAGTTCTACTCTGTCATATAGGGTCAGTATGAGTCAGAATCAACTCGATGGCAATGGGTTTGGTTTTTGGTTTATACTACAAAGAGAAATTTACTTCTCTCTAGCACAGGCCACTGTTACCATTGTATTAATTTTCACCTTTATTTAGACATCACACTTCTACTTTTTCCATACAACCTGGTGATAACTTCTAGACCAGAAGGCTAAGGCCACTTGTTTTTTAACTAAATCAAGGTGAATTTCCCTCAAGAATTTTTAAACAGAGCTTGAATTTTAACCCATCAAACAATCTACATACAGGGGAGAATGTTCCTAAGAGAAGTATCCATTCAAATTTGAGCAAACCGCACGGCACAGGTTAGTAACCAAGGCAACAGATCTGAAACTGTAAGATTCCCTGGAACCAAGAGTTCCCAGTCAGGAACAAGTTAATTCAATCTTTTATCCTTGTGAAGAGGAACTGAAAACCAATCATCTTCTGGTGACTCAGATGAGATTTAACAAACAGAAACAACCCCAAGGTTGCGTGTCTCTGTTAGCATTAAAATACCATAAGCCATAAGAGGACCTCAGCACTATACTTTTTCTAATTCTCCATTCTCTGTGCAACCACAGGGTGCAGACTGGGTATCTACTTACCTAACGACTATTATCTCTCCAGCTATGAATCACCGTAAGAGGACAGTCACACTGGCTACTCTGGGAATAAGGGATCTGATTTGGAGAAAAGAAACACATAACCATGTGACATCTTGTCTAATACTTTTCCGTTTGCTTCAGTGTTTAACCACTTGCTTGAGGCCATTGATTTCTTTTCCTATGAGCAAGAAAAATGGTTCATGTATTGAGAGTTAGGTGTGGGACAAGGGAAGAGAAGTAATAGTTGTGCCAAAAATAGACAGTCTGTGAAGTTAGGCTATACCCTAATATAAAGACTATAGTGTAAACCTACTGATTCAAACTCTCTGGTTCCCTTGAAAGAAAGCAGTAACATAAGGGTGAGTGAGCCAAATTTCAAACCTATTTCATGAGCTTTCTCTAAGAAAAAAAAAAAGAAGTTAATATAGAGAGTTGTATAGATGCTCTTCACATCTTGATTCTAAGTAAATGAATAAAAATATGCCCCTGAAGTTAGAGGGAGGTCCCTTGGTGGTGTGAATGGGTAATGCACTTGGCTTCCAACTGAAAGGCTGGCAGTTCGAGTTCACCCAGAGGTGCATCAGAAGAAAGGGCTGGAAATCCACTTCTGAAAGTTCAGCCATTGAAAGCCCTGTGTAGAACAGTACTACGCTGACACACGGGTCACCTTGAATCGGAATCAACTTGACAGCAACTGGTTTATAGGAAATGGGTGAATTCTCCTCTTCCAAATCTATTCCACTACTGAGGTGCCTTCCAAGGCTCTCATTGATCTTGATGGCTCTACTTATTAGCTCTTGTTAGGGTCATCACTGACTTTCTCTCCTTTGTGCAGTTTTCTGGTCTGCAACCTCTAACGATAACTAATAGGTTACACCGCTGAGATGGAGCCTCCATTGGATGACAGAGTTGTTCAAACATAGGCTCGGCCATGTTGATGCTCAGGACATACAGAGGTCAGACCCACAAGGGGTCTAAACATCAGTATTGAGGGTGAAGGGATTCCAGGGACCTAGATACAGACAGGATAACCCAGAGCAGAAAGTCTGCCACGTGTATTTTGGAGAAGTCACCCAGGTCATTTTATGAATTCATCTATGATATAAACAGTCCAAATGGTCATCATGTTAATAAATATGTGAAAAATCATACTTCAATAAATAAAAAAATAGAACATTTGTTTTGTCAAAGGGATGTTCACCTCATACAAGTACCTTGCATAGATTTTATTTAAATGAAAGATTTATAATTAAAATATCATTCATTTACTATGACTTCATTTTACATAAACACAGCTTTTAAAGAACAAGTCCATGGCTTAATGCAAGTTAAACTCAGATTTTAGAAACATTTCTCTTTTGAGAAGTGTACCCTAGAAAAAATAGATAACCCGACAACAAAAAAATGATCCCTCCTTCGATTTCAAAGGAGAAATGCAGGCATAGTATAAATGGATCATCGAGCAACAAATCTACCATGAATGAAATAAGAAAATGTTTAAGAGCTGTTACTGTATTTTACAGTTCAGCAATATACATCCGGCAGATACACTAAGGTTTGCTGTGCTGATGACTGGTTATCCTCTGATGGAAAACTCAATTCAAGATTTTATTGGTTTGACAATAGTAACCCTGAGGCATAAATGAGAAGTTTACCAAAACACCAAACCACACTCACTGCCATGGAATTGACTCCAACTCATAGCGACCCTATAGAACAGAGTAGAACTGCCCCCACAGGGTTTCCAAGGCTGTAAATCTTTACAGAAGCAGACTTCCACATCTTTCCCCCGCGGAGCAGCTGGTGGGTTAGAACCACTGAACCGACCATCCAAGTACTTTAACTACTGCGCCACTGGGGCTCCTGCGGTGAGAACTTTTAAAAAACCCACCAAACCTACTGCCATCGAGTCAATTCCAATTCATAGCGACCCTATAGGACAGAGTAGAACTCCCTCATAGGATTTCCACGGAGCACCCGGGGGATTAGAGCTGCCAACCTCTTGGTTAGCAGCTGTAGTTGTTAACCACTACACCACCAAGGTTTCCGATGAGAATTTCAGGAGGTAGTAATCTAAATTGATGGTGGCGAAACAACATGGGTAGACAGAGAGAATGGTGATACAACGTGAAGAACGTAACCAATGTCATTGAACTGTACATGTAGAAACTGCTGAACAGGTCTATGTTCTGCTGTGTTTATTTTCATTAAGAGTTAAAAAACAAAAAAGATTATATTGGTTAAAGTAGTTTGAAGTTTCAGAAAAGGAGTACAAGTTGAGGTATCCCTTTAGGGGGAAACTGGGGGCTTAGAATTTGAATAGAGAGAGGAGGATACAGGGATTGAAACAAAAGAAAAATGAAATGACCACACCTTGAAGAGGAGAGTAATGGGGAGGAAGGGGGGGAAGACAGTAGGGTAGAAAGATTGTCTGATTTAAGCAGATCATGTTGCAAAGTAGAAATCAGGTAAGATAGGGAAGTGTTGGTAAACTGCCTTTCCACAAAGACCCTTCCCAAGGATCTAGCAAAGGTTAACCTAGGATTAAGTGCTCTGAGGCATAGTCTAGTTCTGCATCTTCAAGGGACACTATTATTGATCTGCTAAAGCAATTACTGAATTAGATAATAAGGTCCCACTGCCAAATTTTTAATTGAGGAGTGCGGCATTTTGAAATGATGATTTAGGGAAATGAACCCAGCATGGATGACTCGGGTAAATTGAAGGAAGGAGAGGTTGGAGCCAAATAGACCAATTAGAAGGATATTACAATAATTCTATCTTGGGGAAAAATAGGATGTAGACCAGGCTGGCGACGGGGGAATGGAGAAGAAGCGTAGATCCTAAGATGCTGGAGAAGAAGACTGAGGTACTCGGTGAAGAAAAGCCAGGCAAAAGATGACCCCAAAGCCGAAAGAGGAAGAACACAGGAAACACTGAAGGAAATGGAGAGGACCAGGGGACACCAATGAGAGTTTGCGGGTAAGGGGGAGAAAGTAAAAAACGGCTGGATCAGTTTCTGACATATTGGTGAAAGTATGACATTCGACTCTTGTCCTGTGGACAGCTTAATATGGGCACTGAATATTTAGGTATTTGGGCCCTAGAGAAAGAAATCTGGCAATTATGAGCTTAAATAGTAACAGCTGAAGCTGTGAGTAGACTAACTTTCCAAGTTGGTTAAAAGCAGCAGGAGAGCCTAGTGCCTAGCATACTGGAGGATCTGAGGTCACCTACAACAGATAGAAAAAGAAAGAAGGGAAGTCTGGGGTGTCCTTCCTTTTCTCTCCTGAGGAGCAATTTTTCTGTCATTAAAAATGAATGGTAATTCACCTGATTATCTTTTGTCAGCACCGATCTTTTCTAAATGCATGAAGCCTTAGGAGCATTTGCCTCTTATTTCTAAGATTAATGGAAAGTTCCTAAATATAGTCACACAGGACAGACTAACCACACTATAAAGTCAATTGATATAAATTAATAAAATTTACAACTTGTGAATAAACAACTTCTTTCTTTCTTTTTTTTCAAACTGGGAAGTAAAACCAAACATGTATACCATTGGGTCCTATCCATCAACCTACTTTAAAAGCTCTTACCAATCAGTAAACTTGGAAGGTCAACTATAAAAGATGTCTCAGAAATACATCCAGAGGGGCTGTTCAGTAAACGGCATTGAGACAACTGTCCAGCCATCTGTACAAAAACAACATGGAAGCCACACCTCACACTTTCAACTAGGATAAATTCAAACAGATCAAAGACATAAATGTCAAAAGGGAAACTATTCAAGGACCAGATGAAAACATTCTTCTCTAGGTTAAAATGTTTACAGGCTATTTTTCCAGGTAGATGCAGAGAACTGTGAAAGTTCCACACCAACTTCAAAGTCAGAAGTCCAGTGACCCACTCGGTAGGCAGAGGAGAGAATACCCGAGAGTAAATGATTAACCGAGCCTGCATCAGGCTAGCCAAGCGGGCCTCTTCAAATCAACAGCTCCTTATTTCCTCTGCCTGGAAAAAGCACTTTATTTTTTAATATACTTCAATAGTAATACATCTTTTTAGCACATAAAAAGCTAGTTAATAAAAACCGGTATCTTCCACACCAAATTCCCCGTGGAAGTAGCAGAGTCACAAGCCAACACTCCCCATGGGGTGGCCTGGCATGCCCAGAACCACACTCCCGTTGCACTCAAACATGAAGATTCTGGGGTCCCCACCCAGGCTCCCTGAACCAGGACCTGGACAAGGATGAGGCAAAGAGGCCCAGATAGGCCTCTTTTTCTTTTTTTCAAGTACCTCTCAAGATTTTAAGGATTTTAAAGGCTTAATGGAGTCCCTGGGTGGGGCAAACAGTTAAGGGCTTGACTACCAGCCAAAACATTGTCGCCCTGGAAGACAGGCCTGGCGATCTGCTTCTGAAAGGTCACAGACTTGAAAACCCTAAGGGACAGTTTTACTCTGCACACATGGGGCCGCCATGAGTCAAAATCCACACAACAGCAACTACCAACAACACAACAATAGAGGCTTACAACACATTATCTAAGGGGCTTCCAAGTTTCACATGAAGGAAAAATCAAGGAAGTAGCTGTTTTCCCTGGGTTTCATCCACAGCTGTCACAGGACCGACTTGGAAATGGAGCCCTCCAGAAAAGCTCCGCATTGCCGTGACCAGAGCTGCCTGCACCAGAAAAGCTCCGCACTGCCGTGACCAGAGCTGCCTGCACCAGAAAAGCTCCGCACTGCCGTGACCAGAGCTGCCTGCACCGTTCATGCCAGACTACATCTAACTCAGTCCCAATGCTCTTACTATAGAATGGTCACAACATCTAAACCACAAATCCCGCCCTTACACAAAGACATCTGTCACCTTCCCAGGTGTCTGGCATACCCTGCATCACGTGATCTTTCACCTCTGGGCCATGCCAAAACGTGCTGGGACAGTCCAAGAGCAGGGACCGCTGGTTTGATTACAGGCTGCAATCAGGGTACTAGGTAGGCTTGCCAAGTGACCGTGAATCCCCGCATACAATATATTCCTTAAAGATGCTTCCTATTCCCTGCCCCACGTTCCTACTCATTTTAAGTTTTAAATTACACTCACTCAGTCAAACTCACTTGATGGTAGCCAACTGAACCCTTTTAAAGTTCTGAGCTCATGTTCTGGACATTTCTGTGGCTATCACTCTGGCCCTTACAAGAGAAAGGTGAGAAACAAAGCCTCAGGAAGGCAGCTGCCAGAGACATGTCAGAAAAGCAATCAACTCAGAAGAGAGGTAAAAGGACTATCTCGCAGCCTTAATGGTAAGTTCAAGTTTATTGAAAGACTGGACTCAGATTTCTTAAAGTCAGGAGTTTCCAAAGTCACCTTTCATGCATTCATTTATTCATTCAACAAACACATCCAGAGCTCAGTTTGCTGCTAATCTTAACGAAGAGGACGAGCATTTTACTCAGGGAAGTTAATCACTGAGTCCCTGGGGCACACTGGGGCAGAAGTGGTCTGGAGCTCTGGAATGGCTCAGACAACCATACACCCTCTGACACAACACAAAAAGCTTCTGAGAAACTTGGGCTTGGGGCTGGTGGAGGCAGATCCAGAAAAGTGAGTCCTCTACCTCTGAGGTCAAACCTAAGCAGAAAGGGAACCCAAAACAAAATGGTGGGGAGTCAGGCCCAGAAGGAAGGGGCTCTTTCAGTGTTGGATTGATAAGGACTCAGACAGGAAAGGGAAAGGAGAAGGGTCACTGAGTTTGCCACTAAAAATAATGAGGAAGTGGTTAAAGTGGAGTGTTTCTCGTGAAAGGCCGCTTGATGCTTAAAAAAAAAAAAAAAAAACTTGCTGGCCCTTTATTCCCCTTCCTGGGCCAGCATCCTCAGCAAACCCTCCCAGACCAGTGTCCAAAGATTGATGAGGCTGTCGGGCTTCTAGGTATCAGTCAATAACTGTCAGATAATAAAAAGTCCGGGACCAGAGAGGTATCCCAAAACTCACTATATAGAACTAGAACACAAATTCAAAGTATCAAATGGCACTTGAGGTATGTAAAATTACAGGAAATTTAAGAAAGACTTAATTGTTAATAAAAATGACACTCTGGTGACGTGATTCGACTTTCCGTGAAAAATTCAGATGTACACCATCAACTCTGAAGCTAAGACTCAACCACTCAATAATGCAATTGAGGGTGATGGAGAAATTACAAATAGAACAACTTTTGCAGTCATATTTTGTTCTTTTTTTGATCTTCAGTTAAATGATGTTACATTTATTGACTAGTTTCACCTTGGGTAGAAAAACAGCAAATTAAGATTGAATAATCTGTTTTAAAACTAAACCTCTATCCATGGATACATTATGTATAATGCCTTTTGAAGGTGAACAAATTTCAGAGCAAACAATCAAGAAAAAAGGCTTCTCCATAGCAAGGTATTAGAAAGGAGATATGTATCACGGGTTATAAAAAGCATCCCTTCTCAGTACAGGATGGGTAGGCTTGATCATGATCACTCTTGTCGCTGCTGTTGTTTTTAATTTGCAGAGGGAAAAATTAATTTCTTGATGTCGTATTTTCTTGTTGCTGTTAGTCGCCATTGAGTTGGCTCTGACTCATGATGACTTTATGTATAACAAACCAAAGGCTGCCCAGTCCTGTGCCATCTTCATGACTGTTGATATGATGCCAGGTTTAATATAAGTACTACTTTTCAGATTGGAACTCGACTATCACATTTGCACAACGTATTTTATCTTAATGCTCTTCACATCTTGATTTTGAGTAAAATTTAAAAATACGACCCAGATGTTAAAACAAAGGAAAATTCAACTTATAATCACAACACATTTGAAAATGCTGGCAATATTCTGTTAGTTTCAGAAAAAAAATTCTGGAGCTACTAAAATAACCCTAAATATTGATTATAATATTAAAATTCATCATTCAAATTGAGGTCAATCCCCAGTTTCTTTTATACGGATAGCCACTCTGAGGATTACCCAAACGTCCCATGCAGGTTTTTGTATCATACAGCCAGTCGAAAAAGGAAGACAGAATTGATGCATTCAAACTGCGATGCTGGTAAAGAATACTGAACATACCATGGACTGCCAGAAAAAAAGAACAAATCAGTCTTAAAAGAAATACAACCAAAATGTTCCTCAGAAGCAAGGATGGTGAGACTTCAACTTGCTTACTTTGGACACGTCCTCAGGAAAGATCGATCCCTAGACAAAGACATCATGTTTCGTAAAGTAGAATGAAGAAAACCCTCCATGAGAAGGATTAACACAATTGCTGCAACAGTGGACTCAAACATACCAACAATCATGAGGGTGACACAGGACCCAGCACCATTGCACTCTGTTACAGCTAGGATCGTCATGAGTTGGAGCCAACTCAAAGCCAACTAACAACACTAGAAGTGCCTTTCTTGATACTCTTCTAAGAGTGATGTTTTCTATTCCTTCTCTTTCTAAATCACTACTATTATTTAGTCATCTATTATAATATAAATGTCTTATTAGATTTTCAGTGTAGGCTATTTTTTTTAAATGACAGATGGTTTTTGGATCTATAAAATCTTTTCAAAATGTGGCTTTGTCAAATCTTTTGAAAAGATTGACAATCATCTTCATAGTGTTTCCAGAAGACATTTTTCTTTCCTCATTTTTCATCTTTTTTTACATCAACAGTTATTTTTATTTTATGTTCTTTGGAACAAGTAGGCTTTTGATTTATAACAGCTGTATTCCAGTGGTATGCACACAGTTTTTTGTTTTTTTTTTTCATTTTTGTGTTTATAATTCTTTTTTTTAATCATCATGTAACAAGATATAGTTTTGGCCTAGGACTCTGGAATCATTCAGGTCCTTTAAATTAACATAATCAAGTTATAGAGTGGCTTTGCTACCCATCTTATTACCATAAATTTGTTTAGCTCTGGGTTCAACAATGGGAATGGTTAAGCACGGGCATAATATTTTCTTTCCCTTGATTTCTGTTTCTGTTTTGTTCCTGAATTCAGAGATTATTGCCATGAATTTTTTATCTACTGGTAATGAATTTGAACTTAATTCCTGCTGATGGAAATGCTCCTCAAATTTTTATAAGTATAAAACTGTCATGATTGGAATCTACTGATAAGTACAAAAATATATACATACACTTGGGTTCAGCAGTGCTCCAGAACTAATATTATGAAGCTTCAGGAGGGAAAACATACACTTACAGGAAAACAGGACTTCACGGCAATCAAGAGTTACTTCTCGGGGATATGGCCCTGAGTACTTCTGTTTTGTCTTTTCCCAAAGTGTTTATTTAAAAGGTAATTACAAATACAAAGATAAAAACAAAGCTTATAGCCACATTACCTTTATATTCCAATATTTGCTTAACACAGATCTACCTTACATAAGAATGCTAACATATGTAGGTGTTCAATAAAACTGCAAAAACCAGATGGCCATAGGTTTTTGTTTTCCAGTTGGATTGACACTGAAAATCCAGATTTGCCTATTCATTCCCATATCTCTGTGTAACCAGGTCTCCACCACTAACTGAGTACCCTTATCAAGTTAGGATTAGCATGCTGTTGGCCCCTTATTCAAAAAATTACTTGCTTATATGTTGATATATGCAAATACTTGTAATATTTTCTAAGGCCAGACATATGTTTTCTTGGCTGAGAACATATCAGTGACCCATGACATAAAAATATAAAACTCCATATTAATTCAGTTTAATAAAAAAAATTTCATGCTTTATAGGTGATAATTAATTTTGTCTATTAAAAGAATCTAAGAGAAAATATCTAAACCCATCATGCATTTGCTCTGTAACTCCAGAACAAAGCTTTAACTCCATCCTGCTTTGGCTCATCTATGTTAGCTACTTTAATAGGGATGTGTTGGACCATGGAGGACGTCATTTCCTAGTCTTCTTTCCCTAATAACTAGAGTTTTTCTTCTCAACGACAAAAGCAACAGTCAACTTTTACAGAGGCAGCAGTTCTGAGAGATTCAGCTGAAGAACCAGTTGGGTTCACTTCAGCTAGTGTGTCTTTCTACAGCTCCTGGGAGGGCTGAGAGTCTAATTTATATTTCTATTGTAGTTTCTTTTCTCCGAAAATACTAAGCAGAGAAAGGGTTGGATCAATAATTGTCACTCAAAAAAGAAAACTATTATTATCTATTTAGTTCGTAGAAATCTCAGATTTCTTGAGGTGAAATTACTTACCTTAAAGAATTCTTTATTGAAAAAAAGTCCTAAATATTAAAAAGCTTTGTGGAGCAGAGATCTTTCTGAGTGTTTAACATTTGTGACACTGTATTTGATATTAAACCCATTTATTGAGTAGTGTCTACCTCATATCTTTTTGGTGAAAAGATGGTTTAAAAATCACTAAATTTTGCCATGTTAAGGATTTTCATTTCTAGGAGAATTTTTATTTCAAAAATTAATTTCCAGAAGTATGACAGTGTGCTAATATTGAAAAATTAGCCAATTCTGATGTTACTTTGAAGCCAGTTAGATAACAAGCTATTGTTTCTCATGATTTCTCCTGTAACCTCCTAACCAGTTCATGAAAAGTTTTTGACTCTCAAAACCGAAGTTGAAGCTCAGTGGTCTTACCTGGCACCCTCTTGGCCCAGTTGATCATGTGAACCAGCTCTCTGTCAGCCAGGTTGGTTAGTAAGCCCATCATGGAAGCCTCACTGAAGGGCCGGGTAGGGTCGTACTCAGAATAGATTAAGGGAGGCTCTGCCTCCAACAAGGCACTGACCATCTGATCAGCTGTCAGGGACAAAGCTGGGCTGTTTTTCTTGGTGTGCTTAATCAAGAGCGGGCCTGGCCAAAGGCTGGCTGATCTCATATCTCCAGACGTCCCCGCTTCATTCCTGCCTCCCCCATCATCCCTCTGGCGCTTGTGCTTCAACATTCTCCCTCCTCTCCGGTCTTTCCGAATCCCTGAGAACACAGGAAAAAAAAAAAAAAATGAGACTATTTTTTCTCATATAAACTTTCATGCTAAAAC
This sequence comes from Loxodonta africana, assembly GCF_030014295.1. Classification (NCBI taxonomy): domain Eukaryota; kingdom Metazoa; phylum Chordata; class Mammalia; order Proboscidea; family Elephantidae; genus Loxodonta; species Loxodonta africana. The sequence continues at coordinate 221,518,136 of NC_087342.1, read as the reverse complement.
CATCTTCAATGCTAACAGTCCTACATTTAAATAAAACCATACTAAAAATCTTCAATGCCCATGAAAGTCGAACCCATTGTTGTCGAGTTGATTCTGACTCATAGCAACCCTCCAGGACAGAGTAGAACTGCCCCACAGGATTTCCAAGAAGCAGCTGGTGGATTCGAACTGCCGACCTCTTATTTAGCAGCCAAGCTCTTAACCGCTGCGCCACCAGTGCTTCTCAGTGCTGACAGTTATATATTTAAAGAAATGCCTTGGGGCCAAGTAGGCTGGTAACTGTTTAACAAATGGCTAAGAGGAAAAAAAAAAAGTTTCTGATTTGCCAATTTCCATGGTGTCAATACTCCCACCATGACCTATTTCAAGCTACTTACCTGACGGCAAGTGGCTTGCAAAACTCCTGAGAATTTAACAATAGGCTTTTGTGAGCCAGTACAAGTCAGCTTTGGCACACCACAGCTTATGGTGTGTGACTGCATGTATGTCTGTGCATGTGACCCATAAAAAAAACAAACCCATTGCCATCGAGTCAATTTTGATTCATAGCGACTCTACAGGACAGAGTAGAACAGCCCCATAGAGTTTCCAAGGAGCACCTGGTGGATATGAACTGCTGATCTTTTGGTTAGCAGCTGTAGCTCTTAACCACTAGGCCACCAGAGTTTCCATGCATGTGATAGATGCTATGAAAAGAACAGAAATTACAACAATTAGCTATTCTTGAAATATGGCTTACATCAAAGATTGCTTCTGTTATGAATATTCTAATAGTAAATTTTTAAAAGACAGCCTTTTCTTTTTTTGAATACTTAGTAAACCTCTTTATCACCCATGTAGGCCCCTTAATGAAAGAAACTAAAGAATGTCTTTCCCACAATGTGCTCTTACTGCCCCTGGACCTCATAGGTGCTCAGCTTTCAGCTGCAACTCATCTTCTTAGGAACTGACCCGAGGCCCTCAAGACATTCAGTTGGTTTTAAACTTTCCAAAAATGTATTGCTCGTTTCCTAATAAAAAAGTTTAGAAATAGTAGTTGAAAATAATTTTCCCCCAAACCTTTTCCCAGCTGATGTTTTCAATAAATTACTGGAGAAAACCCCAATCCCTTTTGCAGATGCTCTTTTAGGCTTCAGGGGAGTATCTTAGCCTGCAGAAGCCCACACAGTGGTGGTCAAAAGTATCAGCAGAGACAGAGTTTTAGAAGGCAAAAATTAACCCAAGGTTTAAAAAAAAAAAATCTCTCCAAAATCTGTCAGACGTTTTGGTAAAAATATAACTACTTTTAATACTAAAGACATGAGAAGCAAACACTCTTCTAAACATATCACCTGTTCTATCCATCCATAGCAAATGAATGACTAATGTCTGAACTTTGTTCTATTTTGTTCTAATTTGTCAAAGGATTTGGATAAATGCGTGGCTCTGAATTTTTTATGTATACTTTTTTTGTAGGTCAGTTCGATGGTACTTAAAGATGGTAAAGGAAGGTTTAACACAGTTAAGATGTCAATACTACCCAAAGTAATCTATAAATTCAATGTAATTCCCATCAAAATCCCAATAGCCTTCTTTGAAGAAATGGAAAAGCCAATTCTCTAATTTATATGGAAGGGCATGGGACCCTGAATAGCTAAAGCAATCTTTAAGAAGAAGAATAAAGTAGGATGACTCACACTTCTTGATTTCAAAACATACAATAAAGCTACAATAATAAAAAGATACTGGGTACCAGTAAAACAATCAAAACTTACTCAGTGTTTGTTGAATGAGTGAATGAACTGCCAAAGTACAAGGAAGAAAGAGGTGATATAAGCAGGAGACAAAGAAATGAGAAGAAGTTACATTTGAGCCAAATCATAAAATTCCCTTTCTTGGAGAAATTTAGACATAGTTGACTCTGGTGGGTTACTTGTATTACTACGTAAAGCAGAGGTTTGAACTCTCATGCTCCTTTGAGTCTCACAAATCTATTACTCATGTAGTAGAACACAAGACAAAATCCAGCCACGGATTTCAAATGTAGAACAATAAAATGCAACCGGAGAGATGGAGAAGAGAGCTGAATATTTATAAAGTCATCCAACAGTCAAATAGACAGAGTCCAGCAGACTCAATTAGCATTGACAAATGTTTTCTGTAATTTATCCCCAAATGTACTATATTTCTAAAAATGCCAAACTCCCTACAAAATGTACGAACTGAACAAAAATAGTAAACTATACACATTATGTAGCCAACTGCAGGTGATACTATTCTAGGTCACAGCTCAATGAGGAGGCATTCTTTTCTACCTGTAAGTAGTAATTGCACAAATTACCAGTGACAACATTGCACAAATAGTGTACAGCAGTTCAAAAACATCTAACTAAAATTGCGTTGAAGAGGTTGAAAAATGAGCCAACTTCCATTCTATTTTAACCTAGGTTAAGTGAGAAGTGAAGATCAAAACCAACTATTACAGGTTGTGTCGCTATGGAATTTACAGCCAGTTCTTAATTACACAGCGTGGTGGGGCACAGGAGTAGCATGGATAATTGAAATCCAAAAATAAAATTAAAAACTCATTCTTTGTTCCCTACCAAGCCATTTCCCAGCATTATTTGTAGAGCAACAACAGACTTAATTTGAAGTTTATTTAACCTTGGTTCCCTTTGTCTAATTAATTTTAACTATCAATGAAACAGCCAAAACTACCTTTCACAAAGTGGGGTGGGGGGGGACATTTAACCTAGATATTCAAGTATTAAATAGGTAGCCTTTTGACAGTCAAGAAGTTTATTTGTAGCACATAAACTTGTGACACCACAAAAGCAAGATGCATTATCATTCAGGACACACAATGTCACCTTCCAGAATGGGTGAGCAAAATATTCAACAGCATTGTTCTTTGTGCAATGGATATGCTGGTGTACACACATTAGTCTCAAATTATGTCACTAATTACATAACACTTGCATCAAAGTAAATTTCCTTATAAACCCTTTATAAAATTTTAAGCTAATTACTACTCAAAGATTTTCCTAACCAGGCCCAGCTGTACACACTGAAACCAAATTCTCCCTCATCCAGCAAGCCCACCATCAGTGTGAAAATGCCACCAATGTAAATTTTACCCCCTTGAGTTAAGGCATCTCTAATATACTCCTCACACTGTTTTAAGGATTTACAAAAGCCAAGTATGGAAGCTCTCCTTAGTAGCCCTCAATGAGAATCTGAGGGATTCTAATCCACCCCGTGAGGTGTTCGCTTAACGGAATGTGCTAAGCCAATAAACGCAGGCACCTGGACTGAGAATGAAAGGGAGGAGATGATGTGGTCCTAAAAAAATCTCTCCAAGGCTGCCTGGGATTTGGGAGGTAGGTATGCTGCAAGGACATACAGGGATAAGCTGGGGCTAGGAGAAAGACAATGAAGACATAAACTTGCTTAAACAATTGTGTGCTGGCCCCAAAATAAAAATAATTTGTCTTAATGTGTCAAACTTGGGATTTTGAAAGACTGTTTCTAACCACTTAGAGCTTATTTGATCATTCTTTTCTTCCGTCTTTGGATTCCATGGCTTGGCCATTGTATCTCAAAAAAAGTTAACGTACTATCTGAATATTCATTAATGACAGAATTTATTGAATGATTTCTTCTAAAGCATTCTGTATTTTTAAAACTTTTTCTGGAGCTATCTTTTTTTTTTTTTCCCTAATACTAGTATAACTTCAGTGAAGTTATTCTTCCAGTTACCTAGAACTACTTTAATGTATTCTTAAATATTTCAAATATTTGCATAATCATCTTTCTTTTTTTCTCAATAATTCCACATTATTCATGAGGTATAAAAAGCCAAAGAAATACACTAAAAGTTTTTTTAATTCAAAATGTTGAAGAAAACAGAAGTGCTGATTAGTTAACAATTAAGAATAAAAACCAATAAAACTTATTCCAGAGACTCCCCTGAATCAATTCTAGTGTGCTGCATTTAAATACTCAAAATGAATCCTATAAGGTAGGTATTGTTATTGTCTCTGACTTAACAGAGAAGAAAGAAGCTGAGATTAACTCTCAAGCCAATGGCAATGCAGGAATTTGAATCCAGGTCTGTCTGATCCCAAAGCCCCTGCATCATTATGTTATGCTATATCATAAAATTATATAAGTATGGACTATTATTATTAACATTATTATCACTGCCTCTAAGTATAACAAAGTGGTCAAAGAACAAAGAGTTATCTGTATTAATTTCAGGTAAAGCAGACCTCAGAGAGGAAAATTATCAGGGATAAATCAGGCACTACATAAGGATAAAGAGGTCAGTTCTCTAAGAAGACATAACAATAGTATGTATGTATATACCTAATAGCACAGCATCAAAATACATGAGGAAAAAACTGTTAGAACTGAAAAGAGAAATAGACGAGTCCCCTATTAGAGCTGGAGACCTCACCACTAACCTGTCAGTAACTGACAGATCAAACAGAAAAATCAGTTAAAATATAATTAATCTGAACAACACTCTCAACCACCTTGACTTAACTGATATTTATAGCATATGCTACTCATGAATAGCAGATTACACATTTTTCTCAAACTTATGTAAAAAATTCACAAAAACAAGCCACATTCTGGCCATAAACCATATCTTCACAAATTAAAAAAAAAAAAAAAAAAGAAATCATACAAAGTAAGCTCTCAAATCACAATGGAATTAAACTAGAAAGCAAAAGCTGGAAAATCTCCAAATATCTGGAGATTAAACAATGCACTTCTAAAGACCACGTGTGTCAAAGAAGAAGTCTCAGGACAAATTAGAAAGCATTTTGAAGTAAACGAAAATGCAAACAAAGCATCTAAATGTGTGAGATGCAGGCAAAGCTGTGCATAGAGGGAAATTTATATTAGATGCATATATTAGAAAAGAAGAAAGATCTCAAATCAATTACCTAAGCCGTCACCTTAGGGGAAACCCTGGTGGCGTAGCAGTTAAGTGCTACGGCTGCTAGCCAAAGGGTCGGCAGTTCGAATCCACCAGGTGCTCCTTGGAAACTCTATGGGGCAGTTCTACTCTGTCCTATAAGGTCACTAAAAGTTGGAATCGACTCGACAGCACTGGGTTTTGGTTTGGTTACCTTAGGTAACTAGAGGAAGGAGGGCATTTTAAGCCTAAAGCAAGCAGAAGAAGAACGATTATTTCAAAAGATTCAAGCATAAATCATGGAAATTAAAAATAGAGAAAATCAACAAAATCAAAAGTAAGCTCTTTGAAAACATCAATGAAAATTGATAAACCTGTAGCCAGACAAATTAAGAAAAAAAGAGATAAGACATGAATTACCAACATCAGAAATGAAAGAGGAGTCACTACTACTTATCCTTTGGACATTCAAAGGAAAATGAAGGAATATTTTGAGTAACACTATGCCCACAAATCAGATAATTTTGATGAAATGAAATAATTCCCTGAAAGATAAAAACTCACACAAACAGATAACTGAATAAGTCTTTATCTATTAAAAAGTTAATCAAAAATTAACAAACTTCCAAAAAAGAAATCTCCAGGCTCAGGTAGTTTCACCAGTGAATTTTACCAAATATTCAAGGAAGAAGCTATGCCAGTTCTCCACAATATCTTCCAGAAAATATAAGCAGAGGAAAAACTACCTAACCCATTCTATGAAGACACCATCACCCTGTACTAAAGCCATATAAAAACATAACAAGAAAGGAAAATTATAAGTAAATATCTCTCCTGAATATTGGTGTAGAAAATCTCAACATGATTTCAGCAAATCAAACACAAACACAAATGAAAAATATATAGATGGGAAGCAGTGCCAAGATGGTGGAGTAGTCAGATGCGTCTGGCAAACCCTCTTACAGCAAAGACCCAAAAGAACAAGTAAAACAATTACATTTATGTCAAGCTAGAAGCCCTGAACATCAAAGGCAAAGTTAGAAAATGGACTGAGTGGCAGGGGGAGGGAGAGACACTTCAGAAGCAGAGAGGAGTTACCAGACCTGAATCTCTGGGATCCCTGAGGCACCATTCCCAGGAGCAGCTGCAGCAGGCTAGTGGTAGTGTTTGGCCACAGTTTCCTCAGGGAAAACACAGAACCCTTCAAGACATCAGGAATGAAATCAGGCAATATGCAGAACAAGCCAAGGAACACACAGATAAAGCAACTGAAGGAACTAAAAACACTTTTCAAGAACATAATGAAAAATTTAATAAGCTGCAAGAATCCATACAGACACAACAATCAGAAATTCAGAAGATTAACAATAAAATTACAGTATTAGACAACTCAATAAAAAGTCAGAGAAGCAGAATTGAGCAAGTTGAAGGCAGAATTAGTGAGACTGAGGATAAAGTGCTTGGTACCAATATATGTGAAGAAAAATCAGATAAAAGAATTTTTTTTTAATGAAGAAACCCTAAGAATCATGTGGGACTCTACAAAAGAGAAATAACCTACAAGTGATTGGAGTATCAGAATAGGGAGGGATAATAGAAAATACAGAGACAATTGTTGAACATTTTTTTGCAGAAAACTTCCCCAATATCATGAAAGATGAGAAGATATCTATCTGAGATGCTCATCAAACTCCACATAAGGTAGATCTTAAAAGAAACTCACCAAGACATATTATAATCAAACCTGCCAAAACCAAAGATAAAGAAAGAATTTTAATGGAAGCTAGGGATAAACAAAAAGTCACCAACAAAGGAGAGTCAATAAGAATAAGCTCAGACTACTCAGCAGAAACCATGCAGGCAAGGAGGCATCGGATGACTTATATAAAGCATTGAAGGAAAAAAATTGCCAGCCAAGAATCAGATATCCAGCAGAACTGTCTCTCAAATATGAAGGTGAAATTAGGACATTTGCAGATAAACATAAGCTTAGGGAATTCAGAAAAACCAAAACAAAACTGCAAGAAATACTAAAGAGAGTTCTCTGGTTAGAAAATCAGTAATATCAGATATCAACCTAAGACTAGAACACTGGAGAAAGCAATCAGATGTCAACCTAGATGGGGAAATCACTTAAATAAATCAAGATAAAAAAAGCTCAAAACAGGGAAACAGTGATGTCATTATATAAAAGAATACAACATTAAAACAATAAAGAGGGACTAAGAAATGTAGTCAGAGATCTTAAATATGGAGAGAAAGACAAGGTGATACAAATCAATAAAATTTAGGTTTAAACTTAGAAAAAAGAGGTAAATATTAAGGTAACCAGAAAGAAGACTCACTATCCTACTCATCAAAACAAAATACAAGGAAAAAAAAAAAAAAAGAGACTCAGCAAAAAAAAAATCAAATAAAATGAAGAAGAGGAAAACACAATACATAAACTACTTAGCACAAAAAATTAAGTGGGAAAAACAAACTGTCAACAACACAGAAAAAATGACATCAAAATGACAGCACTTAACTCATACCTATCCATAATTATGCTGAATGTAAATGGACTAAATGAACCAATAAAGAGACAGAGAGTTGTAGAATGGATTAAAAAAACACAATCCGTCTATACGCTGCCTACAAGAGACACACACCTTAGACTTAGATACACAAACAAACTAAAACTCAAAGGATGGAAAAAAAAATATATCAAGCAAACAACAATCAAAAAAGACCAGGAGTGGCAATATTAATTTCTGACCAAACAGACGTTAAAGTTAAATCCACCACAAAGGATAAGGAAGGACACTATATAATGATTAAAGGGACAATATACCAGGAGGATATAACCATATTAAATATTTATGCACTCAATGACAGGGATGCAAGATACATAAAACAAACTTTAACAGCATTGAAAAGTGAGATAGACAGCTCCACAATAACAGTATGAGGCTTCAACACACCACGTTTGGTGAAGGACAGGACATCCAGAAAGAAGCTCAATAAAGACATGGAAGATCTAAATGCCACAATCAACCAACCTGACCTCACAGACATATACAGAACATTCCACCCAAAAGCAGGCAAGTATACTTTCTTTTCAACGTGCATGGAACATTCTCTAGAACAGACCACATAATAGGTCATAAAGCAAGCCTTAGCATAATCCGAAACATCTAAATATTATAAAGCATCTTCTCTGACCATAAAGCCATAAAAGTAGAAATCAACAATAGAAAAAGCAGGGAAAATAAAGCAAACACTTGGAAACTGAGTATTCCCTGGTCAAAAACGACTGGGTTATAAAAGACATCCAGGATGGAATAAAGAAATTCATAGAATCCAATAAGAATGAAAAGACTTCCTATCAGAACCTTTGGGACATAGCAAAAGCAGTGCTCAGAGGTCAATTTATATCAATAAATGCACAAATCCAAAAAGAAGGGCCAAAATCAAAGAATTATCCCTACAACTTGGACAAACAGAAAGAGAGCACCAAAAGAAACCCTCAGGCACCAGAAGAAAGTAAATAATACAAATTACAGCAGAATTAAATGAAATAGAGAAGCAATTGAAAGAGTTAACAAGACCAAAAGCTGGTTCTTGGAAAGAATCAACAGAATTGATAAACCCTAGGCCAAACTGACAAAACGAAAACAGAAGAGGAAGCAAATAACCCGAATAAGAAATGAGATGGGCAATATTACAACAGACCCAACTGAAATTAAAAGAATCATATCAGATTACTATGAAAAATTGTACTCTACAAACTTGAAAACCTAGAAGAAATGGATGAATATCTAGAAACACACTACCTACCTAAACGAACACAGAGATAGAACAATTAAATAAATCCATAACAAAAGAAGAGATTGAAAGGGTAATTTAAAAAACTCCCAACAAAAAAAGCCCTGGCCTGGATGGCTTCACTGCAGAGTTCTACCAAACTTTCAGAGAAGAGTTAACACCACTACTACTAAAGGTATTTCAGAGCATAGAAAAGGATGGAATACTCCCAAACTAATTCTATGAAGCCCGCATATCACTGATTCCAAAACCAGGTAAAGACACCACAAAAAAAGAAAATTACAGACCTATATCCCTCGTGAACTTAGACGAAAAAATCCTCAACAAAATTCTAGCAAATAGAATTCAACAACATATCAAAAAATAATTCAACCTGACCAAGTGGGATTCATACCAGGTATGCAAGGATGGTTCAACATTAGAAAAACAATTCATATAATCCACCGTATGGAAACCCTGCAGGCATAGTGGTTAAGTGTTACGGCTGCTAACCAAGAGGTCGGCAGTTCAAATCCACCAGGCACTCCTTGGAAACTCTATGGGGCAGTTCTACTCTGTCCTATAGGGTCACTTGAGTCAGAATCGACTCAATGGCACTGAGTGGGGAATCCACCATAAATGTAAAACTAAAGACAAGCATCACATGATTTTATCAATTGATGCAGAAAAGACATTTGACAAAGTTCAAAACCCATTCATTATAAAAACTCTCAGCAAAATAGGAATAGAAGAAAAATTCCTCAGCATAATAAAGGGCATTTATACAAAGCCAACAGCCAACATCATCCTAAATGGACAGAGCCTAAAAGCATTCCCCTTGATATCGGGAACCAGACAAGGATGCCCTTTATTACCACTCTTATTCGACATTGTGCTGGAGGTCCTAGCCAGAGCAATTAGGCTAGATAAAGAAATAAGGGGCATCCAGATTGGTAAGGAAGAAGTAAACGTATCTCTATTGGCAGATGACGTGACTTTATACACAGAAAACCCTTAAGAATCCTCAAGAAAACTACAGAAACTAATAGAAGAGTTCAGCAGAGTATGAGGATACAAGGTAAGCATACAAAAATCAATTGGATTCCTCTACACCAACAAAAAGAACATTGAAGAGGAAATCACCAAATCAGTACCATTTACAGTAGCCCCCAAGAAGATAAAATACTTAGAATAAATCTTACCAGAGACATAGAAGACCTATACAAAGAAAACTTCAAGACACTACTGCAAGAAACCAAAAGAGACCTATAAAAGTGGAAAAATACACCTTGCTCACGGATAGGAACACTTAACATTGTAAAAATGTCTATTCTACCAAAAGCCATCTATAGATACAATGCAAATCCGAACCAAATTCCGACAACAGTTTTTAATGAGATAGAGAAACAAACCACCAACTTCATATGGAAGGGAAAGAGGCCCTGGATAAGTAAAGTATTACTGAAAAAGAAGAACAAAGCGGGAAGCCTCACTCTACCCGATTTTAGAACCTATTACACTGCCACAGTAGTCAAAACAGCCTGGTACTGGCACAACAACAGATACATAGGCCAGTGGAACAGAATTGAGAGTCCAGATATAAATCCATCCACATATGAGCAGCTGATATTTGACAAAGGCCCAAAGTCAGTTAAATGGGGAAAAGACAATCTCTTTAACAAATGATGCTGGCATAACCAGATATCCATCTGCAAAAAAATGAAACAAGACCCATACCTCACACCATGCAAAAAAAGAACTCAAAATGGATCAAAGTCCTCAATATAAAATCTAAAATGATAACGATCATGGGAGAAAAAATAAGGAGAACACTAGGAACCTTAATACTTGGCTAAACAGTATACAAAACATTACTAACAATGCAGAAGAGAAACTTGATAACCCGTGGCTGCTAAAAATCAAATACGTATGCTCATCCAAAGGCTTCGCCAAAAGAGTAAAAACATTACCTACAGACTGGGAAGAAGTTTTTAGCTATGACATTTCTGATCAGCGTCTGATCTCTAAAACCTACATGGTACAGCAAAAACTCAACTACAAAAAGGCAAATAACTCAAGTTAAAAATGGGCAAAGGATATGAACAGGCACTTCACTCAAGAAGACGTTCAGGTAGCTAACAGGTATATGAGGAAATACAATCATTAGTCATTAGAGAAATGCAAATCAAAACTACAATGAGAGTCCATCTCACTCCAACAAGGCTGGCATTAATCCAAAAAACACAAAATAGTAAATGTTGGAGAAGTTGTGGAGAGGCTGGAACGCTTATACACTGCTGGTGGGAATGTAAAATGGTACAACCACTTTGGAAATCGATTTGGCACTTCCTTAAGAAGCTAGAACTACCATACAATCCAGCAATCTCACTCCTTGGAATACATCCTAGAGAAATAAGAGCCTTTACATGAACAGATATATGCACACCCACGTTCACTGCAGCACCATTTACAATAGCAAAAAGAGGGAAGCTATCAAGGTCCCCATCAATGGATGAATGGATAAATAAATTATGGTATATTCATACAGTGCAATACTAAGCATCAATAAAGAACAATGAAGAATCCGTGAAACATTTCTTAATATGGAGGAATCTGGAAGGCATTATGCTGAGTGAAATCAGTCAGTTGCAAAAGGACAAATATTGTATGAGGCCACTCTTATAAGAACTTGAAAAATAGTTTAAACAGAGAAGAAAATATTCTTTGATGGTTACGAGTGGGGAGGGAGGGAGGGAGAGGGGTTTTCACTAACTACATAAAAAAAAAAAAAACTACATAGTAGGTAAGAAATATCTTAGGTGAAGGGAAAGACAACACACAATACAGGAGAGGTCAGCACTACTGGACTAAACCAAAAGCAAAGAAGTTTCCTGAATAAATTGAACACTTCGAAGGCCAATATAGCAGGGGTAGGGGTTTGGGAACCATAGTTTCAGGGGACATCTAAGTCAATCGGCATAATAAAATCTATTAAGAAAATATTCTGCATTCCACTTTGGAGAGTGGGGTCTGGAGTCTTAAACACTAGCAAGCCACCATCTAAGATGCATCAATTAGTCTCAACCCACCTGGAGCAAAGGAGAATTAAGAACACCAAAGACACAAGGTAATTATGAACCCAAGAGACAGAAAAGGCCCCATAAACCAGAGGCTACATCAGCCTGAGACCAGAAGAACTAGCTGGTGCCCAGTTACAACCGATGACTGCCCTGACAGGAAACATAACCAAGAGTCCTTGAGGGAGCAGGAGAGCAATGGGATGCAGACTCCAAATTCTCGTAAAAAGGCCAGACTCAATGGTCTGACTGAGACAAGAAGGACCACAGAGGTCATGGTCCCCAGACCTTCTGTTAGCCCAAGACAGGAACCATTCCCAAAGCCAACTCTTCACATAAAGATTGGACTAGACTAAGGGATAGAAAATGATACTGGTGAAGAGTGAGCATCTTGGATCAGGTAGACACATGAGACTATGTGAGCAGCTCCTGTCTGGAGAGGAGATGAGAGGGGAGAGGGGGTCAGAAGCTGGCTGAAAGGACACGAAAACAGAGAGTGGAGGGAAGTAGTATGTTGTCTTATTAGAGGGAGAGCAACTAAGAGAACATAGCAAGGTATATATAAGTTTTTGTGTGAGATACTTAGTTTGTAAACTTTCACTTAAAGCACAATAAAAATAAAGTTCAAAAAATGCCCTGAAATTCTAATATTTTGACATTAAACACATCTCACAGTTGGCTTCTTCACTGGCTCCTCCCCAGAAGCTGGATCAGGCCAGAGGAAACTCTTTCCTTTACCCATTGAGGTCAAAATATTTGTTTCGGGAAATAGGGCCGAGACTAGAAACAAGATAACATAGAGATGCAGCAGACCAAAGAAACCAGGTGTTGGCAAGACCATGATTGACCAAGGTCAACCGCCAAGGGAGCCAGGGAAGTGGCTCAAGGTATAAGCAGGTGTTATGGATTGAATTATGTCCCCCCAGTATGTGTTGGATTACTATCCCTTATATCTGTGGATTTATCTAATGGAATAGTCACCCTCCATAATGCAATATAATGTAATATAATCCATCAGTTGAGGTCATATCAGTGTAGATTCTAAACTTAATCACTTCAGAGTTATATAAAAAGCAGCATATGTACTCGAGCAACAACAGGTGAAAACAGATACCATGTGAAGATTGTAAGACAAGGAGCCAAGGAACAGCTAAGACTACCTACAAGGAAGGAATCAACATGTCTGAGGCCCTGATTTGGAGTCCTAGCCTTCTGAAGTGTGAGGAAATAAATTTCTGTTCTTTAAAGCCAAAGCGCATATATAGATATAGCTATATAGAGATATATAGATCATGATCAAAATGGGATTTACTCCAGGTAGGCAAGGCTGATTAAACATTCGAAAATCAATCCATGTAACCCACCACATCAACAGAAAAGGAAAGAAGAAAACCTATAAGATTGTATCAAGTGACCCAATTCATGATAAAAATTCTCAGCAAGTTATGAATGGAGGGGAAGTTCTTCAAGTTGATAAAGAACATTTACAAAAAACCTACAGCTAACATACTCAATTGTGAGAAACTGGACCCGTTCTCCCTAAGAACAGTAACAAGGCAAGGGTATTCTCTTTCACCCCTCTTGTTCAACATTGTACTGGAAATCCTAGTGAGTTCAACACCACAAGGAAAGGAAATAAAAGGTATACAGATTAAAAAGAGAGAAGTAAAACTCTCTTTGTTTACAGATGCTTTCCTATGTAGAAAATACCAAAACATCTACAACAACAAAAAAAACTTCAAGAACTAATAAAAGCAAGAACAGCAAGGTTGCAGGATGCAAGATGAATATACAATCAATTTCCACCATATAAGCAATGAGGAATTGGAATTTGAAATTTTAAACAATTTAAAACAATGCCATTTATAATGTTATGGTTGTTAGGCCCTAACTCATAGCCACCCTATGTACAATAGAAGAAAAACACTGCCCAGTCCTGTGCCATCCTCCCAATCATTGCTATGTTTGAGCCCATTACTGCGTCCACTGTGTCAATCCATGTTGCTGACAATCTTCATCTTTTTTTTTTGACCTTCTACTTTACCAAGCATGGTGCCCTTTTCCAGGGATTGTTCCCTCCTGATAGCATGTCCAAAGTACATGAAACAGTGTCTCACCATCCTCACTCCTAAGGAGCATTCCAACTGTATTTCTTCCAAGGTATACTGTTTGTTCTTCTGGCAGTCCATGGTATATTCAATATTCTTTGTCAACACCATAATTCAAAGGTGTCAATTCTTCTTCAGTCTTCCTTATTCATTGTGCAGCTTTCGCATGCATTTAAGGTGATTGAAAACACCATGGCTTGGATCAGGTGCACCTTAGTCTTCGAGGAGACATCTTTGCTTTTCAACACTTTAAAGAGGTCTTTTGCAGCAGATCTGCCCAATACAATGCATCGTTTAATTCCTTGACTGCTGCTTCCAAGGGTATTGATTTTGAATCCAAGTAAAATTAAATCCTTGACAACTTCAATCTTTTCTCCATTTATCACAATGTTGCTTATTGGTCCAGTTGTGAGGATTTTGTTTTCTTTATGTTGAGGTGTAATCCATACTGAGGGCTATGGTGTTTGAATTTCATCAGTAAGTGCTTCAAGTCCTCATCACTTTCAGCAAGCAAGGGTGTGTCATCTACATATCACAGGTTGGTAAGGAGTCTTCCTCCAATCCTGATACCCCGTTCTTCTTCACAGACCAGATTCTCAGGGTATTTGCTCAGCATACAGACTGAATATACATGGTGAAAAGATACAATCCTGGTGCACACCTTTTCTTATTTTAAACCACGCATTATTCCCTTGTTCCAGTTGAATGACTGCCTCTTGATCTATGTACAGGATCCTCATGAGCACAATTAGGTGTTCTGGAATTCCCATTCTTTGCAATGTTATCCATAATTTGTTAGGATCCACACAGTTGAATGCCTTTGCATAGTCACTCAACCACAGGTAAGTATCTTTCTGGTATTCTCTGCTTTCAGCCAAGATCCACCTGGTGTTAGCAATGATGTATCTCATTGCATGTCCTCTTCTGAATCCAACTTGAATTTCTGGCAGTTCCCTGTCAACGTATTAGTGCAACATTTTCGCATTATCTTCAGGAAATTTTACTTGTGTGTGATACTAATAATATTGTTCAATAATTTCCACATTCTGTTGGATCACCTTCCTCTGAAATGGGCACAAATATGGATTTCTTCCAGTCAGTTGGCCAGGTAGCTATCTTCCAAATTTCTTGGCATAGACAAGTGAGCGCTTCCAGCATTGTATCTGTTTGTTGAAATATCTCAAGGTGTTCCATCAATTCCTGGAGCCTTTTTTTTTTGCCAATGCCTTCAGTGCAGCTTAGACTTCTTCCTTCAATACCATCGGTTCTTGATCATATGGTACCTCCTGAAATGGTTGAACACTGACCACTTCTTTTTCGTACAGTGACTGTGTATTCCTTTCATCTCCTTTGACGCTTTCTACACCATTCGATATTTTGCCCATAGACTCCTTCAATATTGGAACTTCAGGTTTGATTTTTTTCTTCAGTTCTTTCAGCTTAAGAAGTGCTGAACGGGTTATTCCCTTTCGGTTTTCTCACTCCAGATCTTTGCACATTTCTTTATAATACTTTACTTTGTCTTCTTAAGCTTCCCTTTGAAATACTTTGTTTCTCTCTTTTCCTTCATTTCTTCCTTTTGCTTTAGCTACTCTTCAATTTACAATAACACTCCCCAAAATAAATACTTAGGCATAAATCTAACAAAATATGTATAGGATCTATATGTGGGAAAGTACAAAACACAGTTTAAAAAAATTACAGAAAATCCAAGTAAACGGAGAGATAGTCCATACTCATGGTTAGAACACACGATATTGTTAGAACGTCAGTGCTTCGAAATTTGGGTTATAGTTTCAACACAATCCCAATAAAAATCTCAGCAAGCCATTTTGTAGGTATCAACAAAGTGATTCCAAAGTTTATATGGAATGGCAAAAGACCTAGTATAGTCAACACAGTACTGAAGAATAACAAAGCTGGTGGACTCACCCTATGTGGTGGTTAAGAACTCGGCTGCTAACCAAAAGATCTGCAGTTCAAATCCACCAGCCACTCTTTGGCAACCCAGTGGGGCAGTTTTACCCTGTCCTACAGGATTGCTATGAGTTGGAATTGACTTGACAGCAATGTGTAGAAAGGCTACAGTAATCAATATAGAGCAGTACTGGTATTAAGTAGTACACCCGCAAAAATATGGTCAACTGATCTTTGACAAAAGAGAAAAGGCAATTCAATGGAGAAAGGATAGTTTTTCAGCAAACAGCACTGAAACAATTGGAATTCCATATGCAAAAAAACTGAACCTATGCACACACCTTACACATTACACACAAATTAACTCAGGGTGGACCATTAACCTAAATGTAAAGTGCAAAACTATAAAATTTCCTGAAGAAAACGTAGGAGAAATTCTACATAACCTTGGGTTTGGTGATGAGTTTTTAAATACAATAACAGTAGCACAATTCAGGAAAGAAAAATTAGTAAGTTGGACTTCACTAAAATTTAAAAATGCTACTCTGTGAATGACACTGTCAAGAGAATGAAAAGACTGCCACAGAGTAAGAAAAATATTTGCAAAACACATATCTGATAAAGGACCTGTATCCAAGATACACAAAAAACTCTTAAATTCAACGATATGAATGCAAACAATCCAATTACAAAATGGGCAAAAGAACGGAACAGATATCTCACCAAAGAAGACATACAGGTGGCTAATAACCATATTAAAAGATGCTCAACATCATATGTCATTAGAGAATTGCATATTAAAACAATGAGATACCATTACACACCTATTAGAAAGGCTAAAATCCAAAAATCTGACAATACCAAACGCTGGAAAGGATGTGAAGCAGCAGGAACGCTTTCTTTGAAGGTGGGAATGCAAAATGCTATAAACAGAAGAGAGTTTGGCAGTTTCTGAAGTAGCTAAACATAGCATTACAATTGTACTCCTAGGCATTTACCCAACGGATTTGAAAACTTACATCCACACAAAAACTTGTGCACATTTATAGCAGATTTATTCATAATCACTAAAAACTGAAAGGAACCAAGATATCCTTTAATAGGTGAATGGATGAACAAACAGTGGCGTATACATACGATGAAATATTATTCAGCAATAAACAGACATAAGCTATCAAGCCATAAAAATACACGGATGAAACTAAAATACATATTTCTAAGTGAAAGTGACAGTCTGAAAAAGCTACATACTACATAATCCCAATTATATGACATTCTAGAAAAGTCCAAATCCTACA
Source organism: Loxodonta africana (assembly GCF_030014295.1). Taxonomy (NCBI): domain Eukaryota; kingdom Metazoa; phylum Chordata; class Mammalia; order Proboscidea; family Elephantidae; genus Loxodonta; species Loxodonta africana. The sequence goes on along the minus strand of NC_087342.1, from coordinate 221,501,044 downwards.
GATCTGTACAAACAAATCATGAGTTGCCAGGAGTGTAGGGTCAGATGGGTGGTGGGGCTAAAGGGGGTTCAATGGGTAAAGCACAGAAGATTTTTTTAAGGTTGTGAAACCATTCTGTGAATACAAGACATTAAGCACTTGTCAGAACCTATAAAACTTTAAAGCACAAAGAATCAACCTTAATGTACACAAATTTTTAAAAAATAATTTAGGGGGCTTGGGGTCCCAGAATGGAATGCAGAATGTGACAAAATAATCTAAATGTATAAAACAATCTCACTGAAGGGGATGAGGAAATACAGTGCTCACTGTAATAATTAGGGAGGTGAACAGACTCTGTGTCACGGATTGAATTGTGTCCCCCCAAAACATGTGCCAACTTGGCTAGGCCATGACTCCCAGTATTGTGTGTGCACAATTTTGCCATCTGACGTGATTTTCCTATGTGTTGTAAATCCTATCTCTGTGACGTTAAAGAGGCAGGATTAGAAGCAGTTATGTTAATGAGTGCTTGCTGAAAGTGAAGAGGACTTCGAAGCACTTACTGATGAATATTAAAGACCACAGCCTTCAGTATGGATTACACTTCAACACAAAGAAAACAAAAATCCTCCCAACTGGACCAATAAGCAACGTTATGATAAACAGAGAAAATAATTGAGGTTGTCAAGGATTTCATTTTACTTGGACCCACAATCAACGCCCACGGAAGCAGCAGTCAAGAAATCAAAAGATGCATTGCATTGGGAAAACTGGCTGCAAAAAATTTCTTTAAAGCGTTAAAAAGCAAAAATGTCACCTTGAGGACTAAGGTGTGCCTGACCCAAGCCATGGTGTTTTCAACTGTCTCATATGCATGTGAAAGCTGGACGAAGAAAAAGGAAGAACTGATGTCTTTGAATTGTGGAGTTGGTGAAGAATATTGAATATACCACGGACTGCCAAAAGAATGAACAAATCTGTCTCGGAGGAAGGACAACCAGAATGCTCTACAGAAGCCAGGATGGTGAGACTTCATCTCATATACTTTGGACATCTCATCAGGAGGGATGAGTTCCTGCACAAGGATATCTATCATGCTTGGTAAAGCAGAGGGTCAGTGAAAAAGAGGAAGGCCCTCAACGGGCTCAAGCACAGCAACAACTGTGAGGATGGTGCAGGATGGGGCAGTGTTTCATTCTGTTGGGCACACGGTTGCTATGAGTCGGAACCAATCTGATGGCACCAGGACTCAATCTACAAGATTAGGCTGTGTCTTCAATCAATCTCTTTTGAGATATAAATGAGAGAAGGGAGCAGAAAGACAGGGAGACCTCGTACCACTAAGAAAGCAGTGCCAGGGCAGAGCTTGTCTTTGGGCCCAGGGTTCCTGCACTGAGAAGCTCCTAGACCGGGCAAGATTGATGACAAGGACCTTCCCCCAGAGCCAACAGAGAAAGAAAGCTTTCCCCTGGAGCTGGCACCCTGAATTCAAACTTCCAGTCTCCTAAACTGTGAGAGAATACATTTTTCTTTGTTAAAGCCATCCACTTGTGGTATTTCCATTACAGCAGCACTAGATAACTAAGACAGTCTGTAAGACTATAGGGAAAAGGAACTGTACATAAGCACTGTGCTCTAGTTGAAAAAGTTGTTACACATGGGGCTTAGACTCACAATTCTAAAACTACTATGTTGTATACTGCAATTGAATAATTACGCATATAAACCACAAGGTTTCTCACTGTTAGAGCAGAAGGTGATAAATAGGCAAGGGAAAGAGACTAGAATGACTAATGTTGTAATGAGTTAAAGTTACAGACATCAGTAGTAACTCATGTTTACCTCAGTATAGATACAAGGGGTTACATACAGAAACGTGCGTGTGTGTGTGTGTGTGTGTGTGTGTGTGTGTGTGTGTAAAAATCCACTGCTCTTGAGTCCATTCCGACTCATAGCAGCCCTACAGGACACAGCAGATCTGCCCCACAGGATTTCTAAGGAGCGGCTACTGGATTCAAACTGCCAACCTTTTAGTTAGCAGCCTAAGCTCTCAACCACTTCACCACCAGGACTCCATGTGTGTGTGTATACAATGGTTAATATTTATAACACACATAAAAAAAAAAAAACCTCAGTGCCGTCAAGTCGATTCTGACTCACATATCCTTTTTTTAATTGCGCTTGGAAACTTGGAAACCCTGGTGGCATAGTGGTTAAGTGTGACGGCTCCTAACCAAGAGGTCAGCAGTTTGAATCTACCAGGTGCTCCTTGGAAACTCTATGAGGAAGTTTTACTCTGTCCTATAGGTTTTTTTTTTTTTTTATAGGGTTGCTATGAGTCAGAATCGACTCAACGGCAGTGGGTTCCCCCCTACCCTTTGGTTTAGGTGAAACTTTACAGAGAAAATTAATTTCTTATTCAACAATTTATACACAAATTGTTTTCTGACATTGGTTGTAATCCCTGCGATGTGTCAACATTCTCCCCTTCTACACCCCAATCCCCCATTTCCATCCATCCATTTATCCCGTCCCTTCCTATCTTCTTGTCATTGCTTTTGGGAGGCTGTGGCCCTTTTGTTCCGGTGTACATGATTTAACTAAGAAGCACGTTCCTCACATGTGTTATTGTTTGTTTGAGAGACTTGTCTAATCTTTGCCTAAGGGTAAACTTCAGGAGTGGCTTCAGTTCTGGTTAAAAGGGTATCTGGGGCCATAGTCTTGGGAGTTCTTCCAATTTCTGTCAGACAGTAAGTCTGGGCTTTTCGTGTGAATCTGAATTTTGTTGTACATTTTTCTCTCACTCAGTCCAGGACCCTCTACTGTGATCCCTATTACAGTGGTTGGTGGTGATAGCTGAGCACCATCTAGTTCTGGGCTCAGGCTGGTGGATGCTGTGGTATTTGTGATCCATTAGACCTTTGGACTAATATGTTCCTCGTGTCTTTGGTTTTCTTCATTTTCCTTTGCTCCGGACAGGATGGAACCAGTACATGTGTCTTAGATGGCTATTCTCAAGCTTTTAAGACCCCAGATGTTAGTCATCAAAGTTGGAAGTAGAACATTTTCTTTATGAACTTTGTTACGCCAACTGGCCTAGATGATACCCCAGTCCTCAGCCCCAGAAATTCAGTCCCTCAGGGTGTTCGGATGTGTCTACGAAGCTTCTATGACTTTGCTGCAGTCATGTTGTGCTGATTTACCCTACACTGTCTTTCCCTTCATCAAAGTTAATACACATCTACTATCTAGTTAATGACTTCCACTCCCCAGCCCTTCCCTCTCTTGTAACCATCAAAGATTGTTTCTGTGTGTGAGCCTTTTCTTGAGTTTTTGTAACAGTAGTCTATACAGTACTGTCCTTTTCGTGACTGACATATTTCACCCAGCATAATGCCCTCCAGATTCATCCATGTTGTGAGATATTTCACAGATTCATCATTGTTCTTTATCATCGAGAAGTATTCCACTGTGTGTATGTACCATAGTTTGTTTATCCATTCATCTGTTGATGGGCACTTAGGTTGTTTCCAACTTTTTGCTATTATGAATAATGTTGCAATGAACATGGGTGTGCATATGTTTATTCATGTGACAACTCTAATTTCTCTAGAGTATATTCCTAGGACTGGGGTTGCTGGATCGTATGGTATTTCTATTTCTAGCTTTTTAGAGAAGCATCATATTGCTTTCCATAGTGGTTGTATCACTTTACATTCCCACCAGCAGTGCATTAAGAGTTCCAACCTCCCGACAACCTCTCCAACCCTTGTTATTTTCTTTTTTTTTTTTATTAGTGTCAGTAATGTTGGAGTAAGATGGTATCTCATTGTAGTTTTATGAGGTCACTATGAGTAGGAATCGACTTAATGGCAATGGGTTTGTTTGTTTATTGGTTAGTGATCACAAGCATTTCCTTATGTGTCAGCCACTTGGATGTCTTCTTTAGTAAAGTGTCTATTCATATCATTTACCCATTTTTTAATTGGGTTGTCTTTTTGTCATAGAGGTGTTGCAGTAGCTTATAGGTTTTAGAGATTAGACTATTGTTGGATATGTTGTAGCCAAAAAAATTTTTTCCCAGTCTGTAGGCTTTCTTTCTACTGTTTTGGTAAAGTGTTTTGATGAGCATAAGTGTTTTATTTTTAGGAGTTCCCAGTTATCTAGTTTATCGTCTGGTGTTTGTGTATTGTTAGTCATGGTTTGGATGCTATTTATGTCATGTATTAGGGCCCCTAGCATTGACCTTATTTTTACTTTCATTATCTTTATAGTTTTAGATTTGATATTTAGGTCTTTGATTCATTTTGAATTAGTTTTTGTGTATGGTGTGAGGTGAAGATCCTGTTTCATTTTTTTTTACAGAAGGACATCTAGTTTTTTCAGCACCATTTAACACACATATATTTTTGCTCTGTCATGTGAGAGTGCCTAGAAGCAGCGCCACCTCAGTAGCAACAAGCACATCTATTATCCGATCTTGGTTACTAATACCATTCTCCAAAAAGAAACATAGTTCCTTGGAGAAATGCCTGATTCTAGCACTGGGTAGGAAATAAGTCTGAAGCATGTTGTAGTGACAGAAAGTAACAAAGTGCTACAAACAAACAAACTCACAATGATGGGTGTTTGTCAAAGAGATACAGGAATCAACTGAAAGAGATCCAAACGGTCATAACTGGAACAATTTGAGCAACAACAACAAAAAAGCAGTAGCAGACTATACTTCAAAGTATAAAGTAAATACTCATGAGCCTATATTGATATAAATAAATGAATGGATGAATAAACAGGGGAGAATAAACAATTCTAAACAATTTATATAGATACTCCACCTCTAAGGAAGTGAAGCAGAACTTCAATCCTTAAATACTGGTTGCATATACTGACTTCCTTCCAAATAGTACAGTATGGAAAGGGAGGAAAACAGAGTAACTTTAGAGTAGAGAAACCTGTCAAACACAATCTCAAGTCAGGTGATCAAGGTTAACATCATATTGGTAGTACGTACTTTCAATATAGAATGGCCCTTTACCTCTGTGGTTCTCCTCCCCCAAAGAACACATTAACCTGAGTCTAACCATAAGAAAAACATACGGAGGAGGAGCCAACATGGCGCTATAAACAGAAGCACTATGCCATTGCTCTGCAGCAAAGACCTGAAAAGCTAAGTAAAAACAGATACAAATGTCAATCCTGGAACCCTAAGGATCAAATGGAAACCCTGGTGGCGTAGTTGTTAAGTGCTACAGCTGTTAACCAAAAGGTCAGCAGTTCAAATCCACCAGGTGCTCCTTGGAAACTCTATGCGGCAATTCTACTCTGTCCTATAGGGTCATTATGAGTAGGAATTGACTTGACAGCAATGGGTTTTTTAAGCATCAAATGAAGCAATAAAGAACTCTATCAAGCATTGAATGGAATAAGAAACTGAGAGAGCACAGAGAACAGGAACTACATAGTGGAGGTCCCCTACTAGTTAAGGCAGCATAGATTCGCCATCTTAGACTACAGCCACCAAGGAAGGCAGACAAGGAGTACAGGAAGGAAACTTCATGGAGTTCCCAACAGGAGACAGAGCACTTGGTAACCAGGGATAGATGCTTTCCCACCCTCCACTCTTCATCCCTGTATGAAGCCTCTGCAGCTTTAAAATGGGCCATAGTCAATCAGCCAGAGAGACAACAGCTCAATGCCACCCAGATCTGCCCCACTCCCACCAGCCAGCCCCTTCAGTGCTTTTTTTTTTCTTTTTTTTTCTTTTTTTGTTGTTTCTCTCTCTCTCCCTTCCTTTCTTTCTCCTGCCAGCTAGCCCCATTTGCCATCCCCTCCCTTTCTTGACCAGACAAAACAAGGCTGTAATTTTTTGGTTTCTTTGCTTTTTTAAATTTTATTTTCTGTTTCTTCTCTCTCTCCTTTCCTTTCTCCCACCCACCTAGCCCCATGCACCAACCCCATCCTTTCTTGAGGGGCCATGCTGTACTGTTCAGTTGGTGACTCACTGCACAAGGACCCCTGGGTCTGCACCGCCACTACCAACCAACTTCCTCAGTGCCATTTTATTTATTGTTTGTTTCTTTTTTTATTATTCTTTTTGGTGGTGGTTGCCATTGTTTCTTCTCTTTCTCTCCCTTCCCTCCTTTCCTTTCTCCCACCTACCTAGCCTCACGCACCACTCTCCCCCTTCTTGGTGAGCTGTGCTGTACCACTCAGCTGCAGAGCCTCTGGCACACAGCCTGCTGGATCTGTGCCATTCCCATAGGTCAACTCCCTCAGTGCCATATTTTTTATATTTCTTTAATTTCCCCTTCTCCCTATTCCCTCTCCCTCCCACCTAGGCCCTGCACAGACTCCGCCCCTTCCTGATGTGCCATGCCACGTCACCTGGTAAAAGAGACAGCAACTTGGCACCATGTCAATTCCACCCCGCCCCCTATGGCCAGCTCCCCCCCCACCACCGTATATATTTCTGTTGTTATTTTTTATTTATTTTGTTTATTTGTTTGTTGATTGGTTTGTTCTCCCTCTTTCTTTTCCTTTCTCCCATCAACTAGCCCTGTACACCACCCAAGCACATTCTCAACAGGCTGAGCCACACCATACAGCTAGAGAGCCACCAGCACACGCTTTGCCAGGTCTCCCCTGTCCCCACCAACCAAATCCTACCACACTGCCATTTTATTTACTTTTTTCTCTTTTCCTTCATTTTTTTTCTTTTTTGCTTTTGTTTTTCCTTTTGTTTCTATCTCTTCTGTTTTCTTTCATCCACCAAGTTAGCTCCAAACATCATACACTCGCCTTTTCCTCCTGCATCTCTGCACCGTGAGCTGAGCGCTATACTCCCAAGTGGCACCAGTGTGGTCCCCTGGATCCCACCCTGCAATGCTGCCCAGCCCCACCCTGACGGCTTCAGTTCATGCTGAAAATTATGTATCCCCACCTTTCCACCCACACTGGGCCAGCCCTGCTGCACCACACCTGAGTGACTGGCCCTGCCCACCTGGTCAAGGTAGTGAGATATATCATGCCCACAAGTTAGCAAGCAAAAAAACACACCCATCCCACGAACCCAGACATAATCAAATAAAACCAAAAAGCAGGATGGAACAATCACATCTGCAATCAATAAACAAGGAAAATAATTCCTGAATGTCCCCAAGACAGCAGACAATATCAAAACATATTAAAAAAAAAAAAAAAAAAAAAAGGCGAGAATTGCTCCAGAAAGTGACCAAAATAAAACACCAGACAATCTTCTGGTAGAAGAAAAGGCACTAGAACTACCTGACAGGGAGTTCAAAACTCTAATATTCAGGGCTCTCCAACAGATGAAAGAAAAAGCAGACAAAAATAAGGAAAAAACAGACAAAATCACAGAAAATACAGACAAAATCAGGGAAAACACAAACGATGGAAGAATTCAGGAAAATAATAGAGGAACAAAATGTCAAAATAAATAAACAACTGGAAATGATACAAAACCAGCAATTAGAAATCCAAAAGATAAACAAGGTTTCAGAAATGGACTGTGCAAGAGAAGGTTTTAGGAGCAAACCTAAAACAATGGAAGTCAGGATCAGCGAAACTGAAGACAAATCCTTGGATACCATTTTGTTTGAGGAAAAATCAGAGAAAAGAATGAAGAAAAATGAAAAAATCCTGAGAATGATGTGGGATACAATCAAAGTTCCAGAACAGAGGGAGAAAATGGAAAAGACAGAGAGGATCATTAAAGATTTGATGACAGAAAACTTCCCTAATATCATGAAAGACAAAAATGTGAACATCCAAGAAGCTCAACCAATCCTGTATAGGATAGACCCCAAAAGAAAATCACCAAGCATATCATAATCACTCTTGCCAAAACCAAAGACAAAGAAAGAATCCTGAAAGCAGCTTGAGTAAAATGAAGTCACATACAAAGGGGAAACAATAAGACTAACTCGGCAGAAACTATACAGGCAAGAAGGCAGTAGAAGGATATATATATAAAATCTTGAAAGAAAAAAGCTGCCAGCCAAGAATTATATATGCTGCAAAACTCTGGCTCAAATATGATGGTGAAATGAGGTCATTTCCATATAAACAGAAATTAAGGGAATATGTAAAAAAACAACCAAACTTACAAGAATTATTAAAGGGAGTCCTTCTGTTAAAGAACCAGCAACATCAGACAACAGCCTGAATCTAGGAAATAAGGCCACATCAGCCAGATACCAACCTAGATAATGAACTCTCAAGGATAAAACAAAACTAATAAATTTACAACAGGGAACCAGAGAGGTCAACCTATAAATAAAAACAATGCCAGAACAATAAAAGAGGGAAGAAATGGTGTAGTTATAAAACTTTCAAATAGAGAGAAGGTCAAGGCAATATCAAGTAACTAAAGACTGATTTAAAACTTAAGAAGATAAGGATAAATTTCAAGGTAACCAAAAAGAAAGTTAACAAACATATTCATTAAAACAAAGAAGAAAAATAAAAGTCTCAGTGAACACAAAATCTACAAAAACAAAAGAAATGAAAAAAAAAACAACAAACAAAAGGAATTCAGCACAGAAGAGTATGAGGAACAAAGAAAATGTCAGCACCACTAAAAAAAAAAAAGCACTACAAAATGACAGCAATAAACTCACATGTATCAGTAATCACATTGACTGTAAATGGCTTAAATGCACCCATAAAGAGAAAGAGAGTGACAGAATAGATAAAAAAAAAAAAAAAAAAGGACACATCAATATTCTGTCTACAAGAGACATACCTAAGAAACAAAGACATAAATATATCAAAAATCAAAGGATGGAAAAAATATATCAAGCAAATAGCAACTAAAAAAGAGTAGGAGTGGCAAAACAAATCTCAGATAAAATTTAAACCAAAATCCACTATAAAAGACAAGGAAGGACATTATATAATGATTCAAGAGACAATCCATCATGACGACATAACTATAATAAATATCTACACACTCAATGACAGGGCTCCAAAATACATTAAAAAAAACTCTAACAGCACTAAAAAGAGAAATCGACAATTCCACAATAATAGTAGGAGGCTTCAACACACCCCAGACATATATAGAGCACTTCACCCAAGAGCAGCAAAGTACACGTTCTTTTCCAACACACAAGGAACGTTCTCCACAAGAGACCACAAAGCAACCCTCAACAAAACCCAAAACACTGAGATAATACAAAGCATACTCTCTTATCACAACATCATAAAAGTTGAAATTAGTAACAGGAAGAGCAAGGAAAAAAATCAAATACATGGAAACTGAATAACGCCTTGCTTAGAACTACTGGGTAAATAGAAGAAATCAAAGATGAAATAAAAAAATTCCTAGGATCACACAAAAATGAAAACACATGATATAAAACCTCTGGAACACAGCAAAGGCAGCGCTCAGAGGTCAATTCATAGCCATAGAAGCACACATCAAAAAAGAAGGGACAATATCAAAACATTAGCAATACAACTCAAACAAATAGAAAGAAAACAGCAAAAGAAGCCCTCAGCCACCAAAAGAAAGGAAATAAGACCAGAGCAGAAATAAGTGAAATACAGAATAGAAAAATAATATTTTGGGAGCAAATAAGAAACAAAATGGGAGACATTACAACAGACTCAAAAGAAATAAAAAGGATCATAATAGAGTACTATGAAAAGCTACACTCCAACAAATTTGAAATGGACAGATTTCTAGAAACACACTACCTACCTAAAATAACACCAACTGAGGTCAAAGATCTGAACAGATCCATAACAAGAGGATGAAAAGGTAAATAAATAAATTAAAAAAAAAAAAACAAGCCCTGGGCCAGATGGCTTCAGTGGGGAATTTTACCAAACATTCAGGGGAAACCTTGCACCAGTACTACTCAAACTATTTCAGAACACAGAAAAGGAAGGGATACTTTTGAATTCATTCTATGAAGCCAGCATAACCTGATACCAAAACCAGGCAAAAATACTACAAAAAAATAAAATTACAGAGCAACATCTCTTATGAATATAGATGCAAAAATTTTCAACAAACTTCTGGAAGAAGAGAATCCCGCATATTAAAAAAAAATGAAAATACACCACAACCAACTGGGATTCATTCCAGGTATTCAAAGATGGTCCACCCTACAAAATTAATCAATGTAATCCACCACACAAATAAAAGAAACATACGATCGCCTCAGTCGACACAGAAAAGGCATTTGATAAAGTCTGACACCTATTCCTGATTTAAAAAAAAAAAAGCTCAATAAAACAGGTATGGAAAGGAAATTACTTAACATAATAAAGGGCATCTATACAAAACCAACACATCCATCAGTTTGTCATAGCATATTGCTGTGATGCTGGAAGCTATGCCACCAGTATTGAAACACCAGCAGGGTCACCCATGGCAGACAGGTTTTAGCTGAGCTTTCAGACTAAGACAGGCTAGGAAGAAGGACCTCGCCATCTACTTATGAAAAGAATTAGCCAATGAAAACCTTACGAATAGCAGTGTAATAATGTCTGATATAGTGTGGGACAGTGAGTCCCTCAGGTTAGAAGGAACTCAAAATATGACTGGAAGAGCTACCTTCTCAAAGGTGAGTCAATCTTAATGACACGGATGCAGTCAGGACCTTCATTTGCTGATGTGGCACAACTGAAAATGAGAAGAAACAGCTGCAAACATCCATTAATAACTGGAAAGTGGAATGAATGTACAAAGCATGAATCTAGGAAAAGTGGAAATCATCAAAAATGACATGTGCAAAGACCTGGAGACAGAAAACCAAAACCGAAATGGAAGAACACACTCCACATTTCTCAAATTGAAAGACCTGAAGAAAAAATTCAAGCCTCAAGCTGCAACATTGAAGAAGTCTACAGAGAAAATATTAAACGACACAGGGAGCATCAAAAGAAGATGGAAGGAATACACAGAGTCATATCAGAAAGAACTGGTTGATGATCAACCATTTCAGGAGGCAGCATAGGATCAGGAACTGATGGTACTGAAGGAAGAAGTCCAAACTGTACTGAAGGCATTGGCAAAAAACGAGCCTCCAGGAATTGAAGGAATACCAATTGAGATGTTTCAGCAAACAGATGCAGCACTGGAAGTGCTCACTCATTTATGCCAGGAAATGTGAAAGACAGCTACTTGGCCAACCGACTGGAAGAGCCTATTGCAAAGAAAGGTGATCCAACCAAATGCCGAAATTATCGAACAAAATTATTAATATCACGTGCAAGTAAAATTTTGCTGAAGAACATTCAAAAGCAGCTGTAGCAGTATATCAACAGGACACTGCCAGAAATTCAAGCCAGATTTAGGAAGAGAATGTGGAACAGGGGATATCATAGCTGATATCAGATGGATCCTGGCTGAAAGCAGAGAATACCAGAAAGATGTTTACCTGTGTTTTACTGACTATGGAAAGGCATTCAACTGTGTGCATACTAACAAAGTGTGGATAACGTTGCATAGAATGGGAATTCCAGAACACTTAAATGTGTTCATGAGGAATCTGTACATAGATCAAGAGGCAGCAGTTCGAACAGATCAAGGAAATAATGCATGGTTTAAAGTCAGGAAAGGTGTGCTTCAGGGTCATATCCTTTCACCATACCTATTCAGTCTCTATGCTGAGCAAATAATTTGAGAAGCTAGACTATATGAAGAAGAATGGGGCATCAGGATTGGAGGAAGACTCATTAACAACCTGCGTTATATAGATGACACAACCTTGCTTGCTAAAAGTGAAGAGGACTTGAGGCACTTACTGATGAAGATCAAAGACCACAGCCTTCAGTGTGGATTACACCTCAACATAAAAAAAAAGAAAACAAAAATCCTCACAACTGGACCAATAAGCAACATCATGATAAATGGAGAAAAGACTGAAGTTGTCAAGGATTTCATTTTACTTGGATCCACAATCAACAGCCATGGAAGCAGCAGTAAAGAAAAAAAAGAGTCATTGCATTGGGAAAATCTGCTGCAAAAAGACCCCTTTAAAGTGTTGTAAAGCAAAGATGTCACCTTGAAGATTAAGGTGTGCCTGACCCAAGCCATGGTGTTTTCAATTGCGTCCTATGCATGTGAAAGCTGGACGATGAATAAGGAAGATCAGAGAATTGATGCCTTTGAATTGTGATGTTGAAGAACAATGTTGAATATACCACGGACTGCCAAAAGAACAAACAAATCTGTCTGAGAAGAAGTACAACCAGAACGCTCCTTAGAAGCAAAGATGGCAAGACTACATCTCACATACTTTGGACATGTTATCAGAACGGACCAGTCCCTGGAGACTACATCATGCTTGGTAAAGTAGAGGGTCAGTGAAAAAGAGGAAGACTCTCAATGAGATGGACTGACCACAGTGGCTACAACAATAGGCTTAAGCATAACAACAAGTGTGGGGATGGCACAGAACTAGGAAGTGTTTCATTCTGTTGAACATACGGTCACTGTGAGTCAGAATCGACTCGATGGCACCTAACAACAGCAACTCCTCAAAATGGTCAAGGTCATCAAAAACAAGGAAGGTCTGAGAAAACGTCAAAACCATAAGGAGCCTGAGGAGACATGACGACTAAATACAATGTGGCATCCTTATGGGAGTAGAAAAGGGACATTAAATAAAATACTTGGGAAATGTGAATTAAGTATGGGCTTCAGTTATTTTTTTATTGGTTCATTAATGGTGATGAGTTTACCACATAATACAAGGTATTAATAGGAGAAACTGAGTGTGGGATATATGAGAACTCTCTGTACTTCCTTTGTGATAATTCTGTAAATCTAAATCTGATCTAAAATTTAAAAAATTTATTTTTTAAAAAAAGCAAGGACAAAGCCCTGAGCAAGAAGTGCTTTCATATAATATTAGATTAATCTTACACATCCCCATCATTGTTTGGAGTGACTAGTCTCTGCCATTCTGTGTTGAAGGAGCAGTTGAATCATGCTGCCTTAGAGTTTGAGTAGAATTAAATTTTGTAATAATGACTGAATTGTACATGATGATGACCATGAAGTTGGTCAAGAGAAAAAAATAAGGCTGGCAGAAACACCAGCCAATAGAGATTATGAATCATTAGTGGTTCAGTGGTAGAATTCTCATCTTACATGCAGGAGACCCAGGAACAATTCGCCACCAATGCACCTCGCCATGTGTCAGTGGAAGCTTACGTACAGCCAAGACACTAAGCAGGTTTCAGGGGAGCTTCCAGACTGACTAGGAAGAAAGACTTAATGATCTACTTTTGAAAATCAGCCAATTAAAACTCTATGGATGACTAAGATCTGGTCCACACCCAATCATGGAGATGCTGCAGGACAGGGCAGCATTTGGTTCCACTGTGCATGGGGTTGCCATGAGTTGGGGCCAGAGCTGATAACAGCTGACAACAAAGATTATATCTTTGCTGCTTAAAATGTTTTCATCTCCATCTTCAGAGAGCAGAATGAACTTTAGTGATTGGGTGCATAAGCTTAACCTCATTGTTGTAGCATTTTATCTTTTCTTAAACAAGTTAGGTTTCCAGGTTCATTGATCAATAGTCTCAAACAACGATTTGGCAGGAAAACACACAATACACACACATTTGCAGTTCAATCGTCTAGAAGGTTCTTCTTCCTTCATGTGCCCCCTCCTTTGTCTTGCCTACTTAACTCCTACTCTTCTCTTAAAAATCCAGCCAAATGTCCCCTCCTCAAAGAAATTTTCTCAGCTCCTGCATATTCGATCAATCAACCAAATATTGTGTTTTCAGCACCCAATTCTTTTTCATAGCACTTACCAAAATTACAACTAAAATATCACCTTGCACTTCACTATTTAGTAACTGTGTACTCACAACCTGATTATGGGCACAACATCAACATGTTCATGGCTATAACCTCAGAATCTAGCACAATGCTGTAAATATTGTGGGCTTCAGTTAAAATTTATTACATGTATGAATACTTTATGGCTATTTGCAGAGCTAACACCACACAAAAATTATAAGATCACTAAAAAACTACCGTAACAATATTGGCTCCCAGAGAGTTAATCATATGATTCCAAAATCTCCAAGTGTTGAAGGAGCATATACTGTAGCCTATGTTGGTTCCTGAGTGGTGCAAATGGTTTGCCCTAGACTACTAACCTAAAGGTTAGCAGTTCAAATCTGCTCAGCGGCACCTCAGGAGAAAGGTCTAGTGATCCGCTTCAGTAAAGATTACAGCTGAGAAAACCCTAAGGAGCACTTCTACTCTGTAACACATGGGGTCGCCATGAGTCAGAGTTGACTCAATGGCAATAGATATGCTGTGCGCTAAATTTTTCTTTAAGTAGAAAAGAAAAGCCAAAAGTGTTGCTGAGCCTCAGAAATGCACAGGATGTTTTTATTCTTTAACAAGTAACATAACATACGCTTTAATTATAATCTTCTGCAATTCAAGAAGGGAAACGATCGCAGTGAAATGTGGAAGACAGCTAGGTTATACACCCCCTGAAGGCAGGGACTACCTCTGTCTGGTTCACCGTTGTGTGTGACCAAACACATCAGACTTCAATAAATATGTGTTGGCTGAATACATAAATTAGTCTAGGCATGATTTCAAATCATTTGGGCCACAATAACACTAAAACTTTGATATATAAAATATCCTGGCCATAATTGGTTGTTGAAATTTTATTAAAGCAGTCCTTAAAAGAGGCCCTCTGGTAAGACATCACATTTGACAAAGTCAATTTAACTACCAGAAATCTTACCATTGTTAACTAAAAGAAATAAGTTAGGGGTAACAACCGTATGTGTTCTCAAAGACATTTATTCTGACTTAAAAACATAATCTTCATTCTTGCAACTACAGTATTTTTATAATTCTGCTAATAAAGTCTTGTTTCTAGAGGCAGCTGTGGCAGGCTGTTCTATAAGAATCTGATTTATTAATAACAAAATTTATGGGGTGAGGAGAAAAATAATACAGATTTTTCTTGCCTAGCTTCATTTCCCTGTAATATCTTAGTGATGAGTCTCCCGCTGGCAGGCATTCTGTAGCCAAGAGGAATAAATAAGACACCAAAGTTCAGTCTGCAAAGTTCTTTCTCTTTTCGCCCATTCTTTAGCAGGTCTGCATCTCAGATTTGCAGCTCTCCTCTTCCAACTGGTAAAAGAAACAGTTTGACTTCCCACTTCCCCATGGGTCTCTGCTTTGCCTCATGCTGGTCACCGCAGTGTTGGAGACAAATAAAGTCCCTGTTGTCTTTCATTTGATCATAGATGAGTCTCCCCACCCTCACTTGAGTCACAACACCCAGTTACATTCTCTCAGACAAGCAGTGCTTGCCAGTGGGACAGTCATCATACAACAATCTTACAATTGGACCACGAACTCGTTCACCCTTGCTGGCGATTTAACACATCTTCATATTTCTTGAGGTTTAAAAAGAGATATCCTTTTTTATAAAGTCTCATCTGTGAACTTTTCACCTTAAGTATATTAGAGATTTTGTTTACACACTATAGGACTGAAGCCTGAAAAAAACCCATTGCCATCAAGTCGATTCTAGCTCATAGTGACTCTGTAGGACAGAGTAGGATTGCCCCGTAAGGTTTCCAAGGAGCAGCTGGTGGATTCAAGCTGCCCACCTTTTTGATTAGCAGCCTGAGCTCTTAACCACTGTGCCACCAGGGCCCCATAGTACAGAAGCCCAATGCTGGGCAAATGCGGGGCTCCATAAACACTTATTAAATGATGACTTGACGTCTTAGTCTGGTGACCTACAGAAATCACTGAGGTTACCAAGCACTATTCCTTTCCTAAAATATTGATCCGGACAAGTACTAATACTAGAGGATGAGAAAATTGAGAATTTTCAAGGGCCTTAATGATCGAAAAGTTCCATTATCCTCATTTTAATGGGCGAGTCAGCAAAAGGAACTATCTCACTGGTATTACTGATATGTCAGAAGCAATGCTCCCCACTATGTGTATTCTAAAGGGGTGCCCTGTGGTCCTAAGCGAGAGAACTCCTCTCTCTGAAACATGCCTAGATTGGAAAGTTTCATAGAGATAAGGGCTGTGCCTAGTTCTTCACAGTTCCCACTTAACTCTGGGACTTGAGAATAGATTAGCTTTTTTCCAAGTAGTGGTCAATGAATGTTTCATATATTGAAGTGGACCAGTGCCTTTCAAAGAAGATAGCATTCTGCTGATGGTCGCGGTATAACCCAGGGTCAGGCACTCCTCTACAGGATTTCCATTTTCCTTCTCTGACTACAACTCAGAGCGACGCCTCATTCAATCCAAACAAAGTAGTACACTTGTTATACTGTGATTTATTCCTAAATATCAAATGTCTCACTCCATCTGATTTGAATGCCATTATTCATTCTCACAAATCCTTTTCCACTTTAAAGAAAAATTAATGCACCTTGATGCAAGTAGTGCGTCCACATCTGTTGACTTCACCAAATACCAACTGTACTCTTTGCTTACCATTTCCAAAGCTGAAATCGTATTGAAAGTATCTTAAATATGCTTGTTTATCAAATGTCAGATGCTAAACATATGCTGCTCCAGAATACTGGTCCTTCAGTGGGAAGATACTTAGCAACCTGACATAACTACTAGTTTCCTATAAAACCTTGATTTTTACTGCTGGATATGGGAAAAGAGAGAGTAAAAAAGACAGCAAAACAGAGACAGAGAGAGAAGTCTTCATTCAAAATGCAAAAGCTGCTATCAGTGATGTCTATAATAGTTAAAGTATCCGAAGAAATTCCAAAATAAATTGGCCAGAACCATCTTAAATCCAAATAAAATGCATTCATAATTGTCTTAGTCATCTAGTGCTGCAATAACAGAAATACCACAAGTGGATGGCTTTAACAAAGAGAAGCTGATTGTCTCACAGTCTAGTAGCTTAAAGTCCAAATTCAGGGGGTCAGCTCCAGTGGAAGGCTTTCTCTCTGTTGGCTCTGGAGGAAGATTCCTTGTCCTCAATCTTCCCCTGGTCAAGGAGCTTCTCAGGCACAGGGATCCCAGGTCCAAAGGATGCGCTCTGCTCCTGGTGCTGCTTTCTTGGTGGTATGAGGTCCCCAAATCTCTGCTTGGGTCCCTTTCCTTTTATCTCTTTAGAGATAAAAAGTGGTGCAGACCACACCACAGGGAAACTCCCTCTACCTTGGATCAGGGAGGTGACCTGAGTAAGGGCGGTTTACAATCCCACCTTAATCCTCTCAACATAAAATCACAATCACAAAATGTAGGACAACCACACATGGCCTAACCAAGTTGATACACACATTTTTCGGGGGGACATAATTCAATCCACGACAATAACCTAAAAAAAATCTATAAGAACAGTTGAAAGCATAGGTAACTCATCGGATATGGTTAACAGCCCAACCATAACTAGAACCTACAGAGTTAGGTCCATTTCATCATTTGATTCTTTGAAATCATAACACTCTGTAAGGACAATTAAGTGTTTCCCTGGCCCTGTAAATATTGGACCTGTATTCATTTATAAAAGCCATTTATTCTGCCCGTGTTTAGAAGAAGTTATCATAAAGTCTATGGTCAACCATGAAGCTTATGAAAAACAACCTGAATGATGTGAATTGGGAAAACATAGAAGAAATTTTCTCAATCCAGGTGACAGGCCTACTTAGTAATGAAACGGAAATATTTTAAAAACTAGAAAGAATATTTAGGTGAGATCTGATCAGAAGGGGTATTCAATCTAAAATATGCTCTAAATCTGATATAAAGCTTTATTAAAAAAAAAATTTTTTTTTTATAAAGCTTTAGTTGGTAGAAAAAAGGGAAAGTAACCATAGCTACTCATGTGTATTTATTCAATAATAATAAAAAGAAAGTGCTCTATTAAAGAAAGGGCAATATCTAAGTTACAGTTCACCTATGCAGAATTCAAGGGAGATGGGTTCATTTCTGGGAACGAAGAGAACTAATAGTTACGGAGTGCTTATTGTGCTCGGTGGAATCTCCGGATGGTACAAAATGGTTAATGCGCTCGGCTGCTAACCAAAAGGTTGGTCATTCAAGGCCACCAAGAAGCACTTGGAAGAAAGTCCTAGTGATCTACATCCAAAAATTCAGCCACTGAAAACCCCATGGAGCACAATTCCACTCTGACACACATGGGTGGGCATGGGTTGGCTCGACTCCACGGCAAATGGCTTCTATTATACTATATACTACGGAAGGTGCTTTGCAAATTACCTAATTAACACATCTGAGATATTAGCCCCCAATTTTTAATGAAAGGCTCAAGAAGGTCACCATAGCTTAGCCCAACGTTCATGCCATGTTCCCTGTCATTTTGCTGTTGTTCTTGTTAGGTGCCATCAAATCGGTTCTGACTCATAGCCACCCTATGCCAACAGAACGAAACACTGCCCAGCCCTGTGCTGTTCTCACAATTGTTGCTATGTTTGAGCCAACTGTTGCAGCTACTGTGTCAAACCATCCCATTGAGGGTCTTCTCTTTTTCACTGACCCTCTACTTTACCAAACATGATGTCCTTCTCCAGCTACTAGTCCCTCCTGATTACATGTCCAAAGCACGTGAGATGGTATCTCACCATCCTGGCTTCTAAGGAGCATTCTGGCTGTACTTTCTCCAAGCAGATATGTTCATTCTTCTGGCAGTCCACGGTATATTCAATATTCTTCACCAACACCATAATTCGAAGACATCAATTCCTCTTCGGTCTTCCTTATCCATTGCCCAGCTTTCACATGCCTACGAGGCAACTGAAAATACCGGGGCTTGGCTTGGAAGAAAGCCTGTCAGTCTACTTCCAAAAAATCAGCTACTGAAAACCCTATGGAGCACAGGTCCATGCTGACACACATGAGGTCGCCATGAGCTGAAATCAATTTGAGGGCAGCTGGTTTGGGGTGCTTGTGTGGAGAATGATGGAGCAAATGCCAGAGCATGAAGTTGGAGAGGTGGTCAGGCCAGACAGGGAAGCATATGCCTTCAGGCTATACCACTTGCTACCTCTCCTTGATGTTATCCACTAAGCTCACTGTCTCCCATTATTCACTGAAGGCTTCAGCTCCCCACACTGCTCCTGACATTAATGATCATTTTGTTAATGTCAACATCTATGAAGACACAGCCAACAACTGGCCTCAGTTATTCAGCTCTTCACTTCCCATGATGAATTTCTCCACCTCACTTCAGTCACCAACTTCCGTGAGATACGCTAGTCTAAACCTTGTCATCACTAATAGCTGCAACTCCTCTTGAAATCTCAATTCCAAGACTTCCAACACCTTCTGCTCACCTTCTAGAACCCGTATGTTAATAAGTCCTCATTCTTATTGGAACCTCCAATTTATCTGTTGTTGTTATTAGGTGCCATCAAGTCAGTTTCAACTTATAGTGACCCTATAGAACAGGACAGAACTGCCCCATAGGGTTTCCAAGTGGCTGGTGGATTCAAACTGCCAACCTTCTGGTTACAGCCACAGCTCTCAACTATTGTGCCACCAGAAACCCTATCAATTTGCATTCTTTATTATTCCCTTCACATTGTGTCACCATTCTGTCTCTACCCATATTGTTTCATCACCATTACTTTAGGCTCTCTGCACCTGAGATGTCCTCATCTCCCTCTCTAACCTCCTTACAATTCCAATCAGTCCTTTTGAGTTTAGTCTATGTCCCAGGTAAGTGCTAGATGCTGGGGTCAGAACAGGGTAAAAGGGGCAACTAGGTTCTGCACTCATAGAATTTAAAGTCTAATGGAGAAACAGATATTAGATACATGAGGAAACACATATAGATGTATGATTAAAAATGACGGGAAGTGCTTTGAAGGGAAAGTATAGGAGGCAATGAATCTGCATAATCAGATGATCTAATCCAGTCTTAGGAGACAGGGAAGACTTCCCTGAAGCATATTAAAAGAACATTCTTAAAAAAAAAAAGGCGGGGGGAGATATTTCTGAAGTTTAAATTTTAGTTATTTTAAAACTCCACTCAACTATTCCTAGAAAAAACACAGAGAATTACCTTCTAATAGATCTCAATTACTTCTGATCTTTCCTTACACCCTACTGGGCATATCACCCTTCTTGGGCATCTCCCGTTGTCTGTATTTTCTATCTCTCCTCCTGCCTCAGGACGCTTCTGCAGACACAGCAAAATGATCAAACAGAAAATAAGTTCATTGGAAACCCTGAAAGTAATTGTTACTGTGCCTGCCACGTGCAACACACAGACACAATGTCCCATGTTTGCTAATTAAAATAAAAATTGACACCTTGGATTTTGCAATTTAAAAAAGAAAAGAAAACACCATGGCTTGGGTCAGGTGCACCTTAGTCCTCAAGGTGACACTTTTGCTTTGTAACACTTAAAAGAGGTCTTTAGCGGCAGATTTCCCTGCCGTGCCATTCCTAATACTCGTATCATCTCTCAGGTTTCTAATAAAATAGTGATTTGCCTTATGGGATGTTGACCTAGAGCACTGTACATGCAGAGTTTCATTATCTTCTCTTTGTACTACATTCATTGTAAATCATTTCACTGCAGCTTCATGGCACATGATGCAGTCACCGGAACATGCCAGAAAATTCTTTCACAGTGCAGGGTGATTTTCAATTCACTCAGAAGTTATGCATTCAGTATGCATTAAGGAGGATGAAAATTTTAGTCCAGTCGATAAGCAGGTGAATTTTAAATATACAGCAATACGCAGATGATGAAGTCAAAAGAAAATTGAAGTCTTTTTTTTTTTTTTTTAATGAAAAAGTAGACACAAGTACAAAGGATAATCTGAGAAGCTCAAAGAAATTGGGAGCCCTGAATTGTAGAGAATGGAGCAGAATAAAGTTCCTTACAGTAGACGGGAAAAAAAGAAAATTGGCTCACTGAAAATGATGAGGGAATTGGAGACTGGGAGAAGGAAATGACAGTTATTTTTCCCATGATTTTAAAGTGAAGGAATAGAACACAGAGCTCCTGAAACTAAAGATTTTATTTTTCAGGCAAAAAATACAAAAAGACCACACACACAGTAGAGGAAAGACAAATTTAGGTTCTAATGAAATGAATGAAACAAGAATAATAATAAAAAAAAAAGTTTCTAAAGATGCCGCTTCGAAAATTACAAGATTTTCACAGCTCTTAAAAAAGGAATTGTTTTTGAACTCAGGCACTGATCATGATATAATAAGAATTTTCTGCTAATTTGTTGATGCTTATAATTTTTAGCCCAGTAAATGAAAAGAAGATCTAATGTATGTTATTCTTATATTATATTTTTACAAAATCTGAAATATCACACTGGACAAGATAAAGCCTTTGTGGAAAGATCAAAATTAAAACAGAAGATATAGGGACCAAAATGGGGGGGGTGGGGAGGGTGTCGTTTCAGTAACCAAGTGCTATCAGAATAAAACCTGGCAGGTAAACTCTTCCACTTTCTGTTTACAAGTATTCTAATAGAATCAACTTCCTGGCATTACTCTCTGCATATTATACATTAAAAATTACAATGACTGAATACATAACTGCCTTCCCCCTCTAAAGATATCAGTTAAACTGTCATTTTAATAATCCTTTGTGCCAGCCTAGGGTGAAACTTAACAAAATGAACTTGATAAAAATAAAGTGTATGCATCTACCCAATCTTAATTATAATTACATAGTCACTTGTGATCACTTTCAATAGTTCTTGGCAAAGACAAATGAATATAATGAGCTGCATTAATGGACCGATGTGATCTGTTAACATGCGGGGGAGGGACTTAATAAAAGTGTCCCAAGTAGCAGAAGGGCACAGGAAGTGAAACTCTAGGTGCGGCAACTAGTGGTATCATATAATGAGGTTTTAAGTTTTTTGAGAAAGTAGTTCTCACCAGAAGTCAGTAAATACTCAGCTGGTAAAATGGCTACTTCGAGTTCTTGGCTTTTTCTTAAGTGAAAAGGACATAAAAACTGGTATTTTCTCACTCGTATTGTTCCTGGTATCAGAGGGCTCTTCACTGCTGTCTGTTAAGACGTTTATATTGATGTCTGAGGTGGGCATGAGATCTATTCTTCCCCAGATGTCACAAATGTCATGGCATAAGGCCATTGCTGACACTTATTTTCCTTTAGCAGGATTAGGAGCCTTGGGAATATCTTCACCAGCTGTTCACCTCTTCTACAAATCGGTATAGATTTCAGAGGCGACAGCATCTATGATAAAATTGGTTTTAAAGGGCACATGTAACAAAAAAAAAAAGTTCGAGATTTAGGAAGGTATTGCTACAAACAGCTTAAGAAGGGAAATATATTAAACAAAGGCAAGCAAAGTATATCATGTAAAATTAAAACGGACGTCAGATCCTCACTTAAACAAAATTCATTTTAACTAAATTTAAAAATTAAGGAGTTAAAGCTGCTATAAACATTCGTGTGCAGGTTTTTATGTGGATATACGTTTTCACGGCATTTGGTTGAATACCTAAGAGCACAACTGCTGTATAGTATGGTAAGCCTATGTTGAGCTTTGTAAGAAACCGTCTTCCAAAGTGGCTGTACCATTTTGCATTCATACCAGCAAGGAATAAGAGTTCCTGTTGCTTCACGTCTTTGCCAGCATTTGGTGTTGTCAGTGTTTGGATTTTTAACAGGTGTGTAGGGGTGCCTAGGACCCCTGGTTGCACAGTGGTTAAGTGCTCAGCTGCTAACCAAGGGGTCTGTGGTTCCAACCCATCAGCCACTCTGTGGGAGAAAGATCTGGCAGTCTGCTTCCAGAAAGATTTACAGCCTAGGAAACACTATGGGGCAGATCTGTTCTATTCTATAGGAATTGACTCAATGGCAATAGGTTTGAGTTTGGGATTTTTAGTGGTATCTCATTGTTGTTTTGATTTGCAACTGCTTAATGACATGGTGTTGAGCATTACATGATGCACATGAATGTTTACAGTGGCTTTATTTATAACTGTCAAAAATTAGAAGCAACCAAGATGTCCTTCAATACGTGAATGAATAAACAAGCTGGTACATCCAATGGAGTATTACTCAGCAATAAAAAGAAATGAGCTATCGAGTCACAAAAAGACATGGAGGAGCCTTAAGTGCATACTGCTAAGAAAAAGAAGGCAGTCCGAAAAAAGCTACATACTGTATGATTCCAACCATATCACATTCTCGAATAGGCAAAGTCCTTTGGTATCGTTGAGTGCCATCGACTTGATCCCAACTCAGAACCCTACAGGACAGAATAGAACTGCCTCATAGGGTTTCCTAGGCTGAAATCTTTATAGGAGCAGATTGCCAGGTCTATTCTCCCTTGGAGCAGCTAATGGATTCAAACTGCTGACCTTTCAGTTAGCAGTCAAGTGCTTAACCAGTGTACCACCAGGTCTCCTTAGGCAAAACTATAGACACAGTGAAAATATTAGTGGTTGCCTAGGGTTCAGAGGGAGGTGGAAGGGATGAATAGGTGGAGTTACAGGGAATTTTTTAAGCCAGAGAAACTCTTCTGCATGATATTGTAATAGTGGGTATATGACATTATGCATTTGTCAAAATGCATAGAACCGTGCAACACAAAGAATGAACACTACTGTAAACCATACACTTTAGTTCCTAACGATGTATCCGTATCAATTTATCAGATGTAACAAATGTACCAGGCAAATGCAAGATGTTAATAATAGAAGCAACAGCATGCAAGGCGGAGGGAGAACATATGAGAACTCTCTGTACTTTCTGCACAATTCTTCTGTAAACCTAAAACTGCTATAAAAAATAAAGTCTATTAAAAAAAATCAAGGAATTCATAAACTAAGTTCTAAATATAATACACGGAAACTACCCATCACACAGAATGCTTGGGTTTTCTATCACTCCATTGTGTCGTCCCTCCTTCACTTTCCCAATTCTTGATGTTTCCCACTTGTTAGCACTGTTCAGTGGAACTCTCTGTGATGACACAAACGTTCTGCGCCTGCGCGACCCAATATGGTAGTCACTCACAATCTTCGGCAATTGAGCTGTTGAATGTGGTTAGTGAGACTGAGGAGCCAAATGTATATTTGATTTTAATCCAATTAAACTTAAAAATGGGCACACATGGCTAATAGCTACCCACTGGACCATGCAGTAGACTAATGTGCAACAACTAAACATCAGAATGCATAGCAGTGACCAGAGACAACAAATACCAGCCATCTCAGTGGTTCTCAACTCGGGGTGCATGTTAGAATCACCTGGAGAGCTTTGAAAAGAAGTCTGCTATCTGGGACTTACACCAAGAGCTGAACCTAACTGGTCTGGAGAGGAGCACTAGAGTAGTATTACTATCTCTAAAGTAGATTCACGAATGAGGCTAAGTAAAGAAGGAGCCCTGGTGGCACAGTGGTTAAGCGTTCAGCTGCTAACTGAAACGTGGGTGGTTCAAATCCATCAGCCATTCCTTGGGAGAAAGATGTGGTAGTCTGCTTCGGTAAAGATCACAGCTTCGGAAACCCTATGCGGCAGTTCTACTCCACCCCACAGGGTTGCTAAGAGTCAGAATCGACTCGATGGCAACAGGTTTGGTTTTTTGGTTTAAGTAAAGAAGGAGCTTGGAGGAGTAGAGTTGCTGGCATTGTAATCATTTTATGTTAATTGTGGGGGCCGCCATGAGTAGGGAGGGAGGTCCTATGACAAGCAGGTCAGGGAAGTGAGACAACCCAAATTTGAAGCCTCACATGAATTTTGAGAGCTCACTAGAGGGACCTATAAGGACACAGAGGATGTAAAACATATGGAAGATATACACACGGGAAGAAACAGTAAAATTCACGAATTGTAAAACAGAATCATAAAACTTAAAACAAGTGAACCAGCTAATACAGTTGTTGAAAATACTGTTTTTTTATTTTAAAAAGCCTTTTAATAACTATATTTCCCATTAAGCTATCAAAATATTTGAGATTAGGATAAACATTTAATCTCATTGGTGAGATCCAAACATTTTTGATTTTATAACTCTACTAGGAAAAATAATTTCAGCAAGCACCCCCAACAGATGTACATATTTTTAACTATATTAATATACTGGTGTAATAAGGAGGCCATGGTGGTGCAATGGTTAAGCACCTGGCTGCTAACCGGTTCAAACCCACCCAGCAGTTCCCAAAAAGATGACAGCCTAGGAAACCCTATGGGGCAGTTCTACTCTGTCTTAAAGGGTCACTGTGAGTCAATCAACTCGAAACATGCAACAACTAGTATACTCGGGCATTGTGTGCAATAAAACATCCAAACTGAAATACAGCTTTTTAATGAGACTAAAAAAATAAATTCTGATGTTGTCTTCCTGTGCTTTAATAGACTGTCCTGTCAACTGCCTGCTCTCTAAACTGCTCTGAAAACAACTGCTATAGAATTTGACAAAAATATTTAGATACCGAACCACTATTTACTGCTTGAGACAAACATCAATAAAAAATTTTTTTTCCTGTGCTTGAGGTGAAAGTTTACAGCTCAGGTTACACACACATTGATATATGACCCTAGCTGCTATCCCTATAATGTGACTGTACATTCTTCCATTCCACCCTGGATTTCCCGTGTCCTTTCAACGAGCTCCTATCCCTTTCTGCCTTCTCATTTCACATCCGGACAGGAACTGCCCATTTTTATCTATTTGAACTAAGAAGCACACTCTGCACAAGTATCATTTTATGTCTTATACTCCAGACTATTCTTTGTCTGAAGAGTTGGCTTCGGGAATGGTTTTAGTTCTGGGTTAACAGAGAGTCCAAGGCCATGTCTTCGGGGGTTCCTCCAGTCTCACTCAGACCATTAAGTCTGGTCTTTTTACTAGAATTTGAGTTCTGTGCCCCACTTTTCTCCTGTGCCATCAGGGACTCTCTGTTGTGTTCCCTGTCAGGGCAGTCATTGGTGGTAGCTGGGCACCATCTAGTTCTTCACAGACCAACATAGTCTCTGGTACACCAGTAAGATTTTAACCAACATTTTACACATGGACAAACTGTGGCACCATACTGGTCTTGAAAATGAAATCAATGCCGTCTCTGCGTTGAATCTCAAGAGCCATGACCTTTCATACCAAAGGCAAAGGAACTTACCTTTTGTAAGTTAAAAAATGAATGTTACCTCTTTGGGGCTGAGGGTATGGCCAAGGCCAAGGGAAAAGACCCATTTGGGTTTGCCCTGCTAATTTAGTTAATAACTATTAATTTACATTTTTTGAAACATGGGATTTGCCCTGTCCAATCCAACACTAGCCACATGTGGCTGTAAGTTTAAGTTGAATTAAAAATTCAGTTTCTGAGTCAATGTAGTTGCATTTCAAATGCTCAAGAGTCCCATATGGCTAGTGGCTACCATAGTGGACAGAGCAAAATATTTCCATCACCAGAAAGTTCTATTGAATAGAGTTACACTGTTGTTATTAGGTGTGTCAAGTTGGTTTCAACTCACAGCAGCCCCATACACAACAGAATGAAATACTGCCCAGTCCCGTGCCATCCTCGCAATTGTTGTTATGCTTGAGCCCATTGTTGCAGCCACTTTGTCAATCCATCTCATTGTGGGTCTTCCTCTTTTTGGCTGGCCCTCTACTTTACTAAGAATGATGTCCTTCTCCAGGGACTGATCCCTACTGATAACATGTCCAAAGTATGTGAGATGTAGTCTCACCATCTTTGCTTCTAAGGAGCATATTGGTTGTACTTCTTCCAAGACTGTTTAGTTCTTTCTCTTGGGAGTCCATGGTATATTCAGTATTCTTCACCAACACCACAATTCAAAGGTGTCAATTCTTCTTTGGTCTTCTTTATTCATTGTCCAGCTTTCACATGCAATGAGCCGACTGAAAATGCTATGGTTTGGGTCAGGCGAACCTTAGTCTTCAAGGTGACATCTTTGCTTTTCAATACTTTAAACAGGTCTTTTGCAGCCAATTTGCCCAGTGAAGTGCGTCTTTTGATTTCTTGACTGCTGCTTCCATGGGTGTTGGCTGTGGATCCAAGTAAAATGAAATCCTTGACAACTTCAATCTTTTCTCCATTTATCATAATGTTGCTTAATGGTCCAGTTGTGAGGACTTTTGTTTTATATTGAGGTGTAATCCATGCTGAAGGCTGTAGTATTTGATCTTTATCAGTAAGTGCTTCAACCCCTCTTCGCTTTCAGCAAGCAAAGTTGTGTTGTCTGCATAACACAGGTTGCACTAGATGATGTAGTATATCCTTCTGGAACTACGTCAGAGATGACAAGAATATTACTGCCAAGAGAACATAATCTCAGCCTAGTTCCTGTAATGATGATCATTGGTTCCATGATCTTCCTCAGTTCTTCTGCCTCCACCTTCTCAGCTGTGTATAGCTGAATTCCTTGGTGACCCTACCTACAGGCAGCTCCTCCCTGGCCCTGAGGCACCGATGCAGAGAAAATGGGTATATTAGAACTCCTAGCTCCTCAGTCTGGTGAAGCTTGTAATTAATTCATGCTCTTGGACACAGCACATGCACATGCAAGGCCTGGGCAGGTAGCTGTGCAGGTGATCAAACATCCCTGCCCTCCTTACCTATACCATTCCATGCTGACTTCGTTGGCCAAGTTCCTATGTTCATGCTCTGCCAAAGCTCTTCAGAGGGGAGCCTCAGCCTCAGCTGAACCCAGCTGGAGCTGGGGCAGCCACTTGGACACTTGTCCATGCTTCTTCAAGGAACAGGCCCCATCCCCAAAACTCGTGCCTCCTGGTGGGCATCTTGTCCTGCATGGACAGATATCTTGACATTGGCTTATGCAGTAACTACCCTCCTAGTGTCTAGTGAAAACTCTCCTAGTGTCTGAACCTCACTCTTCCTTGTTACACCTGCTGAATACAGTGCCTTGGACTGCCATCTATTCCCTGAAGCCACTTTAATTTTTCTCATCCTCTCCTCTGCTCTGGTCCTCTCTACCTGGCCTTGGCTGGCCTTCTTTCTTGGTCCCATAACTAGCCCCAAGTTGGACACTGCCTAAGTCATGACATGAGTCTCTAAAATATCCACACCCCTGTACCAGGCTGTGGAGTCACTGGGTGATGCAAACAGTTAAGCCCTCTGATAGCTAACCGAAAATTTGGCAGTAGCACCTCAGAAGAAAGGCTTGGCGATCTGCTTCTGAAAGATGACAGCCATTAAAAACCTTATGGAGCACACTTCTACTCTGAAACTCGTGGGGTTGCCATGAGTCAGAATCAACTTGAGGGCAGCTGGTTTGGTTTTTTGTTGTTGCCCAGTTGTGACTAGCTAGTAGATATCCTAGGGAGTCTGATCCATTGTAATGGGGTTTTCCTTTGTGTTTCACCATCCCATAAGGGACAGAACCCATGACCTTGGTGTCATTAGCCCCAAGCTCACACTAGCTGAGCTAACCCATCTCTAAGTTTCAGGTGAAGCTTAAGGTCACAGAGATTGAGTTGCCTTTCTCCATTTTACTCTCTGAAGATAGGGTGAGTAACCTTGACTGCAGAAATTGCCCAAACAAAATATTTCAACTTTGAGATTTTCAGCACAGTGTGTCCTCGTGGCAAATGCAGGGCAAGGGATCTAAATGTGCGACCATGTGTCAGCGACAGAAAACCTCTAGAGAGAACCTGATGATGGTGGGACCCCTTGCTGGGAGGAAAAAAAACTACTTTAAGCATAAAGCCATCAAACTCTCTGCCAGTCATCGCCTAAACTGTTGTTTCAGGACAATATTTTTCCTCAATTGTTTAGAAAGCTTTCATTGTTCATGAAATCTCTTTGTTCCTTATTTAGTGTTGTTCCACTTATCTTCAAGAGGGATTGAAAACATTGTGATACACGGATGCAAAAGTTAACTTATTTCTCTACAGCTTCATGAAGTACCTCCTGAATGAATCGCACCAATCATTAGTGCTGTGATTTGAAGCAAGGGCGGGGGAGCTTATGCAGCTAGCTTCTTTGCTGTATTCTTGCCATTTACGACGATGACTGGTTTCCACCATTAAAAACCACAAGCACAGCCTACAAGTACATTAATACTCAAGAAACCAGTCATTACGCTACTTCATATTGACATTTCTAAGCTCACCTGAATTTCACTTTTAAGTACCAGTATCAAACGAAATAAAATAATTACAGTTTTGAAACGTGTCTGCTAGATACAATAATGGTAACATACACTTCACTACGGTAAGATACCTGGTCAGTCTCACTCCTAAAAAGAGAGAAGAAACATTTAAAAAGAAAGAGAATTGTCATGAAGAAAATTTTCTTTCTTAAAAATGAGAGAAATGAAGGAAAAATGTTATTTCCCTAAACCTGCATAAAACCAAAAATCAAATTCATTGCCATCAAGTTGATTCTGACTCATAGCAACCCGATAGGGCAGAGCTGAACTGCCCCATTGGGTTTCCAAAGAGTGGATGGTAAATTTGAACTACCGACCTTTTGGTTAGCACCCAACCTCTTAACCACTGCGCCACCTGGGCTTCAAATCTACATAAGAATACCGAAATAATTTTTTTACATTTTACTCATAAATAATTATTGTACTTCATTGAAAAACTGAAAATATAGAGAAGTAAAAAGAAGAAAATAAAATCATACATAATTCTCTGACCCAGTTCTAACTGCTCTTAATTCTTTGTTGTATAAATGAATCATTTACTCATTCATTTATTCATTCACCTCTTCATCTCTCAACAGAACTACATAAATTTAAATACTTACACACTCTTTATAATCTGTTTTCTTCATTATATATTTCATGTCAATAAATATATTTCTATAGTTCATAATTTTAATGCTTACATAGTGCTCTTTTATATGATATATCATGACTTCTGAACCAATTACCTTTGGTCTGATTTTGACAATATGCATCAAAGGTAGTGAAAAGGTACCTATCATTTTACCCAGTACCCCAAGTTCTAGCAGTTCTTTCATGATAAAGAAATAATTATTGCTGTGTGCCAAGACTTACAAAAAAACTGTTTATCACAGTCTTGTTTAAAATTGTGAAAGTCAGAAACAACAGAAATACCCAATAATTAAGGAAACAAAGAAATAAATGATGTCATGTACATACTGGATAATCAATGCAGCCACCCTAACAATCCTGTCTTGGAGGATACCCAAATTGTTGTTGTTGTTAGGTGCCGTCAAGTCAATTCCAACTCATAGCAACCATACGCACAACAGAACAAACCACTGCCCGGTCCTGCGCCATCCTTACAATCATTGTTATGCTTGAGCTCATTGTTGCAACCACTGGGTCAATCCACCTCATTGAGGGTCTTCCTCTTTTCCGCTGACCCTGTACTCTGCCACGCATGATGTCCTTCTCCAGGGACTGATCCCTCCTGACAACATGTCCAAAGTATGTAAGACGCAGTTTCGCCATCCTTCCCTCTAAGGAGCATTCTGGCCCCACTTCTTCCAAGACAGATTTGTTCGTTCTTTTCGCAGTCCATGGTATATTCAATATTCTTCGCCAACACCACAATTCAAAGCCATCAACTCTTCTTCGGTCTTCCTTATTCATTGTCCAGCTTTCACATGCATATGATGTGATTGAAAATACCATGGCTTGGGTCAAGCACACCTTAGTCTTCAGGGTGACATCTTTGCTTTTCAACACTTTGAAGAGGTTCTTTGCAGCAGATTTGCCCACTGCAATGTGTCTTTTGATTTCTTGACTGCTGCTTCCATGGCTGTTGATTGCGCATCCAAGTAAAATGAAATCCTTGACAACTTCAATCTTATCTCCATTTAGCATGATGTTGCTCATTGGTCCAGTTGTGAGGATTTTTCTTTTCTTTATGTTGAGGTGTACTCCATACTGAAGGCTGTGGTCTTTGATCTTCATTAGTAAGTGCTTCAAGTCCTCTTCACTTTCAGCAAGCAATGTTGTGTCATCTGCATAACACAGGTTGTTAATGAGTCTTCCTCCAATCCTGATGCCCCACTCTTCATATAGTCCAGCTTCTCGGATTATTTGCTCACCATACAGATTAAACAGGTATACTGAAAGAATACAACCCTGACACACACCTTTCCTGACTTTAAACCAATCAGTATCCCCTTGTTCTGTCCAAACAACTGCCTCTTGATCTATGTAAAGGTTCCTCATGAGCACAATTAAGTGTTCTGGAATTCCCATTCTTTGTAGTGTTATCCACAGTTATGATCCACACAGTCAAATGCCTTTGCATAGTCAATAAAACGCAGGTAAACATCCTTCTGGTATTCTCTACTTTCAGCCAGGATCCATCTGACATCAGCAAGGATATCCCTGGTTCCATGTTCTCTTCTGAAACCAGCCTGAATTTCTGGCAGTTCTCTGTCGATACACTGCTGCAGCCGTTTTTGAATGATCTTCAGCAGAATTTTGCTTCCATGTGATATTAATGATACTGTTCTATAATTTCCACATTCGGTTGGATCACCTTTCTTGGGAATAGGCATAAATATGGATCTCTTCCAGTCAGTTGGCCAGGAAGCTGTCTTCCATATTTCTTGGCATAGATGAGTGAGCACCTCCAGTGCTGCATCCGTTTGTTGAAACATCTCAACTGATATTCCATCAGTTCCTGGAGCCTTGTTTTTCACCAATGCCTTCAGAGCAGCTTGTACTTCTTCCTTCAGTACCATCGGTTTCTGATCATATGCCACCTCTTGAAGTGGTTGAATATCGACAAATTCTTTTGGTATAATGACTGTCTATTCCTTCCGTCTTCTTTTGATGCTTCCTGCATCATTTAATATTTTCCCCATGGAACCCTTCACTAATGCAACTCGAGGCTTGAATTTTTTCTTCAGTTCTTTCAGCTTGAGAAATGCCGAGCATGTTCTTCCCTTTTGGTTTTCCATCTGCAGCTCTTTGCACGTCATTATAATACTTTACTTTGTCTTCTTGAGAGGCCCTTTGAAATCTTCTGTTCAGTTCTCTTACTTTATCAATCCTTCCTTTTGCTTTAGCTGCTCGACGCTCAAGAGCAAGTTTCAGAGTCTCCTCTGACACCCATCTTGGTCTTCTCTTTTTTTCCTGTCTTTTCAGTGACCTCTTGCTTTCTTCATGGATGATGTCCTTGATATCATTCCACAACTCATCTTGTCTTCGCTCACTAGTGTTCAATGCGTCAAATCTATTCTCAAGATGGTCTCTAAATTCAGGTGGGATATATTCAAGGTCATATTTTGGCTCTCGTGGACTTGGTCTGATTGTCTTCAGTTTCAGCTTGAACTTGCATGTGTGCAATTGATGGTCTGTTCCACAGTCGGCCCCTGGCCTTGTTCTGACTGATGATATTGAGCATTTCCATCGTCTCTTTCCACAGATGTAGTCAATTTGACTTCTGTGTGTTCCATCTGGCAAGGTCCATGTAGTCACTGTTTATGTTGGTGAAAGAAGGTATTTGCAATGAAGAAGTCATTGGTCTTGCAAAATTCTATCATTCAATCTCCGGCATTGTTTCTATCACCAAGGGCATATTTTCCAACTACTGATCCTTCTTCTTTGTTTCCAACGTCCACACTCCAATCACCAGTAATTATCAATGCATCTTGATTGCATATTCGATCAATTCAGACTGCAGCAGCTGATAAAAATCTTCTATTTCTTTATCTTTGGCCCTAGTGGTTGGTGCGTAAATTTGAATAACGGTCGTATTAACTAGTTTTCCTTGTAGGCATATGGGTATTATCCTATCACTGACAGTGCTGAACTTCAGGATACATCTTGAAACATTCTTTTTGACAATAAATGCAACACCATTCCTCTTCAAGTTGTCATTCCCCGCATAGTAGACTATTTGATTGTCTGATTCCAATCCATTTCAGCTCACTAATGCCTAGGATATCGATGTTTACGCATTCCATTTAATTTTTGATGATTTCCAATTTTCCTAGATTCATACTTCGTACATTCCAGGTTCCGATTATTAGTGGATGTTTGCAGCTGTTTCTTCTCATTTTGAGTCGTGCCACATCAGCAAATGAAGGTCCTGAAAGCTTTACTCTATTCACGTCATTAAGACAGACTCTACTTTGAGGAGGCAGCTCTTCCCCAGTCATCTTCTCAGTGCCTTCCAACCTGGTCGGCTCATCTTCCAGCACTATTTCAGACAATGTTCCACGTCTATTTATAAGGTTTTCACTGGCTAATGCTTTTCGGAAGTAGTCTGCCAGGTCCTTGTTCCTAGTCTGTCTTAGTCTGGCAGCTCAGCTGAAACCTGTCCTCCATGGGTGACCCTGCTGGCATCTGAATACCGGTGGCATAGCTTCCAGCATCACAGCAACACACAAGCCCCCACAGTATGACAAGCTGACAGACACATGGGCATATGAAAATGTGAAATAAACAGTGTAATCGCAAATATGTAAAACTGTAAAATTGTTAAAAACATATGACATACCTGAAACAATTAAATAGTGAAATTTTTTAAAAAAAGAGAAAGCTGTGAACAATATTTAAAAATCTGCAAGACCTTTCGGAGAAAATTTTAAAACTTGATTGAAAGTCATTTAAAAAGACCTAAAATAATGAAGAGTTATGTAATGTTAATGGGTGGGAAGACTAAATATCATACAGAAGTCATTTCTCCCTAAATTAATTTATAAATTCAATGTAATTTCATTAAAAGTTATTTTTTAAAAAAAAGACATTTGGAAGAAAACATAGTCATAAATAGCTAAAACAATTCTCAAGAAGAACAAAGTCCTTTTCAAGAGGGATTATGAGGTCAAAGTAATTATAAAGTTACAGGAATTCTTACTGTGATTTTAGTGAAAGCGTAGACATATCAAATAAAGAAACTGGTAAGCGAGCTCAGAATCAGATTTTCTAACATATGGGGAGGCATATGTAATGGAAGTAGCTTTACAAATAAACAGAAAAAAAAAGTACTATCTAATTGACATATCTATTACAATTTGGTGATCCAGATGGAAAAAAAAAAAAGATTATATCCCTATCTCCCATTATACACAAGATTCTCTTTCAGGTGGAATAAATATCTAGATATGAAACAGCAAAGCTTTAAGACTTTTAAAACACCACACAGGTAAATAAATGCATGGTGTCTAGGTAGGGAAGAATTCGTTAAACAGAGTACAAAGCACAAACTCTAAAGGAGAAGTCTGGTAAATGTCACAACGTAAAATTTCAAATTTTCTATGCAATGGATGACACCACAAACAAAGCAAAGATAAGCTACATGCTAGATTAACATATCTACAGCACATAAAATAAATTAAAAATTAGAAATCAGAGTAGATAAAGAACTGAAAAATCAATGAGAAACTCAATGTTTCTATTCATTTTTCTTGCTGGCACTTTGTTACTACAGTATTTGGACATAATAATTCAGAGATATTATATGCATCTCTTTAAGGCATCATTTTTCCAGTCAATTATTTTGTACCATTTGTTTAATCTATTTTCCTTATATATTAAAAATGTTTTTTGAGTCCTAGATAAAATTTGCTATGCTTCTGTTTTTAATGGTAATGATGGGTTTTTCATTCCCATATCAGGATTTTAAACTGTTTCCTTACTAACTAGGTCAAAATTAACCTCAAGGAATAGGGTCACTGAAGCCGAGGTTGAGCAATGGCTAAGAGCTCAGGCTGCTAACCAAAAGGTCAGCAGTTCGACTCCACCAGCTGCTCCTTGGAAACCCTATGGGACAGTTCTACTCTGTCCTGTAGGGTTGCTATGAGTCAGAATCAACTCCGTGGCCACAGGTTTGGTTTGTTTTTCAAATATACTTTCTTCAAAAGACTTTTTTTAACAAAAATTTGTTATTTTTAATTTTTTCAATTGACTAAGTAAACTCTGATTGACATTATAAAAACAAGAAAATGAAAAAGCAGTTGACTCCAACTCATGGCAACTCCATGTGTGTCAGAAAAGAATTGTGCTCCATAGGGTTTTCAATGGCTGATTTTTTCAGTAATAGACTGCCAGGCCTTTCTTCCAAGGTGCTTCTAGATGGACTTTGAACCTCCAACCTTTTGGTTAGAAGCCAAGCGAGTTAACCTTTTGGACCACCCAGGGCCTCCAACTGCCATTCTAGGGGCAGATACAGAGTTTACTGTTTGGGTTTAACCTTTTTCACATGTCCTGCAACTTTTATAGAAGTTTTTGAAATATCTCATAGTTTTCCTCTCTTATCATTTTAAACATATGATTAGTCTAACTTGATAGTTTATTTTACTTTATAACATCAACTTTTTGTCAATATATTAATCTGTTAACCTTCATATGTCTTCCATCTATCCTCAATCATCTTTTCAGGTGTGGGCACAGAACCTACCAGTAAAAACTGATTTAGGTTCATGAAACATTTAGATAGTATCTTTCTGCTTTCAAATAGAAAAGTTAGCTTGCCTATAAGCTATACTTATAAATTTTGCTTAAATCATTTTATGGCAAAACATGGAGATGTAAACTCTTAGAACAGTTTAACACCTTACTTTCAACACGAAAGTTTATTTTTTCTTTTCTTTTTTAATGGAAAAGCAGATTCTACCAGTCTGCCTTTGAGGATTATGTCCTAAATCTATGTCCTCAGTTATAGGAATATGTTCTTTAATTGCTATGCCTAATGATATTTTCATACATCACCCTATTACTTGAAGCTTAAATGTCTTTTTCCTACTGTTTGGTTCACCAGTTTTGTTTGAATTATCATCAGCTCTTTGTGTAATTTAGAGGACAACTAAGTTTTATGCCAAACATTTATTTGAAGTTGCACTTTGTAGACTGGGCATTTCTATCCTCTACTGGTGTTTTTATTTCTTCTAGCATTCCAAGAATGGTCTAAGCATAATACTTCAGTATTCTACCACTTCCTTTTTGTTCATTCTTATTGTTCGTTCCCTCTCCCTTTCTGTCTTGTAAAGTAGCATCAATTCATTCACACGCATTCCAGACACTGTTTCATCAAGGGCCATACCTGGGTTTCCTCCATCTGCTTCTGCCTTTTCCTGCTGTAGCACCCTTTACTTGGAACTGGTTTTATTGGAGTATCTTGTTTTATTCTTCAAAATACTCTCTGTACTTTCAAAGCTTATCTTGCTGGGGTTTCTACTGCTTTTTTTGTTTTGCTTCGTTCTGCTTTGTTTTTGGAGTTTTTGTTTTGTTTTGGTTTGGTTTTTTGTAGTTATTTGTCCTTGTATCAGACAATTCTTTCATTGGATTTAACTCACAGAGGTCACCTGGTGTTGTTCCTCACTCCTCCACCTTCCCAGTGAGTTAAATTGCAAAATGTACTCCGTGAATACATGAAAGATATGGATAGGCACTTATCTGACCCATTACCACTCCCTATTCACAGCCAGAAGCCTACGTATCTCTTTGGGAGTAAACGATACATCTGTGTGACGTGAATCGATTCCACATGTACATCATTTAATACTGGAGAAGGCTTAACTGAGTGAATGGCAAACTGGGGCAAACAGAGCAAGTTATTCCAAACATAGCAAGTTATTCCAAAACACAGCAAGTTATTCCAAAGTCAGTTATTATTAAAGAAAATGCTTAGCATTTATAACAGCTTTTGATTTAATGAATTCAAACCATACTTACTGATAGAAAGTACATATGTGTGTATATGGAGTCCTGGTGGCTCAGTGGTTAAGAGCTCGGCTGATAACCAAAAGGTCAGCAGTTCAAATCTACCAGCCACTTTTTGGAAACCGGATAGGGCAGTTCTACTCTGTCCTATAGGGTCCCTATGAGTTGGAATCAACTTGGCAGCAATGGGTTTGGTTTCTTTTATTTACATGTGCATATCTCTCTGTATATGCTGAGCAAATAATCTGAGATGCTGAACTATATGAAGAACGGGGCACCAGTACTAGAGGACGAATCGTTAACAACCTGCATCATGCACGTGACACAACCTTGCTTGTTGAAAATGAAGAGGACTTGAAGCACTTATTGATGAAGATCAAAGACCAAAGCCTTCAGTATGGAGTATACCTCAACACAAAGAAAACAAAAATCCTCACAACTGGACCAATAAGCAACATCATGATAAATGGAGAAAAGACTGAAGTTGTCAAGAATTTCATTTTACTTGGATCCATAATCAACACCCAGGGAGGCAGCAGTCAAGAAATCAAAAGACTCATTGCATTGGGTAAATCGGCTGCAAAAGACCTCTTTAGAGTGTTGAAAAGCAAAGATGTCACCTTGAAGACTAAGCTACACCTCATCCAAGCCATGGTGTTTTCAATTGCCTCTTATGCATACGGAAGATAAATAAGGAAGACCAAAGAAGAACTGATGCCTTTGAATTCTGGTGTTGGCAAAGAATACTGAATATACCATGGACTGCCAAAAGAACGAACAAATCTGTCTTGGAAGAAGTACAACCAGAATGCTCCTTAAAAGCAAGGATGGTGAGACTACTTCTCACATACTTTGGACATGCTATCAGGAGGGATCAGTCCCTGGAGAAGGACATCATGCTTGGTAATGTAGAGAGCCAGCGAAAAAGAAGAAGAACCTCAATGAGATGGATTGACACAGTGGCTCCAACAACTGTCTCAAGCATAACAACCATTATGAAGATGGTGCAGAACCGGGCAGCGTTTCATTCTGTTGTATACAGGGTCACTATGAGCCAGAACTGATGTGACAGCACCTAACAACAACAGCAACATAAGTCTGTGTGTGTGTACACATATGTGTGTGAATGTGTTAAGAACCAAATAGATACCTGCCTCCCAGAGAGAATACATGTAAAATTCATGATAGAACCGCCATAGTACAACTACTTTACAGAAAATCCCTATACACAGCATAAAACGCGTTTATTGAATTCTCCACAAAAAACAAATTAATAAACATAAATGTATGTGTAAAAATGGTACAGGAGCAGTGTCTGACCTCTAACTTGACAAGGGGGAAGAAGAATCAAGATCAACAGCCCAAAGCTGATTCCTATGAGGTGGGGGTTAGATACGCCTCTTCTCTCCACCATCTTTACCAATTGTGACACCAACCATCCCTTCCACAGCACTCTCTACTTCTCCGCTGGATTCGATAATTCACTGCAATGGCCACACAAAACTCACAAACCATACTCAGGATTATGGGGTTTGTTAGGGAAACAACAGGTTACAATTCAGGCTCAGGAACACTGAAGGACACAGTTCTTCCATCAGGACAGCCTCTTCCCAGCTGTGCTCACAGGCACGCCTCTTCATGGCCCTCAGTCTCTGCTCAAAGGCATTCAGATTTCTTGCTCCATGGGCAGGGAAGCCCAATGCACCATCTCCTGCTGCTGGATCTTTGCTGCTAGGCCTCTCCTGTCACTGCTTCTCATGGTCTTCAGGATTACAGCTGCTCTCTTTGTCTCCTGGGTCCAGGGGCTTCTCAAAGCAGGGATCCCAGGTCCAAAGGATGTGCTGCCTCCTGGCTGTTCTTCCTTGGTGGTAGTAGGTTCCTCTTCTTCCAGCCTCTGGGGTGGCTTATTTCAAGCCCAGCAGGATGGCAAAACTGACCAGTCCCCTTGGTGGGCTACAGTTACCCTATCTGCACAGTCCCGCCCAATCACCTGGGTGGAAGTTACAAGACCATGGCTAGAAAGACCACACAAAAGCAATCCATTATACCACAGTATAGGTTAAAGCAAAAAAAAAAAAGAACTGTTATTCAAGAGCCAAGATGTTATACCTAAGACTTCTCAAAAGAATTATCCATGAATAGTGTCAGTCACCAAGAAAATTCATCTTAGCTGTGATACTGAATATCATTAAAATAATTCAATAATGAGGAAATCTGATTTTGACTTAATTTTGGAATGGCTTTTTACTCCCTATAACTTGCTTTTCTTTGACTTCATGTATATTTTTATTTGTTATGATAGTTGTAGCATTAGATCTAATTATTTTTAAAATTATATAATAAATTTTCCACAGGTCTATACTCTTTGCAAAATAAAAAAAAAATAGAGATAATTGTTGTTGTTGTTGTTCGGTGCCATCGAGTCAGTTCCAGCCCATAGCGACCCTCTGAACAACAGAACAAAACGCTGCCCAGTCCTGTGCCATCCTCAAAATGGTTGTTATGCTTAAGCCCATTGTTGCAGTCACTGTGTCAATTCACCTTGTTGAGGCTCTTGCTGAGAGAGAGAATAACGGCAGTATTACCTCAGTCATGCTTATGTCAGCTGAATTATAGGCTTGTGCCAAGGGAATGGGTTATATAAACTATCTCTTCTCTTTTTTCCTTGAACTTTCATCAATAACAAATATTTTCAAGAACAAGAATATGACTGTCTTAGTCTCTAGAAAGTAAAAAGGCCTAACCAGATAGATAAAAGATAAACTTATTTTTTAAAAATACAATATTAACTTGTTAGGGTAGCTCAACTCTACCTGGCACACAGATGGTGAATTCTGTATCCCATTCAATGAAGTGTTCCAGAAACAAAGCGATATTAAATGTGTGCCAAGCCGCTGGCCAGACGCTGGTGGGACAGCACAATCAAAGGCCCAGAAACTACCTGGTATGGGTGCCGTGCCACTCAGGAGGCAGGCTGGAGACATGACTTGGGACAATATTGGGTCAGAGCTGAGAAATTCGAATTGTCGCTGTCATTAGCTACTGTTGGGTCAGCCCTCAACTCATGATGACCCCGTGCACAGTGGAACAAAACACGTCTGGTCCTGCTCCATCCCCACGGATCGGCTGTACATCATCAGACCTGTGAGCCCTAAGACTGTCATTAACTAATTTTCAAAAGTAGATCACCAGAAGTTTCTAGTCCATCTTAGTCTGAAAGCTCTGCTGAAACCTGTTCAGCATCAGAGCAAAATGCAAGCCTTCAGTGACAGATGGGTGGTGGCTGCGCGTGAGGTGCACGGGCTAGAAATCGAACTCAGGTCTTCCACGTGGAATGCGAGAATTCTCCCACTGAACCACCAACACCTCTCTAAATGGTCACCATATCTATGGGTAAATGACAGCAAAGTCTGTACACACTTAAGTGTAGGAATGAGAGAAAATGAACAGTCAGATAAATAACCCCGTAGAAAAACCCTTTGTCACTGAGTCCATTCCGACTCATCGCGACCCTACAGAACAGGGTAGAACTGCCCCATAGGGTTTCCAAGGAATAGCTGGTAGATTCTAACTGCAGCCAAGCTTTTAACCACTGCACCACCAGATGTCCATTATGACCCAGGAGTCTAAAATCAAAGCAGACCAGGTCATGCCAAGGATCGGAAATGGGGGTGAGACAGAGGGCACAGGTTGAAGTTACATTAAAATCAAGGAAGCGGAGGTCAGGCAGGAGTCAAGGTCGAGAGCTATCACTGGATGGCAGAAACTGCTCTCAGGCAATCTAAGGTGACCATAAACAAGTGTCCACCGTGTCCTCAGGCTGGCTGAGTTTCAAGAGCTCAGTACCTGAGTTAGCACCCGGGCTCACTGACAGCAGCTCCCCGACCTCCTGACTGACAGACAGGTAAAGAATATTCTCGGAATTTAGAGGGAAAAGGTGATGACTTCTGGGGAGACCTAAAAAGTTAGAGAGGGGCTTTACTAAACAGGGAAATGTATTATTGATAAAAAGCCTCAGACTGAAGGGATGCATAAAGGGACAAGGTAAGTTCCGTGGGCTGCAAGCAGACCTGATTGCTGGCGCCAAGGCTTTGCTGGGAAAGTAGGAAAGAGGGCTTGGAAAAAACAGGTGATTCACAAGGTGGAGAACTTCGGATGTCAGGGTTAATAGGAGGCTAAATTGTAGGTACTGCATCTGAAATATCATTGAATATCCAAAGGAACTAAGCACATCCTAATTAATTACTGAATAATTCTTGATTAATTACGATGATGATGATGGTACAGTCAGATTAGATTAATGAAGCACATATTGTGAAAATTGAGCGCTCTTTGTTACCTGTCATAACCTACTTTTATGAAGGGCTTAAAAAAAAAAAAAAACACTGCCATCAAGTCAATTCCAACTCATAGCAACCCTATAGGACAGAGAAGAACTGCCCCAATGGTATTCCAAAGTTCTAAATCTTTACAGAAGCAGACTGCCACATCTTTCTCCCGAAGGCAGCTGGTGGGTTCAAGTCAACAATCTTTTGGTTCGCAGCAGAACTCTTTAACCACTGAGCCAACAGGACTCCTGTGGGGGGCTTACTGCCTGCCAAATCCAATACTAAAAGCTTTATGTTAATTCTCCAATAACCCTATTAAGTAGGTATCATTACTAACCTCATTTTACAAACAAAGAAACTGAGGTATGGAGAGGCTAAATATCTTCCTCAAGGTCATACATCCATAAACCCTCGCAGTCAACTCCAACTCAGAGATACCATATAGGACAAAGTAGAACTGCCCCATAGGGTTTCCAAGAGCAGCTGGTGGATTCAAACTGCTAACCTCCTGGTTAGCAGCCAAATGCTTAACTACTGCACCACCAGGGCCCCCACACATTTATGAATACAGCTAAAATTTGGATCCAGGTGATCTGATTCCAAAAGCTAAACACTAAACCATGATGCTACAGCATATATGAATAATAGCACCTAACATATGCATGGCAATTTGTAATTATCAAAATACAATTCATCCTCTGATTCTTAGAAGAGCCGTATGAGGTTGCTGGTGTTTTCACACAGGTTTTCTATGACACTGTGACCAACAAAGAGAGGAAAATAAATCCAGAATGAGCAGGACATTAACTTGGCAACAGGACATAACCCCAAGGATACTGGGCACAAAGCTCTCCCTGAGAGCTCTAATATCTCTAAGGTCAGAACTGGTGGGTGGACTGAGACAACGGGAATTTTTAGGCCAACTCTAATCCTAGTTCTCTTGAGGGAATGAAGTGGTTTGGTCATCTTTTG
The DNA here is from genome assembly GCF_030014295.1 of Loxodonta africana. Taxonomy (NCBI): domain Eukaryota; kingdom Metazoa; phylum Chordata; class Mammalia; order Proboscidea; family Elephantidae; genus Loxodonta; species Loxodonta africana. The sequence goes on along the minus strand of NC_087342.1, from coordinate 221,459,181 downwards.
ATACAAATGGCCTCTTTCCACCACCAGAGTGCCTGGACTTTGTAGTCTATGGCCATACGTTAAGTCTCCTTGGGTTCTTGATGCCATCACGTAGTAGATGCTCAATAAAAGTAATCGCCAAATGATTTAGGCTATGTAGCTTGGACTTGACCCTGCATTTGTCATGCAAAGAAAAACATTTTAATAAAACTGCTGAAACGTAATAACAAAATAAATGTAATAATAATTAGGCTTTTAAAAATATAAATACCCAAGTATAACTGTAGAACCCTGGTGGCACAGCAGTTAAGAGTTCAGCTGCTAACCAAAAAGGTCGGCAGTTCGAATCTACCACCCACTCCTTGGAAACCCTATGGGGCAGTTCTACTCTGTCCCATAGGGTGGCTATGAGTCAGAATCAACTCGACAGCAACAGGTTTGGCTTTTTTGTTTTTGAAGTATAATTGTATACATTTCTCCCTAATTTTTACTTGCTCATTCAAGCTCAAACTAAACCATGTATGACCTCTAGGAGTGACCAGAATATTTCTTCATAAATGTCTCTGCACTTTACCTTATGATCCCTCTGAGGGTTGGCAGATGTATTTCTGTGATTCCCAGGAAGTCTGGTCTCCAGTATGTTGGTTTACACCTACTGGATAAATTTCAAACAAACATCACCGAACTAGCGTGTGTAATTAATCAGAAACTCCTCACAATTCACTATCTTTTTAAGCCTCTTCCTTTCTCTGTCTCATAAGGCAGAAACTAGAAAGTTTCACCAGTTCTTAGAATGCGAGGCTGTCATAACTCTTACATCTCTGATAATAGAAAAGAGCTTAGTTTTCAAAGTCCTATCTCAACAAGCAGTATTCTTTAATTCTTTCTTTTATGTGGCTAAATAATTTGTAGCATTATTACAGCTATCTGCTCATACCACTATAACAGCATTAAGCTCGTTTTTGTGACACTTCTCCTGTGATGGTTAAGATTGTGTGTCAACTTGGCTGGGCCATGATTCACAGCGTTTTGGCAGTCGTATAATGTTGTAATGTCGTGACCACTTCCCTGTTGAGATCTGATATTGGTCACACCCATGATAGGGTCTACTGTGAGTAGCCAATCAGTTCAAAGGGAGCTTCTTTGGGCACGTGGCCTGCATCAAATATAAGTGGACTTTCTGGCAAGGCTCAGGGGCTTTTGCTCACTCTGGATCCTGCAGCTGGCTCCGGTTGGTCTGACCTCTGGTTCTTAGGATTTGAGTTAGCAGCTTACCTGCAGTCTTGCCTGCCCATCTTGGGATTCACTGCCTGGGATTTGTAGCCTGTGAGCAAGAGCCCTGCTCTCCAACCTGCCTATCTTGGGTTCACCAGCCCCTGAGGCTATGTGAATCAGGAGAAGCCTCTAACCTGACCCACAGATTTGGGATATTCCAGCCTCTACAAACCCCGTAAGCCATTTCCTTGATATAATCTATAAATCTATAAATCCCCCTCTCCGTATGTGTGTGTGTGTGTGTGTGTGTGTGTGTATATATGCGCTTTACTGGTTTTGCTTCTCTAGAGAACCCAACCTAACACATCCCCCATTCAGAAGAGATTCACTTTCCACACTAATTAAAAGAGGGAAGAACTCTGTCCATTCCCACAGATTTTTTTCAGTTGCTACTTGTTCTACTAAATTTGGCCTGAAATATAAATATAATAGCTGCTGAGGTTGTTCCTAATATCCATAAACTTCCATATACTACCTTTAGGTTTGCATTCTAATCTTTCCATTATAAAAATGAACACAGATCATGCAACATGAAGTTTAAGATTTGAACTATACTTTAGAGGCCACTTAGTCCTCAGCCCACATTTTTCAGAAGTGAAACTGAGTTTAGAAAACTTGTGATCTGCCCAAGGCTCCTGGGTAGTAGATGCAAAGCCAGGCTCTTACACTTGAACATAAGCTTAAAAAAAAAAAGTTGCCGTCAAGTTGACCCTAACTCATGGCGACCCCATGGGTGTCAGAGTAGAACTGTGACCCACAGGGTTTTCAGTGGCTGATTTTTAAGGAGTAGATCATCAGGCCTCTCTTCTGAGGAGGCTCTGGGTGGATTTGAACCTCCAACCTTTCAGTCAGGAGCCAAGCACATTAACCATTTGCAGTACTCAGGAAACTCTGACCATAAATTAGGACTCCTTCTAGTCGACAAAATTATCTTTTCTTATACCAGAATGGTCTCAGCAGTTTATAAAGGAAAACAGACAAGCTTTACAACAAAGGCTGAAGTTGTTATATAAAAATAGTAAAACCCTATGCCCTGAAGGAGAAAATGTCCTTTTAACATTATATTAAATATTAAGTATATTTTAACATTATATTAAATATTAAGTATAGCAAGTAAATATTAAGGAAATCTTAGAAGACGTCCATCGCACTCTCTATCTTAAATTTATTTTGGTACTTCTGCTGTGCAACAAAGCCCAATGTGTTGACTGTGTTTGTTGAGGAGTATTTTGTATCCACAGTAATTGTTTCTCAGTTGTAATTTTGGTCTATGTGATATTAACATCATACTGATATAAGTATCAATTTGTCATAATAATCAAAATCACTACTAGATCATCCAGGCAGTGGTACAATGCAAAGAGCACCCAATCCTGAGTCAGGAGACCTGGTTTTTTTGTCTGAGCAGTTAACCAGCTGTGTGACTTGGGCAAGAACAATGAGAAACAAAGAGGTAGACTAGATGATCTTTTAAGTTCTTAATCACAACCAATTAAAAAAAAAAAAAAGGTAATAGAGAAATTCTTCAGGTCTTAGGCTTACAGCATTTAGAAGTAGAGATTCAATCCATACCATGACTGTCCCAAAAGTTCTGCATTTCGTAGATTCTATCCACATAAAAGCTATCTACATCATATCAAGAACCATTGCTTTTGCAAAAGCCAATCAGAAGAAAAAGAGAGACCCTTCTGAAATGTCTGCCTGGCCTTTCTCATAATCTAGAATAAGACTTGCTCATTCTTGGAAAAGCAAATGAAGATCTCTCTTTCCTCCCTTTAAGAACCAAAAGAGCCTCTAACTAAGCAATCAAATTGCTTGAGTTTTAGAAAAATTGAATCAGTATTCTAATGATGTTGTTCTTTTTGTTGGGTGCCTTCAAGTCGATTTTCAACTCATAGCGACCCAATGTGACAGAGTAAAATGGCCTCATGGGTTTTCTAGACAGTAATCTTTATGGGAGCAGATCTCTAGGTCTTTTCTCCCACAGAACTACTGGGTGAGTCTGAACCACCAAACTTTTCCACTACAGCCGAGTAATTAACCACTGCACCACCAGGGCTCCCCTTTTCAAAAAAAAAAAGTTGCCATCCAGTCAGTTCCTACTCACAGCGATCCTATGTGTGTCAGAGTAGAACTGTGCTCCTTGGGGCTTTAAAAGACTGATTTTTTGGAAATAGATTTCCAGGCTTTTCTTCCCAGATGCCTCTTGAGTAGACTCAAACCTCAACTTTTCAGTTAGTAACTGAGCTCATTAGCCATTTGCACCACCCAGGGACTCCAACTTAAGCAAAAATAAAATGCAATGGTCAACCTTCTTTGGCTAATTATGCACATGCAATGGACTTTAACTGAAATATTTAAGTAGTCCTACATTTCCTTGTTTCTTTCATCTCTATCCCCAACCAATTGTGGATGCACACACTAAAACATCTGGATAAATTAGCATGTCTGAAACTACCCCATTTGTTCCCACAACTGCTGGCTTACTTTTACACCTGGGTTTTCCTGCCTTTTTGTGCGCACGCATCACACACAGAAGAAAAGCATGGAAATAAAACACACACCTGTATTCTGCACTCCAACAAAAGCTGTCAGGAATGCTACGTAGGGATTCCTAAATTGAGTTGGATGAAGAAGAGATAAACCCGGAGGTCCTTTCCAAGTCTAAATTTCTATTACTCTGTAATTATTTTCCAGCCCAAAGTCTGCAAAGTTCATTTTCTGGTTGTGAGAGATTACAAAAGAGGCCCCAATTTTTTTACCCCCGGCCATGAAACTCTGAAGCACCTTCTCACTCTGCCTAAGGACTCAGCCATTTGATTTCATCAAATGACATAAGCAAAGGCTTGAAAAGGGCTTGTGCATCGGGGCTTGCTCTCTTTGCACCCCTGCCAGTATCATGAGAACATGCCTGGACTAGCAAGCTGGAGGATTCGAGACACATGAAGCAAAATTTAGTCATTCCAATTACTCTAGCCAAAACAGCCATCTGACCGCCAGACATCTGAGCAATCCCAGTCAATATTCACATCTGCAGTCTCCTGGCCAATCTCCCTGACATACGAACAAGAGACGCTTCTTGCTCTATGCCACTGAGATTTGGAGGGGAGGTTTGTTATGCAGCAAAAGCTAGTTATAATACAGGCTTAAACTTCCAAGCCAGTATTCTCCCTTAATTAGAAAAACAAGACTCTGGACTCTCAATCTATCCACAGTTCTACACTTACAATGTACTTTCAGCTTTAGTCATTCATTCTGTTGATTCACACATGCTACAACTAAGGACTGACTACCTACTAAATGCAGGCACTGTTTAAGTGCTTGTGATACAGCAGTGAACAAAATATATGAACACATTTTGTTTGTTCAGTTCCCTGGTGGAGCTTATATCCCAGTGAGAGATAGACATCTAGCAATAAATATAACAAAATAAATTTATTATACAGTATGTGAGAAGGTGGAAATGTTATGGATAAATACAAATGCAGAGTAGGATGGAGACATAGGAAGAGTAAAGTTCTGTAAGACGTGGGGGAAGCGTTTTTAGGTAGGATGGGTAGGGTAAGTCTCATTGCTCATTTGGTACCGGAGCAAAGAACCTGAAGGATGGAGAGGAATTAGTTTCACAGATATCTGGGGGGAACAGCATTCCAGGGAGACAGAATAGCAGGAGTAAATACGCTAAGACCAAGCGATGTGTGTCTGACCTGTCAGAACATCAACATGGCTAGAGTGGAATGAACAAGAGACAGTAATAGGAAAGGAGTCAGAGAAGTAAAAGCAGGGGGTGGGGGGGCCTATGAAGTAGAGCCTGATGGTGACTGTAACAATGTCAGCTGAGTGTCAGCTGAGGAGACCATTGCAAGTTTCGAGCAGAGAAGCGGTATGATCTGAATTACAGTTTTTAATGCATCTGAAGAGAAAACAGGCTGCAGGAAGGCAAGGGAAGAAGCAGGGGGTCTTCTGAAAGAAACTGGGAGGAGGATGATATGGCTCACACCACAGTGGTAACAGTAAAGGTGATGAGAAGTGATCACATTCTGAAATTAGCTGAAAGTACAGCTACCACGATTTCCCAGATGAGAGGTGTCGGAAGAAGGAAGGAGTTGAAGATAATTACAACTTTGGGGCCTAAGCCATTCAAAGGATGGCGTTCTCAGCTGAGATGGGAAAGACTGCAGATAAAGCGTACTGGAAAGTAAAGATCAGAAATTCAGGTCTGAACAAACTGATGTCTTCTTAGTCCCAAAGTAAGCAGTTGCATATACAAGTAAGGAAGCTGGGAGAAGGGTTTCGGGAGGAGGTATAAACTTGGGAGTCAGGAGCATATGAATGGTATTGACAGCCACTGTACTGAAAGAGCCCTGCTGGTTCAGCAGTTAAAGCACTCAACTGCTAACTAAAAGGTCAGCAGTTCAAACCCAGCTCCACAGGAGAAAGATGTGGCAGTCTGCTTCTGTAAAGATTACAGCCTTGGAAATCCCATGGGGCAGTTCTATTCTGTCCTATAGGGTCGCTATGAGTCAGAATCAACTGGTTTGGTTTGGCTTTTTTTGGACTGGATGAGATCAGCACAGGAATACATACAGACAGAGAAGAGAAGAGGTCCTCAACTAAACCCTGGAGCACTATGACATTAAGAGGTCAGGGATAAGAGGTAACCCCCAAAGAAGACCTAGAAGGAGAGACCACTGAGGCAGGAGGTAAACTATGAGAGCATACTGTCCTGGAAGCTAAGTAAAAAAAGTTTATTAAGAAAGAAAGAGTTATCTACTGTGACAAATACTGCTGATCTGTCAAGCAGGTGAGGCTTGAGAACTGGCCATGGGATTCAGCAACATGGAAGTCAGTGGTAATCTTGCCAAAAGTAGTTTTAGTGGAGTAGTCAGCAGGAGATGAACCTTAGAATTGAGCTAATCCAATCATATTCTCTGCCAAATTTGTAAGCAAGCTGTTTGATCTACAGTAAGAGAAATGAACATAGGCTGGTTCTCATAAGGATCAAGTCACTGGGCTGCCTACCATCAGGCTTTACCCAAATGAACTAAGAGACACAGATGCTGACCTGCCTTCATCCCTATTAGCAGCTAACAGGACTATGTATCAGGACATCTTTCTTTTTCACCAACTTTTGGAGAGAAAAGCTAATTAGTCATCTCTCTCTCTCTGTGTTTGTTTTTAACCCATGCTAAATTAATGAGCATCTAAATTTCTTTTCTCATTGGACTTTCATGACTATGATTCCTATATCTTGGTTTCTCACTGCTCATGTTTTCTCAACCCAGTGTGGTCATTGCCCACCTACTCTTTTCTGCAAACTCTAAAACTCAGAGTGAGTCCTGACATATTTCACACCTCCACCCTCCCACCACTGCCATCACCACTACTAAAGCAGAATAAAAAGTTACTCATAGGTCATCCATGACCCTCATAGGCCTATTCTCTTAGCATTCCATGTCAAGAGATCACTGAAGTCTTAGCAGTCATTATGATATCTGCAACTATAGCATAAGCTGGTTTATTTTACTCTGGCTTTCTTTTGTCTTGATTATATGTATGTATTTCTATGCATTTAACCTAATTATATGCCACTCATATTTTTAATCAATTACTTTTCATGTTAAATGTGAGTGGTAGCATGAAATAGCATAGCAAAGAGAAGTGCTAGAAAGAGAAAGAACTCTGAGTCTAGAATCTTGAGTTCTAGGCTCAATTCTGCTACTAAGTAGTTCTGGGGCTTCAATCAATTCACTTAGTCTTTCTGGGCCCTGGTGTTCTTACCTAGAAAACTAGGGGGTTAGATGAGATCAGTGGTTTGCAAACTGTATTCGTTGAATCCCTAGGGTTCCTAGAAGTTTTCTCACAAACACCACATTGGGTAAAGAGAAGCTATGCCAAATCGGCTTTCATCTGTTTCATAGATTGAGGATCTGCTTCTTTGTGGAAAAAGCGTCTGACTGCTTTAAAATGTTGGAAAACATTGGATTAGTTCATCTTCAAGCTCCTGTCTAATGCTATATAATTCAATGACTTAATTCAGTGCAGGCAGTCTCCTACTTATGACAGGGTTCCATTCCAATGACATAAATCAGTTCTAACGTAAGTCGAATACCTCATTTCTTTTTTAGTTTTCATTATTATTTTTCCTTTTTATTGTCATTATAAACATGAACTTTACTTGTCTTTGGGGGTTGGGAACATTACATATAAACTTACAGATATATTTTAATACAAACTTAAAAAATACATGTATCATAAAAATTTACCCCGACCATGAAGAAGAGCCAGATGACAGCATTTTGTCAGTTGTGGTAATAACTCCACTCATGAAAGGTTCTGGGTCATCTGGATTGTCCCTTGGAAAGGGGATGGCATTTTTACTCAGAAAATTAGCAAGAATTGTCTCCATATATTTCGTGATAACATCTCATTGCTTCCCAAATCAAGAACCTACTGACTTTAGCAAAGTGATCAGCCTTTGGGTCCATGTTTTCAAGCAAGTGAAGCCCCTGATTTAGTTTAGAAAACTAAATCTATACAGCAGTGTTCTGAACAGTAAATTATAAAATTGAACATCTGCAAGTGAATATCTGAGAATTATAGCCTCAGCGAATTACGAGATGGAACACTGTACTATTACTAACAATAAGGTGTACCAAAAAAAAAAAAAAAAAAGACGACAGACGGTCGTAAGTACAATTCATTGTAACTTAAATATCTCATAAATTGGAGACTGCCTGCATTTCTTACAAATAATTAAAAATTACAATATGGGGAAAGTTTTGGACAAATATCTATAATATGTATTAGTAAAATAATAATTTTAAAAATTCATAAATTTCTGCATAAAACTACTAGAATCTCTTTAGTGAAGATCAACTAGCTTTTCTTTAATATTTTTCTTAATTCAAACTCTAAATATGAACTCCCAACCCTGCCTTCTGAAAAAGCTTGGATTCATATTCAGCTACAATCCTTTCCCAATTACTGGGCAATTTTAAGAAAGCAATTTGCATTTATATTTTTAATTTATTGATTTGGTTCTACCATCATTAACATGCCTAATCTCAGCATTTCTTTGGGTAGAAAATAGCCAATGTAGGATTAAAGGAAATTGATTTTTTGGTTGGGGAACTCATCCAATCAATAAAGCAACTTAGGCAACAAGGAAATATCTTATTTTCCAGTTCTTCCTTGGGCTTCTGTGTTATGCTGGACACATATGTACACTTCCTCAGCTATATTATTAGTTAATTGTAACACTGATTTTCTAAGTTTATTTATTGTTTTGGAATATTTCTAAAAATTAAACTGCCATGTTGTCATCAAAATAAATCAAGATTAGTTGATGATCAGTGCTTTGTCTCAAATATCTTCTTACTGTGTTATGAAGAATAGGTAATGCAAGAGTCCTGTGCATCAATTAATGTGTGTGTGCCAATTTCCTCACCTGCAAAATGAAAATATCACCACCAACATGCCCCTGAGACTAATAAGGAAAGAACTTTAACAAATTTGTATATATCTCTGGCATCCTAAAATCATTAGCAACAAATTTCACCCACCAAGCAGCTATACCCACATATAAGACTGAAAAGAAAAAATAAGCAGATTTTATCTGAGCCAAGTTTTTTTTTCCTTCACAAAGGAATTAGACATTTATACCTAGTAAAAGTGATGAAAATGCCATTTTTTTCTTTTGACTGGAAAAAAAAAAAGCAATTCTCAGATATGATGAATTATTTAACTAAGATAGGAATTAAAAATAAGAAAAATTAAAAAAAATAAGACAGAAAAGATAATAGTTAACCCTTTTGTGGTACTTTAAATATATATAGTTTTTCACATGTTAGGATTTGTGATCATCACGAAAATATATGAAGTAGAGATTACTTATCTCCATTTTACATCTAAAGATAGTAAAGTTCATAAAACTGATATTCACAAGGTTGCTCAGCTAGTCAGAGGAGGAGCCAGTGTCTGAACCCAGATATTCCACCTGTGAAGTCTTCCTTCCCTTTTCCACCAAACCAAGCTAGAAATACCAAAGTTCTTGGTAAAAATATGCACCTTGGGTAGCATGAAACAGAGGAGTCAGATGGTCTGAGTAATATTCCCGGTTGGACTACATCCCGGATTCACTGGCTGACACTCTGGACTTCCATTCTTCCATTCTGGTCTTTTATTATCTGAGCCTTCTACCAACTCAAACAATCTAAAAAAAAAAAAAAAAAACATTGCTGTCGAGTCAATTCCAACTCACAGAAACCCTATAGGACAGAGTAGAACTGCCCCACAGAGTTTCCAAGGAGTGGCTGGTGGCTTCAAAACTGCCAACCTTTTCGTTAGCAGCCATGGCTCTTAACCACTGCCACCAGGGCTCTTCTACCAATCCAGTCAGTCTCAACTTCTTTTCCTGCCACCAGGGCTCTTCTACCAATCCAGTCAGTCTCAACTTCTTTTCTGGGTTTTTGTCACTTCATTAGCAGATGTCTTCCTGGTACTGTGAGGACACTGATGGATGGGACCAGGATCTCATTCATGTTTGCTTTATCCACAATGTCGATATTAGTTGCCATCAAGTTGATTCTGACTCATGATGATCTTATGTCAACAGAATGAAACTTTGCCTAAGTCCTGCGTCCTTACAATTCCTAGTATATTTCAGTCCATCATTGAGGTTACTGTGTTAATCCATCTTACCAGGGGTCTCTGTCTTAGTTATCTATTACTGCTATAACAGAAATACCACAAGTGATTGGCTTTACCAAAGAGAAATTCATTCTCTCACAGTTTAGGAGGCTAGAAGTCCAAATGCAGGGGAAGGCTTTCTCTCTCTGTCGATTCTGGGGGAAGGTCCTTATTATCAATCTCCCCCTGATCTAGGTGCTTCTCAGCACAGAGACCCCAGGTCCAAAGGATGCACTCCACTCCTGGCTCTTCTTGTTTGATGGTAATAAAATCCCTTTCCTCTCTGCTGGCTTCTTTCTTTTATATCTCAAAAGAGATTGATCCAAGATACAACCTAATCTTGTAGATTGAGTCCTGCCTCATTAACATAACTGCCTCTAATCCTGCCTCATTAACATCATAAAGGTTAGGATTTATAACACCTAAGATAATCACATCAGATCATAAAATGGTGGACAATCACACAGTACTGGGAATTATGGCCTAGCTAAGTTGATACACATTTTGGGGGGACACAATTCAATCCATAACAGTCTCCTTTGCCCTCAATGGCCCTCTACTTCACCAAACATGATGTCCTTCTCTAATGACTGATCCCTCCTGATGATGCATCAAAAACAAGCAACTAAGGCAACGTTCTGTTGGGATCCAGAAGGTTTTCACTGGCTTATTTTCAGAAATGGATCACTGGGCCTTTCTTCCTACTCTGTTTTAGTCTGTAAGCTCCACTGAAACGTGTCCACCATGGGTGACCCCTCTGGTATTTGAAATACTGGTGGCATAGCTTCCAGCACCATAGCAGTATGCAAGCCACCACCATATGACCAACTGACAAATGGGTAGTGGTTATTCACAATAGCTGATTAAATAAACTCTAAATAAATAGATACTTAAATGAATTGAATTAACTCATTAATTCATGTAAAAAATTTCTTTACTACCTACTTTGTGACAGGCTTAATACTGTGGCAATAAACAGTACAGAGATATTCCTGCCATTATGGGGTTTAGGGACTACAGGAAAAGACAGACATTGAACAACTAATAATATTGACAAGAGTACAGAGAACAGCTATTAGCTATAGAAGGTGGAACACAGGGATCTAACCTAGTGAGAGGGTACAGGGAAAGTCTCCCTGAAGGAGAGACATTTAAATTGGAATCTAGAGTCGGGGGTGGGAGGGCAGGCAGATAAAGAGGAGAAAGCAATCATGACACAGCGACCAGCATGTGCCCTAAAACAGGAAACCACAGCCCTTAAAGCACATTCTTAAATCCTGCCTCTTACTGAACTACCATGTCTCAGAGCCAAATTGAGTATCGTATTTTACTCAAATAACATCCACATTACACATTTCTTTTTTTGTGTTTTTTTTTTTTTGCCAACTGCACAAACCCCCCTCACTGCATTCGTAAGCGGGCTTGCCCACATTATGTATGTAAGCAAGTTATTTGCAAAAAAATGCAGTAATGATGTTGGGATTTTCAAAGTGCAGCAGGCATTATAACAGACTAAAGTCATTTCTTCATGTAGATAAATCCTGCCCTCTTTCAGATTCTTAGACGATGTTGTCAATAAATTTACACAGCCTTGCTATACAAGTAGGGGGTAGGGGTACAGTTCTCTCTCTTTTATCTGAAACCAAACATTGTACTTCATATATAAAGACTCCCTATTCTAATCAGTGTCTAAACTGGGTAAGAAACAGGACTCTTGTGAAACCATGTTGGAAAGTGCAGTAAAAATTTATCCCATCACAGCTGTTCTTGACAACAAATTTCCAGTTTTACAGCTAGTTATATTTGTACTTCCAGTGGTGAATTAAATCTTTGGTCAGTGGAATTTGACAAGTTGTTATACAAGGTGCATGTGGTTATCTGTGGTATCCCATGTGGTAGAAAATATAATAAATTGTATGGCTTTATGGTAAACACTTTATATGTATAATTGAAAGGAGGTGTTCTCACAGTCTATATAGTTTTACAACCATAAAGTGTGGCTTACAACTTATACACACATATCAACTGCCAAAAAGACACACGTGTTCGTTACATGTAGACAGACACTGATCACTGACTAATCCCTGTGGGATATATATATATTTTACAGCCATAAATATATACACATGAGTATATGTATTCACACACACAACGGTTATGAACAAATTATCTAGATGCCCATTTGAAACCAGTGAATGAGATTTTTATTATGTCTTTGATATAAAAATTTTTGTTGAATTAAAAATGAGTATGCATAATTTGTATCATTTTTATGAAGTGCCGTCAACATTGGGTACCCACAAAACAGAACAAAAAACGTCCTGGATGTACGCAAGTTGATTATTCAGCAATCAGAGGAAGTGTACAGGCTGGGCCAAACCTACCTACGATCTCCAAAGAAGACTATATTAAACTTGGACTCCTCCACTCTTCCAAATTAAGCTTTTTTTATTTAATGTAGCTGTTATATTCCTGTCACTTATCAACTTACCTTAAGAAGCTTTTTCATGCGTTTAATTAAGCCTGACTAATTCTCAAACAGTACAAAGAAAGATGAATTTCTTAAATATTGAATCCATTTATGATTCAAAATGTCATTTTCTGAATGTGGCTGTTAAATTTCTGGAATTAATTGCCCTTTGAAATTAAAGCTACTTTTTCAGACATTCACGACATACAGATGAGTCGGAATCGACTCGACAGCACTGGGTTTGTCTGGGTAGTCACAGCTCACATAAGCATAAATTCAATATTTCATCTGTTCATCAACGGAATTTATTCCACGTGCTGTATTCACAATCTCAACTTGGCAGGCTTAGGTAGGGCCACGGAACTAAGGAATCCTTCACTGGCAGCTTTGTGCCCACCAGCATGCCCCCATTCCCACCTCTATTCTTGGTGTTTTCCTTCCTTCCTCCTTTGTCCAAATATTAATGAGTCAAAGGTCAGCTACCTCTATTTGCAAAATCACTGTTCTTTCTAATGGCAACACTCCCTCCTTAACTCTAGGAAGCCTCACCTTCAGAAAGCATTTCCCCATTAGGGTCAGCAGCCAGCACAATCATCAATCCATCCCTTCCCTCTGCATCTGAAACACCAAATGCATCCAGGACTTATTTTAACTACATACTTCCTATTTGTTCGCTCCCACTATTGTGCAGGCTAAGACTAGTAATACTCCTCAATACTCCTTTAGACTTCTCTTGCTTTCAGTTGCCATCAAGTCAATTTCCGCACATGGTGACCCCATGTGTATCAGAGTAGAACTATGCTACACAGGATTTTCAATGTTGATTTTCAGAAGCAGATCACCAGGCCTTTCTTCCAAGGCATCTCTGGGTGGGCTTGAACTGCCAACCTTTCAGTTACTAGCCAAGTGCATTAACTATTTGCACCACCCAGGGAACTCCTTGTTTAAGGCTGGACTTCCAAGAACACAAGGAGAACAACTGGGCAACCACATTTACTGCCCCCAGAACCCAACACCAGATTCCTGTGTGAGGAGCTGGAAGACTGGATTCATGAGTATCCAATGGTCAGAAAACCACACACACATATATACATGCCCACAGAGACACCAGCACATGTGCAGAAAACCTGAGCGCTACATAACTTGTTACGCACTGTCAAGTCGATTCCTGCTCATAGTGACCCTCTATGACAGAGAAGAACGTCCCTAGAGGGTTTTCAAGACTGTAATTTTTCTGGGAGCAGACCACCAGGTCTTTTCTCCCTGGAGCCACTGGTGAGTTCAAACTACTGACCTTCTGGTTAGTAGACAAGTGCTTACCTCGTTGTGCCATCAAGGCTCTTTTGTGACTTATAAGTGCTCAATAACCATTTAACTGTTCCCAGCACCATGCTAGATACTGTGGTTAAGAAAGTCACCGGCTGGCTCAGCTTTAAAAAGAAAGCTGCCTTTTGATTGAAATTCAAATTCCCTAAGAGATGCTAAAAGATTGAAAGGTTATAAGTTAGTTATGTAGCTATCACATTTACAAGTCTCAATTTGGGGAAAATCTTATTTCCAGATATCATGTTCTAGCATTAGCGATAAGAACAGTAACTAAAAGGTATTTCTAGAATAATTCACTGAGGAATCTTCCTTTCCTTCTACCACCACCTCCCACACGCCTTTAATTTAAAATATAATTATTTACATTTAAAATATAAAACACAAAACAGCATGCCAGGATTTCCAGTTCCAAATGTCTCCCTTTTTAAAAAGTAAAATGTTATGAAAATATTTTTGTTGCAAAAAAAAATGACAGTGGGAAAAATATTTTCACTTTGAAGAGGAAACTCAAAAAGCCCATGATTATTCTAATAGAATTGACCCACGTTGAGTGGTCACCAAGGATATCCTTAATGGCCGCCCTGCACCGAGGGTACCTACCACCTTTCATCATTCCAACTTCGTAGCACTTGCGTAGCCGACAGGCCTGACAGCTCTTCCTCCTGTTCTTATCGATCGTGCACTGGTTAGTGGCCGGACACATGTAGTCATTATGCCCTGTGAAAAGCAAGAGGAAAGAATTAACATCTTTTCATGAAACTCAGCCAGTCAGTATCTACTGGGAAGCTGTTTCCTTAACGTGGCCTTACTAGGTTGCTACCTCAGCCTTCCTTCCTTTTTCTGTCATTCTCTAAGTTTAAAATAACTCTCCTGGACTCTGCCTCAGCCAATTGCTTATGGAGTTTTTTGGGCAAAATCCACTTCAGTTCACATGGCCTGTAACTGGGAGCGCCATGTTTTATAAGGTGAAGCTTTCTTAGGAGATAAGGCCTTTTTTTCTTTTCTTTTCTTTTTTTGACTCAAGCCACTCGCTAAAATCATTGTCAGAGCAGAGCTGCTAGAAATAGAACTTGCAGACAGAGAGTTTCAAAGTAGCCCTTCTTAAAATATAACTTTAAGAATCTCTAAATCAGGTATCCAGACACAGCTCAGAACGTTGAAATTCAAGTTGTGGTGGTGGGCTGGGGTCAACTCTTGTTCCCTTACTTATGAGCTGGAGGACCCTGAGTAAGTTATGTTACCTCCCTGAGCCTCACTTTTCTTCTCTCTAATCTAGATAAAATAAAGCCACCCACTACATAAATTTATTCTGAAGCAGATGTGAGAACCTATATCACAGGCTTACCACAGTGCCTCAGATGTGGTTCCTACTCAATAAATACTAGTCATTGTCATTGTTATTTTATTGTTATTCCTCTTTCTTGTCACTCTTTATCAACTATCTCTCATTTAAATGTTTCTTTCTTATTGGATTTTACCAATGAGACAAAAGTGCAAATTATGAAAAAAAAAAGTCTCCCTTGACCTCACCTGGCTGTCTAACATCCATCCTGTATCTTTTTCCTTCTTCGTGGCTGAGATCCTCAGAGACTTCTATACTCGAGGTCCCCTTTTCTTCACCTTTCCCTCATGGTTCAACCCATGCCAATGTCTTCCACCTCAGTACCCCACAAAAACATCTTCCTTCAGTTCACCAATGGCTTCTGTTGCCAATTCCACAGATATTTTCAGTCCATATCATCCTTGACCTATCAGAAGCACCTGACGATGTTGGCTCCTCCCTTTTCTTAAAACACGTTTTTTTCTTGCCTTCCATGACACAAAACTCTTCAAGTTTTCCTTCCACCTCTCTAACTGCAACTTCCCAGTGTCCTTTGCAGATTCACTTCTCTCTACCCAACATTAAACCAGAACGACATAGGGCTCAATCTTAGGTCCTCACTGCTTCTTACTATTCCATATTCTCCCCCAAGAGAATTGACTACATGCCTATGGCTTCCATTGCCATTGAATTGTGTGCCCAGAAAAGACCCCCAAAGATACATCTGAGTGGTGTCCTTGTAAAAGGAAAAGAGAAACAGAAGACAGAGAAAGATGGCACAGCCAGATGACTACAGAGCTTGGTTGCAGCTACAAGTCTAGGTACACCCGGGGCTACGAGAAGCCGGGAGAGGCAAGGACCTTTCCCAAAGCTTTTGGAGAAAATACGGCTTTGCTGACATCCTGAATTTGGACTTCCAGCCTCCAGAACTGTGAGACAATAAATTTCTGGTTCTGTCAAGACATCCAATTTGTGGTACTTTGTTACAGCAGCCCTAGAAGTCTAATATACCAGCAACAGCAGATGACTAGCAAATTTATTTTCCCGGCTAAGTCCTCTTCACTCGGGAACGTATATCTAATTGACCGCATGAAGTTTCTGCTCTAAAATCTGGAAATCACCTCTATTTCTTTATCTGTCTAAAAAAGTCTGGTTTACACTATTCAGGATATTAAACTTCATATGCAAATTAATAAATATTGACTTATAAAGAATTTCATTTATATAAGTCTAAATGTTCACATATCTTGGAAAATGTCCTGAATTTAAACTAAGGAAATGATATGAATTATTTTAAAAACATATTTCTCATTCTAAAAGAAAAAAGAAAGGTTAGATGAGTTATTATCTTCTACCTTCTAATGCAGATTTTCTGCTTATGTCTCTATTTTCCCGTTTACTAAAGGCAAGATGTTTGAACTATGGAACTCTTTGTTCTTTATTCAACTTAAGTGTCAGTCTCAATTAGAATGGGGTGGAATGGAGACTTGATAAGAAATGCTGGTCTCATAAAACTTGGCTCTCCATCTCAGACACATATTATAAAAGTCACTGTTAAATGGGCTTCAGGGCAAACAAACATCTGCGTTCTATCGCATAAAAGAAATCAGCAAACGATTCAACAGTTACAAACTTGTAACTGTGCTAAAGGACAACACTCTGTCTCAAATATCCAAGCATATAAAAATTATTAACCAAAAAAAACCCAAGCATATTCTTAATTTTTACAATTGTCCTTATTAATAGGGATAAATTGAGAAAATAGAACCAGAAACCAAATTTACTTGGGCAGATGCCAACTCTAAACAAAAGGTGTATTCTTCTGACACCTTTAAGAAACTCTTCGAGTGTTCGATCTCTAGTGTCTATGCAGTCTATGTTGATATGCTTTCACTCTAAAAAAGTGAGTATAGAGTAAGTTTCAGAAGAAACTAGCCAGTAACCATTCGAATCAGATGTTACTTTGACTCACTTTCCCCCGCTCCCCAAAACCAGGTGATTTCCAAGCCAGAAAATGGGAGAACAGAATTGGGTAAAAGGCCAATTGGCTGAGTCTCCTGTTTGGATTGGCCATCCATTTTAGAAGTGTATCTTTATAGAACCAAGTGAAATTCCTGAACTAACATGCTTAACACATAAATTAACACTGGATTTGCAATTGACTTCATCCTGTTGCAAGAATGAAAACAGACGCACAACAGAGCGGTGTTCTTAATACAATCCTTTTTCTGACAAAGCTGGGTTTTCTCCTACTCAAAATACATTAGAATTCAGAACTGATAAACTGGCAACAAGTAGGTATTTAATTTATACAATTAAAATGAATTCTTCTTAATCAAACACCATTAACTATTTATAAGTCTTCAACTTATAGCAGAAGAAAAACAAGAAATTTGTTTGTTTTCCTTAATGAGTATAACTTTGTTGAATGTGTGTTATTAAAGCAAATGATTCAAATTTCTTTAGGAAGAAACTTCTTAAATTTTAGTATTGGGTCTTATGAAAACAATGCATGAAAAAAATTCTCTTGATATAGCATTAGTTAAAAAAAAAAAAACTCACACAATTGTATTAGTGAAGCACACAATGTTTTCACCAAAGAGACTGAAGAACTCTGTGTACCTGTGATAGAATCTGCCCAAAGGTTTCTTCTGGGCAGGCCTGGATTAAGCCCATGAGGTCTGAGCCAAGACTTGAAAATCAGGTGAAGGTCTGAAGAAATAAGGACTATTTTCTTGCCCACCCAACAAACAAACAAGCCTTCGAAATAATCGAGAGTTTGAATAATGGGAAGAGAAGGACAAAGGAGGAGAGAAAAACACCATGAAACATGGAGAGTGGGAGAGAAGAGGTCTGTCAGCAGAAATTTCCAGGCCAACCCACAGCTCCTGGGATAACAGAGGGGCTAACAGAGACCTTGACATTTTTTCCCCCCCTTTCTTCTTATTTTCCCTCTTTCAGTCGCAGGTTTTTTCCTTCTTGGTTAACATCACCCAGAAAGTCTACATATGTTAGATATAAAACTAAGCAATGACCCATATTCAAAAATTCAAGAGAAATAAAAATAGGTTAGATTGAAAACAAGAAGTAGCCCAAGAGAAATTTAGTATTTGTCTTTCCTTTTGTCACATCGTTCCCATAGTACATTCTGGCAATCACCTCAGGCCAAATCTCTTTGCTGAGCTTCACACACCTGTGTATCTACCTGCCAGTGGGCCGTCTACTCTTGACTATCTCACTGACTCTTCAGACAATGTGTTCCCAACAGAACTGACATCTTCTTACCTTATTCCCTCACCAATCTGTTCCTATTCACTATTGCACCATGAAAGCCTGAAGTGTGGGTGTTGCTCTAGACTCTGCCCTCTTCCTTAATTAATCCTTCAACACCAACCAAATTGAAGCACGGGGTCATGAGAAGGTTATTAACCATCCAATAATAGTTGTTTTTCAGAAAGTCTACTCTTGCTACATTTTTGCTATACCACTTCACCATGATTGGTCAAATCCCCAGGGTTTTTCTCCTTCCCTGGCAAGAGACCAAGGCGCAGGCAAACAGACTCCAAATTCGTCTGCTATGTGACCTTCCTGGGGTGGCAGTAGCAAGCAGTTGTCATTTTAGGACCATACACAAAGACCCAGACACCAAAAATTAGGCATACGCCACTTGTAGGCTGCACACGCATCTTCCTATCACAAGACTGAAGATCCTCCCCTCACTGCTCGCACATATGTATATCACTCCCCATAAAATGAACAAATCTGCCCTGGTTTGGGGAGCTGGTAGCCTTAGGTCACCAGACCCTGCTTGCCTCCCAGTTTGCAAATTGCGAATAAATCTTTCTGTTCTTCCAACTCTGTGTCTGGCTGACTTCAATTTGCTAGTCTGCTTGACAAGAACCTATTAATTGATGGCTTCAAAATCAATTATTTTCTAATTCTTTTTCAAGTCAAAATCATTTTCCCTCTGGGCCCACCATCACTACCATCATCCACACCATCTCTGCCCAGATTATTACAACAGCCCACCAAGTGACCCCAGCCTCCAGCCTTCCCCTGACAATCATTTCCCTCCCTGCTGCCAGAGCAGTTCTTCTAAGCCTAGGCGCCATCCTGCCACTACCCTGCTTTAACTCTCAGAGATTCCTCAAAGCCCTCAGGATAAAATATAAATATCATAACACAGCTTATAAACAAACAAAATAGCTGCTGTCAAGTCAACCCCAAGTCATGATGACCCATGCGTGTCACAGTAGGACTGTGCTCCACAGGGTTTTCACGGCTGTGACCTTTCATAAGCAGACTGCCAGACCTTACTTCCCAGGAGGCTCTGGGTAGGTTTGAACTGACAACCTTTCTATTAGTGGTCAGGTGCTTAACTTTTTGCACCATCCAGAGACTCCTACACAGCTTATAAAGCTCTTCACAACCAGACCCTTGACTCCTTCTTTAGCCTTATCTCTCACCACTCTTTTAACTCATATCTAAGTTCCAGACATATCTTTCTGTTATCAGCCATGCCATGCTCCCTTCTCCCCTTGGGGACTTTGCACATGTTCTCCTTCCTTGTGAGAACACGTTTTCCTACTCTTGACCCAACTAACACCTACTGATCTTTTAGGTGTGCCAGTCAAGATATCAATTTCTCTGGGAAATCGTTTCTCCTCCTCCAATGATACTTCATTTTGTTCAGTCACAGCCTTAAGACATGGGAGTTGAATTGGTTGTCTTAATTTCCAGTTCACTTTAAGCTTGGCAAGGGGTAGACCAGATGGGTCTCATTTGTCACCACTTATCCCCGCCCAGCACACTGTCAACCCGGAGCGGGGCTCAACAAGGATCTGAACAAGGGGGATAATGTGAACAAGAATATGAACAATCTAAGATAGAACTACCGCTTTCTACTCATCTGTAGCTAAAGTGAAAGAAGGAAACCAAATACTCAGAAAAGAAACTAGTTTATAGGGCTGATAGTCTACACAAACTGCAGCCTCATCTACCCTGAGACCAGAAGAAATAGATGGTGCCTGACTACCACTACTGACTGTTCTGATCAGGGCCACAACAGATGGACTCTGACAGAATGGGAGAAAAATATGCAACAGAACTCAAAATTTTTTTTTAAAAAACCCAGACTTACTGGGTTGGTTGAGGCTAGAGAGCTCCCCAAGACTATCATCCTGAGATACTCTTTAAAGCTTGAATAAAAGCTATCCCCTGAGGTCACCTCTTAGCTAAATAACAGATCGGCTCATAAAATAAAGAATATCACCCAAGAGTACTGCACTCCTTTAAAAAATCATCTACATGAGACCAAATGGTCAACAATTATTCTAAAGCAAAGGTGGGGAGGTAAGGGGGCAGAAAAACTGGATTACTGGAGACAGAACAACCAGAACGGAAATAATGAGAACGTTAACATGTTGTGAAAAATGTAAGCAATGTCACTGAATAATTTGTGTAGAAATTGTTAAATGGGAACCTAATCTGCTGTGTAAACTTTCACCAAAAGCACAATAAAATATTATTTCTTAAAAAAGAATATGAACAAAAGGGATTTGCTAAAGCTCTATGTTGTACCCTCCAAAGCCATCTGTGAGCACAAGCCTCCTCAGAGGGGAGACTGGAATTCTACAATGGAGATAGTAACTGAGAAGATGATGACCCCAAACAAAGTGATGTCCACTACACCCAGGACGGCAAAGGTCAAGTCCACAAGAAGAATACTTGGTCCTAAGAGATGTGCAAGGACCAGGAGACCAGCCAAGGGGGACAGAGTCAGCTCTTCAGCCCTGCCATTCCTCCAGGAGCTGTGCAATCACTGGGTGGAGCCAGATATTAGCATAAAGTAATAAGCAGATCATCCCAGAAGCTGTGCGTCAAGGAGCAATAAATAAAATTATGTGCCACCTATGATTTATCTTCACAACTGTTTCTATATTGCTGGCTTATAGGTGTTCTCATGATTGTATTTTATGACTGCCACTAACAAAAATCAACATATTCTAATGAAGTCCAAGTTCGTTCTTTAGAGAAATGTTTTTGTGAATTAAAATGTTCGTTTTTTTCTCACTAATATTTTGGTTATGAATGTATTTTAGTACGGTTCATTTTACCATTAATGATTTATTTTTAGAGGGTGTTTTAACTTTTTTAAACACCTACTTCATGATTTTACTGAAGTTCTACCTACAAGGTGATAAACAGGGTCCTCAATTCATCTCCTCCCCTCCCCCGCTGCCATCACCTAAAAACAGATATGGTTGTGGGCATAATGGTCACCGTGAGTCAGAATCAACTTGATGGCAAACAACAACAAAATGACTCATTTTATTTTTTCCCATAGAAAATGAAAATTCTTATAAATTATTAACAAGTTCAAAGTATTAGAGGGGGAAAAGGCACATTTTGATGGGAGGGTTTCCCACACACAGAATATATTGACTGTTCAGTGCCTGACACATAAGACAAGCTAAAGTACACAGCACTGTTCATGTCTTAAGAGTTGAACATAAAGACACTAAAATATTTGCTTAATCATCTTACAGAGATCTGAAGATTGCTTTACCTCAATATGGCAGCTCTGTGACAAGTGTGCCGCTGTTGCTGTTAGGTGCCATTGAGTCAGTTCAGACTCAGAGCGACCCCGTGGACAACAGAACAAAACACCACCCGGTATTGCGCCATCCTCACAATCATTATGCTTGAGCCCATTATTACAGCCACTGTGTCAAGCAATCCATCTTGTTAAGGGTCCTTCTCTTTTTCGATGACCCTCTGCTTTACCAAGCAAGTGTGTAGCACGTTGTCTTTGGTTGGTTGGTTGCTTGGTTGCTTGGTTGCGTGGTTGGTTGGTTGGTTTGTTGCTTGGTTGGTTGCTTGGTTGGTTGGTTGGTTGGTTGGTTGTTTGGTTGGTTGGTTGGTTTGTTCGTTTTCCTAACTTTGTGGAATCGGAAGTCGCACTTAAATTATGTTTTCCAACCATTTCTATCTCTGGAATACACTTCAAAGTGCTCCTTCAGACTGCAGTGTACATAAACAAGCACACGCCCAGATTTTATTCATGACAAAAAAACTTCAATATATATGATATCAGCACTTAATTTATGGCTTACCATAAACGACTCACTAAAAACACATAGACTATTCTGAAAAGAAGTACATTAAAATCAAGAAGACTTTGATGAGGTTAGACAAAAAGCCAAGTATAAAAACTGGGGACAGGTTTTCAGCTAAGAATAAACACTTAACATTTCTTACCAACACATACAAGCATTTAGCTAACTGCTGGTGTTTTTTTTAAGGCATGTGAATGAAAACAGTCTCAAATAAGACAAACGAACTCTCCAGTGTTTAAAGCACTCCCAAATCAAATAAAAGCCAATTTTAGCTAACCCTATCTAAAAGCTTCATTGGAGAACTCCAAGAAAATAATGTTCTATTTTCGAAGTCCTCTATTTCATACCTTATTGATCCCAAAGTTTAGCTAACACCTTCATTGCTTGGTTACCTTTCCAAGCTCTTCATATAAAGGTTCTCATTAAATATTTGCATAAAATTAACTACAGTTGATCAGAATTTGAAGTATTCTGGAACTGTACACAAATAGTTTTGCTTAAGCTGCCAAATGGGTGATCAAAACCTAGATTTCTTTCTACTTCTAAGTATAAATATATAGTCAGTGTTGTCGTTCCTAGCTGCCATTCAGATGATTCCAACTCACGGCGATCCCACGTGTGCAGAATAGAACTGCTCCATAGGGTTTTCAAGGCTGTGACTTTTGCAAGCAGATTGCCAGGCCTGTCTTCCCAGGCACCTCTGGGTGGGTTTGAACTACCAACCTTTTAGCTAGTAGTCGAGTACTTAACCATTTGCGCCACCCATGGACTCCTTAATATATATTTATAAGGCGTTTATAGGGTGTTAAATACAGCTTTAAATTTGATGTGGAATCAGAGAATTGTAAACATGTTTGAACAGGGAGAAATTCATGACATTGTGGTTTTACCAGTGAAAGGCTGTATTATTCCTTAGGTGTTAAGGTATAGAAAACATATCAAAACATAGCTTTGAGAAAATAATAAGGATCTGCTCAAGAATTTGCACAACCACTGTTATCTAAACTAGCACCGACCCAGGCCTGAGTAGGAGCTGCCAACTGATGTCCCTCCTCAGGCTCGCTCCTCGTCCACGTGTGCTCACTTCCTGTCTGAGAGGCCATTTCAGGAGACTGTCTGACCAAACATTCTCTCTACTAATAACACGGACAAAAGAAGGTCCTGAACACCATGTGTCAGGCACTGTGTCATACATGGCTTATTTCATTTAAGCCCCGGCAACTTTATGAGGAAGCGGATTATATTAATTCCTGTCTTACAAATAGAAAACCACTTGCCATCAAGTTGATTTTGACCTGTGGTGGCCTCATGTGTGTCAGAACAGAACTGTGCTCCACAGGGTTTGCGATGGCTGATTTTTCAGAGGTAGACTGTCAGGCCTTTCTTCCAAGGCACATCTGGGTGAACTGGAACCTCCAACCTCCAGCCATAAGCATCTTAGTACATTAACCATTTACATCACCGAGGGACTCCTTACAGATGCATAACTATGAAAAAAGTTATAAAGCCTGCTCAAAGTCGCACAGCAAGCAAGGGGCAAAGGTGGGTTTTGAACCAAGATCTCCCTTATTCTAGAGGCTAAGTTCTTAACCATTCCAACAACCTTCTCATATGGAGGGCCCTATTTCCCTAAAGGCCAAGATTCACTCAAGAACTGTATCAACTTCCCTGAGGCAACAATGGTAGGATTTTCTGTTACTGGCTGACCACTGAGATTTGAGCTTCTTAGGAAGCTGTTGCACAACAAAGCAAAAAAAGAGGAATTAATACAGCCAATGTTACTGTCTTCCATTTAATATATCAGGAAAATAGATACTGATTAAGACCAAACCCAGAGTCCTGGTGGCACAGTGGTTAAAGCACTTGGCTGCTCACTGAAAAGTCGGCAGTTCGAACTCACCAGCTGCTCCGTGGGAGAATGATGTGGCAGTCTGCGTCCGCAAAGACTACAGCCTTGGAAACTCTACGGGGCAGTTCTACTCTATCCTATAGGGGGCTATGAGTCAGAATTTACTCAACGTCAGTGGATTTGGTTTTTTTAGTTTTAAGACCAAACAAATATTGAATTCTTCAGGCAATAAATTTTGACTTATGCCACCAGGAAAAAATGCATGGTTCAATCATTCTGGAAAAGATTCTGCAGAGGAAGACAACTCTTGCCCTCCTTTACAATTTAAAGAAAATACTGACTTTCTGCTTTATTGGTATCTCATTCATGAGCAATGCTTCACTCCGATAGCACCACGCACAGTCACTGATTGTGACCAGAGGGAAGAAGTGTCATGGGAGTTACCAGGTAGAACTGAAGAGCAGGTTTAAACAATGATGTTTTGGGAGGACAGTAGCAAAAAGAGGACGCCTGTCAGAGAGTGTGCCATAGAAGTGAAAGTTCAAGAGTTTTAATTGAAAATGAGAGTGTATGATTGTCATTGAAATATGAAGGATTGAAAGTATTCAGTTATGCCAAGGGGAAAATAATCATACCAAAATATGCACTAATCATATTTGAGTTGTAAAGTCAATGAGGCAGAGAGAAGATGTGAAGAAGCTCAAAATAGTTTTGCCAAATACTTAAGAGACAGAGGAAGGAGGTGTCGGAAGTCAAAGATTCTGACGATTTGAGCCAGGATGTCTCAAAAACTGTTTTTATCATTAATCAGAAAGAGGATCTGATTTGGAAGGGGTGAAAACAAAAGTTGTGAAACAATTTTAAACATGTTGTATTTGATATCTCAGTCAAACCAAAAAACCAAATCTGTTGCCGTCAAGTTGATTCCAACTCATAGCAACCACACAGCACAACCAAAAATCAACTGCCACCAGGCCGTGGTAGTCACAGTACTGAAGCTTGGACTCAGGTCAAAAATGGAGATGGAGGTAGAGGAAGCATCTCCATGAGGAAGGGGAGCAAGAGGGGTCAAAGTTGTGCGTTGTAAATGGCCTGTTCCGATTTCCTTCTGTGTGACAGGCAGCAGGCCCAAGGACTGGCTAGCCTCAGGGAGCATGTGTGTCTCCCGAGGGCTCGGCGCCCTGCCACCCCTTGCCATTGAGTCAATGCCGACTCATTGCTGCCAGGTCTCTGCTGCCACTGCTTTTTGCTGTCTTCAGGGTTACAGCTCTCTCTCTCTCTCTCAGTCTCCTGCTTCCAGGAGCTTTTCAGCACAAGGAACCAGAGTCCAAAGGATGCACTCTCTGCTCCTGGCTGTTCTTCATTGGTGGTAGTAGGATCCTCCTCTCGGCTCTGAAATTGGCTCTCTTTTGAAGCAAAACTTACCAATCCCTTTGGTGGGCCACAACTATCTTATCTGCACAGCCCTGCCTAATCACCTGGGTGGGACTTACAAGACCATGGCGACAAAGGCCATGCTAAGCAATTCATCACATCACAGTGACTTAGACTCTTTATCTCATCTATTCATCACAATTGACCAGGATGCTATTGTTAGCTGCCATCCAGTCAGCCTCAACTCATGGGACTCTACGTATAACAATACAATATGTTGTCCAGCCCTGTGCCATCTTCATGACTGCTGGCATGTTTGAGTCCACTGTTATGGAGGTTATACTGTAATTCCAATGTTCCAGAAGCTGACATTGAGACTCCAAGAGGTTAGCTAACCTGCTCAAGGTCATCTGGCTAGTAGTTGGCAGAGGAATGACTGAAATCCGTGTCTGTCTCCTTCACAAGTCCTTGTTCTTCCAGGAATACCAAACTTAACAGAAACTGATTCATGGCAACCCCATGTGTTACAGAGACGAGCTGTTCCATAGGGTTTTCTTGGCTGTAATCTTTACAGAACCAGATCTCCAGGCCTTTCTTCTGCAGCACTCCTGGGTAGGTTTGAACCACCAACCTTTAGGTTAGCAGCCGATCACAAACTGCTTGCATCACTTAGGGACATCCAGGGTCCACCAGGGTTGATGAGATGGCAAGAACTCAGCAACTACCAAATCAAAGATCTAAATATTAAATTCCACTTCAAAATATGTGAGGAATATTATTCCCTAAAGCAATCACTATACTGTATCACTGGGAGGGCATACCAGGCAGCAACAACATTACTTCCAGGACCTGTGAACTCTGAACCTAACACTCTGACAGTAAAAGACAGTAGAGACCGAGCACCCGAAATGCATTCATCAGCAGATTATGACATTTTTACAAAATTCTTTCTGCAAAACCTATCAGCATAAAAAAAGAGAGAAAGAGAAAGTGGAAAGCAAGGTATTGACAGAATAAATAAAAGAAATTTACATCCTGTGAAAGAACAACTGCAGTACTAGGTTCGGAAATGAATTTTGACTCAGATATTTATGCAAGTACCCTGTGATTCACAGCCAGTGCAACGAGCCAAACGAAATGAAACAGAATTTGGCTGTCTCAGTGAACGCATTCCTAAAAATCCAGCAAGCACATTCAATGCGCCACGATTCGAACTATTTCAAAACCACATCTGTATGTGATGGCAAATAAAAATGGCATGCCTTGATAAAGCATCCCAAATTATACTTTGACAGCACCTCGATTTTAGTGTAGAGTCTCAGCGATAACAGCTACCACCTTCGACTGGCATTTTACTTTTATTTCTCATGTGAGCCAAGGATATTATCTGCATCTGAGTATATTTTCAAAGGAAGGGTTTTTTTTTTAAGGCATTCTAGGAAAGACGATCATCTGGGAAGCCTTCTTTTTCTAAAATGAAAATGGAGTCAAGAGGAAATCCTCTATTTGCCTTCATCAGACCACAATCTGCTAAAAATTGGGGCCAAGCCGATGGTATCCTCTTCCTTCCGGTCCAGCCTCGTGTGCCATCTGCAAAACCACAATTGTTTTAAGCACCTGGCACAAGATCAGACCAACAGCTGCCACAGAGAAAAGCATTATGAAATCAGTGACCACCATCTCATTGTAATACCTCAGTGCTGCACAAATAAGCAAGTGCTGTTCCACAGCCCAGGAAAGGACTCCCTGAAATTGCTCTTTCTGGGACATCAGATAAGCGTCAAAGAGGAGAGCAGTGTGACAGTTGGTGTGATTAGTGTGACACCAGGCAGCATTCAGCTCAACCTCTAGACCTCTCTTCGAAACTTTGCTCTGTTCAATTGTTACCAGAGTTCTCCAAGCTTTCTTCCCACTTGGGCTCCTCTAAAGTCCAAGCCCTGATGTCCAAAAGCAGAAGAAACAATTTCAAACTGCTCTTGTCCTAAGCTGGAGAAGCAGGAAGGAAGAAAAGGGTCCAGCAATCAGAGCGGAAGGAGGGCAACAATCAGGGACCTTAAGTGAGGCTGGTCCAAACACCCTGGATTCCTAGAACCTTTAATGAAGACATTCTCCTGCCCTCCCATTTCTGAGTCCACTGGGTGCTGTGGGAGAGAACGGAAAGGCTGTGGTTACTAAGATCTGATATAGCGGTGGAATACTAATGTCCCTAAAATGCCACACCTAAATGTTCCCTTGTAGACATTTGACCATCTAACTGCTAAATAAGGGGTTTCATCCACCTCCAGGGGCTCCCCAAAATTTACTTCCAGACATCCCCACTGAGAGTAATGGAAGAACATTCACGAACTTTTGATTCTACAGGCCAAGGCCTCCTCTAGCTCATTTGTAACACATGATTTCTGTCATCCGTATTTTTTTTTTTTAATTAGTTTAGGTCCCCTTCAAAAATAAGGAAACAAATCAAGAGACTGTCAGACTTAGAAATGACTATTAATCTACTTTCTCAACTTGAGTAACAATTTCTCCTAACAAGTGGAAACAAATAAATGCTGGTTTTCATAAACAAAATCTACACATAAGGGGAAATGTTTCATGTTTATTTGTGCTTATGTGTACAGTAAACTTAACCCAAAGGAGCACGGAAAATCTCATGTACTTTGTGGCCCTCAGGATCAGGGGTAGTTTCTTATGCATACCTCACGAAAGCCCTGGAGCCTGGCACAGAGCTGTGTATTAGATGCTCAGTACATGACATCTTCAGAAGCAGAACCCAAACCAAACCAAATCTGTTGCCATCGAGTCTATTCTGACTCATGGCGACCCCACAATAAACGGCAGGGTGTTTCCAAGGCGGTAATCTTTACAGAAGCAGATTGCCACATCTTTCTCCCACAGAGCCGCTGGTGGGTTTAAGCCACCAACCTTTCGAATAGCAGCCCAGTGCTTAACCACTGCACCACCAGGGCTCCTCTCAGAAGCAGAACCAGTTTTTAAAAAGCACACTGCCCTGGAACCCAGATACCACCCTGTTGGGAGGATCGTCTCAAGCAAGTGCCGTCATAGCATTTAGAAAGGAGTTTTCCCATCTCTCAAGGGTTTCTGGCCACCTCAGTCTATATTCTGTTCACCCCCACTCCACCTGGCAAGAATAAGAGACCCATAAAAAACCAGTCTCCTTTTCCTCCCCTCTCCAGAATTCGCCTCAGAAAGGAAATTGCTTAGCTGTATGGCATTGAACGAGGGCAGTGGTGGTTCAGTGGTGGAATTCTTGCCTTCCATATGGAAAACCTGGGTTTGATTCCCAGCTAATGTACCTCGTGCGCAGTCACCAACCGTCTGTCAGTGGAGGCTTTCATGTTGCTATGATGTTTCAACAGAGCTTCCCGACTGAGACCAGGAAGAAAGGCCTGGCAATCTACCTCTGAAAATCAGCCAATGAAAACCCTATGATCACAACCATCTGATCCTGTTGTGCTTGGGGTCACTATGACAGCAGCTAACAACCACAACACAAGCGAGTCATTTAATGTCTCCAGGCCACATGTCCTCATCCGTAAAAGCAAAGGGGTGCATCTATTGATCACCAAGGTCCATTCCAGGTCTAAAATAGTTTTATTCTTTCTCATGTGGTCCATATTTCCTTCTCACCTGGGCTCTTTGGGTCCCAGATGGGTGATTATTTTACTACTTCCAACAAACTGGCCTCCAGTTTGTGGTGCTGCCCTAAATCTAACATAGTGTTCGGAGCACTGGACCCGTGTTCCAGCCTCAGGATCCATGTGACTCTGTGTGAACTAGGTAACCCCTCTGGGCCTTTTGACACCTCCCTAATGGTCGCTGTGAGGCTCAGAGAGATAACATACGTATTTTGTCAACTGTAAAACTCTGTGTCTGTGTCAACGGAAGGTTATTATTCCACACTATGAAGTAGTATCACAAAAACCCACTGCCATCAAGTTGATTCCAACTCATAGTGACCCTACAGGATACAGCAGAACTGCCCCCAAAGGGTTTCCAAGGCTATAATCTTCACGGAAGCAGACTGCACATCTTCCTCCCACAGAGCGGCTGGTGGGTTCAAACCAGCCAAGTGCTTTAACCACGTTGCTACCAGGGCTCAGCATGAGACCTATACGTGTTGATATGGAAAGATCTCCAAGATACATTACCCAGTGAGAAAAGCTAGGTACAGAATAATGTATAGAACACGATTCTACTTACGCTACCAAAACGAGTATGGGTGCATGTGCATGTGCGCATTTAATTATAATTTTTGGAAGAAACTATTAATAGTGTTTACCTACAGGGGAAGGGACTATGGATTTTGGTGTGGAACAAAGGAAGGCTTTAACTTTTCATCATGTACCATCCTGTACTGTTTTAACATTTAGCCATGTGCATTCATTTTTCTTAGTAACAACAAAAAAAAACAATTAAAAATTTTTGAACTAATACCAGCCCTGTATCAACAATCTTCATTTCTTTTCTGGTTCGGCTACAATCCCATCCAGTGTTTATTTTTCTCTGCTCTGCAACCTATGACTAAGCAATAAACTTAACCACTAGAGCCTTGTTAAGAAAGAGAAAACCACCACATTTCTTTTATTAAAGAATAAGAAAAAGGCTAGGTGTGATGTGGGTTTTTCAATTTTCAGATATTGCAGCAAAGAACAAGTAGCAGAAACCCAAACCACAGGCAGAGGCTCCAAGCTCTGTCTCTGCTCCTGTCACAAAGCCACCCCAAGCATTTGTGACTCTCCTTATCCCCTAGCAGGGCCAACTGACCCAAACCTTTAACCCTGAGGGATCTTGGTCTTCCTCCCCATAGAGAGTCACCGTAAATTTTATTCTACCCCTGGTATTACAGGTGGTAAGGGAAGAGGGAATGTCCTAGATTCTGTCTACTGCACAGTAACAGCCTCATTTTTCCTTAGCAATCAAGATGATTGTTGGTGTTGTTAGGTGCCATCAAGTTGGTTCCAACTTATAGCAACTCTATATACAACAGAATGAAACACTACCCGGTCCTGCGCCATCCTCACAATCATTGTTATGCTTGAGCCCCTTGCTGCAGCCATTGTGTCAATCAATCTCATTGAGGGTCTTCCTCTTTTTTTGCTGGACCTCTGCTTTACCAAGCATGATGCACTTCTCCAGGGACTGATCCCTTGGGATAACATGGCCAAAGTATGTGAGACGTAGTCTTGCCATCCTTTGCTTCTAAGGAGCATTCTGGTTGTACTTCTTCCAAGACAGATTTGTTCATTCAATCAGGATTAACCCCAGCCAACTTGGTGACTCTCTTTTCTTGACTGTTAACCTAGTAGGACAAAGAGCCAGGTATGGCCAGGTGTCCCATTTAGAAGCATTCCGTTCCCGGGAAGTTGCCATACAACATAATAGATAAGAGCCTGGGCTCTGCTGTCAGACTAGCTGGGTTCAACACTGGTTTTCTTTTTTATATGCCTCAGTTTCCTCATTTGTAAAATGAGAGTAATTACACCTACTCCTCACTTATCGGCTACCTCATTATCCAACATTTCTCATTTATGACAATAGTAAATAATCTACTACTCAACTATTTTGTCCATTAATGACATACATCCGGCAGTAACAAATGCCAAGATGCGAGGCTGTGATGGTTATGTGTCAGCCTGGCTGGGCCATGATTCTCAGGTTGGCAGTTACGTAGTGCTGTAATTTGGCAGTTATGGAATGATGTATTCATCCTCCATTTTTGCATAGTGCTGATTTTCACATAACAACCTGGTCTTTGGAACCTAGCCGTGTCGATAAGTGAGGAGTGATTGTACAGTGTTGTCTCCCTAGAATTTTACGGAGGATTAAACAAAATGATTCCTATAAAAAACTAAGATTGAGCCTGGTGTAGGGCAAAAACTTATTAAACACTAAACACCATGATTAAAAAAAAAAAAACTCGTTGCTGTCGAGTTGATTCTGACACATAGCTAAATCATACTAAGTCTCTAGACCATAGTGCTCAAATTTGTAGGGAAAGAACCTCAGCTACAATACCCTCAAACCAATCTATAATAACCTATCATTTTCTTAGCCCTTCAACAAGCCTTTTTTACCCTTAAGTAATTCCCTTCACCTCATATAACTTGCTAGGCTACATTAATGCAGTTGCGTGTAAATCATCCACAACACTTCCTCCTATCCAAAAACTCACTCCACTCAGCATAAGGCTGTGTCAAAGCTAGAAACTATTCTAACTGGAAAAAGCAAGCGAAAAATAGCCATTTAATCAAGGCTTTTAGCAAAACATGTTCAAATACCTCTTTAAACAACCAAGAATTACAATCCAACTGTCCAGCAATGAGGCAAAGTCAATACACGCCTCCTCCTCAAGAAGATCCAAACTAGTTTAATAATTCATTTCAGGGCTTTAAAATGAGTTTGGTTGCCTTCCCGTCTAGGAAGTTAGAGGACAATAATCATGGATAGTCTGCAGTAAGCTCAAAACTATTAAACGAATCTGTGGATGATAGAAACGTGCACTGATTCTGGATTCAAGTGACCTGAATTATCCTCATTTCTTACAAATGAGAGCAGAGAAGTAGGACTATACTTTGACAGAATATATATTTAAGAAGTATTAAATTTAGTATAATTAACTTTTTCAAACTCTACTGTCTTTCTACTGATAATTTAGTACCATTCCAAACTTCCATGTTGAAGTGGCAATTATAAAGATTATTACGAAGTTGTTCGTTTCTTCTTTTTTTTAATTTACTACAAAATGCTAAGCCCGTTTGGAAGCAGAGCCCACTCTTTGAGAATGGTTTCATAGAAAGTGAAGATTATATTCCTTGGTGTCACTGTCAAAGACAGAACAAGCTGAATGGAATTTTAGACTCACCCAGCCATAAGATAAAGTACATGTCCATAATTTACACATTCAACAAGTTTTAATTTAAAAATTCTTTACCTATAATTCTGTACAATGCAAGTTAAACACAGCATTTTTTCTTTTTATTTACGTATATTTTAAGTAAGTAAGCAAAGGCTTACTTATTTAAGTAAGGGAAATTATTAACAATTTCCTTTTACTTGGATCAATAATCAATGCCCATGGAAGCACCAGTCAGAAATCAAACAAAGTACACATTGGGCAAATCTGCTGCAAAAGATCTCTTTAAAGTGTTACAAAGCGAAGATGTCACTCAGAGGACTAAGGTGTACCTGACCCAAGCCATGGTCTTTTCAATCACCTCATATGCATGCAGAAGCTGGGCTATGAAAAAGGAAAACAGGACAAGAATTGATGCATTCGAACTGTGGTGCTGGCAAAGAATACCGAATATACTGTGGACTGCCAGAAGAACTAACAAATCAGCCTTAGAAGAAAAGCAAACAAAATGCTCCTTAGAAGCAAGGATGGAAAGACTTCGGCTCACTTATTTTGAACATGTCATCAGGAAAGACCAATTGCGAGAAAAGAACCTCATGTTTGGTAAAGTTGAGGGCCAGTGATAATGAGGGGAGCCCTGCATGAGATGGACTGACACGACAGCTACAACAATGGACTCAAATATACCAATGATCACGAAGGTGGTACGGGAACGGGCAGCATTTTGGACTGAGTCCACGGCAACTAACAACAATATTTCTATGGTAATTCACCATTTGCAAAGCAAGTTCACATGCAATAACCACCTTAACTGAGAAGAACAATTCTTTATTAGCTATGTTTTATAAGTTTTGACAAAATGTGATCCAGATTAAAAATGCAAAAAGACAATGTGGTTGAAGAACAGTCATGCTACATTGTATACCGTAAGTCATGTGAGTTGAAAAATACAGGTAAAAGAAAAGAAGAGTGTTTTTCTGATCCTTCCAGATGTACTGCCATATTGGTAGCTAGAAGCAGGTAGCTGCATAATGACTGTGCCTCCAAAGTTTTTCTTAGAAGCATGCTACTGTAACCTGACTCACGTGTCTTTTCATAACAGTTCACCCCATTTAATTGGTGACTGAAACAAAGCTGGCCTTGAAGAAAGGAACAAATCTCTACTAAGTCTTGCAGAAATAAATCAACGTGACCTGTTATTTCGTGGTAAGTGATTCAGTCTTTCATTTCTCTGCCCTTCATTTCAAATATACTATTAAGAATTTAAAAGACTATACACCATGAACACACAGCCATCACTACTCCAGCTATGATTTTATGCAAAAGGGTGGTCCTTAGCAGGGTGACACTAGGCCAGGAGTGACTGTGGGTTTGTTTCTCCTTAAAATACAAAGCTAAACTCCTTAGGAAAATGAAGTCACTGAAGGTAATATATTAATTCGCAAATAAAATACTGGAAGTAGGCAGGAATGGATCAAGAGGTAGGTGGCAGAGTGGGGACCAGAACACATCTCATCTTCAATGCCCTTGCAGTTCTGTTGCTCAACGGTCCAAATACATCATTTCTCTAAATTTCTTCAAGCAGCAGCCTCACTGTTCTTCCAATCATCCTGACCCAAAATCTCAGAATCATTTCTGCCTCCTTCCTCTCCCTCAACATCCAATCAGTTGTGAATCCAGTCAGTTCTACTTTCCAGTCAGTTCTACTTCTGTTTCTCCTTCAGCAAATCTGCCTTTTCCACATGGTGGGGCATGGTCAACATCAGCTGCCAAGCTCTGGAAGCTGTGGCCCTCAACTGGTCCTCCGGTTCCATCCCTCTTTCTTCACCTCTCATCTTGTCTATTTCAATGGTTTCCTGACTCCAACACATTTCACCATTTGAAAAGCAAACTCCACAAGGGCAAAGGGACTCATCTTTTGTTGTTGTTATTTTAAAACAGCTCCCTACTCAAAAAGGTGGTAATGAAGGGCTTTAAAAAAAAAAAAAAATTGAATGGCCTCCAAAAAAACTAAAATTAATTTGGATAAAGTAGTTCTAGCATTATGAGAGCCATGTGAGAAAATTTAATATCTTCAAAGAGAAAATCATTAAGAAAATCATTAAACTTCTAAGAATATACACAACAAAATACTTCATCTGTTTGAGACCTTACACAACAAGAAACAGCTCATGACAGAGGCATATAAAAACACTAATATCACAGAGAAGATGCCCTCTGTGTATCTGACCACACCACTGACCCTGACCTAGAGCAACCAGGAGCCCTCCTGGCAGAGCTCACAACTCCCTGGGACGTCAGACAATTGACCCACAGAAGACCACGGCATCAGTTCCTCATCACTGAGTTTTCTAACCCCCTTCTTACAGGTATGGAAGTACTTTTGTTAAAAAAAAAAAAAGAAGAAGAAGGATTACAATGATTAGTCCATTACCGTCAAATATCACTCTTTGCATTCAATTTTTCCAGCTACGTGGAGTCCCTAGGTGGCGTAAACGGTAAGGCAATCAGCTACTAATAGGAAGACTGGTATTTCAAACACACTCAGAGGCACCTCGAAAGAAAATCCTGGTGATCTGCTTCTGAAAGGTCACAACCGTGAAAACCCTACTGTGCACAGTTCTACTTCGCAACACCTGGGGCAGCCAGCTGAGTTGGAATCTACTGAACGGCAAATGGCTTTGGATTTTCCAGCTCCTCAAGATGATTTTCCTACTCTTTGTCCAGCTACTCTCAGTGTTAAAAAAAAAAAAAAAAAGTACATCACTTCCACATGGAAACAGAATGAATTGTTAGTTCATTCCCTAAGTCACTCTAGGTGGCACTGGGACATGCAGTTACAGCATAGGGCAAACAGTCAAGGTAAAGATCAAGTACAATCTCTGTACTGGTGGACTAATCTGCTATCATATGTGTGCAGGATGTTTCCAAATGCAGGTGTCGTGACAAACGTAAGATACAAATGTACTTAAAAGCGTTACTTAGGTTAGGAAAGCCTGTTGTCATGCATTGTCTCATTCAGGGGACACTAAGGGCCAACAACCACTACCAGGTACAAGTCCTCAAAATACTGTCCCTTTCTGAAGTGATCCTTATTTGCGAAAGTTTTGGGGAATACTGCTAACGCACAGTCCAGTGCTTTGGCCAAAAGGCTAAGATACCAATGGGGAAAAAAATTAATACTGCAATCTGCACTTCCATGAATTTTATTGGCTGTCTTGGAAATTCAAATCAAAGCGGGAAATCTTTATTGCTGATATTGGTCATCTTGAATAACTAAATGTTAAGGCTTCTGTTGAGTGGGGACAACCTTTGGGAATATAAAGAAGCAGACTTGTTTATGGTGTGGGACTTCAGAAATATGAAAAGGAAGTGGAAAGCTGCCAACCCTGGAAATCAGGATTGCAATTCTTCATTTCGACAGGGTTTTAGTTCTATTACTATGTAACTGGAATCAACAACTGAGAACCCCAGTCCCTCCCATGAGGCTGGCTCTTCCTCTCCCTGAATGTACGGTGAGGGTAAGCAATCATTATTTGGCTACATGGCATCAATGTTCCATCCTTGCCAGCCAGACCAGCACCTCCAAAGACCTAGATTCCTGGGGGTGCTATTAACACAAGGCCTTTCACCTCCTCTGCTCTGGTTTCTCAATAGCCCAGGAGGAACGGCTGCGTATTGGCTGCAGCTACCTAAGATCCACCTGAAGCAATTTCACTTCAGCTTCGTGAGAAGTAAAACGAAAACCGCACTTTGATGCAAGCATGTCCTCTTACAAACACAGAATCAAGTCACTTTGAAAATAGAGTATAAGGAAGACTTGCTAGATACATGAGAATCCTTCCCTACTGAGGCAAGAGAAAAGACGACTCTAGTGTGAAATTAGTCAATGAATTGCAATACGGACCTTTAAAACGATGTTTTTATCATACAAGTAAAAGATACTTAATGCAGAAAAATAAAAAATACAGACACTCAAAAAGAATAAAATTTACCCATAATCCTATCACTCAGAGAGGTTTTTGTTAACGTTGCTGTTGTTAGTTACCATCGAGTTGGCCCCGGATTCACAGTGACCCCACGCACCATGGAATGAAACGCTGCCTGGCCCTGTGCCATCTCCATGACCAGCTGCAGATCAGACCACTGTGATACACAGGGTTTTCACTGGCTTGTTTTCAGAAGTAGATCTCCAGGTATTTCTTCCTAGATACTCACTGGAAACACTTGTAAGTCTTTCCAAAATTTACACATACTTCTTTCTCTATACATACTTTAAAAAAAAAAAGTTGCCTTTGATTCAAGTCCGACTTGTGTGTGCAACCCGTGTGTCTGAATAGAGCTGTGCTCCACAGAGTTTTCAATGGCTGATTTTTCTGGAACTGTATATGTAGACAGACAGACAGACAGATATGTGTCTACTGTGTGAATATATACATAAATGTATGTGTGCGTTTACATATACACACATATATAAAAGAATTTGCAAGAAACCTTTAACCCAAATTCTTTCTTTGCCATTATTTTCAGAAAGAGTAGCACCTTAAAGAGCATTTTATAAGCAATCGATGTTTCATGGAGCCTTAACAATACCTGTATTTCTAGGCAAAACAGATGCAAAACCAGGGAGTGTGACTACAATGCCCTTATTGGTTCATTAAGGAGATATGGGTGGGGTGAAGGAAAGAAGGGAAAAGGAGAAGGGCACCTCATCCCCAAAGCTCACCTAGCATCACCGTACTCTTGCAGCTCGTCTCCTGGAGTTATAAAAAGCCAGGAAGCGATAGAGTAAGAACAGGTGGCGACGTGAAAGAAGCCCATTTCTGGGGTTTAGGTGCATCCATTGCTGTCGTCTCATGCGTTTGTACCAGCTGCATCAAAGGTGTCAACCCTGAGATCCGGGAATGGAGGTGAGGGAAACTGAAGCCCTCCAAACGCTCTGTATGTAACTGACAGAAGCTGGCCAAACCATTTCCTTCCTTCTCCGAGATCAGTTTTACTGCCACAATTGAAAACACTAAAGTGCGTAACTACGTTTACCATCTACTAATGGTTCGTGTTGTGGGAAAGTTTACGTAACTCTCCAAAGCAAAAGTCTCTAGTCATTTTCAAATATCCTTTCATAAATATCTCATGGCATTAAAATCAGGGAAAGAAAAGAAAAAAACCAGAAAGTTGCAAACATAAAAATTATGCAGTCTGGCCAAATCTGCCTAAATACATCTTAGCCTGGACCAATTATTTTCTTCCACATACATAATAAAAAATATCAGATTCACTTACCTCCATGATAGCGACATTACATATCACGACAGAGGAGTGTCATTAGCTGTGCTTAATACCACTGCAATGTCTTCCTTCAGAATAAATTGAAATAGTATGTTACTCACCCCCTGGAAAGAAGTATTGTTCAAGTTGTGGATGCATAGTGGGAGCAGTACAGATATACACATGTAATAAACTGAAAAAATCTATTACAAATATTTAAAAACCCACACTAGGCTAGGGTCGCTATGAATCAGAATCGACTCGACACTATTCTAAAAGAATGTATGATACACTACAGTATTGAACGTACATAATGAACACAAACAACAGATCAAGAAGCACTTATAACGCAGCTGAAATTTCTTCTTGGTACTTTGGACAGATGTCAACTGAAACACCATCCCCTCCACTGAAGTCTTCCAGCTTACACTGGACCACTGTGATTGCTCCCTCTTCTGAACTCCTTAACACTATCCTCTGAAATGCCTCTCTATCCTTTTATGCTGCCCTGAAGCATCTCTTACAATACTGAATTTAACTTTTTTTCTTTTTTTGGTTGCAATCCCCACACTGTGTTAGCACTCTCCCCCTTTCCCTTTCCACCTCCGGTTCACTGTGTCCATTTGTCCAGTTTTCCTGTCCCTTCCTGCTTTCTCGTCTTCGTTTTTGGGCAGGTGTTGCCCATTTGGCCTCATATACTTGATTGAACTAAGATGCACGTTCCTCACGTCTGTTATTGTTTGTTTTCTAGGCCTGTCTAATATTTGGCTGAAAGGTGGACTCCGGGAATGGCTTTAGTTCTGAGTTAGCAGGTTGTCCAGGAGTCTCTGTCAGTGTTTCTCCAGTCTCTGTCAGACCAGTAAGTCTGTCTTTTTTTGTGAATTTGAATTTTGTTCTACATTTTTTTCTCACTCTGCCTGGAACCCTGTATTGTGGTCCCTATCACAGCAGTGGGTGGTGGTAGCCAGACATAATCTAGTTCTTCCGGGCTCAGGATGGTGTAGGCTGTGCTTCCTGTGGTTCGTATTTGCCTTGTGTCTTTGGCTTCTTTTATGGTTCGATGTGTATTATCCTCTTTCAATTTGTGTACAAGGGGCCCTTAATCAGACCTCATAATCTATGGATTACATATATTTGCATTTCTCCCAATGCTAAAATAAAATGGTCATTCAATAAATATCTGTTGCATGAAAAAAAAATTTTAAGTCGCTGAACTTGAAGAGTTAATCATCTTTGTGAGAGAGGATGTGAGGAACTTGAACACAGAGGTTGTAGGTGTATACACAGCACACATGTACTAAGATCAGTGACAACTGGGCAAATCCCCTGTAGAAGACTTTTTTAAGGTTTCACAAAGCAAAAATGTCACTTTGATGACTAAGGTGCACCTGACCCAAGACACGGTCTAATCAATCCTCTTATAGGCACACAAAAATTTGATAATGAAAAAGGAAGATAGAAGAATTGAAGCTTGCGAACTGTGGTGTTGGTGAAGCAGATCGACTATGCTGTAGGCTACCAAAAGAATGAACAAATCAGTCTTAGAAGAAATACAACCAGAATGTTCCTTAGAAGTAAGAATGGGGAGACTTCACTTAGCTTACTTGGCCACATCATCAGGAAAAGCTAATTACTAAAAAACGATATCATGTTTGGTAAACCAGAGAGCCATCAAAAACAAGGGAAATCCTTAATGAGATTGACAGACACAATAGCTGTAACAACAGACTCAAGCATACCAAGGATCATGAAGACAGCACGGGACCAGGCAACATTTCATTCTGTTGTATGTAAGGCTGACTGATATAAGTTGTAGTCAACTCGACAGCAACTAACAAGATCAAGGAGAGTGTAATAAGGAGAAATAAGACTTGTGTCTGATAAAACAGTCTGGCAACATTCCTTAGAAGTCAGGTTCAATGGTGAGACAAAAGAATGTCACGTGCAAGATCACAGAGATAGAGACAAACAAATGCCACGAGGGGTCGGTGAGGACCCCTTGATAAGCAAGAGGGCCAGTACAAGTGACAGCGTAAAGATGAGGTAGAGAAGGCAAGGATGGATGAGTGTCCAAGCTCTCAAGTAGTGGGAAGAGTATATTCGGTACTCAGCATGCTGTTGTTGTCAGGGGCCATGGAGTCCGTTCCGGCCCAATTCACCACAGAACAAAACTTTGCCCACTCCTGCGCCATGCTCACAATCGTTGTTATGCTTGAGCCCATTGTTGCAGTCACTGTGTCAATCCATCTCCATGAGACTCATTCTCTTTTCCACTGACTCTGTACTTTACTGAGCATGATGTCCTTCTCCAGGGACTAATCCTTCCTGACAACATGTCCAAAGTACATGAGGCGTAGTCTCACCATTCTTGCTTCTAAGGAACATTCTGGCTGTACTTCCTCCAAGACAGATTTGTTCGTTCTTCTGGCAGTCCATGGTATATTCAATATTCTTCACCAGCACCACAAAGGCATCGATTCTTCTTCAATCTTGCTTATTCATTGTCCAGCTTTCACATGCATATGATGCAATTGAAGATACCATGACTTGGGTCAGGCACACCTTAGTCTTCAAGTTGACATCTTTGCTTTTCAACACTTTAAAGAGGTCCTTTGCAGCAGATTTGCCCAATGCAGTGCGTCTTGATTTCTTGACTGCTGCTTCCATGGGTGTTGATTGTGGATCCAAGTAAAATGAAATCCTTGACAACTTCAATCTTTTCTCTGTTTATCATGATGATGCTTATTGGTCCAGTTGTGAGGATTTTCGTTTTCTTTATGTTGAGATGTAATCCACACTGAAGGCTGTGGTCTTTAATCTTCATCAGTAAGTGCTTCAAGTCCTCTTCGCTTCCAGCAAGCAAGGTTTTGTCATCTATATAACACAGGTT
Source organism: Loxodonta africana (assembly GCF_030014295.1). Lineage (NCBI taxonomy): Eukaryota > Metazoa > Chordata > Mammalia > Proboscidea > Elephantidae > Loxodonta > Loxodonta africana. The sequence continues at coordinate 221,418,746 of NC_087342.1, read as the reverse complement.
TTAATGAGTCTTCCTCCAATCCTGACGCCCTCCAATTCTGGTTGCATGTTAGCAATCAGAAAAAAAAAGCTGGACTAAATGGGAAAACAATCTCCACAGTGAACAGAAAATACTCTCATGGAACTAGTTAATACCAAGCCCAAACTTGTCACCGTCAAGCCAATTCCAACTCACGGCGACCCTACAGGACAGAGTAGAACTGCCTCATAGGGTTTCCAAGGAGCAGGTGGTGGGTTCAAACTGCTGAACTTTTGGTTAGCTGCCAAGCTCTTAACCATTGTGCCTCTAGGGCTCCAACTAGTTAACAGCAGTAGCAAAATAGGCCTTTAAACTATTTAAAAATGAATCTCTTATTAGTAACTCTGAAGTGTCAGAGATACAAAATGATTTTGAATTTTGACTATCTTGAGAACTGTAATTTATCTTCTATGCAGACTGAATAAGGAAAATATTGTGTGCATCACTTAATGAAATATCCTAGAAGGATTCAGCCATTCCTTTAAATCATGGCACTTAGATTTCAATCACAAAAAATTCATCATTTATAAATCTTATCCAGCCATCCACCCCTGGGGCTGAGTTAAGGCCTCTTTACTTACTCGCTCCCTGTTTCCTAATACATGAGTTTGAAGCTGTCAAACTAATCAGATCCAGATGATATTCATTTGGATAAAATTTAAAATCCATATACTCTTTCCCAAAGAAAAAAGAATGGGTGCCTCTGACAGAGAAAAATTGTAACTGAATAATTAAGTTGTTTTTCCTTTTGTTCCTTTATTTCTAAGCCACTCAAAAGATAAAAAATCCCATTTTATTTTAGCTAAAGGAATATGAGAATGTGGGGAAAATATTAAGAGTACTTTCCCCAATGCATTCTCTTTTTCTCAAGTAAGGCATTTTTTCATTTAAAAAAGGGAAAAGAAGATTAAATCTGCTATATGACTCACAAATGAGGGGATAATTTACACCATAGCAAGAGAAAGGTTTACAAAGTGGATGATGGTTTTATTAAATAGATTTGCTTGTTATTATTTTCCATTCAAAATGCCAGGCAAGCAGGTTACAGTATAACCTGTATACATAGTTCAGAAATAGTATGGTGTAGTATAACATAGTATAGTTATGTTGTCGTCATCGTTGCTAGGTGTCAACTAGTCGGTTCCTACTCATAGCAATGCACAATGCACAATAGAACGAAACACCGCCTGGTCCTGAACCATCCTCACAGTTCTTGTTATGCTTGAGCCCACTGTTGCAGCCACTGTGTCAATCGATCTCGTTGATGATCTTCCTCTTTTTCGCTGACCCTCTACTTTACACTCTCCAGGGACTGATCCCTCCTGATAGCATGTCCAAAGTATGTGAGACGTAGTCTCCCCAACCTTGCTTCTAAGGAGCATTCGGGTTGTACTTCCTCCCAGACAGATATGTTCAGTCTGTTGGCAGTCCATGGTATATTCAATATTCTCTGACAACACCGTAATTCAAAGGCATCGATTCTTCTTCAGTCTTCCTTATTCGTTGTCCAGCTTTCGCATGCATATGAAGCAACTGAAAACACCACAGCTTGGATCAAGCACACCTTAGTCTTCAAGGTGGCATCTTAGTTTTTTAACACTTTAAAGAGGTCTTTGGCAGCAGATTTGCCCAATACGATGTGTCTTCTCATTTCCTGACTGCTGCTTCCATGGGTGTTGCTTGTGGATGCAAGTAAAATGAAATCCTTGACAGCATCAATCTTTGTTCCATTCGTTGTGATGTTGTTTATTGGTCCCGTTGTGACGATTTTTGTTTTCTTTATGTTGAGGTGCAATCCATACTGAAGGCTGTGGTCTTTGATCTTCATCAGTAAGTGCTTCAAGTCCTTTTCACTTTCAGCAAGCAAGGCTGTGTCATCTCATAATACCCTCTCCTGAATCCGGCTTGAATTTCTGGCAGTTCCCTGTGGATGTACTGCTGCAAACACTTTTGAATTATCTTCAACAAATTTTACTTGTGTGTGATATAATGATATTGATTGGTAATTTCTGCATTCTGTTAGATCACTTTTCTTTGGATTGGGCATAAATATGGATCTCTCCCAGTTGGTTGGCCAAGTAAGTGTTTCCAGAGTTGTATTTAATTTTTGAAACATCTCAATTGATACTTCGTCAATTCCTGGAGGCTTGTTTTTCAGCAATGTCATCAGTGCAGCTTGCATTTCTTCTTCCAGTACCACTAGTTTTGATCATATGCTACCTCCTGAAATGGGTGAACATCGACCAGTTCTTTTTGGTTCAGTGACTGTGTGTATTCTTTCCATTTTTTCTTTTTTATTATACTTTAGATAAAGGTTTACAAAGCAAATTAGTTTCTCATTAAACAATTAATACACACATTGTAACGTGACATTGATTGCCAATTCCAGGACATGTCAACACTCTCCCCTTCTCAACCTTGGGTTCCCCATTACCAGTTTTTCTGTCCCCTCCTGCCTTCTCATCCTTGCCCCTGATCTGGTGTGTCCATTTAATCTGGTTTTGTTTTATGGGCCTGTCTAAACTTTGGCTATCTTTTGATGCTTCCTATGTCATCCAATATTTTGCTCATAGAATCCTTCTATATTGCAACTCAAGGCTTGAATTTTTTCTTCAGTTCTTTCAGCTTGATAAATGCCAAGCATGCTCTTTCCTCTTGGTTTTCTAACTCCAGGTCTTTGCACATTTCATTATAATACTTTACTAGATACGATACTACACTTTGCACTTGAAGCATTTACTGATAAAGATCAAAGACTACAGCTTTCTCTATGGATTACACTTCAACATAAAGAAAACAAAAATCTTCACAACTGGACCAACAAACAATATCATAATAAATGGAGGAAATACTGAAGTTGTCAAGGGTTTCATTTTACTTACATTCACAATCAATTCCCACGCAGCCACGAAATAAAACGACGTATTGCATTCGGCAAATCTGCTGCAAAAGGCCTCTTTAAAGTGTTTAAAAAAAAAAAAAGTCACTTTGAGGACTAAGGTGGCCTGTCTCAAACCATGGTATTTTCAATTGCCTCATGTGCATGCAAAAGCTGGACAATGCAGAAGGAAGACTGAAGAATTGATGCATTTGAATTATTGCATCAATAATTAACATAAGAATGAACAAATCTGTCTTGGAAGAAGTACAGCCAGAATGCTCCTTAGAAGTGAGCACGGTGAGACTTCATCTTAAGTACCTTGGACATGTTATCAGGAGGCACCAGTCCCTGGAGAAGGACAACATGCTTAGTAAAGTAGAGGGTCAGTGAAAAAGAGGAAGACCCTCAAAGAGACAGACTGACACAATGGTCGCAACAATGGGCTCAAACATAGCAACAATTACGACAGTTCTGTGGTACAAAGGGTGGCTGTGAGTCGGAACTGACTCCAGGGCACCTAAGAACAACAACAATAACGTCGGAAAAGCAGGCCATTCTCTTTAAAAGGACACATCGTTTTAAAGGTATCAGCTGCAGCTTTTTATGGAAGGAGAGAGAAATTTAGGCAGGATGAGGCCATGAGCCCCCACTGGTAGGCTTTGGAAGAGCTATGTCTATACATAATCTTGAAGGCTGGTTAATGCCTTTGGAGAATGTGCCCACTAAAACCTATCTATAGTATTTGTGCTAAACTATTGCCAGTCAAATGAGGCTGCCTAATGGAATCATCGATGAGCTAAACTGCTATACATGGGCACAAGCACTGCCACTTTAATGGAAATCATCACTGCCATGACCAGGACAGAAACACTTGGTAGGAAAATTGAAAATTTAATTTCGATCAGATTAACAAAAAATGAAGAAGAATGCTTGAAGTGGTAGCATGAAAAACAACAACGATTAAAAACATTTGGAACCTTTGCTTACCCTTCAAAGGCATTTGTTGCCATGGTTTTAAAAGACCTCTGAAAGCTTCAGCTGTGTCCACAAGAGCTGCCAAGAAATAGGGGTTCTACGCTGATTTTATTTTTCAGGTGCATCATGTCTTAATTATCTCTAAGACAAAAACTACTTGGCAAAAAAAGAACAACCACTGCCATCTCACAGGTAGAAATACTATGATTTTACTCTCGTAAGCCCTTCTTCAAATGCATGCATGTATCTGCGCGTGCACACACACACACACACACACCCCTACCTCATTATTGTACTGTTGCATTAAAGAGTAACAACCATTTAAAATCAGTCAATGGGAATGGCATTCTTACATGAAATGCGTGTTTCGGTCTTGAGATTAACAGGTGTATCACTGCCTTTCTTCTCTCAGAAGAACTGGAGGCCCGACACTTGGCTTACTGTTGTTGTTAGGTGCCGTCAAGTTGGCTGCAACTCATAGTGACCTTATGTATAACATAAGGTCCTACACCATCCTCACAATCGCTGCTATGTTTGAGCCAATTGTTGCAGCCACTGTGTCAATCCATTTTGTTGTGGACGTCCCTCTTTTTCACTGACCCTCTGCTTTACCAAGCATGATATCCTTCTCCAGAGATTGGTCCCTCCTGATGACACATCCAAAGTAAGCAAGACTAAGTCTAACCCACTGCCGTTGAGTCGATTCCGACTCATAGCGACCCTATAGGACAGAGTAGAACTGCCCGATAGAGTTTCCAGGGAGCGCCTGGTGGATCCAAACTGCCGAGCTCTTGGTTAGCAGCCGTAGCACTTAACCACTATGCCACCAGGGTTTCCAAGACTAAGTCTAAAAAAGTCTAGCCACCCTCAATTCTAAGCAGCATTCTGGTTGTACTTCCTCCAAGATAGATTTGTTCCTCTGGCAGTCCATAATATATTCTTCACCAACACCACAGTTTGAATGTATCAATTCTTCGGCCTTCCTTTATCATTGTCCAGCTTTCACACGCATATGATGCGATTGAAAATACCATGCCTTGGGTCAGGTGCACCTTAGTCATCAAAGTGACACCTTTGCTTTTTAACACTTTAAAGAGGTCTTTTGCAACAGGTTTCCCCAATGCAATACATTATTTGATTTCTTGACTGCTGTTTCTGTGGCAAATTTACCAATATCTAGGGGTAAGACCTTTCTTATAAAAATGCTTATTATAAATGCTTTGATTTAAAAATTGCATGATGGCTCGTAAGTGTGCACAGGAAAGCACTCCTGCCCCTTGCCTCGTTTTATTTCTGTTGCTCAACGTGCATGTTGCCACAAGATGCAGAGTATGAAATAGAGGTAGACATACTGGAAGGAACAGGCGCGGTCTGGGTCAGAAAAGGAACTTACGGACTCCCACAATATGAATAATTTGCCAAGAAAAAACTACATCTGAGTCTTGTCTGAACTTTGTGAAAATGCTGCTATTTGTTCCTGCAGTTTACTATTTGAACAGCTTCGTGTGTTGGCGCCAACATGTTCCCTACTCAATTGCAAGCTCCCGGAGAGCAGCGTTTGGCCCTGTGGAGCTAATTCGTGATTTTCTGGTTTACAAGGGCCTTGAATGTACACTTCTGATAAGAGTGTTTCTTACAAGGTTTTGGTAAGATCCAGGGAACGTTTATATTACAACCAAGGGGAAGCTTTTTGAGTCAGTTCTCCATGATTAATAATGTACAAAAAGTAATAATCATAATAATGGTCAACCTTCAGGAAGTATTTAAACTGTTCTTCTCACCAAGTTATTTTAGAATTAATTGAGGAAATTGACTCAAATCCCTACCACTGAACTGTCTGGAGAGGACTGATTGTTCCTCTGGCTGCTAGGTAATTCTATCCGGGTATCCAGCTCTCACCTCTAACTCAGCATGGAAGGGACTGAACTGGCCAGATCCTCCCACTAATTAGCTTTGCTCTCGATTTTCCCAGCTCAGCTCATGATATCGTCATTCTCCCTGTTTCAATCTCTTTAACTCTTCTCCCTCCCACACAGCCCACATTTAATCACCTTAAACTACTGGAGATTGTTGCTTTAGAACATCCCTCATTCTGTTCCCCATTTTCCCATTTCACAAACACCAGAGCTCCAGATTTGTAGCACGTCTAAGCTACCCGAATAACAGCCAAATTAGTCTTCATGTTTCCAGTCTCTCCATGTCTGGCCTCTCCTATGTGTCTCTGGAAGATCAATCTTCATTAAAGACTGTTTTCAACAGATCTCTTCCATGATTAAAAAAAAGCTAATGGTTCTGGGTTGTCAAAAGCCCACAGACTGATCCAGATCTCCCTGTCATTCCTTTATTCAGTGGCTGAGTGGCTGATAATGCACAAAGCCTTGATGTGGGCTTTACCTTTCAGGGGCTCACAATCAGTAGTGGAGAAGTCACACGTATACAGGCATATGTCACCTTTGGCTAGGGTAAGTGTTTACAGGTAAATATGGAGAAAAATCCCCAGCAAAGAAATGTAATGACCATATTTGAGGGACAGTAAGTAGTCCAGTGTCTACCTCAGAGGCAGAAATGGTGATGTTCAAATGAGTAGGAAAATAGGCTAGACCATGACTGTGGAGAACCCTGAAGGGTAGTCTGAAGATTATTCCACTGGCCACAGAAGTCATTAAAGGATTCTGTACAAGACAGTGACATGATTTGCAACTTGTTTTGAGAATGTTAATACAGTGGCAGTGTTCAGAACGGTTTTAGTTTACATGAAGGAAGATCAAATGAAGTGAGTGGCCTGGATGGAGAATAAGGCAAAAAGAAAAATCAGATGATAGCAGTGATCCCAGTGAAGGGCAGTGGGGCTAACTGCAGGGAGTGGAATTGGATGGAGATACATTTAACAGATAAATGCAATAGAACTGCATGGCTGTTCTGATGGGGAACGTCAGGAAGAACTGCAAAGTGGAAACATGAAGGTAAGTAGCTCCAAGAATTTAGGTGTTGATGTGTGAGGGAATGGTGATGGTACCAACGTTAACTTGAGTCAGGAAGAGGAGTGTCAGGTGTCAGAGACACCAGGAGTCACTAAGAAGCAAGTGTGATGCAGGAGCTAGCAATTATTTGCATAGCTGTGATAGTTTAGCTTTAGATAAGTATGAGATTGCTCAGAATACTGCGAGGAGAGAACAAAGAAGAAAAGGAGCAAGACTGCAGACCCTGGGCAATGCCTACTTTTAAAGAGTTGAGGAGAGAAAGAGGCAGAGGACAACCAGCCCTCTGTTCTCTCAAGGCCAATTTACTTAATATCCACTGAGTATTTTTTTTATATATATATATATTGGTTTATGCTATTTCACGTTTCTGGAATCATCTTCCAAATTCCTTATTGCCTATGAAAATCCTCCATTTCTTTCCAGGCCAAAATCAAATATACCACTTTAATTATGCTTCTCTTGCCAGCCTAGCCTGGTGAAATTTCTTCCTTCTCTGAGCCCCTCGAGTAGTTATTATCCACCATTCTTTTTGTTTGTTTGTTTTCTCTAAAGTGTTCTTATTTCAAGATGTGTAAGCAATAGATTTAGTTTTTTGGGGGGTGGGGGTGGTATCTCACTCACTCTTTTTTTTTTTTTTTGTACTTTAGGTGAGTGAAGGTTTACAGAACAAACTAGCTTCTCTTTAAACACTTAGTACACATGCTGTTTTATGACTTTGGTTAACAATCCCACGACATGTCAACGCTCTCCCTTCTCAACCTTGGGTTCCCTATTACCAGCTTTCCTGTCCCCTCCCACCTTCTAATCCTTCCCCTGGGCTGGTGTGCCTCCTTTAGTCTTGTTTTGTTTTATGGGCCTGTCTAATCTTTGGCTGAAAGATGAACCTCAGGAATGACTTCATTACTGAGCTAAATGGGTGTCCACGGGCCATACCCTTGGGGTTTCTCCAGTCTGTCAGGCCAGTAAGTTCTGGTCTTCTTCTTGTGAATTAGAATTTTGTTCTACATTTTTCTCCAGCTCTGTCTGAGATCCTCTATTGTGATCCCTGTCAGAAAAGCCAGTGGTGGTAGCTGGGTACCATATAGTTGTACTGGATTCAGTCTGGTGGAGGCTGTGGTAGTTGTAGTCCATTAGCCCTTTGAACTAAACTTTCCTTTATGCACCATTCTTTTGACTCTCGCCATATTGTATATGTCTGAATAGTGCACAACATGACTAGAAGAACTTGAGATACACTGACACACATGCAAAGAAGAAATGGGCTCTCACTGAGGGTACATACAAGTTTGGGTAAGAATGGGAGGTGGTGGTACTTGGTGCAGACACACAATAATCAACCAAATGAATAAAACAGAATAACTTCACAAGAGTTTAAGGGCATCAAAGAGAAATGAGGCAGGGTGATGGAACATTTGGAAAAAAGCCCTGACAATCTACCATATTTTTACGCAAATAACGTGCACCTTCTAAGTTTATTTGCTAGCCACTCCCTCCCCTCCCCCTGCAAGGTATTTTCGTAAGCACTGTTATGCCAATTTTTTCACATGTTGCTGTAAAAAAAAAATAGCATAGTGCAATTACAAAAATACTTCACCGGGGGAGGGAGCAGTTGGCAAACATGTAGAAGGCACTCGTCATTTGCATAAAAATACGGTACTTCTGAAAAATCAATAACAACCCTATGGAGCACAGCTGTACTCTGACACACATGGGATGGCCATGAACTGGAATCAGCCTGATGGTAATTTGTCTGGTTTAGTTTTAAAGCAGTATTCAAAAAAAAAAAAAAAATTAGGGACAATGTTTTGCAGGGTTACTTTTGGTAGGGTAATCAGGGAAGTCCTCCCTGAGAAAGTGACACTGGCAGAGATCTGAGTGACAAAAAGTCAGCCAAGTAAAGATCTGTGTATTCTAAGTAGAGGGAAGGAGGGAACCACTCATGCTGAGATCCTGAAGAAGGAACACGTTTGGTGTGCTGGGAGGAGAAGTAGAAGGCCAATGTGGCTAGGTTGCAATGAATGAGGGGAATAAGAACTGTAAAACAGGTTAAGCTCGAAAGGAACGTGTAATTTACTCTTGGCGAAGTAAGGTATTTCAGCAGAAGACCATATGATCTGGTTAATGTATCTAAAACATCACTCCTGCTTTGCACAGAGGCTGCACTGTACAGGGCAAGCATGTCAACAGAAATACTAAATACATTTAGTATTTTTGTGTGCCTTTTTATTATATAGCCAGGACCTCAATCCTGAGCTTCATCTATGAAAGGACCCCCCCCCCCCGCAAAAATAGTTAAGTGATGAAGAGAGCAGCCTCCATGTCTATCCCATCCTCTGATCACTCTGCTGATTTTTTCCAGGCATGAGTGCACATGGAGAGTGTCCAGTCAGGCCAGAGAGCAGAGACTTCCCATTGGACGCGTAAACTGTCTTAGGTGAACACGAGTGAGTACCTAGGCCCAGAAGACTAAGATCTCTTTTAATAGATTCTACAAAGTAGATAAAGCCAAATGAACGGGCCCGAGGTTCCTTTGGAAGTTAAGTTTCTGCTTACCCTCTGCAGCTGTCACAGGAGCTATCCAGGGTGCTGGACTACCTCACCCTGAAGCTTTCTAGGGCCTGGTGGGTGGATCTGGCTGTTAGTTATTCATGTTGGACCTACAGCTCCCAGGGCATTGCACCTCAACCAGACTCCACCCCTGATACCATGTCCTTCTGGTCTTATCTAGCCTCTAAGCCATGAGTCAGAATCAACTCGACGGCACTGGAAGCCAACACCTGCCCTGGGCCATGAGTGTCTGACCTAATGTGGAGCATCTTATACATAAGCTACATAGAGAGAAAATGAAGTGACAACATAGCTAGCGGTGTACAGACAGGCCTGGGCTTCCACTATGCCTCGTAACCATTTGAAATAATAACAAAAGGGGACCAGTGAGCTCAGTGGGGTCCTTTTTCCTCGGAATAATACTTGAAGGCATAACTGGCTCCTGCTCCTATAACCAAGCCTGCTTATATAATTCATCCCAGAGTCTCCACCTAAAACACATCTTAAGGGACACTGCTTCTCCACCCCCAATGATTAATAAATTCATAGCATAGCCAACTTCACCCTCTCCATTAAATAGTGTCCTTGACTTAGCTTTAAAAAAAATATGTTCAACTGAAGGCCATTACTCAATTCTTGAGTAATCAAGTTTGTACACTAAATAGTAGATGAAAATCCGTATGATTTCAAGTCCAACAACTGTACCTCTTCAACTAAAACACTTAGAGTACTAGAGTTATCTGATGGATACTCACTTCTAACATTCTTCTTAAGTAACAAGAAAAACAGGGAGAGCTGCAGCATCTTCAGAACTTTCCACCTGCATGTCAGACCCTTCACTCTCCTTAAATGTATTTGAGGGGCAGTGTGATTTATAAAGAGCCACAGAAGTTCAGTAAAACTTTTTAGTTCCAAGTTATCAAGATTATAAAGAGAACATAAGACTAGAAACCCTTAAATTTCCTCTGGTATTTCCCTTTATCTGCACAAACAAATCAAATACATGGAAATGCTGTTAGAGTACAAAAAATATAAACTATTTTGTTTTAACACAGTCTAAGACTAAATACAAACACCCATCTGTCAGTCTGTCATACTGTGGTGGCTTGATGTTACTATGATGCTGCAAGCTGTGCCACTGGTATTTCAAATACCAGCAGGGTCACCCATGGGAATAGGTTTCAGTGGCGCTTCCAGACAAAGACAGACTGGAAGAAAGGCCTGGCAATCTACCTCTAAACATCAGCCAATGAAAACCCTATGGATCACAACAGATTATTGTCTGATACAGTGTTGGAAGACGAAAGGCACTAGGTTGGAAGGCACTACAAAACGGACTCAAACATACCCATGATCATGAAGGTGGTGCAAGACTGGGCAATGTTTTATTATGCTGTACGTGGAGTTGCCATGAATTGAAGCTGATTCAATAGCAACTAACAACAACAACAAAGACCAAATACATGGCCCAGCAATGTCTTTCTTTAACTAATGGAAAATGAACTTTGTCTATTTTTATCCACAGAACTCCTCGCACTCCAGATTACTTCCTGTTCTTCACATATGCTCATTCCTATGACTAAACACTCACCCCCTCCTATTTCACCTTGCTCACTTGGCTCATCCTCCAGGCCTAATTTTAAGTCAGGAACCTTCTCTGAGACCCTGACTCATCCCCCACCAGGACTGGGTGAAATTCAGACTCTGTAAGACCCTACCCTGACCTCTGTGGTAGCATTTGTTACGCTGCAGTTGAATTGTCACTTTATTCGTCCATCTGTCTCACTACATCATAAGCTCCATGTGGGCAGACATTTTGCCTTTCCTTTCATTGTACCTTCAGGGCCTTGCATAATGCTTCGGTGAGCAGAAATATTCAAGGAAAAAATGGAACAATTAGTGAACTTAATGATTTTTAAGGTTCCCCCTAACTCTAGAAGTTAATAACCCTGCTTTGTTCTTGGCTTCTTTTAGAACTTGGAACTCAATATTCATTTCATTTAAGAGACCTTATATAAGTGACTTCACACTTTGAGGGGAGCAAAAGGTTAATGCACTCAGCTGCTAAACCAAAGGTTGGAAGTTGTAGTCCACCCAGAAGCACCTCTCAAGAAAGGCCTGGTAATCTACTTCCAAAAAATCAGCAGTTGAAAATCTCACGAATTCGGGGGGGGGAAAAAAAACTATGGAGCACGTTCTACTCCGACACACATGAGGTCATCATGAGTCAGAATCAACTCCATGGCAACTGTTTTTTTTTTTTTTTTTCACACCACAATATAAGACACAATGTAAGGTAGAAATTGTATTTTAATATTGAACAATTTCAATGATATCCTATAATTTGTCTGTATAGCAAGATAAAAATAAGAGATATATATTTTAACCACTAAAGAGTAAGCAGAAATTTTTTTTTAATTTCTATTTGAAATAATGCCACACCAATATAATATCTATTTTTTACAAACTCACATTTTCTTCACTGACTTTTCTTCTGCCCTGTTGATCTTCTGTTTCCTGTGTTTTCTGTCCTGATGCTTTAATGCTTAGAGAAAATACTAAATTGCTGGGAATTTATAGAGCACACCCTTAAATACTGAACAAAAGACAACAAAAAAATAATTTGGGAGAATATTTCTATTGTTCCTTGGAGAAAGGTCATTTCTACTTTCAATCTCAATAATTTCAAATTTATAACTGTTACCTTTTTTTCATTTTCACATATAGTTTTTCTTTCTTTATCACACAAGTAGTGTTTTATCTATGCTGACTTAATTTTCTAATTTTATCATGAGTTCAGGAGTCCCTGATTGGCACAAATGGTTAAGTGCTTGGCTACTAACCAAAAGGCTGGTGGTTCAAATCCACTCAGAGGCACCTGAGGAGAAAGACCTGGAGATCACAGTCATTGAAAACCCTACAAAGTGCAGTTCTACTCTGACAGGCATAGGGTCACCATAAGTCAGAATCGACTTGGTTTTCTTTTATTTGTTTTTATCCTGAACAAATACCTCATCTCCCCAAATAAATTTCCAAATAAATTCTAAGTTTTGTAAGATTACGGATTAGGTCTTACACATCTCCTGATTCCCCTCAGAGCAGCTAGCACAGGTACAGAGTAAAGTCTCAATAAACACGAATGATCAAAACTTTAGACTTAGAAGCTATCTATTCCCTTTCTATACTTTAGATCAGGATTCAGCTCATTATGGCCCACGGTCCAAATCTGGTCAGTCATCTGTTTTGTGTATAAAGTATTATTGGTACATAGCCACATCCATTCATGTACATATCAACTATGGCTGCTTTCCACTTAACAATGGCAGAGTTGAGGTGCTGTGACAGTGAGCAGATGGCCACCAAAGCCTAAAATATTTACTATGTGGCCCTTTACAGAAAGTTTGCTGACCACTGTTTTAAAGCATTTTTACGGACAAGGCAACTCCGTTGCAGAGAAGAGACTCATCCAAGTTTGTAGCTGTACCCACTCACTAACTTTCCTCAGTCAGGTGATTTTTCACTATCAGACTGAATGCTTGCCTAAAATGCTGGTATTTTAGATTATATAAAATCAAAGAAACAGTAAAACCACAAATGAAGGTGGCTGTCAAAAGACCTTTAAGGGGTTCTACTAACTAGAAACCAAAATATAAATACAATTCTTCTGAATTATCATAGTATCAGCTAGTAAAATTAAATACATATATGCATATGTACACATATGTACACACCACACACATATATACACATATATACACATATAGTTTAAGATTTACTATCAAAGAATACCTTTAATTTTATAAAGATGTCAACAAAAAAATGTCCAAGTTTTACAGCAGAGTTCTAAAAGATGCTGAAGGCAGTGAGTGTCAAAGAAAATGCTATTAAAATAGACCAAGGTGACCTCCCATGGTGCTCTTGCTAAGATATGAATGGCTAAAAAAATTACCCAACTGGCAATAAATAAACAGCATGGACCATCCTGCAGCTTTTGTCTCACATCACGGCAACGAAGAGCTACCCTGAAAGTCCATGAGAATCTTTTCTTCAATCAGTGTCTGCTAATTTAGTAGACTCTGGTTTTCAATAAGTTACTGAAGTCTAGATTTTTATAGAGGGAATTACATATCTCCATCACAAACATTCTTAGTGTTTATATACTAAGCTTCACTGAAGCTGAGAAAGAAAAGAAATAAGAGCAGAGAAAAATGTCCCTACTATTAAGACAAAAAGGAGCCCTGGTGGCACAGTGGTTAAGCACTTGGCTGCTAAAAACTAGGGTGGCAGTTCAAACACACTAGCCGCTCCACAGGAGAAAGATACAGCAGTCTGCTTCCGTAAAGATCACAGCCTTGGAGACCCTATGGTGCAGTTCTACTCTGTTGTGTAGGATCGCTATGAGCCGGAATAAACTCGATAGCAGGGGTTTGTTTTGTTTTGTCTTTTTGGTATTAAGACAAAAAATGAGTTCATTTAGTCTAAACTGCTTAGTTCCTGTGAGACAAAGGATCTTCAGCACAGAAATTTGGGGTAGTAAAAGTTACTGGTGTTTCCCCAGAGTATCCTATATAAGGCAGCAATATATATAGACACTTGGGGTAGAAATAAAATATACAGCTGGCAGTATATCAAAGAAGTTCAAATTGTAAACTATAGAATAGTAAAGGATCACTGCAGGGGGAAAATGAAACGTTGCAGTGGGTACCTAATTAACTGTGTGGTACAGATGACATGCCCATACAAGTCATCAGCCATTGAGTCTGATTTCATCATTTTATCCAAAGGTCATGTCATCCGTTGAGACAACAAAGAGATGAAAGAGGAGGGAGAGGAGAATAATTTAAATTAGAATTGGTCTGGAGCAGAAATCACAACAGAATATTTACCTAGACAAGGCCAAGGTAAAGAGATAAGTTTGTAATGACAATTAATGTCACACTATATTATAAAAGTATGTGTATCTGTCTGCAAAACATGTATGTCCACCTGCTGTTCCCAAGCAGTGCACAAACAACTTTTTTCCTCAGAGGCCCAGCTACTGAGATGCCCCTCTTGCAGAGTTGCTCAAGACTATTTGGATTTTGCCAAATTGAAAAGCACAATTACTCTGCCTCAGCTTCCCTGGCATTTGTCAACTCCTTCTGAGATCCTGTCTCTTCTCTATGTTTCCATCAAACATATTAGCGGATCCACTAGCTACTGGTGTTTTGTACAAATGGCTGATCCTATGTCTTCCTTCCTCAGTTCCTGCTGCTCTTAGAATGAAAAATGGAATAAGTCGTTTTTAATACACTATTACCTTGAATACTTCTCTTGAAGAAGGCCTTACAGCCCTCACAGGACCAAACTCCATAATGGTAGCCTGAGGCATAGTCATTGCACACCGCACAGTAGCGAGTCTCCTTGGCAGATTCCATGGACATGTTTCCCTTGTCACCAGTACTAGCCAATCTCTCTCTGTCACCCTGGCGCCGGTTATCTGAATTGGGCCTGGAAAAAAAAAAAATGGGAGAAAAAACAAAACAAAACAAACAAACAAAAAAAAAAACAGTGAATCCATTAACATTCAAAAAGCAAAACATGCACTCTCTTCCAAAGAATAAGAGGCTTGGGAGATGAGGCAGGTCCACTTTATTCTGACATTTTGAAATAATGAGTCATAATGTAAGCTAATCTTCCATTACCTCTTGCCGTCTGTTGCAGCAAAGGTGTTTGCCTATTATACTAACCTTGAGGGGAAATTGTTTATTGCAAACTTGCTTTAAAAACTGACTTCCTACACCAGAATATATTAGCTAGAATTTATTCAGTGACAAAATGAAATTAGCTAGTTTCTAACAGACTTTACTCATTTTCTCGGGGATTCACAATTAATTGAAAACCATTAGAGACCAATGCTTATTCCAATTCTAGACCACATTATGGGTCTTCAGGAGGCAGAGACAAAGCATAAAACAGCTGGAGCCCTTGAAACTCAGATGAACTGATGGACAATGTAGATAGGGCAAGTGTAGAAAAACAACAATTCAAATTTTTATGCCATTGCTACCAGGTAACCCTGAATATCGATTTTTATCACTTTACCCTATAATCGGAGGATACAGTTTTTCAATATCCAACACTCCTTTTTAAGAATACACAGAAATGAAAAGAGTAGAAGAGCACAAATGGCTATACCAACCTTTAAAGAGTTAATGGAGGAAGCATACCCCAAAAAGGCAACTGAGAATGAACAATCAGAAAGTTCTGGAAGAACCAAAAGAATGGGGAAGTTAAAAGCTTAAGGTAGTAGAAAGCCTTAAGAAAAAAAGAGCGACTGATAGTGCCAAATTGGGCAAAGAGGTACAATAAAACAAGGACTGAGAAGGTGAAGTTGGATTTTGCAAAGAGGACACGTAGCAAGAAATTCCAGTAGAGGGGTATAGGCACAAGCCAAAATCCAGAAGCGTGAATGGAAATGAAAATGAGTAAAGGCTATTCCTTTGAGAAGCTGGATGAGAATCAAAAAAAAAAAAAAGATACGGCAGTAGCTCAAGAAGAATATGAAGACCAAGGGAGATTCTTTAGAATGGACAAGAGCCCAAGAAGGCCTCACGCAGACCAGAAGGAATACGCCTAGAGAGACAAAATGGTTGATGACACAGACGGAAATAGGGGCAAACTAATAGAGAAAAAAAAAAAAAAAAATTTTTTTTTAATAGAGCAAGGTCAGGAAGAAGACTAGAGCAGCTGGGATTAAAGACACAGCAGGAACAGCACTGATGAGAAGACCCTGAAGAATAGTGGAGGAAAGGAGCTAAGGCAAGAAGTAGAGATAAGTCTGCTTCTTGTTTCACCAGGTACAGGATCAGAAAGGCTATCAATACAGGTTTTGCCAGTCACACACAACCAAATGTGCAACCACAGAAAGGAGGTATAAGAGAATTTGGGATGCAGCCTCAAAGCCCGGCACGGTGTAACCGACACACAACAACATACTTACAAAATGAATAGAGAGAGTGTTCCAGGATATAAAGGAAGAGAGGTAGAAAGATACTGGTTGAATAGATGGACTGAAGGATCTTGAGATTTTATATAAATATATAAACCTAAAATGAGATACAAGAGCCCCGGTGGTGCAGTGTTTAAGCCCTCAGCTGCTAACTGTAAAGACAAACTCATTGCCATCAAGTCAATTGCAACTCACAGCGACCCTACAGGACAGAGCAGAACTGCCCCATCTTTCTCCCACAGAGCAGCTGGAGGGTTCATACCACTGACCTTTCGGTTACCAGCTGAACACTTAACTACTGCACCACCAGCCTCCTCCCAGTAAAGTTTACAGCCTTGGAAACCCTATAGCACAGTTCTATATGTCCTATAGAGTCGCTATGAATTGGAACGAATTCAACCGCAATGGGTTAACGGGTTAAGATAAGATACACTGAATTGAAGACAGAGCTCCCAGGATCTCTCGATGTAGCAAGCTCATGCTTCTGATTTCAATTTCCCAACCAAATATCAGGCCACGCTGACTCTCACTGGTCCTCCCCTTCACAAGCACTGCCTTTCCTTTTAGCTCAAATTTTATAATCCTTCCCTTCTCACTCAGAAAATACAGTCCACAGTTTGTTGTGGTGGTTCACAAACTACATTTGTCATAAAATTCACAAAATACCAGCTCCTTGGGTGGAGTAGGTCTGACTTTGCCAAATTTTTCCATTCGAAATGACTTAGCTCTTAGGTTGACAGCCTCAAATAGGACTTCTTTATTTTTTAATGATCCTTAGAGAGCACTGGCTAGTCGTTTTCAGTTCTAGTTCATATTCTGCCACCCATCTCTTTCCATTTCATCACCATGATGTTGAACTCCCCCCAATCAACCTCAAATCTTTTTTACTGTTTGTTTACTAAAGTCTTATGCATGAATCCAATCAGTAGGAAGCAGCTGTGAATATTTAATTATGTAAGCTTAGCGCCTTGGGTACGGGCAGTGTTCAGCAAGCATGAAATTGGCAGATTCAGCATCTATAAACAATTTGCCCTAGAGTTGATTCCAACTCATGGTGACCTCATGTATGTCAGAGTAGAACTGTGCTCCACAGTTTCCATCGGCTGATTTTTCAGAAGTAGCTTGCCAAACCTTTCTTCCAACATGTCTCTGAGTGGACTCAAATCACCAACTTTTTGGGTAACAACCAAACATGTTAACTATTTGCACCACTCAGGGTCTCCTCAATGTCTTATTTACCAAAACCAAACCCAACCCATTGCCATCGAGTCAATTCCAGCTCATCACAACCTTATAGGACAGAGTAGAACTGTCTGTACCATGGGGTTTCCAAGTCTGCAATGTTTACGGAAGAAGACTGTCACATCTTTCTCCCATAGAATGGCTGGTGGGTTCGAACTGCTGATCTTCCACTTAGCAGCCAAGCATTTAACCACTGTGCCACCAGGGCTCCTTCAGTGTCTTATAACCCTTAATAATTATTGCAGCCCCAGTACCTAGCTCAGTTGCCAGCATATACTACATGTTTGTTACGTGAATGAATAGTATATGCGTGGGCAAAAGTTCCAAGGTATCAAATACCCTACCACCCATTTCTCCATAAAAAAATACTACACTTTTAAGGTCTCCTTTCCATGAATTCCTCTTACCAGCCACTCCCAAGCCCACAAACTCAAAGTCACTTATCCCTGCTCTGAGCTCTAGAGTGGATTTTTCTGTACTTCTCTGTCTGGCGCTCACTACATTGCTCCTTTATTTGTACATGCTTATCTCCATTGCTATGTGTCGTGTCTTATTAGTCTCTGGAATCCCAAGCGCTTATAGCATAGTACCTCACCCAGAATAGGGACTCAATATTGATACCAAATAAATTAATCATGACTGAACCAATAAAGTGATTATTGGCACAAGAATATAAATATGGTATGTGAATGTTGCTCATAAAAGTAATGATAAGAGATGTAATAGCAAATGCCCATGTTCTCCAGATCTAGCAGAGATGGATGCTGTCACACCAATGCCTGTCATCTACACTTTATATTTGAGATGGTCCGGGAATACTGAAAGTCTGTTACAGACACAGGGCATGAAACCAGAAGGCCTCCAAAAATAAGCAGGGAAATTACACAGGCCATATATTTACCCTCCATAAAGCAACGTCTTTAAACAGACTCTGAAATCCATGAAATGTAACACTGTTGACTATCATTTTCACCCAGCCCTGCTCTGTGGAGACTCTCAAACTGGGATATCATGAAACAGGGTATAATCAACACCTAGTCAAAATATAGCTGAGATCATCTCAGGGGTAGCAAAGCCCTAAGGCACCTTGGAATAGTAATCATGTTGTACAGAGTGTCCATCAGGCGAAGCTAATTTGGCATAACTGCCTGTAAACTGACAGTTGTGGCCTCAGGACGAAGAATTACTTGGCATAATTATGTGCAGTAAAAAGCAACAGAGTGGGAGGGGTCCATGGCTGGACTCGGAACTGACCCACAGGGGTGTGTCAGACACCAGCCTGGACATATCTGAGTACCTGTGGTTAGATCAGTCCCAGAGGATGGGTCTAGTTACCTAGCCTTGCCTGCCTGCCCCTGTCACAGACATGGAACTTTTAGCTTCACACCTCTTTGGTAGGAAATACTTACACTGTGTTTAGATCAATCTTTTTTCCTTTCCCTCCGCCTCAGAGTCCCTTTGGTTTCTCCTCAAAATTAACTACTCTTACTTTGATGTTCAAAATTTCTTCAGGTTCTGCTTTCCACATGGGAAATGTCTGACACCCCAACTGAGCCCTTATCCCATTATCCTAAGTGAAGGTTTAACTAATTCTTTACCAAGTTGCTAAAACACCTCTCTCCTTGTAAAATTTCTATCTGAATTGTCACCAAAGTTTTACAGTTTCTCAATTGGACTCTTTCTCAGAAGACTGAGATAAGAAGCTAACTAGTCTACCAAGCTGTGTGTTAAGAGGTTAGATGTTCTCCAGATCCTTTTGAAGATTCTCTGGAAAGAAGCAAGACAGAAACTCAAGTGAGGGATGAAGGAATGTTTTGCAACCGTGAAGCACACACATGGTGAAAGGATGGGACAATGGCAGGGAAAAGAAAGGCAAAAGATGAGGGATCAGATAAAAAAAGATTATAACACCACTGCACCTATGGAAGCTAGAAACCCAACTGCCTTGGTTTAGTTCCATTTTTATTACATAAACTGACTACTAATCATTTCCAAACAGATGCCCCACTGATATTTCATATTCAACATTAACTAAGAGAGATATCTGAAGGCATTCATATTGGGTCCAGAGAGTCAACTCTCTGGGATCAAGCAAAAACAGATCATCATAAAAATATCTGCCAAGAAGATTTTCATTAATCAAAAGGAAAAGTCTGAAGCTCAACATAATCAAATACAGTTGTTTTTTCCAACCATAATAAATGGTACCAGTTAGCCAAACGCATTATTCTCCTGATTTACCAAACAATTTTTTTTTTTTTTAATTTTTAAAGCCTTGGTATAATTCAGAGGTGGGGCCAAGATGGCAGAGTAGTCAGATGCTTCTAGTGAACAAACTTACAACAAGGACCTGAAAAAACAAGTGAAATGATTACATTTATGACAACCTAGAAGCCCTGAGCATCAAAGGCAAAGTTAGAAAATGGACTGAGAAGCGGGGGAGGGAGAAATGGTTCAGAAGCAGAGAGGAGTTACAGACCTGAATTATCGGGATACCTCAGGCACCATTCTGCTGAGCAGCTACAGCTGGCTGGTGGTAGTTTTCGGCCACAGTTTCCTCAGGGAGAGACAGCCAGCCCCACAGCCTACTCACACCTCAGGAACCAGAAAAGAATGGCACTCTTGGCATGAGCTAAGTATTTGCGTATATTTTACCATGTCCCCAGCTCCCAAGCCAGCTTCAGTGGCTGTCAATTTCCCTGGGCCTGAGATAGGTCCTGTTGCACATCCTGAGCCATTCTCCTGGCCTTCGAGAAGGAATAAATTCACAACTGGAGGGAAAGATAATCTGCCAGCTCCACTAACCTGAACAGATGTGGCTTATGTCCAGGAATATCCACGCTGCACGGACCTGTGTGGGCCTATTTCAGGAGAATAGGCCCTTGTTGGCAGACTGCAATTATTTCAACCGTGCAGTGAAGAGATGGGTGTTTGATGTTTGACACCGCTTTGCCAATTAAACACGGTCCTCACAAACCCACACCAGGTGCCTAAGGACTGGTGGCTCCACTCAAGCCACCCAGGCACCTGCAACATGCGTCCAAGGATAACTGGTAACTCCCAGTCCTTACAACCAAAAGCATTGGGTGCCCAAGGTCCACCTGCAGAACCCACCCACCTGTGCACTCTAGGAAACAGGGATGCGCCTTTCTCACAGATACTCGGGGGAAGGTTTTCAGCCCTCTGCCTTGTTCAGTGTGGCCCCCTGCTGGAACCAGATACCAGTACCTACACCAATCACCCCTGCCTCTGTAAGACTGCAGGACAGAGCCTATACCACACACTTGATGAACAATGACCAAGACACCTGAGCTGAATCTATGCAAAAAAGTGAATGGACTCCTAGGCTCATATACCTGGTAACAGCTCTAGCCATCCTGTGACAGGACATTAGAGCTTGGAAGGCAAAAATAATCAAGCTAACTTGCTCATGCAACCTATTTGGACATATCAAAATGAAACAAAGCAAGAAGCTAACATATACCAAGCAAATGAAATAAACTAATAACTTACACAGGGCACGTAGACAACAGTCAATATCAAATCACATAAAGAAATCAGGCCATGACTGCTTCAACAACCTCTCAAAACAAAGAATCAAGGGAACTTCTGGATGAAGGTGCCTTCCTAGAATTACTGGAGGTAGAATACAAAAGATTAATATATAGAACTTCTCAAGACATCAGGCAGGAGATCACGCCATACACAGAACAAGCCAAGGAACATACAGACAAAGCAGTTGAAGAAATTAAAAAGGTTATTCAAGAACATAATGAAAAATTTAGTAAACTGCAAGAATCCATAGAGAGACAGCAATCAGAAATTCAGAAGATTCAAAATAAAATTTCAAAAGTGGAAGGCAGAATTGGTGAGACTGAAGATGAAGCACTTGACACCAATGTATTTGAAGAAAAATCAGATAAAAGAATTTGAAAAAAATGAAGAAACCCTAAGAATCATGAGGGGCTCTATCTAGGGAAAAACCTGAAGAGTGACTGCAGTACTAGAACAAGGAGGGATAGCAGAAAATACAGAGAGAATTGTTGAAGGCTTCTTGCAGAAAACTTCCCAGGCATCATGAAAGATGAGTAGGTATCTATCCAAGATGCTCACTGAACTCCATATGTGGTAGATTTCAACAGAAAGTCACCAAGACATTATAACCGAACTTGCCAAAAGCCAAAGATAAAGAGAGAATTTCAACAGCAGCTGGGGATAAACAAAAAGTCACCTACAAAGGAAAGTCAATAAGAAAAAGCTCGGACTACTCAGCAGAAACCACGCAGGCAAGAAGGCAGTGGGATGACTTATATAATAAAGCATTGAAGGAAAAAAATTGCCAGCCAAGAATCAGATATCTAGCAAAACTGTCTCTCAAATTTGAAAGCGAAATTAGGACATTTCCAGATAAACAGAAGTTTAGGGAACTCAGAAAAGCTAAACCAAACCTACAAGAAATACTAAAGGGAGTTCTCTGCTTAGAAAATCAGTAATATCAGATATCAACCAAAGACTGGAATACTGGGCAGAGTACTAAGATGTCAACCCAGATAGGGGAATCACAAAAATAAATCAAGATTAAAAAAAACACTCAAAACAGGGAAACAGCAAGAGTGGCAAAATTAATTCCTGACAAAATAGACTTTAAAGTTAAATCCACCACAGAAGATAAGGAAGGACACTATATAACGATTAAAGGGACAGTATACCAGGAGGATATAACCATATTAAATATTTATGCACCCAGTAACAGGGCTGCAAGATACATAAAACAAACTCTAACAGCATTGAAAAGTGAGATAGACAGCTCCACAATTATAGGTGGAGACTTCAACACACAACTTTCGGTGAAGTACAGAACATAGATGCTCAATAAAGACACAGAAGATCTAAAAGCCACAAGCAACCAACTTGACATCATAGACATATACAGAACACTCCACCCAACAGCAGACAAGTATGCTTCCTTTTCCAACGCACACGGAACATTCTCTAGAATATACCACATATTAGGTCATAAAACAAGCCTTACAGAATCCAAAAGAGCAAAATATTACAAAGCATGCTCTGTGACCATAAGGCCATAAAAGTATAAATCAATAACAGAAGAAGCAGGGAAAAGAAATCAAACACTTGGAAACTGAACATACCCTGCTCAAAAATGACTGGGTTATATAAAACATAAAAAATGGAATAAACAAATTCATAGAACCCAATGACAATGAAAACACTTCCTATCAGAACCTTTGGGACATAGCAAAAGCAGCGTCTAGAGGTCAATTTGTACCAATAAATGTACACATACAAAAAGAATAAAGGGCCAAAATCAAAGAATTATCCCTACAACTTGAACAAAGAGGCAGCAACAAAAGAACCCTCAGGCACCAAAAGAAACCAAACAATAAAAATTAGAGGAGAATTAAATAAAATAGAGAACAGAAAAACAATTGAAAGAGTTAACAAGACCAAAAGCTGGTTCTTTGAAAAAATTAACAAAATTGATAAACCACTGGCCAAACAGACAAAAGAAAAAAAGAAGAGGAAGCAAATAACTCAAATAAGAAATGAGATGGGCGATATCACAACAGACCCATCTGAAATTAAAAGAATCATATCAGATTACAATGAAAAAGCATATTCTAACAAATTTGAAAACCTAGAAGAAATGGATGAATTTCTAGAAATGCACAATCCATCTAAACTAACACAAACAGAGGTAGAACAACTAAATAAACCCATAACAAAAGAGGTTGAAAAGGTAATTTAAAAATTCCCAACAAAAAAAAGCCCTGGCTCAGATGGCTTCACTGCAGAGTTCTACCAAACTTTCAAAGAAGAGTTAACACCAATACTACTAAAGGTATTTCAGAGCAAAGGACAGAATACTACCAAAGTCATTCTATGAAGCCAGCACAACCCTGATACCAAAACCAAATAAACACAGCACAAAACAAGAAAATTACAGACTTATATCTCTCATGAACGTAGATGCAAAAATCCTCAACAAAATTCTAGCCAAAAGAATTAAAAAACATATCAAAAAAATAATTCATGATGACCAAGTGGGGTTCATACTAGGTATGCAGGGATGGTTCAACATTAGAAAAACAATTTATTTAATCCACCATACAAATAAAACTAAAGACAAGAACCATATGATCTTATCAACTGAGGCAGACAAGGCATTTGACAAAGTTCAACACTCATTCATGATAAAAACTCTCAGCAAAATAGGAGTAGGAGGAAAATGCCTCAACATAATAAAGGGCATTTATACAAAGCCAACAGCCAACATCATCCTAATGGAGAGAGTCTAAAAGCATTCCCCTTGAGATTGGGAACCAGACAAGGATGCCCTTTATCATCACTCTTATTCAACACTGTGCTGGAGGTCCTAGCCAGGGCAATTAGGCTAGATAAAGAAATAAAGGGCTTCCAGATTAGTAACCAAAAGTAACAGTATCTCTATTTGCAGATGACATAATCTTATACAAAGAAAACCCTAAAGAATCCTCAAGAAAACTACTGAAACTAATAGAAGAATTCAGCAGTTTCAGGATACAAGATAAACATACAAGAATAAGTTGAATTCCTCTACAACAACAAAAAGAACATTGAAGAGGAAATCACCAAATCAATACCATTTACAGTACCCCCAAGAAGATAAAATACTTAGGAATAAATCTTACCAGAGACATAAAAGGCCTATATAAAGAAAAGTACAAGACACTACTGCAAGAAACCAAAAGAGACCTATGTAAGTGGAAAAATATACCTTGCTCATGGATAGGAAGACTTAACACTGTAAAAATGTCTATTCTACCAAAAGCCACCTACAGATACAACGCAAGTCCGATCCAAATTCCAATGACATTTTTTAATGAGATGAAGAAACAAGTAACCAACTTCATATGGAGGGGAAAGAGGCCCTGGATAAGTAAAGTATTTCTGAAAAAGAAGAACAAAGTGAGAGGCCTCACTCTGCCTGATTTTAGAACCTATTATACCGCCACAGTTGTCAAAACAGCCTGGTACTGCTACAACAACAGATACATAGACCAATGGAACAGAATTGAGAATCCAGAAATAAATCCATCCACATATGAGCAGCTGACACTTGACAAAGGCCCAAAGTCAGTCAAATGGGGAAAAGACAGTCTGTTTAACAAACGGTGCTGGCATAACTTGATTTCCACCTGCAAAAAATGAAACAGGACCCATACCTCACACCATGAACAAAAACGAACTCAAAATGGATCAAAGACCAAATGGATCGAAAACTATAAAGATCAAGGAAGAAAAAATAGGGACAACGTTAGGAGCCCTAATACATGGCATAAACAGTATACAAAACATTACTAACAATGCAGAAGAGAAACTAGATAAATGGGGAAAAGCTCCTAAAAATCAAACACCTGTGCTCATCCAAAGACATTAACAAAAGAGTAAAAATATTACCTACAGACTAGGAAAACGTTTTTAACTATGACATTTCTGATCAGAGTATGATCTCTAAAATCTACATGATACTGCAAAAACTCAACTACAAAAAGACAAATAACCCAATTAAAAAATGGGCAAAGGATATGAACAGGCACTTCACTCAAGAAGACATTCAGGTACATGAGGAAATTCTCATGATCATTAGCCATTAGAGAAATGCAAATCAAAACTACAATGACATTCCATCTCACTCCAACAAGGCTGGCACTAATCCAATAAATACAAAATAATAAATGTTGGAGAGGCTGTGGAGAGACGGAAACACTTATACACTGCTGATGGGAATGTAAAATGCTACAACCACTTTGGAAATCGATATGGTGCTTCCTTAAAAAGCTAGAAATAGAACTACCATACGATCCAGCAATCCCACTCCTTGGAAAATATCCCAGAGAAATAAGAGCCTTTACATGAACAGATATATGCACACCCATGTTCACTGCATCACTGTTTACAATAGCAAAAAGATGGAAGCTACCAAGGTGCCCATCAATGGATGAATGGATAAATAAATTATGGTTTATTCACGCTATGGAATACCACACATTGATAAAGAACAATGATGAATCCATGAAACATTTCATAACATGGAGGAATCTGGAAGGCATTATGCTGAGTGAAATTAGTCAGATGCAGAAGGACAAATATTGTATGAGACCACTATTATAAGAACTCGAAAAATAGTTTAAACAGAGAAGAAAATATTCTTTGATGGCTACGAGAGTGGGGAGGGAGGGAGGGAGGGAGGGAGGGAGGGAGGGAGGGAGGGAGGGAGGGAGGGAGGGAGGGAGGGAGGGAGGGAGGGAGGGAGGGAGGGAGGGAGGGAAAGGGGTTTTCACTAATTAGATAGTAGATAAGAACTATTTTAGGTGACGGGAAAGACAACACAATACAGGAGAGGTCAGCACAACTGGACTAAACTAAAAGAAGTTTCCTGAATAAACTGAACGCTTTGAAGGCCAGAGTAGCAGGAACAGGGGCTTGGGGGCCATGGTTTCAGGAGAAATCTAAGTCAATGGCATAATAAAATCTATTAAGAAAACATTCTGCATCCCACTTTGGAGAGTGGTGTCTGGGGTCTTAAACACTGGCAAGTGGCCATCTAAGATGCATCAATTGGTCTCAACCCATCTGGAGCAAAGGAGAATGGAGAACACCAAGGTCACAAGGTGATTATGAGCCCAAGAGACAGAAAGGGCCATGTAAACCAGAGACTACATCAGCCTGAGACCAGAAGAACTAGATGGTACCTGGCTACAACCAATGACTGCCCTGACAGGGAACGCAACAGAGAACCCCTGAGGGAGCAGGAGAGAAGTGGGACACGGACCCCAAATTCTTGTAAAAAGAACAGGCTTAATGGTCTTACTGAGACTAGAAGGACCCCAGAGATCATGGTCCCCTACCTTCTGTTAGCCCAAGGCAGGAACCATTCCCAAAGCCAATTCTTCAGACAGGGATTGGACTGGACTATGGGATAGAAAATGATGCTGGTGAAGAATGAGCTTCTTGGATCAAGTAGACACATGAGACTATGTGGGCAGCTCCTGTCTGGAGAAGAGACAAGAGGATAAACCGAATGGACACGAAAATAGAGAGTGGAGGGAAGGAATGTGCTGTCTCATTAGAGAGAGTAACTAGGGGTATAAAGCAAGGTGTATATAAGTTTTTGTATGGGAGACTGCCTTGGTTTGTAAACTTTCACTTAAAGCACAATAAAAATGAAAACAAAAATTTTTTTTTAAAGCCTTGATTTCTAGAAGACATATTTTTGCAAAGCTAAATCAAAGGAACCAACAGATTTCTAGTTTCTAGATATATGGTTTAATTAAGTTTCACTGGGATAACTTCATAAGGTTTCCCTTACAAAATCAAGTCCCAATAGCTATGTGCATTCAAAGTCTCCTAATTTTTTTTTTTTAATGGCACTTGCCAAAATTTCCAGTACTATAATTATTGACTATATCTCCCTAGTAAGCAGCCCTGGCGGCACAGTGGTTAAGTGCTACAGCTGCTAACCAAAAATCAGCATTCAAGTCCACCAGCCACTCCTTGGAAACCCTATGGGGCAGTTGTACTTTGCTCTATAGGGTCGCTATAAGTCAGAATCAACTCAATGGCACACAACAACAAGTAAACAGTAAACTCAATGAAGGCAGAGACCATGTTTCATTTGCACCCAATTTTAACCGACCCATAGTACGTTCTTAATAAATATTTGCTAGATGTACCTCCTACATCTAATCCATCACAAAATTTAGTTAAGTATTTCTGTAAGATACTATGCCTGCATATTCAGTCACCAAGGTGATAGACTAAGACGTGCTATTCTCCTGTCTCCAAAGGAAACATAAAAAACAATAATAATAATAAACGGAAACTGTTAGAAAACTTTGTCCTAACTCTGTTAGGATTGTTATAAACAGTTAAAAGTTTATAACAATCAAGCAAATGTTGAATCAACAAGTGAAAAAAAACTTCATAATGTTAGGAAATCTTTGCGGCTTTTTCACTTACCCCAGCTCCACCCCCCCCCCAACTGCTTGGCTGGCTTAATGACCTTAGCTCATATTCCCAGTATGGGACCCTGTTCCCTCATTCTGGAAGAAACAGATCAGACCTTATTTCTCTGTTCTAACCTGCTGGGTGGCTACATAAACAACTGAAGCAAGGTGCACAACTCTGTTTTGCCATCGCAGAACTCAAGCAGGGCAGAAAACTCAAAGGCATCGCCTAAAATTCTGTAAGGCGAACGATCCAACTGCAGCTGCCTGGGGTGGAAGAGTTTGGTTGAAACATACAAAAGATGGCCTTAGAATTGGGAGACAAAGCCCAGGAAGAATTTCTCTGGGAAATTAGGGCATTCCAAAGAACACATGTGGAAATTTAGAAAGTTACGCAAATGCCCAGAAAAAAACACATGCTCTTAAAAGACCTAAGAAAATGATAAGCTTTCATTCAAGCTAGTCTCTAGGTTCAGTGCAAGCCTGGCTAAGTGGTGAAAGAAAGCCATAGCACAGACCTAATCTACAAATACTGGGAAAGGTGTTTTATTTTCTGTTGTTTTTTTTTGCTTGTTCGGCTGGTTTTATTTCCTTTTGTTTTTGTTTATTTGTTTGTTTTGTGGTTTCTTTTCTTTTTTAATCCCTGACATTCAAGAAAACTTCTGTCAAAACAGTAGCTGAACCCAAACTAAAAAACCATAGACTTCAGTAACCACACACATCAAGGAATACAGTCTTTGAAAATAATAATCTGTACATGTCATTAAACCAAGACTAATACAGCCTTGAACAATTAAAACAATAATTCTGAGGAAGAGGAAATATCTGATTTCCAGAGCTACCACATTATAATATTCATATGTCTCATTTTCAACCAAACACACACACACACACACACACACACGGCATATAGAGAAACAAGAAAGGGTAGTCCACTCAAAGGAACAAAATAAAGTGTCAGAAACCACCCCTGAGGAACTCCAGACATTGAACTTACTAGGTAAAAACTTTAAAACAACTGTTTTAAATATCTCAATGAGCTAAGGAGAAACATGGACAAAAAACTAACGGAAATCAGGAAAAGGGTGCATGAGCAAAATAAGAATATTAACAGAGATATAAATTACAAAAATGAACCAAACAGAAATTCTCAAGCTCAAAAATGCAGTAACTAAAGTGAGCAAAGTAATCTGAGCAAAGAGAAGAAAGAATCAATGAATACAAGGATAGGCCAATTAAGATTATCAGGTCTGAGGAAAAAAAAAACGAAGAAATGTGAACAGCGCCTAAGGTACTTATAGGACACCACCAAGTGGACCAACATATGTATTATGGGAGTCCCGGAAATAGAAATTAAAAGAAGGCAAAAAGAACATATTTTTTAAACAGTTGTAAACTTTCCAATGTTGATGAAAGACACGAATCTACACTTCCAGGGGCAGATTATCCAGTAAGTAAGGTAGACACAATGCTTACCTTGTTTTCCAAATTATCTGCAGTGAACAATTTCACATATTTTCACCACATCAAAGATTCTATCTCTAGGGATGGCTGGCATCTGTCTCTTTCCCAACCCCACAGCACCTGCTTATAGAATCAAAGCCTCTTTTCAAATTTACAATCCCTGACAGGGGCAGATGACACCAGTAAACAAAGTAAGCACAGGTCTACTTGTGCTTACAGATTAGTACATAAGCACAAGTATGCCCAAGCTTCCCTTGCTTATTGAATAAGCCACCCTGTACATATCTAAGAAGCTCAAAGAAATCCAAGTAGGATAAATTCCAAGAGATCCACACCAAGACACTTTATAATCAAACTGTTGAAAGCAAAAGGAAAAGAGAATCCTGAAAGCAGCAAGAGAGAAGTGGCTTATCACATATAAGAGATGCTTGTAAGATTAAGAGCTGATTTCTCATCAGAAACCATGGAAGCCAGAAGTCAATGTGATAACATAAAGTGCTGAAAGAAAAAAAAAAAAAAAACTATCAACCAAAAATTCTATAACCAGCAAAACTGTCCTTCAGAAATGAAGGCGAAATTAAGCCATTCCCAGATAAACAGAGGCTAAGGGAGTTGATTACCACTAGACTTGCTTTCCACCATGCCTCTGTCAGTTTGTTGTACTGTGGTGGCTTGTCTGTTGCTGTGATGCTGAAAGCTATGTTACTGGTATTTCAAACACCAGCAGGGTCACTCACGGTGGACAGGTTTCAGGGGAGCTTCCAGAATAAGACAGACTAGGAAGAAGGACCTGGCGATCTGCTTCTGAGAAAATTTGCCAGTGAAAACTTAATGAATAGCAGCAGAACACAGTCTGATATAGTGCCAAAAGATGACTCCCTCAGGTTGGAAGGCACTTAAAATATGACTGGGAAAGAGCTGCCTCCCCAAAGTAGAGTTGACCTCAATTGGGTGAATGGAGAAAAGCTTTTGGGACCTTCATTTTCTGATGTGGCATGACTAAAAATGAGAAGAATCAGCTGCAAATATCCACTAGTAATATAACATGGAATGCACTTGCCTTACAAGAACTGTGAATGGGAGTCCTTCAAGCTGAAATACAAGAACACAAGACAGTAACTTGAAGACATAAGAAGATATAAAGCTCTCCAGTATAGGTAATTACGTTTGTTAGGTGCTGTCAAGTCAGTTCTGACTCACAGCAACCCTATGCACAATAGAACGAAACAGTGCCCGGTCCTGTGCCATCCTCAAAATCATTGCCATGTTTCAGCTCGCTGTGGCAGCCACTGTGTTAATTCATCTTGTTGATGGTCTTCCTCTCTTTCATCACCCCTCTACTTTACTAAGCATAATGTCCTTCTCCAGGGACTGGTCCCTCCTGATAAAATGTCCAAAGTACGTGAGACAGTCTCACCATCCTAGCTTCTAAGGAGCATTAAGTTAATTATATGGGAAAACAAAAAATCCAGTAGTACTATATTTTTCATGTTAACTCTACTTTTTATGTCTTACATGATTTGAAAGACAAACACATACACAATAATTATAAATCTATGTCATTCGGCACACAATGTACAATGATGTATGTTGTAACAACAGAAATCTATACGATTGTGTAGATGGAGCTCTATAAGAACAGAGTTTTCTTATTGAAGTTAACAAAAACCAAACCAAACTCACTGCCATCAAGCTGACTCTGACTCATAGAGACTCCACAGGACAGGGCAGAGCTGCCCCAGAGAGTTGCCAAGGCTGTAAATCTTCACGGAAGCAGATTGCCCCATCTTTTCCTGTAGAGTTCCTGGTGGGTTAGAACCACCAACCTTTTGATTTGCAGCCCAGCACTTTAACCACTGAGCCATCAAGGCTCCTTATTGAAGTTAAGAGAGTATCAAGTCAAATTAGACTGTTAAAAACTTAGGATGTTAAATTTAATCCCCATAGTAACAACAAAACATTATCTAAAAAACATATACAAACCTAAATGAAAAAGGAATCAAAATGATTCACTACAAAAAATCAACTGAACACAAAAGAAGGAGTAATGGAGGAAATGAAAGATAAAACAGGTGTAAGACACACAGAAAACAAACAGCAGAGCAAATCTTTCTATGTCAGTAATTACTTTAAATACAAATCAAACTCTCCAATCAAAAAAGCAAAGATTGGAAGAATAGGAATAAAATGATCCAACTAGATGCTGCCTACGAGAGACTCACTTTAGATACAAAAACACAAATAGGCTGACAGTGAAAGGATGAAAAATAACATTCCATGCAAATGTTAACAAAAGAAAGCTGGGTGTTTATATTATCATCAGACAAAATAGGCTTGTTTTGTTTCATGAACACAGAAGGACATTATATAACAATAAAAAGGCCAATTTATCAAGAAGATATAATGAAGTTAAACATATACACATCTAACAACGCAGCCTGAAAACATATGAAGGAAATACTGACGTTATAGAAGGGAGAAAGAGATAGTTCTACAGTAATAGTTGGAGATTTCAGTGTACCACTTTCAGTAATGGATAGCGCATATAGATAAAAGATCAATAAGAAAATGGAAGACCTGAACAACATCATAAAATAACTACACCTAACAGACAGAAATAGAACGTTCCATCCAACAACAGCAGAATACACATTCTTCTCTGGTGCACATGGGTCATTCTCCAAGATAGCTCATATGTTAGGCAACTAACAAAACTTAAAAAATTTAAAAATTATGAAATCATACAAAGTATCTTCTCCAACCACAATGGGATGAAGCTAGAAATCAGTAACAGAAGGAAAACTGTAAATCTCACCAAATTGGGGAAATTAAACACCACACTATTAAACAACAAATGGATCAAAGAAGAAATCATAAGGAAAACTAGAAAATACTTAGAGACAAATGAAAACGTATGCACAGCATATAAAAATTTACAAGATTCAGTGAGGGCAGTGCTCAGAGAGAAATTTTAGCTGTAAATTTCTACATAAAAAAAGAAGAAATACCACAAATCAATAACCTAGCTTTATATCTGGAGGAACTAGAAAAAAGAAGAGCAAATCGAACCCAAAACTATGAAAAGGAAGTAACAGATTAAAGTAGATATAAATTAAACACAGAATAGGAAAATAACAAAGAGAACCAACAAAACCAAAGGTTGTTTTTCTGAAAATATCAGTAAAATTGACAAATATTTAGCAAAACTGGGCAAGAGAAAAGAAAAAATAACTAAAATCAGAAATGAAGCTGGAGACATTACTACCAATCTTTCAGAATAAAAAGGATTATAAGAGAAATACTATGAACAACTATATGCCAAGAAATTAGATGATCTAGATGAAACAAATTCCTAGAAACACACAAATTACCCAAGGTAAGTCAAAAGGAACAGAAAATCTCAATAGACCTATAACAAATAAAAAGATTGAAACACTAATCAAAAACCTCCCCAAAACAACAAAAAATCCAGTACCAGGTGTCTTCACTGGTGAAGTCTATCAAACTTTTAAAGAAGAATTAATACCAAATTTTTCTCAAACTCCTCCAAAAAGCAGAAGAGGAAGGAATACTTCCTCCTTTATTCTATAAGGCCAGCATTACCCTGATACAAAAGCCACAAGAAAATTACAGATTAATATCCTTTATGAAAATAGATGCAAAAATCCTCAAAAAATACTAGCAAATTCAACAGCCTATTAAAAAGATTATATAACATGATCAAGTGAGATTTATCCCAGGAATGCAAGAATGGTTCAACATAAGAAAATCAATCAGCGTAATACACCACATTAATAAAACAAAGGGAAATAGCCACACGATCATCTCAATTGCACCACTGAATTTTTTTTTATTCAATATTGTACTGTAAGTTCTAGCCAGAGTAGTTAGGCAAGAAAATGAAATAAAAGACATCCAAATTGGAAAGGAAGAAGTAAAATTATCTCAATCTGCAGATGAAACGATCGCTTATATAGGAAATCTAAAAATCCACAAGCAACCTATTAGAGCTAATAAATAAATATAACAAAATTGTATGGTCAAGACTAACATCAAAAAATCAGTTTTATTTCTATACAACAGCAATGAACAATCTGAAAGAGAACGAAGAAAACAATTTCATTTACAACAGCATCTAGAAGGATAAAATGCCTAGAAATAAATTTTACCAAAGAAGTGAAAGACCGTACACTGAAAACTATAAAACACCACTGAAAAAAATTAAAGAAGACCTAAATAAATGAAAAGATATCCTTTATTCATGGATTGGAAGACTTAACACTGTGTGATGTCAATATTACCCAAAGTGATCTGCATATACAACACAATCTCTATCAAAATTCCAACAGTATTTTTTTGCAGAAGTGGAAAAGCCAATCCTCAAAAATCTACATGGGATCACGAGGGGCCTCAGATAGCCAAAACAATCTTGGAAAAGAAAAAAAAACTGATGTACTCTCACTTCATGATTCCAAATTTTACTTCAAAGTTACAGTAACCAAAACAATGTGATACTGGCATAAGAATAAGACATACATAGACCAATGGAGTAGAATTGAAAAGTCCAATGATTGGCCAATTGATTTTCAACAAGGGTTCCTAGTCCACTCAATGGGGAAAGAATAGTCTCTTCAACAAATGGTGCAGGGACAATTGGATTTCCACTTGCCAAAAAAAAATGAAGTTGGACCCTGAACTGACACCATATATGAAAATTAACTCAAAATAGATCCATGACCTAAATATAAAAACAAAAACCATAAAACTCTCAGAAGAAAACAGAGGGAAAAATTTTCATGACCTTGTATTTAGCAATAGATTAAGTATGACACCAAAAGCATGAGCAACAAAAAAGGAAAAATAGATAAACTGTACTTCATTAAAATAAAAAAAGGAACATAATCAAGAGACATTAGCAAGAAAGTAAAAAGACAACCTACAGAATGAGAGAATATATTTGGAAATCATATATCTGGTAAGGGTTTAATATCCAAAATACATAAAGAATTCCTATAAGTCAACAATAAGAAAAAAACAAACAACCGAATTTAAAAAATGGGCAAACGACATGAATAGACACGTCTCCAAAGAAAGTACAGCAAGTATCGAAAGATGCTCAACATCATTCACCATTAGAGAAATTAAAACTAAAACCATAATGAGATACCTCTTCACACTCACTAGGATGGCAATAATTTTTATAAAAATCAAAAAGTAACAAGTGTGGGTAAGGATATGGAGAAATTAGGGCTCTCATCCACTGTTGGTGGGAATGTAAAATGCGACAGGTTCTGCTGATACAGTCTGGTGGGTCTTCAAGAGCTACAAAGAGAATTTTCCTATGACCCAGCAATTCCACTTCTAGGTATATAACCAAGAGAATTGAAAGCAGGAATTCAAACAGATGCTTGTACACCAATGTTCACTGCAGCAATATTCACAATAACCAAAAGGTGGAAACAACGCAAGTGCCCATCAACAGACGAACAGATAAACAAAATGTGCTATACATGTAACAATGGAATATTATTCAGTCATAAAGAGGAATTAAGTTCCGATACATGCTACAACATGGATGAACCTCAAAAACATTATGCTAAATGAAATAAGTCAGGGAGAAGAAGGAAAAATAATTGTATGATCCCACTTACATGAAATATCTAAAATTACAAATGAACAGAAACAAAAGTAGATTAGTAGCCACCAGGCGCTCAGAGGCAGCCCTGGTGGCAGAGTGGTTAAAGCGCTCAGCTGCAAACCAAAAGGTCAGTGGTTCGAAACCACCAGCTACTCCATGGGAGAAAGATGTGGCAGTCTGCTTTTGTAAAGATTCAAAGCCTTGGAAACCCTATGGGGCAATTCTACTCTGTCCTACGATGTTGCTATGTGTCAGAATCAACTGGACGGCACTGGGTAGGAGCTGGGAGGAAGAGGGAATGAGTAGCTATTGCTGATGGATACAGAATTTCTCATTGGAGTGATGGGTAAATTCTAGAAGTAGACAGTGGTCATTGTTGCACAACATTGTGAATGCGACTGATGCCACTAAATCATATGCTTAAAAATGGTTAAAATGGCAAATTATATATTTTACCACAATCATTTTTTTATAAAAAAGCACTATGTCATTCTTTGTTTTCATCATTTTTGTCTGAGAGAGCCATACTTCATATCTGAATTACTAGTTTCCTCTCTTCCATTTTCCCTCAAACTCATTCTCCATGCTAAAGGAATTGTCATAAAATTCAACATGTCTTTTAATAACTTCTAATTGCCTATTATCTAGGAATCATTGTTTTTGTGTTTGAACCTGTTTGAAAATATAATGCAAACTAAAACTATCTTTTCTAGAAAACACACATAAACAAAACATAAACTTCTGTTTATAATTTTAGTGGAGTTATAAACCAGGAAAACTCATGTTAAAAATCACCAACATACAGAATTAAACCCAAATTATGGAATTCCTTGCTCCATCTGGTATTGGTCTCTTTGTAGCTCCCTGAGAAAAACATTATCAAACTCACCTTTGTGGAATGAAGTGCTCACATAATGCTCCTCTCATACTCACTGCTTCCTATCCTGTAAAATGAAGCTTTAGTTCCACATCACCCGTAAGGCTGACCCTAACTGTTCCAGGTCACATTGGTTCAGCTCTGAATTCTTACACAGCACTTCAGGTCTTCACCATTTCTCTTGACACCTAGTTAGACGCTGGCCACTACTCCATTTCCTTTGCAGGAGGACTCTCTTTCTCCACCAGACTCCTAAATGCCAGAGCTTCTCAGGGTTCTGCCCTCAGCCCTCTTCTATCTTCCGCTGACATTTTCTCCTTGTGGAATCAGCCACATGTATGGCCATGCCCAAATGCTGTCCCACACATCTCTCTCGACTTCAGAACTATATGTGTCAACTGCCCACTCTGTGGCTCCTTTCCAGAGGCCCAAAGGAACTCAATTATATGCAACACCACGCTCATTTTCTTTCCCAAGAAGCCTGCTCTTCCTCCTGTGCCCTCCGTCTGCCCTAGGATCTACTCTGAGGCATCAGTCATGCTGCTCCTTCAGACTGCACCATCTTCCCTCTCCCCTGGATAACTTCTATGCATCCGCCAGCTCTCAGCTGAAGCTTAATTTCCTCCAAGGAGCTTCTCTGACCTCAGTTGGGCAAGGTGTACTCTGAAGTCTCCTTATTATAACAGAGAGCCCTTCACTCCCTTACACAAAACCCTCGGAGGCTTCCCTTCGTGCCAAGAATAAAACTCCAAGTCCTTGCACTGCCCATAAAACTCAGCATGATCTATCCCCTGCCTGTCCCTCCAAACACGTCTCCTCACTCTCTTCCTTGCTCACCAAGTTCCTGGTCCTGACAGTCCTGCTGCTCCACAAAATGCCAAGGAAGAACTTCCCTGTCTCAGGGCCCATCTCTGTGACTTGCTTCCTCACTTTATTTAGGTTTTCTCACCTTCTCAGAGAAGCTTTCCAGATCATTCTAAAGTTGTTCCCCTATTACTTTCTACCCTCTTACACTGACTTATTTTTTCTTCATAGCACTTACACAACTCAACACAAAACTACATTTTAATTTACTTGCTTTTTTGTCTTTGAGACGAAATTAAAGTTCTCAACGATTTCATTTTACTTGGATGAACAATCAACATCCATGGAAGTCGCAGTCAAGAAATCAAACAATGTAGTGCATTGGGCAAATCTGCTGCAAAAGACTTCTTTAAAGCTTTAAAAGACAAAGACGTCACATTGATGAATAAGGTGTGTCTGATTCAAGCCATGGTCCTTTCAACGGCCTCATACGCATGCCAAAGTTGGATAAAGAAAAAGGAAAACAGATGACTGATGTCTTCGAACTGTGGTGCTAGTGATGAATGTTTAATATGCCACGGACTGTTAAAAGTGAAAAAAAAAAAAACCACAGTCTTAGAATGATACAACCAGAATGTTCCTTAGAAGCAAGGATGGCAACACTTCAGCTCACTTACTTTGGAAGTCATAAGGAAAGACCAATCGCTAGAAATGAGTCAATGAAATTGAGGGAAACCCTCGGTGAAATGGACTGACACAATAGCCAGAACAGCTGGTTCAAACATACCAGTGATCTTGAAGATGGCACAGGAGGTGGCACCATTCCATTCTGTTACACATATGGTCACCACAAATCAGAGCTGACTCGATGGCAACTAACAACAACGACATGTTATCATCTGTCTTCCCCACTGAAACGTTTTAAGCTTCATTCACCAGCACCTGGAAGAGGGCCTAGTGTAACGATAATTATTTAATAATTACTAAACAAAAAAAATGATTGATGAATCCAATAATCTATACTTGGTTATGCTCTATTTAATTATCTGTCTTACTCCATACCCCATAACCTCCTCTAGGGCGGGGACTGTGGCTACACTCCTTATCATGGTCCCCAGCTCATGCTCAGCAGTGTCTGACATACAGAAGCAGTGAATAAATATTTGCCATCTGAATGAGTGTATGGGCATGTTGAGTTTGTTCACAAGCCTCCCCAGCTCCATGCCTGCCAGAGCCCCATGCCCCAAACCTGTCCTCCACACTACAGCAAGAGCAATGGTTCTATCATGTAAAACAGTCACCTATTTGAAATCCTTCATGGCTCTTCAACATCTACAACAAAGCTTCTGAATCTTCTTTACCTGGCGGACTTCAGGAACATACATTTATTTACAGACACGTAAGGTTTTGCTTTTAATTTCAGGATATTCCCAGCCCTCCCAAAGTCCATGAATGGTGTCCCAAAAAGCCTTCAGACTAAGACTCCCAGGTCTATGGCAGGAATGCAGACTCCTTAGCATCATTCCATCATGACCTGGCCACTGCTTCCCCTTCCAGCCCTAACCCTCGCCCATACCAAGTGAGTACATCTCTGGGCCTTTACCCACACTATTTCCTATCTTGGCTAGATGGCAAAAAATCCCCTGAATGGAAATGCCTCCTCCTCAAGAGGCAGCCACTGGCTTCTTCAACAGAATCAGCATGTGCTTCCAGAATATTCCATGTCCTAATCATCAACATACAACTATGTTCACTGTAAGTCTCCAGGGAAGAGACCCTAGTATAGTCACTTTTGTTTCCCAGTTCCCAGCAAGATACTGACAAAAGGACATATTCGATACATGATTGTGGAATGAGTATAATTACATGCTCCACATTGTATGTCTTGACTACCCAACGAGGCTGTAAGCTTTTCAAGATACGATACTCTTATTTTCATCACCTGGCTTGGTACTTTGTACATAAAAAGGTGCCCAATAAATAATTAATAAATTATTCAATGAAAAAATAACAACAACTAGGCAAGTGACACAGTGGTTAGGAGCTCAGCTGCAAACCAAAAGGTCGGCAGTTCAACTCCAGCAGTGCTCCTTGGAAACCCTATGGGGCAGTTCTATTCTGTCCTATAGAGTCGCTGTGAGTCAGAATCCACTCGATGGCAATGGGATGGGTTAGGCAAGAGGCATAGTTAAGTCTGCTGCTATAAGAGAATGATGTATCAAGCTAATGAGAAGCCAATTATTGAAGCCTTTGTATGTTGTTGTTAGTTGCTATCAGTTGGCTCTAATTCATGGCAACCTTATGTATAATATAACAAAACATGGTCCTGCACCAACTCCATGGTCTTTGGTATGTTTGAGGCCATTGTTGTGGCTGTGCCAGCATACAAATCAATCTGAATATGGTTTCTTGAGTACGTCTCTCTGCTTTAAATACCAACATGGATAGGAATAGAGTAAAGGTGGTCCATATTCTGGCCTGTAACCAGAACCAACCTGTGGGTATTTCTAACCTATATGCAATTTTGTATTTGGATTTTTATATAATCTCTGTTTATTTTCCAGAGCAGTAAACGTTGTCGTTGGTAGTAGTTTCCATTAAGTTGGCTGCAACTCTTGGCAATCTTATGTATAAAAAAATGAAACAGTGTCCAGTCCTGTGCCATCTTGCCCCATCATGGCAGTGAACAACGTGCGTAAAAACAAGGGCCAATGCAAATCAAAACCACAACGAGATACCCACCTCAACCCTACTAGAATGGCAATGATCAAAAAACGAAAAACAGTACCGTTGGTGAGGTTGTAGAGAAGGTAGAACCCTCATTCAGTGCTGACGGGAATGTAAAATAATACAGCCACTGGGAAAAATATTTTGGAAGTTCCTCAAAAGGTTGAACACAGAACTGCTATATGACCCAGCTATCCCAGTCCTAGATATATACCCAGAAGAAGCAAAGGCTGAACAGAAACCTGTACATTGATTTTCACTCCAACGCTCTTCACAATAGCCAAAAAGTAGAAACAAATGTCCACTAAGAGATCAATGGATAAACAGAATGTGGTATATAAATATATACACGGTGGAATAATATTCAGCCATAAAGAGAAATGAAGTCCTGATGCATGCCACAACATGGACAAGCCTCGAAAACACTGTACTGAGCGAAATAAGTCGGTTGCAAAAGGACAGATACTCTATGATCTCATACGAAATAAGCACATACACAGAAATCAAAATGTATTAGTGGTGGGAGATATATTCCAGGGTAGGGAGGTTAAAAATTATTTTCTGCACGATAAAAATAGGTCCTTTCAACTCTTTTGGAAATTAAAAATTCTAGCTCCTTTATACTGTTTATATGAAGCCTCAGTATTTCTTTCTCCTCCCTCGCATTACTCATTTAATGAGTGTAATCTTTACTTTTATTTACTGTGTCTTTTGGTTAATAAACGGAGGCATGCAATGGTCTTCCCTAATGGTACAGAAGAAAATTTCTTCAAGAAAATGACTGCTGACATAGATAGTTCAATGCTTTTATCTGCTCCTTCAGCTAAATCTAGACCACATGCTGGACTTCTAGAAAAGCTAGCATACCCTGGGTCTAACAAGATAAAAGGAATTAGTGGATTAGGCAAGCAAATGTTGACGGTTGCGGCCGACACCATTTTAAGCACGTCACATGTATTAACTCATTTAACCCTCAAAACAACCCTAAGCAGTACGATTACAAGCCCAGTTGTTTTAGAAATGAGATCACCAAAGCACAGAGAGATGCAGCAACTCGACACAGTCATACAGTCAGTAAATGTGGGAGCCAAGAACCCAGGCAGTCTGATGCCAGAGCCCAGGCTCCCAATAGAGAAATGAATGCTTGGCAACTCCACCCAAAGGTATCCCAAGCCACCGCAGAGTATTTCACATCTGGGAACAAAGCCATTGCCTCAGGTGTCATCCCTAACCAAGTAAATATTCATTTCCACTGGAAACTGCTTACAATTATTTATTATAAAGCCAATTACACTTTTTTGAAGGAAAATAATAGTTCAATTGCTAGTGGAAAGGTTGAGAACTCTGCTGGGTTCCATGAAAACTGAGGTAATGGAGCTGCCAGTCATACAGGAGAATGGCTTGGTGAAAGTTTGCACATTGCCTGAAAGTATGATTACAGAAAATATCTATTTTAACTCATAAACAAATAGAAGATGTGTAATTCATGTTCATATGCAAGAGT
This sequence comes from Loxodonta africana, assembly GCF_030014295.1. Taxonomy (NCBI): domain Eukaryota; kingdom Metazoa; phylum Chordata; class Mammalia; order Proboscidea; family Elephantidae; genus Loxodonta; species Loxodonta africana. The sequence continues at coordinate 221,378,090 of NC_087342.1, read as the reverse complement.
TGTAAAATTCTTTATGCACAAAGAACATCAGCGTTGCAAAATAAAACCAAACCCACTGCTATCGAGTCAATTCTGACTCATAGGGACAAAGTTGAACTGCCCCATAAGGTTTCCAAAGCTGTACATTTTTAGGGAAGCAGACTGCCACATCTTTCTCCCATGGAGCAGCTAGTGGGTTCGAACCACCAACCTTTTGGTTAGCAGCCAGCTCTCAGCTACTGCACCACCAGAGCTCCTGACATTAGAGTTAGCCATTCAAAACTTAAGGTTCTCTGTAAAATGTCAAGGGGTTTTCTTGCTCACTTAAGAAAAAGATCTTCACCCCAAAATACGAGCAAGTGTTGATTTTCCACACTAATAGGAAAGAAGAACAGCCTGGCATAAAGTTCTGTAAAACCCTTATTTAATTGGTATCTTTTCATCTTTTATCAGTTACTAATGTGTAACCAAATGTCCTGATTTGTGTTTCATCACCTGCCCTTTCTCTAGTCACACCAACCTGTTGCAAGTGCTAATGAATGGTGAGGACTCGGAGCCCAAAGTTTTACATGAAGAAGCAGGTGTAAAACAAGGCGTACAGATGATACAAAAGAGTAAGTCAAGAGACATCAGTAGTTTGACACCACAAATTGTTAAAAACAAGTCTGAATTCCAGTCTAACTTCCATAGTAAATGGGGCACTGCAGAGAATAATAAATTTACTCATATGCAGAATTAAGGAATTCATTCAACAGCATTTAGTGCGCATCTACTTCCTATCAGCAAGAGAGTGTGCTAGTAAAAAGACAGATACGAAACAAATAAGAGAACAAACAGGGGAAGGAGTAAGGGGAGAAGGAGCAGAAGGAAAAGAGGTTCACCCTCTGAGGAGGAAGGCACGGGTTTTTGGGAAAGGCCTTACAGGCAAGAATTCTAGGCCCACTCACACTAAAGCCCAGAACTCCAAATGCCATCAAGTCGGCTCCAACTCATGGTGACCCCATGTGTGTCAAAGTAGAACTGTGCTCCAGAGGGTTTTCAATGGCTGATTTTTTTCTGAAGTAGATCACCAGGTCTTTCTCAAAGCACCTCTGGGTAGACTCAAACTCCCAACTTTTTGGTTAGCAGGCTAGCACGTTAACCATTTGTACCACCGAGGGACTCCACGCCAAAGACAATCCTGCCTACACAAATGCACTCTGCTTTTTAATGTGATCCATAAATCATTTAACTTATGATCCCATCCTAGAGATAGGATCAACATGTCATCACATAAAATGTCCACATACACTTGGCCAAAATAGCAAATGGAAATTTTTACTTAAAAAATTATTTGGACATTTCTAAGTGGATAGGGATCACATCACGGCAAATGTAGTAAACCTGGGGGTAAAATAAAGGAGGCAGGGTGGTGTGGTAAGAAAGTTCTAGATCACGTCAGAACTCGGGTTCTAGTTAAAAAAAAAAAAAAAAAACTACCAATAACAGCTGCATGGCTTAAGCAAGTCACCAAACTTCTCTGGGCCTTGGTTTCTTCGTACGTAGAATGAGAACTTTCAACCAGATGTTTTCTAAATTCTTCTCCAGCTCTACAATTGTGTGACCATGATCCTGTCCCATGCCCTTGAACGGCTAGTGTTACTTCAATGGATTCCAAGAGTAACCAGCCATTTTTCAAAATTCTTTCTCAAGAGTAATGATATGCCTAAAAGATGACAGGCAGACATGCCAGCACCGCCCTTAGGTCTACTCAGCAATCCCATAGCCGATTTTCTATCTATAACTATACCTGTGTCGATTCTGACTCATAGGGACCCCAAGTGTTACAGAGTAGAACTGCTCTATAGGGTTTTCTTGGCTGTAATCTTTATGGAAACAGATCACCAGGACTTTTTTCCGCAGTGCCACTGGGTGTGTTCAAAGAATCAACCTTAAGGTTAGTAGTTGAGCGTAAACCACTTGCATGACCCAGGGCCCATCCACAGTCACTAAACACACACTCCATCAAAGGTGGTTGTCAGGATGGCCACTGTGTTTCTAATCAGTAAGATGACTTCCCCGCAAAAACAGCACTTCTTTAAAATGAGGCATGAGGAAATAGGAAGAAAAAAAACTTAAGACTAGATGCAAGGAAGACAAGAATTAGAAAAACAAAGGAAAGGAAGAGAAACCACTTCCTATATTTGACATATTCAGAGTTCACTGAGCTCTGTCAACTGAGTGAGGTGGAAACAGATAGAAACAAAAATAGCAGAGATATTACAGAAAAGTAAACATCATTCACCCACTCTGATATTGCCAGGTATCTTCGTTTGCCAGGGCTGTCATAACCAGACGGCAAAAAGTAGGTGGCTTTTAAAAATCGGAAATTTATTTTCTCACAGCTTTGACAGGTAGGATTCCAAAACAGGGCATCGGTTCTCGGGGAGGGTGCTTCCTTGTCATAGGCTCAAGCGTTGCTTGGCGTTTCTTGGCTGCTTGTAGATGTATCTTCACACAGTGTCTTTCCCCTCCCCATGTGTGTCTGTGTCCATTCTGCTCCTTTAGTAAAACACCACTCAGAAGGGATTTAAGGAGGTCTGGTAGTGCCAGTGGTTAAGTGCTTGGCTGCTAACCAAAATTGGCAGTTCGAACCCACTTAGTGGCTCCGCTGGAGAAAGATGTGGTGTTTCCCTAAACATTACACCCAAGAAAACCCTATGGGGCAGTTCTATCTTATCACATGGGGTCTCTATGTGTCGGAATCAACACCAGGGCACCTGAAAACACAACTGAAGGGACTAGGCTTAGGATCCACTCTACTCCAGTATGGCCTCATTAACGTAACAAAAGAAAACCCCTATTTCCAAACAGGGTCATATTTACAGAGAAAGGGGATAGGACTTCACCATGACTTTCAGGGGGACACAATTCCATAACACCAGATTAGCATGCATGGCTGAAAAGAATTCCAAAGCAAATGAACAATTCTAGAACAAGAGACGATTTGGATATGGTTTAAAATTGCACAGAACAACTTCGACAGTGATAAGGTTAAATTTTTAAACACAATCACACGCCAAAAATTTTAACACCTCTGGTAAGTACTAAGGGCTCAAACTAAATCTTCAGGGTTACTCCTCTTCAATTTCCCTATCCACCCTACAGTAAGCAAGCTAAAAGAGCAACCCACTCTTTCACTACTGATGCAACAAGCTGCTGGCTCTGTGCATCTCATGGCAAGAGAAGACTGGGTTGATGTGTGTGATGTGCCCTATCCAAGGCCAGTGATTCCCTAATTTGCTTGTTATTGTTGTTAGTTGCCTTTGAGTCAGCCCCAACTCATCGCAACCCCATACACAACAGGATCAGAATATTGTGATACACAGGGTTTTCACTGGCTGATTTTTCATAAGTAGATTGCCATATGTATGTTCCTAGTCCAGCTTTGTCTGGTTTGTTCACTGGTCTACCCCCAGTGCCCTGAATAGTGCCTGGCACAGAGTAGATGGTCAATAATATGCACTGAATGAATTAATAAGAAAACTGGGTCAGCTATCCAAGGTTGACAAAGTGAGGTAAGACAGACAGGCTGTGTTGGTCCCTCTGAAGCCAGACTCCCAAACAGTGATTTCAGCAACTCTTTAGACCAAAGGTCCCATGCAGTACTCGGGAAGTCAGCAAAGCCAATACAGCCAAGTTTTCTAGAACCAGGGTATCAAGTAGCCAGGAGACATAGCACTACAGTAACTCCTTGGAGAGGTTATCTGGACATGTTATCGGGAAGGACCAGTCCCTGGAGAAGAACATCACATTTAATAAGATAGAGTGTCAGCGAAAAAGAGGAAGACCTCAAAGACACGGATTTGCACAGTGGCTTCAACAGTAGGTTCAAACATAGCAGTCATTGTGGGGATGGCACAGGACCAGACACAGTATTTCATTCTGTTGACACAGGGTCACTATGAGTTAGAACCTACTCGACTAGCACCTCGTCTTAGTCATCTAGCGCTGCTATAACAGGTTTACCACAAGTGGATGCCTTTAACAAAGAGAAATGTATTTTCTCACAGTTTAGGAGGTTGGAAGTCCAAATTCAGGGTTCCAGCTCCAGGGGAAGGCTTTCTCCCTCTGTCAGCTCTGGGGGAAGGTCCTTGCTATCAATCTTTCCCTGGTCTAGGAGCTTCTCAGCACAGGAACCTCAAGTCCAAAGGACACACTCTGCTCCCAGCATTGCTTTCTTGGTGGTATGAGGTTGCCACGTCTCTCTGCTCCCTTCTCCCTTTTATATCTCAAAAGACATTGATTTAAGGCACAACCTAATCCTGTAGATTGAATCTTGATTTATGAACATAACTGCCACTAATCCCACCTCATTAACATCATAGAAGTATGATTTACAACACATAGGAAAATCACATCAGATGACAAAATAGTGGACAATCACACAATACTCGGAATCATGGACTAGCCAAGTTGACACATTTTGGGGGAACATGATTCAATTCTTAACAGCACATAACAACATTACCCTTATAAATGCTATTTAGATTTTCTAAATTTAGCTCAGAAATACTCCCCCTAAGTGCTCTGCTATCATTCTCCAAGGCATAGCTCATGCTGTGAAGCAAAAAAATAAACCTTCAATGCACTATCTTCTCCAACCCCACTGCTCTACTCAAACCCAGCTCACATCCAATTGGGGCACAATCACTCAGCAGACAGCTTGTGGCCTCAGCTGCTGCCAAATGAACCAAGTTTCCAAAGTATCTGAGAACTCTGGAGATCACTCTTCTAGCCTTGCTTCAACTCTAATCCCCAGCCAGGAGCAGATTAACCGGTAAGCATGGTATGCACCGGCTTGCATTGAGCAAGGGTTTAATTGCATTTATTTGCTGTCTTAGATATATAGCACTGCTATAACAGAAATGCCACAAGTAGATGGCTTTAATGAACAGAAATTTACTCTCTCACAGCCTAGGAGTTTTGAAGTCCGAATTCAGGGTGCCAGGTCCAGGAGAAGGCTTTCTCTCTTTGTCGGCTCTGGGGGAAGATCCTTGTCAACAATCTCCCCCCGGTCTAGGAGCTTTTCAGCGCAGGGATACTGGGTCCAAAGGATGCATGCTCCCAGCTCTGCTTTCTTGGTGCTATGAGATCCCCCCATCTCTCTGCTTGCTTCTCTCTTTTATATCCCAAAAAAGATTGACTCAAGATACAACCCAATCTTGTAGACTGAGTTCTGCCTCATTAACATGTTGTTGTTATTGTTAGGTGCCACTGAGTTGGTTCAGACTCAAAGAGACCCTATGTACAACAGAACGAAACACTGCCCGGTCCTTCGCCATCCTCACAATCATTGGTATGCTTAAGACCACTGTTGCAGCCACTGTGTCAATCCATCTTGTTGAAGGTCTTCCACTTCTCCGCTGGCCCTTTACTAAGCATGATGTCCCTCCCCAGGGACTGATCCCTCCCAACAACATTTCCAAAGTATGTGAGACATTGTCTTGCCATCCTTGCTTCTAAACAGCATTCTGGTTGTACTTCTTCCAAGACAGATTTGTTTGTTCCTCTGGCAGTCCATGGTATATTCAATATTCTTCTCCAACACCACAACTCAAAGGCATCAATTCTTCTTAGGTCTTCCTTATTCATTGTCCAGTTTTCACATGCGCAGGAGGTGACTGAAAACACCACAGCTTGGGTCAGGCACACCTTAGTCTTCAAGGTGGCATCTTTGCTTTTCTATACTTTAAAGAGGTCTTTTGCAGCAGTTTTGTCCAATGCAATGCGTCTTTTGATTTCTTGACTGCTGTTTCCATGGATGTTGATTGTGGATCGAAGAAAAATTAAATCCTTAACAACTTCAATCTCTTCTCCGTTTATCATGATGTTGCTTATTGGTCCAGTTGTGAGGATTTTTGTTTTCTTTATGTTGAGGTGCAATCCATATTGAAGGCTGTGGTCTTTGATCTTCATCAGTAAGTGCTTCAAGTCCTCTTCACTTTCAGCAAGCAGGGTTGTGTCATCTGCTCAAAGCAGGTTGTAAATGAGTCCTCCTCCAATCCTGATGCCCCATTTTTCTTCATATAGTCCGGCTTCTCCGATTATTGCTCAGCATAGAGACTGAATAGGTATGGTGAAAGAATACAACCCTGATGCACACCTCTTCTGACCTCAAACCACACAGTATCCCCTTGTTCTGTTTCAACGACTGCCTCTTGATCTGTGTACAGGTTCCTCATGAGCACAATTAAGTGTTCTGGAATTCCCATTCTTCACAATGTTATCCATAATTTGTTATGATCCACACAGTCAAATGTCTTTGCATAGTCAATAAAACACAGGTAAACATCTTTGTGGTATTCTCTGCTTTCAGCCAGGATCTATCTGACATCAGCAATGATATCCCTGGTTCCGTGTCCTCTTCTGAATCCAGCTTGAGTTTCTGGCAGTTCCCTGTCGATACACTGCTGTAGCCTCTTTTGAATGATCTTCAGCAAAATTTTACTTATATGTGATATTAATGATATTGTTTGGTAACTTTCACATTTGTTGGGATCACCTCTCAGGAATAGGCATAAATATGGACGTCTTCCAGGCAGGTGGCCAGGTAGCTGTCTTCCCTATTTCTTGGCATAGAAGAGTGAGTACTTCCTGGGCTGCATACATTTCTTGAAACATCTCAATTCCATCAATTCCTAGAGCCTTGTTTTTCACCAATGCCTTCAGTGCAGCTTGGACTTCTTCCTTCAGTACCATTGATTCCTGATCATATGCTACCTCCTGAAATGGTTGAACATCAACCAGTTCTTTTTGGTATAGTGACTCTGTATATTCCTCCCATCTTCTTTTGATGCTTCCTGAGTCATTTAATATTTTCTCCACAGAATCCTTCAATACTGAAACTCAGGGCTTAAATTTTTTTTTTTTTTCAGTTCTTTCAGCTTGAAAAATGCAAAGCATGTTCTTCCCTTTTGGTTTTCCATCTCCAGGTCTTTGCATATGTCATTATAATACTTTGTCTTCTCGAGCCGCCCTTTGAAATCTTCTGTTCAAGTCTTTTACTTCATCATTTCTTCCTTTCACTTTAGCTACTAGAGGTTTCTTGTGTTTGTTTTAGCTACTTGACCTTCAAGAGCAAGTTTCAGAGTCTCTTCTGACATCTATTTTGGTCTTTTCTTTCTTTTGGCATTAACATAACTGCCTCTAACCCTGCCTCATTAGCATCATAGAGGTAGGATTTACAACACATAGGACAGTAACATCAGATATCAAAATGGTGGACAATCACACAATACTGGGAATCATGGCCTAGCCAAGCTGACACACATTTTTGTGGAACAATCTATAACACTTGCTAATCTGTGGTGAGCAATTTCGCATGGGTTTCACCACATCTTTGTTGTGGTGATGGACAGGTGAAATTGTGCACTGGAGAATGGTGCAAAGGCACAATTGGGCTTGTTCATACCTTGCTTGCTTATCGGGTAACTCGGCCCTGCCAGCTACACCTTGGAATATGACTCTGAGAGTTCTTAAATGTTCTTAGGGTACCCAAAACCAAACTCATTGTCGTCGAATAGATTCTGACTCATAGCGACCGTAAAGGACAAAGCAGAACTGCCCCACAGGGTTTCCAAGGATGTAATCTTTATGCAAGTAGGTTGCCACATCTTTCTCCTACAAGGTGGCTGGTGAGTTTGAACTGCTGACCTTTTTGTTAATAGCCGAGCACTTAACTGCTGCACCACCAAGGCAGGATTGAGTAAAATTAAACATTTCACAAGGGCTTGGGAAGTCTCACTCACCGAGGAAACTTCAGAGAATTCCCCCTCAGAAAATTACACAAGTACAGTTATCTGATCAATACTCTTAAGATCACTGGATTGTTTCCTTATGTAACCAACTCCCATAACTATACTTTTTCACACCATGGCCATGGTAGCTTGAAAATCCACTTGTCACCACACATCAGAGGTTCCCCCATGCAGCACGCCCTCCCTCATGCCACTACCAAAAAAAAACTAGTTGCAGTGGAGTTAGTTCCAACTCATGGTAATCCCATTTGTGTCACAATAGAACTGTGCTCCACAGGGTTTTCAATGGCTGATTTTTCCCAAAGCACATCTCCAGGCCTTTCTTCTGAGGCACCTCTGGGTGGACTCGAACCTCCAACCTTTCTGTTAGCAATCAGCTGAGTGGGTTAACCATTTCCACCACCCAGGGACTCCAACAGCCAAGCTCAGTCCTCCTGCTCTAATATTAACCACCCCAAAGTGCTGCAAACTGAAAATGGACAGTGGGGGAGGGAAAGTGGGGGTACAAATCTCTTCTACAGTTTTATCTAAATAGGAATTGTACACTTCCTCTAAATCTTTCAAAAGTTCTTTTGAAGGCCCTTCTGAGATTTGTTCTTCCGGGCTACTATCTTCTGAAATCCAATTATGCTGCAAAAACTAGAGAATTCACCCAAAGGACCAACAAAACTATGATTTCTACAACACTCACTATATTCCTTAGTCACAAAAGTTATCTAACCAGTAGTCCTGAAGATTAAGTCTCCAAGCGTAGCTTTTTACCAGATCCTATTTCTTGATTTTCCCTTCATGCACTGTAATACTTTTCACTTGTGCATTCATTGTCTATCTTTTCAGGTAACAGAATAAATAGCTAGGCCATTTTCTGTTTAATCTCAACCTATGTCCTTGATTATTATCAACAAAAATGCATGTGCAAATTCTACATCAACAAGTCTTCTTTCTTGGTAGAAAGACACTGGTGGGCATATGTGTACTAGCTGGAAGGGGACACCACAAAACAGAGCCTTCAGACCATAATAATTAAACACACTAGGCAGTGAGGCAACATGACCAAGGTTGCCAGATTTAACCAATAAAAATAGAGGATGCACAGATAAATCTGAACTTCTGATAAACAATGGATGGTTTTTTGGAATAATATTGCATGGGATATAGTTTGAAGAAGAACTGATGCCTTTGAATTATCGTGTTGGTGAAGAATATTGAACATAACACGGACTGCCAGAAGAACGAACCAACCTATCTTGGAAGAAGCACAGCAGAACGCTCCTTAGAAGCAAGGATGGCAAGACATCATCTCACTTACTTTAGACATATTATCAGGAGGGCCAAGTCCCTGGAGAAAGACATCATGTTTAGTAAGGTAGAGGGTAAACAAAAAAGAGGGAGATGCCACAACGAGATGGATTTACACAGTGGCTACAACACTGGGCTCAAACGTGGCAACAATTGTGAGGATGGTGCAGGACTGTGCAATGTTTCATTCTATTGTACACAGGGTCACTATGAATCGGAACCGACTTGGTGGCACCTAACAACAAAATACAGATGGTGCGATTGGTTAAATGCTTGACTACTAACCGAAAAACTGGCAGTTTGAGCCCAGCCAGAGGCACCTCAGAGGACAGGTCTGGAATCTGCTTCCAAAAGGTCACAGCCTTAAAAACCCTATGGAGCACAGTTCTGCTCTGCACGCATAGAGTCACCATGAGTCGGAATCAACTCAACAACAACTAACAACAATACTTATACTAAAAATTATTTGCTGTGTATCTGAAATTAAATTTACCTGAGTATCCTTTGTTTTATCTGGCAAGCCAGAGTACGATGCAATTACACTTTTGAGTTCAGGACAGTAGGGAAGGTTAATCATCATATGTTTAACCAGCCTGTTCTTGTCAAGAGACAGAAATCTGCTTGGACATAATTAGGCAATTTTGAAGATGCATTAACTCTCGGGCCACTGAAATATCACATAAATTAATGCTCACCCATTTACTAAAATTACCCAGGAGTTAAATGACTAATGTACCTTCTGATTCACATAGCTCAGCTCACTCAAACAACGGAACAACAATGGAACAACACTCCCAGGTTAAGTGCTATCTTTCTCACCTTCTGTCCACCTATGGCTACCCTCCATCATGTACGTTCAATTAGAAAGTTTCAATCTAGGCTTTAAGCATATTAAAATCATCATCTTCCAAGGACAAATACTAACTCAGAAAAAGCTGCCACTGACCTAATCACTCTTTCTGTCTTTGAGGAACCACGAGAATGCAAAATGCTGAGCAATGGCTACCATTACCGAACATTCTGATTGAAGAGTCTATAGAAGAATCCTGATGAAAGGGGAGAAAATACAGAAAAGAATTTCAATTTCTCATGGACTCCAGATTTTCTGGAGCCATGGGGGTTGAATGAACCCTTGAAACTATTGCTCTAAGATAATCTTTAAAACTTAAACCAAAAATATCCCCTGAAGTTTTCTTAAAACCAAACAATAGTTTAGCTAAACTAGTAAAAAATGTCTGTCTTGAACATTACGCTCTATTAAGAACTATCTATATGGGGTCAAAGTGACAACAGCACCTCAAAGGTTAGATAGGAACCTCAGGGGGCAGTGAGTTTATGTTAACAGGGGAGGAACAACTCAGAAAAGAAGACGAAAGTAGTTCCACAACTCGAAGAAGATAATCAATGATACTAAATTGTACATGTAGAGACTGTTACATTGGTGTATGTTTTGCTGTGTATATTCTCAACAACAACAAAATAATTTTTTTTTTAAATGCTGGGCAAAAGTTTCTCAAGATATCACTATGGTAGTTTTGTTTCAGCTTCTTAGTGGAAGTCATTTTGCTGAAGTCATTTAATAAAACTTCTAAAAACAGGAAAAAATACACTTTGGTCTATAATTTTTCACTGTAAGAGAAAATGGACTGGTGTTGGCCATTTTGAATTAGACAATCATATGGTCTATATGCTGAGAATGACAAATCACAGAGGAATGTCATCACGATTACTGTCAAAAAGAACATTTCAAGATCTATCCTGAAATACAATGCTGTCAGTGATAGGATAATATCCATACGCCTACAAGGAAGACAAGTTAATACGACTATTATTCAAATTTCTACACCAACCACTAAGGCCAAAGACAAAGAAATTGAAGATTTTTACCAACTTCTGCAGGCTGAAATTCATCAAACATGCAATAAAGATGCACTGATAATTACTGGTGACTGGAATGCAAAAGTTGAAATCGAAGGAGGATTGGTAGTTGGAAAATATGGTCTCGGTGATAGGAATGATGCTGGCTATCAAATGGCAGAATTTTGCAAGACTAACGACTTCTTCATTGCAAATACCTTTTTCAACAACATGAATAGCAACTATACACATGGACCTCGCCAGATGGAATACACAGAAATCAGGCCTACTACATCTGCCGAAAGAGATGATGGAAAAGCTCAATATCATCGGTCAGCACAAGGCCAGAGGCAGACTGAAGAACAGACCATCAATTGCTCATATGCAAGTTCAAGTTGAAACTGAGGAAAATTAGAACAAGTCCCTGGGTGCCAAAGTACGACCTAGAGTATATCCCACCTGAATTTAGAGACCATCTCAAAAATAGAGTTGACCTGTTGAACACTAATGACCAAAGATCAGAAGAGCTGTGGAATGAATCAAGGACATCACACATGAAGAAATCAAGAGGTCATTAAAAAGACAAGAAAGAAAGAAAGAAAACAAAATGGATGTCCAAAGAGACTCTGAAACTTTCTCTTGAACGTCACGTAGCTAAAGCAAACAGAAAAAATGATGAAGTAAAAGAACTGAACAGAAGATTTCAGGGCACAGTTCGAGAGGACAAAGTAAAGTAATATCATGAAATGTGCAAAGACCTGGAGATAGAAAACCAAAAGGAAAGACAAGGCTGAGCATTACTCAAGCTGTGAAGAAAAAATTTAAGCCTTGAGTTGCAATATTGAAGAATTCTACCAGGAAAATGTTAAACAACACAAAAACAAACAAACAAACAAAAACCTGTTGCCTGTTCCCACAGGGTTTCTAAGGAGCACCTGGTGGATTTGAACTGCCGACCTTTTGGTTAGCAGCCATAGCTCTTAACTACTATGCCACCAGGATTTCCCAAACAACACAGAAAGCATCAAAAGAAGGTGGAAGGAATACACAGAGTCACTGTACCAAAGAATTGGTTGGCATTCAGCCATTTCAGGAGGTAGCGTATGATCAAGAACCGATGGTACTGAAGGAAGAAATCTAAGCTGCACTGAAGCACTAACGAAAAAGAAGGCTCCAGGAATTGACGGAATACCAACTGAGATGTTTCAACAAACAGATACAGCACGGGAAATGCTCACTCATCTATGCCAAGAAATATGGAAGACAGGTGCCTGGCCAAGTGATTGGAAGAGATCCATATTTGTACCCATTCTAAAGAAAGGTGATCAAGAGAATGCAGAAATTATAAAACAACATCGTTAATATTACACACAAATAAAATTTTGTTGAAGACCATTCAAAAGCAGTTGCAGCAGTACATCAACAGCGAACTGCCAAAATGTCAAGCCAGATTCAGTAAAGGACGTGGAACAAGGATATCATTACTGATATCAGATGGATCCTCACTGAAGGCAGAGAACACCAGAAAGATGTTTACCTGTGTTTTATTGACTATGCAAAGGCATTTGACTGTGTGGACCATAACAAATGATGGATAACACTGCAAAGAACAGGAATTCCAGAACACTTAATTGTGGCTCATGCGGAACCTCCACATATACCAAGTGACAGTCGTTCGATAAGAACAAGAAGATACTGCTTGGTTTAATGTCAGGGAAGGTGTGCCTCAGGGATGTATCCTTTCACCATACTTATTCAATCTGTATGCTGAGCAAATAATCTGAAAAGCTGGACTATATGAAGAAGAACAAGGCATCAGGATAGGAGGAAGACTCATTAATGATCTGCAATATGCAAATGACACAACCATGCTTGCTGAAAGTGAACAGGACTTGAAGCACTTACTAATGAAGATCAAAGACCATAGCCTTCAGTATGGATTACACCTCAACATAAAGAAAACAAAAATCCTCACAACTGGACCAATAAGCAATATCATGATAAACAGAGAAAATACTGAAGTTGTCAAGGATTTCATTTTACTCGGATCCACAACCAACACCCATGGAAGCAGCAATCAAGAAATCAAACAGACACGTTGCAGTGGGTAAATCTGTCGCAAAAAATCTCTTTAAAGTGTCAAAAAGCAAAGATGTCACTTTAAGGACTAAAGTGTGCCTGACCCAAGCCATGCATGGCGTTTTCAATCACCTCATACCAATGTGAAAGCTGGACAATGAATAAGGAAGATCGAAGAATTTATTCCTTTGAATTTATGATGTTGGCAAAGAATACTGACTACACTATGGACTGCCAGAAGAACGAACAAATCTGTCTTGGAAAAAGAACAACCAGAATGTTCTTTAGAAGTGAGAATGGCGAGACGTTGTCTCACATACTCTGGACATGTTATCAGGAGGGACCAGTCCCTGGGGAAGGACATCATGTTTGGTAGAGAGTCAGCGAAAACGAGGAAGACCCTCAACAAGATGGACTGACACAGTGGCTGCAACAATAGACTCAAGCATAACAACTCTTGGGAGGATGGCGCAGAACTGGGTAGTGTTTTATTCTGTGGTACACAGGGTCGCTTTGAGTGGGAAGCAACTCAACAGCACCAAACAACAACAGCAAATAGAAAATTTGCAAATTAGTAAAATAAAGTATATTTGATTTTTAGTGTTGTGAATTGTAAGGTTATTAATATCTCCTTTTCAAATACTTTAACAAGTCTACCAGCATTAACTCTGATTTTAAAAAATGCAAAGTGGAAAAATGTTATAGTTCTCTTTAATCATAAATCTTATCCTGATAAATATAAATTTCTACGGGGTAACTTCTGTCAAAACATCTTGGTTTGGTACAGTTATAACCCATCAGTCATGTCCTTCTTTAACACGTCTATCCAGAACACTAAGTATATTTACAACATATGGTTCCATCGATCACCACTCTTATTAAACTTACATTTCATTTCCTGGAACAATATTAAACTACAAGAGGAAAAATTTAATAGTAAACAGAATATAACCAACATCGGGTTTAGTAATTAGCCTCAAAGAAGATACATGTCCTTCTACATAGAGACCATGCTACTCAATTTTTCTGTTGTAACCTTGGCTGCTGTACTCAGCACAGATGAAATTAGTTTTTAATTTTTCCAATACTACTGTAAAATAAAGGGGCCTTGGTGGTGCAACGGCTAAGCACTCAGCTGCTAACCAAAAACAAGCAATTTGAGCCCGCACAGTTTTTTTTTTAGTAGTTTCACTGGTGAAAGACCTGGCAATCTTCTTCCAGAAAGATTTCAGTCCTAGAAACCCTATGGGGCAGTTCTACTCTTTTACATGGGGTCACTATGAGTCAGAATCAACTCTATGGCTTGCAACAGCAACAATGTGAAATAACTATGATGAAATAATGCAAGTTCCATTTTTACATTGGTAATTGTAGAATAAAAATAGCACCCAATCGCTTTAGGCTTCAGAAAGGAGTTAGCAGAAGTCTCCAAAGAATTCTGACAAGGTAACTCCTAACCTTTAGTCCTGGAAACAGAAAGAAAAAAAAAAAGAAGTCTTCAACCCCAAAATAAACAAGCTACAGTTATTAAAACTGAGAGGAAATCATTGAACTCTAAGTATCGGAAGTCAGTCCCCACTACAGACCTAACACTGAAGTGACAAACAGGTTAAAAATTCTTGCTAAAACCACATACCGATTAAGCAGATGGCTTCTCTAGATAGGCAGGCCCTCCTGTTCACTTAGGCCACGATCTAACCTTGTAGCGATCAGCTTCAGCGTCCTCATTCCACTTTGAGTGAGCATCCACTATAAATGCTAAACTACAACAATGAGTGCACCATGGTCTCTATGTCCTTTGTGAAGGCAGGCTGGTCATGTCTCCATCTGCTAAATACAAGATAGCAGACAGTGGTCAGGCTAAAAGGTTCTAGTCCCGGCTTTGCCTCTACTAGTAACCTTGGGAAAGACACCTCACCTCTCTGAACTTCAATTTCTTCAACTGGAGATCAAAGAGCTAAGACTAGATCACGTTTACGGCCCCTTAGAGATTTTAAAATACTGTGATTTTGTGATTTGATCTGTACAAAGAAAGATTTGTTCAAAAACAGGCTTCTGTAACCCAGAACTAAAACCCTTCCCGAAGCCCACTCTTCAGACAAAGATTAGACTAGACTATAAAACATAAAATAATAGTCATGAAGAGTCTGCTTCTTAGTTCAAGTAGACACAGGAGACTAAACGGGCAGCTCCTGTCCAAAGGCTGGATGAGATGGCAGAAAGGAATAGGAGCTGGTTGGATGGACACAGAAAACCAGGGTAGAAAGAAGGAGCGTGCTCTCACATTATAGAGATTGCAACTAGGGTCACATAACAATATGTGTATAAATGTTTATATGGAAAACTAACTTGAGCTGTAAACTTTCACCTAAAGCACAATAAAAAAAAAAATAAATTAAATAAAGGGAATGGAATAGATCATGTCTAGGTCCCTGGGGGTCAAAAACAGTTAAAAGGTTGACAGTCTGAACCTACCTAGCAGTGCCGTGGAAGAAAGCCCTGGTTATCTGCTTCTGAAAGGGTTACAGCCAAGAAAACACTATGGTTTATACAGAGGGGCCATGAATAGGAACTGACTCGACAGCAATGGGTTTCGTTTTGCTTTCTTTTTTTAAAGGTCCCTTCTAGATTAAGATACTGTGATTTCATAATTTCATCTACACAAACAGAAGACTGGAACAAACGGATGCTGTGATTCTGTCCAGATTTAACATTCTCTGATGGGTTTCACGTGCAAAGAAATACACAAGGTTGCTATCAGCTAGTCTTTGTAGGATTTTATTTAATGGCTCCTTCTGATATTAGGAGAGAAAACATCCCCCTACTTAATGGAAAATTGTTTAAACATGTTTTTAGCAAGCATCGTAAAAATAGCTATTTCCCATAAAACTAAGACAAGCAGTCTCAGGACACAGTCTAAGATTAAAGCATTGTCACAACTAAATATAAAGATATTACAAGAAATCAACAAACCAACTGCTTTGTAAATGGATCAGTAAGAGAAAACGACCTATCAATTTTTCTGCATAATACAGTGGGTTAAGAACTTGAGCTCCAGAGTCCAGTTTCTAGGTTTAGTATCCCTAATACACCCTTCCTAGCTGCGTGGCCTTGGGCACATCACTTCTCCTCTCCACGTCTTACTTCCTCCACCCATAACATGAGAATAACAATAGTACCAGCCTCTGGAGGCTGGTATGAAGATTAAACAGGATCATCCATTTAAAGCTTTGGCAAGGTACCTGGTGTGCTGTGCTCAAAAGAAACCAGTTATTGATATCGGTAAAGTTATTTCTCTGATTCTTCACAAATGGAAAAAAAAAAAAGTTGCCATTGAGTCGATTCTGACTCATGGCGACCCAACATGTGCAGAGTAGAATTACACTCCATAGGGCCTTCAAGACTGTGACCTTTCAGAAGCAGGTCATCATGTTTTCTTCTGAGGCATCTCTGCGTGGGTTTGAATTGCCAATCTTTAAGTTTTTTTTTCTTTTTTTAAGTTAGTAGTAAAGTGCTTAACTGTGCCACCTAGGGACTCCAGCAATTCTTAACAATTTACCTTATTCTCACTAATTCAACAGTTGGATTCTATACATTACTTAGCATTTGTTCTGTCCAAGGAACTGGACTGGAACTACAGGGTATGCCACGATGAACAAAACACACAACTTTGCCCGCCCTTCTTTGTCTGGCTAAATTGTCATCCCTAAAAACTCAGCTGAAACAGTCATTCATTCCATCAAACTTTTTTTGACCCTTGCATGGATGGACTGGGCCTCCGCCTGGTGGAGTGGCCTCCCTCAGTGCTCCTAGTGGTCCCTTCTCCAGCACAAATCTTATTATACTGTTGTTTAGCCGTCCCTCTACTGGTCATCTCCCTCACTAGACTGTGAGCTCCTTGACAACAGATTACATTTCTAATCTCTGTCCCTAACATAGAAACCAGCACACGATCAACACTCAGTAAAGCTTATTGGATACATAACTATATAAATAAATAAAATCTATTCATCTAATATAATCTATACAATTAATAAGATCTGTTAAACAGACGGGGACGGTAAATTCTATTTACAACCATAATGAAAGGCATTCTATGGTGATTTCTGTAACAAAAAACAAACAAACTCATTACTGTTGAGCTGATTCTGACTCCTAGGGACCCTACAGGACAGAGTAGAACTGCCCCATACGGTTTTCAAAGCTGTAAATCTTTACAGAAACTGACTACCACATCTTTCTCCCTTGCGGCTGCTGGTGCGTTCCTATCGCTGACCTTTCAGTTAGCAGCTGAGTGCTTACAGACTGAGCCATCAGGGATCCTAAAGTAACCATAAAGTACCCTTAAAATTAATCATGTTTCTGACAATGTTGCATTATGAAAGCTTTTAAAAAATCATCACTTAAAATACCTTCAGAATATAAGTAAAATGAATCATGGATGCATCCATGACTGTTCAAAGGAGGGCACTGTCATTCAGAGAGCGGGAAATTAAAACCAAAAAAAAACCAACTGCTGTTGAGTTGATTCTGACTCATAGGGGCCCTACAGGCACCCTATTTAGAGTTGGCTTAAGTGCCTAGTTCAAGTACACATGGATCTAAAAAAATAGGATCTACAACTCCTGAAACCTGATGCCCTCATAGCCATGAGCCAAGGCTGCACTCCTCCATACCACACACTTGCGGGCGACTGCGGCCTCGGAATTTCACCTGTTCATGTGGGAAGACTTCTGGCCGCTACATGCTAACACTATTACATGAACTGGGGAGAGTACAAAAATGCGGCTCATTCAATCTACGCCCTCCATGCTGCCTGAGTTGAAATAAGGTAGCCAAACGAATGAATGAAAGAATGGACAAACTGTCAAAACAATTCCACAAAGCGAAAAGTTCTTCCCGATTTGTTTTTTAAGCTTCTATCCTTAACCTTAGAGACAAGAAAAAAAAAAAAATTATGAAACTTTTAATCTAGTTAATGCCAGTCTGGGTTATTAAGGTATGTTCTTTCACTGTGGGATTTCCCCAGCTAGGTAGGAACTCTGTCGAGCTGTGTTCCAAATGTCATTAAAATGACAGATGAAACTGGTCAATAAATACATCAGAAAAAAGTGGAAGGAAAACTGTGGGAACAGAGGTGGAGCAACAAAAACAGAAGAAAAAACAAAAAAGCTTGATAGAGGGATAGGGGAAAAGAGGCCAAACGGATTTTGAGAGGAAAGAACATTAGAAAATAAAGCAAAGGAAACAAGAAAATATGAGAACGGACTATTTAAAAAAAAAAAAAAAAACCCAGATCAGAGGAGGAGAAAGGAAGCCTGCCAGTGTAAAACTTAACTGTTGCTAACATCATGTAGTTGCAGGAAACTAAGAGAGCTGTCTTTTACTTTCAGAGCCTTATTAAAAAAAAAAAGTCCCAAGCCTGTAAGTGAGAAAAGTCAGTCGAGGAGCCAAGGAAACTGCCCAGGAAGTGGTGCTTGGCACAGCCAGGTGTCGGCTGCGGGGTCCTGAAACACGCCAGAGTTTGGGAACGTGGGAATTAAGCCAGGTTCAGAGAATGCAGGCAGAGGGGTTGAACCGAGGAGAGTGGGCATGGGCACCAGAAATCTCAGAGGTGAGAATTTGAACCTTAAACTACAAGAGGCCCTTCACTCCTCCCCAAGTTAACCACATTTGGAAGACTGTCAAAAAAACTGAAAAAAAAAAAAAGAATCCATCTGAGCTCGCTGAGAGCTTATTTGGAAACGTCTAGTCCTGAACATTACTTAATGCATTTTAAAGTGAATTTCTACAATTTCCTCAGTGTAACTCATGGGAGCTCCAGAAAGTAGAAAATTGCAGGAAAAATAAGTCTACTCTCTAATTAAAGATGATATACTTGATTAAAGCAGAAGAGGCTGTGGCAGCGAGCTAGCAATACGATGCATCCCCTCAGATGGAGTTCAGAAGAGACACAAAAAAATCCCAGTTTGTTTGTTATTGACTTTTAATTTTTTTGTGCCGCAATTATAGCTATTTAATAGATTTCTGGCATTAATACTACTGATAATATTATTGTTGAATTTTTCAGAACGTTAAACTTTAACTGCACAAAAATTAAAATTAAAAGGGCCTGATTTCTGTGTAGGATAAACATCTCCAGGCTATCTAACAGGCATCTGGAAATACCACCTACCCAAACTGACACCAAAACTACACTCTCCTTGTCACCACCATTATCATCAGCATAGATTATCACCACCTCATCTCTGTCACTTCAAGTGGCAATCTTACCTTTCCTTATCTGTCCAGGTTTCCTGAAAGTACCACTTGATTAAACTAAGAAAATTTTGTCAGGACCAAAGCAGCTGTCTTTCTATCCTCCCCATTTTTAATAGAATCTAAATATAGACACACAATTTAAAGCATTATTAATTAATGCAGCACTTCCCTCATAATTCCTAAAAATATTCTCCAAAACCCAGTACGTAGAAATGATGATTTCTTCTCTCCTGAGATCAAGGACGTCGTACAGGTGCTTGCCCTGACCTCCAGCCCCTGTAAGCCTCAGGTCTCAGAGGTCAGCATGCATGTTTTAAGGATGGAGTTGGTAACAGCTCAGACATGCACTGGTATTCTTAATGACATTATCCATCAAATCACCGGCCGAGTTTGAAATATAAAATAAAACTACTCGACGACTTTGATGGGCTGCCTCCTTCCTATGAAATCCATTACACTTTCGTTTTTGGTTTTCATTCAATTGGATTCACAGAGCATTTTTCTGAGGGGTATGTGTTGTGGTTCTAAACAATCATGGCCACCCTGTTTTCATTTTTCAGATAAGCAAACTGAGAGTTAGAATTAAACTACATGGCTAATTTTCCCCAATCGACTCCAGGTATCCTGGAAAAGAAGGGAAAACACTTAACATACTGCTGTCTCCACTGGGTTCCTCCAAAGTTATTCAGAATAAGCCTACAGTCAGAGGGAGGAGTTAAGTGCCTTGTTTTTGTGCTGAGCATGGATTTTAGAAGAAAAAAAGTATAATTAAAATTCGCCCTTTTCTTTATGTTAAATCATTTTCACATAATCAGGGTTTAGACCCTGATTTTAAAAATGTATCCAAAAAATAAATGTTCTTCATGATAGCCCAAGCTACATACAAATACTGCAGATCCCGGTAAAGATTTTACCTAAATCTGTTTTCCCCAGAAAAAGATTTCCTTTTCTCATCATTCTATATTTTTAGTGACACTCTTGACCACTTAAATGTGATTTGCCCCACTGTTTTTTAGCTCACAGAAGTACTAAAACAAATATTAATAAGTGGATAAAATAATAACATCTAATGTTTGTATAACTTATGTACCACTTTCACACATACTACGATTTTACTTGACAAAATTATTGATGTCTCATTGTTCATGGGAAGTTTGATAACTTTTATAGTTCTTCCTGATATCTTTGTTCCTGCCATTGGCAATTTCTTGCCCCTGTCTTTTATATCCTTAAAACAAGAAACCAAAATCCTGAACCTGAATTTTCCCATGCTTTAAGTGTCATATCTAACATATACTCACAAAAAAGTAAATAACAAACAACTATGACCACGGACCAAAATGAACAGAGTGTGACAAAGAAGATTAGAGTAAGTGGCAATTAGCCTTCAGGGTCTTTCTACTGCAGAGCTACAAATCACATGAAGTAGGTGAAAATGAAATGGGGACTGAAAAGATGTGATCCCGTTTTCATCCGAAAATACACTTCTTCTCCAGGCAGTATGTGACTTTTCGACTCTTAGACCAGCACAAAGCCTTAGGTAGTCAGTTAGCGTTTAAATGAATGAAAGAAGTAAGAATAGAAAGAAAAGGTGCTAAAATATCTCCTAAATACAAGGAAAGAATGATTAGAAACCTGAAAATTAGCCACTCAAATCTCTCCCAAATATCAGCCTCTGTTCAAAGTTGGGAAATGGTTTTAAATGATCACAGTTGGTCAAATCAGCTGTTCGAAATATGCATACATTGAATATGCACATTACCATGGCACTGAATTTTATGTAAAAGGTTTGTATATCAAGTGTTTTTAAAAAGTGGTCAATATTTAGTCTTTAAGAATTTTTTTTTTTTTTCCCACATTGCCATAGAGTCAATTCCAACTCAGTGTGACCCTACAGGACAGAGCAGAATTTCCTCACAGGTTTTCCAAGGCTGTAATCTTTACGGAAGCAGACTTTTCTCCTGCAGAGCAGATGGTGGGCTCAAACAGCTAACCTTTTGGTTAGCAGATGAGCACTTAACCACTGTACCACCCGGACTTCTCTTTGAGAATACTGACTAATAAAACCAAAAAAATCATGCAGCATTGAATACCTAATTTGAATTTTAAGATTCATCTTTAGTTTTATTCAAAATTCCTAAGTTGTCTGGACTCTATAAAGGAACCCAACGTAAGATGACTCCCAGTCATCTTCATCATTAAAAGTGAATGAAATTTTAAGTAAGGCCCAACTTACAAAGTCACAGCTTCCCTCTAACAAATTAATTCCCTCAATAACAATTTGCTGGGACATGTGACAATCTCTCTCACCTTACTATATGCCCAGAGCAGTTTTTTTATTACATATCTATTACATTTTTATTATATTTCTTACATACATGTGGCTGTACAGACGAATGGAAAAAGTAACCATAGTATCTTAACGCTACATAATATGGACTTCACATAAATTCTCTGAGCATTTCAGCAGGACATTCAGGTGGGTGATCCATACTATTAAAAAAAAAAACCCAATACTACAGCACCATCTTAAAAATGGAGACGTTAACAATTAGGAATAGGAAAGCACCATCTAACTAATCTAAAAACACCAGCCTAATTTATTGGAGGGAAGTAAAGGCAATCATAACAGACTTTTGGTTTGTGTAGATAAAGCAACCAGCCACTTGCCTGAAGTTTTCATTTTCTACTAAACCTAACATTTCAGGCCAGGAGATTTCAAACTTCTTTGGCCTCAACTCACATTAAAGATTATATTTTTACATCACAATTAACACACAGAAATATCTATAACTGGAACAAATTTTCATGAAGCAAAACTTACCCTGACTAAATATCATGCACTCTGTTACTTTCTATTATATTCCTGTCTATTTTATTCCTCTAAAAAAAAAAAAAAAAAGCTGTTCTAGACTCAATATGCTGATTTTTATGACCCAGTGGATCATGACAAGCAGTTTGAAAATTATTGCCTTTCGGCCCCCAAAACTTTGGAAAACTACTTAGGAAAATTAAAGGTTCCTAAAAGAATCTAATCCTTTATATTTTACCTAGGGTACCCAAACAGGAAAACTGAGAGGAAAAAAAAATATTTAAAAACATCTGTCTATTTGAAACGATGCTCAAATAGACCCTTCTCTTCTTCTCTGGGTCATAGGAGGTAGAATTCAAACAAAAGAGGAAGGATATTATAGAAAATAACCTGGAAAGGAAAAATCGTTCTAAGATTAAATTTCCACACGGAATCCAATCCGCATGTTTGTTTGTTTGTTTTTTTTTTACTTTTTTCAAAGTTCCTTGTCATTTTTATAATTATTCTAAAAGTATTTGAATACTATGTGGTGGGGTTAATGCAAAAAGTTTCAGATGGGGCATATTACAGTGATATTGTTTGCCACTGGGATGATGAACAAGTTTGAATAAAATGTGATCCCGTTCTTCTTTGACCATGCTCACTTTGTAATGATTAGCAAGGCAGGAAATAATCCTCCAAGGAGCAGTCTCATTAGTGTCCATTGAAATTCAGTGGCATTAATTTGCAATAAAAGAACTGAAAATTAAATGGAAAAGAAAACAGTTTCTGGAGTCCACCATAAGGTTACGGAATTCACATCACACCAGTGCCATCCTTCACATCAAGGAGTTGAAAATGCTGAGTGAATTAGACTTAATCGCTGTATTTTGTTCTTCCATGTTCAAAAAAAAAAAAAAAAACTGGGCAGAAGACATCATTTTTCTCTTTCCATGTTAACCCTAAATTAATACAAGGGAAATTAATTTGAAAAATTCCAACTTTTTAAAGTTTTGTTCATTGTCTTTTAACTAATACCTCAGGTTGGACCCACTTGGCTATTGGACACTCTACATCATTTTGAGGGGGATGGAGCTGTTGTTCAGATTGCCCAAGAGTTTGCCCTTCAGTACTCTCTGGGGCCACCCTGCACCATAGTCCTGTCTCTTCTGCTATAAATATCTCTGGAAATAACACACTGAACAGAAAATGGTCCATGGCTTGCAGTGCAGTGGGGCTGGGCGAGGGCAGGAGGCTAGCTCAGACACCAGAGCAGAGAGCAGGGTCTGGAAGCATCTAATTTAGCACCAACCACGTGGTCGCCCCAGGCCTCCCAAATCCACTCAAAGGCATCCCAGCCCTATCCGAAGCCACAGGCACCTAAGCAGCCTACAGGCCCAGTCAGGAGAAGAGGGGAAACAGTCAAAGGGCAAGGCGGTCCGAAAGCACGGGAAGAAGGAACAACAATCTATGTTGTTTTCTGTTGTTGTTTTAATGAGAACACAAAGCGTTGGCCACTTAAGTCCTCATCTATCCTGGGCTGCCAACGCGTCTGGAAGGCGCAATCCGAGCTGAACCCGCACGCCACTCTGGCATTTTCTGCCTGCTAGGCCAGACGTGCAACTGAGCCAGCAAGGGATCATTTAAACGCACTCGTGCTTCTCTGTGGCATGGTTTAAACTCACAGGACACCTATAAATTCCCGGCCGTCAGAAGTCACTTGCCAGCAGTCTGCTCCAACACCGACTCAGCCATGTAACTCAGAAGTCAGAAGCTTGTTGAGATTCATTCAACGCATCTCTCGCTCTTCTGAGCAGCGCAATTCAGTGCCAACGCTCTCCAACGGGGATGGGGAGGGGGGCCGGTGGGTGATAGGAATCTCTAATAATAATGATTATCCGGAAAATGAAAGTGTGCCTATTTCCAATTCGACATTCGAAATGAAAGGACATTTTTAAAACAAAATCCTAAAATAATAATAAAATCTCCCGAGTTCCCCTAGCCCCAAACACCTTCAGCCCTAAATACCAAAGCGGGGCACAGACTAGGGACTCAAAACTCCGAGCGTTCATTGGCTTTAGGGTATCCCCCCCCCCGCCCCCGCCCCACCGGCCAAATAACTGCTGCTTTTTCCACCTTTCCAGCCCTGGTTTGGTGGGGAGGTACGCGGGTTTCCGAGCTGTCTGCGGGCACGCAGAGGCAGGGGGTGGAGAACCAGCTCTTTTTTGAAGCTGCCCAGCGAGAGAACTTGACTCGGGGATGCGGGGTCCACAAATAGCCCACGGGCTGGGCCGCGGCGCCCCGGCTCCCCGCGCGCCCTCGGGTCCCGCGCCCCGTCTCCTCCGGCTCGGCTGCCTCGGGCTTCCCCCCGGTCCCCGAGCGCGCGGCCTCCAGCGGCCCCGGCTCGCAGCCTCCCCGCCCCGGGGCTCCCCGACGGCGCGGCGGCGGGTACCTGTAGTACGCCGGCGGGCCGGGCTCGCGCACAGCGTAGCCGCCCTGCTCGTTCTCCAGGTAGTAGGGCACCTGCTGGCCATGCGGGTGCAGGAAGGGCGAGAGTTGCGGCGGTGAGTGCAGGAGCATGAGCGGGCTCGGGGACACGCTGGTGAGCGGCGGGAAGCCCCCCATGCCGTTGGCGCCGAACGCCGCCGCCTCAGCCACCGGGCCGTAAGCGAGGCCAGACTGGCCGTAGCCGGGCGCGGAAGCGGCGGCCGCGGCGTTGAAGTCGTACGCGGCCCCCTCGGGGTAGCTGTACATGGCGGGCTTGCTGCTGTCCACGTACATGTCGCCCAGGGGCCGCTCCAGGGGGATCTTGAGCTGTGGGCGGCTCAGCGGTTCCAGCTCGTTCCCTTGGATCTGGTGCAGCATAGTCATGCCGGACGCTTTCGTGTGGAGGGTCATGGTCATGGTCAGTGGCCACTGGAGAGGCGCATATTTTTCTCCCCGCACGGCAGAAGGCTCAGCAGCCGACGGGCCACCTGGAAAAAGAGCACAGCCCGCGGTTACTGGCGGCGCAGCGCATGTCCCGCCGCGCCGCGGGCGCTGTCCCTGCTCCGGGAGCCGGCCTGTCCGGTGGAGCCCGGTGGCCGGACGCGAGCAAGTGCAGCCCTGGCGCGAGCGCGCTCCACCAACTCGCGGGCTCTCGGGTCTTCAACTTTAAGTACCGGTCTCCCGAGCTCATATGCATTACAAAGGTGTTGGAAGCCGGCCAGGGACTTGTTGCCTTGCACTGACATTGGCTTAAACATCACTCCAGGCACAACTCGTTTTGGAGCGATCCCAGGGAGCAGCTTCCCAGTACTTTACTTGTCGCTGCTCCTGGATGGAGGCTGGATTTCACTGCGAAGGGCTTGGGGGCGGGGGGAGGGACGCGGAGGGATCTCCTAAGGATGACTCTGAGAAGGCCAGAAGACCAGGTTTAAAATGCGAACTCGGAAGAGTAATCCAGGCGTCGGCATTCTCCGATGGGCAGCCTTATGTGCCCTCTGCCAGACTCCAATCTATCTCTGTTTGTCTCTCTTTCTGCTTGATTCACTTTTCTCCTTGGCTAGAAATATGTAGTGTATACATAGAATGACCCTGGGGAGGACTACTCTGTAACTGAGATACGGCAGATAGGATGGGGAGTGCGGCTGCAGACGCAGCCAGCCACAGACAGCTATATTTAGCAGATGGCAAGCCTCCGGGGGGAGAAGGGGAGGAGATTCAAGGTGTACTTGTAGGAAGAGATGCATTTTTCAATCAGAAGAATGCTGCCGGACCTCAGTTTCCTCCTCTGCGAAATGCTCCCGAGGGAATCCTTTCCAGGCCGGCTTGCATGTTTGTGTTGGACCACAGTACTGTACTTGCTCCCGTTAGGAATTCTCATGTGAGCAATGATTCCACAAAAAACCTTTGGTTATGCGCACATGGGTGTTCATGCCTTCCGTGGGTTATGCAACCAAAACTTCAGAAAACTGCATAGGAAATGTGACCTTTTCATACAAAGGGTAACCTCAGGTCATTAACCAACTCTTTGGCAAATATGTTAACACTGTTGGTCAGACCCGCACATTTTCAAATGCAAGGATACATTTCTACTCTTCAGTCCTACCATCAGACCGTCTCGGCTCACTTGGGCTAGGATATGCAGAATCAAATATCCAGATGAAAGAGAAATAGAAAAAAAAAGTTTTTTAACTGAATTTAAAGCTAAGCATGCACACACATAAAAAATATATACATATATAATACACACTTATTAGTGAAACAGTAGATAAGGTATCATGCCTCCATAAGCTTGGATAGCTTATACTTTTTAATAAACTTACTTCAGCCTGTTTAATACAACTGTTAATACTTGACTTTGGTTGTTAGCCCAAACACTCTAACAGAGTACCTGACAAAATGCTCATGCCATACATAAATGCCAAGTCTGGTGTTAATAACAGTAACAGTTTTGATATTTTGGCATTTTTATACCAATAAGAACACATTTTATCTAATTCTTAGTAAAACAGGCAAATGTAGCTGATTTAATATTAAGCCAAAATAAAACTTAGCACCAATAACTATAGATCGTAAGCAAAGAAAGGGTTAAAAATACATTAGGTGAATCGCAGATAATTCTCTTTATGGCCAGCAACCATTACTTTTCAAAGCCATTTTGGGGGGGGGATAATTTAATTTCCATAAATCACACTTTCGATTTTCAAATGCCTTTTCTAGAACACAAGCAAAAGCACTTCATAGGGCTTTTAAAAATCTGAACCTGCCCAGTGATATATAAATTGCACGAAGAATTCTACAGGTCCCGAAAGGCACAAGCACCACACACATGCCCCCAAGGCGAGCAGCAAAACCTCTTCTCCCTGCTAGGATACAGACATTGGCCAGCAAGGTAAGTTGCTTTCTCAAAATGCTAGAGCTACAGAGAGAGAAATCAAAACAATCCTACCCTGCGGGATCAAGAGCGTCTTTCCAGAAAGGTTCCATGGGCTTGGAGAAGTCAAGGGCCGAGAGAGGGAGATAGAAGGCAGGAATGTGCTCGCCTGTGCGAATGGTTCCGTGTGTGAGAGAAGCGGACGTGTGGGGATGTGTTTGTGCGTGGAGTGGCAGGGATTCGGGAAGCAGCCAGTAGGCAGGGCACTTGGCAGCCCCTCCCGCAGACACAGCAGCTGGGCTGCTGCACAGAGCTCGATGAATGGCAGTGGGCAGTGAGGGGAAGGTCGCTTTCTGCTCGTGGAGAGCAGTGTGGCATAGCTATAGTAAACGTTCCCGGGGAGAAGCAAAGCTGCCCCCTTTGCTCCTTACCCTGAGAGCCTGGAAAGTAGCCCCTGCTTTCCGTTGCCATCCAAAGCAAGAGGAAAAACAGCGTTGCTGTAAATCATAGGCTTACAGCTAAAATGGAATGCCAGTCAAAAGTGTATGGAGATCGAGTTTACAAAATGTGACATGAGTCGTTTTTCCCCAAGAATATAATTTAACAATAAAAGCCTCCTGGGATGCACTTGGATCAAATGCCTTGCTGGCCCCGACCCCCAGGCTCTGAGCAGACACCCTATTGCCATGCCTCTGATTACACCAGGAAACCAGACTTTGGAATAAATGTTTTGGCATTCTAGGGATGTCTTCCAGCTGAAAAGCAACGCTCCTCCACCTCGTTAAGCAAACCCACAAACCTTTCCACGAAGAGCTCAGTTGACTGCTTTCTGTAAATACGTGAAAAAAAAATTATGAAAAGCTCAGGGTATGAAGATAAGACAAAGGTGGGTACCTTTGTTTTAAACTGATTTTAGGCTTCCAGGTTGCACAGGCATCAGTCATGCATGGGGTCTCGATTTCCTCCATGATGCCCATCTGGATCCACCTGGTTCTCAATGCTTCTCTTGACCATGGTACTGACACACCATAGTAAGTTGCTTCTAGTGCACCCACACCCAGGGTCCCCAGGACATGCGACGCCCAGTGGAGCCTTGTGCTGCCAGACATTAGTCACGGCTTTGAGTATTAAATGACTCTAATCACAATGCCAGGAGTGGCCAGTCTCTGGCCTGCGACCCTCCACAGCTACCAAGAGATTTATGAGTGGCTCTTGAGACCAGTTCAAAGAAAAAGTAAAAGCTACAAAAGTATTAATGATGTCATAGTGTAACTAAATATATTTTGTGCTTGGAAGACCCAAAATATTACAACACTGAAGCAGAGAAGAGCTCTCTCCCCAGTCCACAATAAACACAATTGTTGGGGGAAAAAAAAACCTTTGTTGGGGACAGTGGTGAATTCTGGCTCTTTTTTTTCCTTTAGGTCAGGAATGGCCACCCATGAAACAGACCAGTCCCAGATCAACAATGGGGAAAGAAGGAAGAGGGGAGCAGGGGAGGGAAGACAGAAGAAAAAGGAAAGGAAAGGAAAGGAAAGGAAAGGAAAGGAAAGGAAAGGAAAGGAAAGGAAAGGAAAGGAAAGGAAAGGAAAGGAAAGGAAAGGAAAGGAAAGGAAAGGAAAGGAAAGGAAAGGAAAGGAAAGGAAAGGAAAGGAAAGGAAAGGAAAGGAAAGGAAAGGAAAGGAAAGGAAAGGAAAGGAAAGGAAAGGAAAGGAAAGGAAAGGAAAGGAAAGGAGAAAGGGAAGGGAAGGGAAGGGAAGGGAAGGGAAGGGAAGGGAAGGGAAGGGAAGGGAAGGGAAGGGAAGGGAAGGGAAGGGAAGGGAAGGGAAGGGAAGGGAAGGGAAGGGAAGGGAAGGGAAGGGAAGGAAAGGAAAGGGAAGGGGGAGAGGGGAGGGGAGGGGAGGGGAAGGAAGGGGAGGGGAGGGGAGGGGAGGGGAGAAAGAAAGGAGAACCTTCAAACATTCTCCTTTAACATAGAGAAAAATGCTTCTCCAGAGGGTTTTCAATGGCTGAAATTTTCAGAAGTAGATCACCAGGCCTTTCTTCCAAGGTGTCTCTGGGTGGACTGGAACCTCCAACCTTTCAGTTAGCAATTAAACTTATTAACCACCTGCACCTCCAGGGGCTCCAGGCTTATGGCTAACTGATAGGAATGACACCGCACTAAGCACAGTTTCCTCTGGTACCTCTGGAGGCAACCTCACGTTGTGGCTTGCAGCACCCACTTTTCCCCTCTCTGCACTCTCATGAGGACATGCCCATCCCCTGCCCTGGCTCACCTGGCACTCCCAGGTGAAGAAGGGTAAAGTCTATCTCTCTAGCCACCTCTGAACATATCACCAAACCCACTTTTCCAGCAGTCTTCTGGGTGTTCCACCTGCAAGGCTTGCTGGCTTGTTCAAAACAGGAGTCCTCATTTTCTCTTCTTCTCTCTCCCCCAAATATGGTATTCTTCTTGACTTCCCTAGTTCTGCAAAGAACATCTCTGTCCCCCCAGCCACCTGGATAAATCTTAGTCTTCTTTGACGACCCTCTTTGCCTTACCTTCCATGGCTGATCAGGGACCAATTCCTGGCCATTCCAATTATGCAGTCTCTTCCACCAACCCTCCCTTGCCATTCCACTTTTATCACCCTCTTCCAGTCCTTCCTTACCTTTTTACCCTTACTATTGTAACAGCCTCCTAAGAATCACTCAGCCTCTCTTCTCCAACCTCTCCCACCCCACATCCTGTTGCCTGTTTATGTCCTTGGTTTTTACTGCTCAGAAACTATCTCTTCATTACCCAGCTCCATCCTTAACCCAGCTCATAGCTTCCCAAGCGTTCAAGCTTTCCTCTCTGCACACAATTGTCCTTTCTAGTCTAGCTCCTCATCCTCTACTTCAACCAAAAGAAAACTAGATACTCTTCAAACCAAAAACCAAATCCGTTTCCATTGAGTCTATTTCAACTCATGGGGACCCCATGTGTTACAGAGTAGAACTGCTTCATAGAGTTTTTTTGGATGTAATCTTTATGGAAGCAGATTGTCAGGCCTTCCTTTCACAGTGCCACTGGGTGGGTTGGAACCGCCAATCTTTGAGTTAGTAGCCAAGAGAAACCATTTGCACCACCCAGACACTTGTCATGTTTCACTCAAAACTTTCTTTCCTACTTATGACATTCCTTAGAACCCTGCCACTTTCCTGGACCATCAGGGGAAATCACACACATTTTTTAGGCTCAGGCCAAATGCCACTTCATCCATGATACCTTCCTTTTTCCCCTATTCCAAGCAAATTTCCTCTCCTTTGAACTCCTATGGTATCTTGTTTTTATCCTTCATACATTTATTATATTCTTCCTTGAATTAGAGTTATTTGTATATTTAAATCCCCTCATCCTGTTACGAAGCTCCTTGAGAACACAGTCTGGATAACGTTGTTCTGGAATTCTCTGAGCGCCTACCACAAGGCCTGGTCATATTAGGTCATCAAATATTTGCTAATTTATTAATCCAGATACTTCTTGTTGTTGTTGCTAGGTGCTGTCGAGTCAGTTCCAACTCTCGGTGACCCTATGTACAACAGACGAAACACTGCCCAGTCCTGTCCATTGTTGCAGCCACTGTGTCAATCCATCTCATTGAGGGTGTTCTCCTTTTTCCCTGACCCTCTACTTTACCAAGCATGATGTCCTTCTCCAGGGACTGGATCTTTCGGATAACAAGTCCAAAGCAGGTGAAACGAAGTCTCACCATTCTCGCTTCTAAAGAGCATTCTGGCTAAACTTCTTCCAAGACAGATTTGTTCATTCTTTTGGCAGTCTGTGGTATATTCAACATCCTTCATCAACACCGTAATTCAAAATCATCAATTCTTTGGTCTTCCTTATTTATTGTCCAGCTTTTGCATGCATATGAGGCCACTGAAAATAACATGGCTTAGGTCAGGCACACCTTAGTCCTCAAGGTGACATCTTTGCTTTTTAACATTATAAAGAGAGTGTTTGTAGCAGATTTGCCCAATGCAATACGTCGTTTGATTTCTCGACTGCTTTTACCATGGGCATTGATTGTGGATCCAAGTAAAATGAAATCATTGACAACTTCAATATTTTCTCCATTTATCGTGATGTTGTTTATTGGTCCAGTCATGAGGATTTTAGTTTTCTTTATGTTGAGGTGCAATCCATACTGAAGGCTATGGTCTTTCATCTTCATCAGTAAGTGCTTCAAGTCCTCTTCACTTTCAGCAAACAACATTGTGTCCTTTGCACATGACAAGTTGTTAATGAGTCTTCCACCAATCCTGATGCCCCGTTCTTCATATAGCCCAGCTTCTCGGATTATTCGTTCAGCATACAGATTGAATAAGTATGGTGAAAGAATACAACCCTGATGCACACCTTCCCTGATTTTAAACCACACAGTATCCTCTCGTTCTGTTTGAAAGACTGCCTCTTGGTCTAAGTACAGGTTCCTCATGAGCACAATTAAGTGTTCTGAAATTCCCATTCTTCGCAATGTTATCCATAATTTATTATGATCCACACAGTCAAATGCTTTTGCATAGTCAATAAAACACAGGTAAACATCTTTGTGGTATTTTCTGCTTTCAGCCGGGAGCCGTCTGACATCAGCAATGCTATCTCTTGTTCCAGATACTTAAAAGGATCAAATAATATTACATTTATATGAATAACCATCTCCAAAAGCTGATTTTCTGTTTAACATGCCATCATTTTCAAAACTGTTTTTGCTAAAAGATTATCTTTCTATCTTTATAATGAATAATACCATAAAGTCAAAATTTAAATATATACAATCTTGAGGATTAGGGCTGCAATTCTTGGCAGCATGATTCATAGGAGAGCTCTGAATTTTTAGTACATAACCACATCATACTATGACCAAACTTAGTTTCTTCTCTAAAAAAATTCTCTAGCTCCATTAAAACCTTTTTACATTTACAAAAGCATTATCCCTCCAACAGAAACATGAAAGACAATGGATTTGGAAATATCTCCAAAATAGCTTCTACTGCTAGACATGGTTCCTTCATTCTCAGACACAGAGGTTTAGCTACCTTCGAATGGATCATTATACTGAATGTAAATGTTTTGTTTGGGTACTTGTTTTTGAGTGTTTACTTGATACCATTAATTTTCCTCTAAAATGGAAGAATACTGAAGAATTTTCACTTAAATAGTTTTAAAATTTCTGACCATTTTAAAAATAGTTTGGTCATTTGTTCTAAGTGTTTTCGTTTAGCTCCTAGACTTTTCTCACCTGGTCTTGGATTTTTGTTTTTGGTTTTTTTTTTTTTTCAGGTAATATTTATATACGGTGAAATGCACGTATCCTTCATGTACACTTTGATGAGTTTGGATCAATGGAAATTCCAATACAAATGCATGGTCCCAAAGAAGGTACAGAATATTTTTATCATCCCCAGAAAGTATCCTTCTCGTCTTCTTCTCATTAATCCAGCCCCATACAGGAAACCACTGTTCTGATTTTTATCACTATAGATTTGTTTTGCCACCAGGTCCAGAATGTGGCCCATGACCTCTTACACCTATACCACACTTCCTACCAATGACACAACCAGTCAGGTGCTGGGTATGCAGTTTTACCAGGTCAAATCACACTGCCCTTCTCCCCATCATACCCCTTTCCCTGGGAGGTGGTCCCCCAAAGGCCACAGATTTTGACTAACCCACTGTTCATGGAAACCAACAGATTTTTAACATGATCAGATGCTACCTAAGCCAAATGACATCAATATTCTCTAAAATGTTTCTAAACAGCCTTTTCTTCCCCATTGTCACCCCCCCCCCCAAAAAAAAGACATGATTTGTAAACCAAGAATAAAGCCCAAGATCCTTACTCTGACAAACCCCGTGACCTCAGATGCTGCTTCTCAGCGTTGATGAAGAGAGTTTGAATTTGGGTTGTCAGGCAAAATGGCTACTCTTTATTATGAATCTATGAATGATTCAAATACAATTCACCAGCTTCGTAGAATTTAGTAATTTTCATCTTACATTTTCTTTGAAAATCTATTTTTAAATACAGATTAGGATCTTTTAACATAATTTATCTATATTACATGTGGCAAAAGACAATTTAGGAAGTACTTTCACTGTAAGTGCCATAAGCAATAAACGAATTCCAATTATTGTTAGATTGTGTCCCTCTTCCATCCTTTATCTCTTGTTTACTTGAGGAATGTCGTTGCCAGCTTAGAGTATTATTTCTCTGCGGAGAGCAACATCCAGATAGAGCCTAAGTTCACTTTGATTCTAGTAGCCCTATCTGATGTTAAGAAGGGCCTTTACATACACACACACACGCACACACACACACATACACCCCACCTGTCACATATGTAGTCAACCAAGAACCACACCCAATTTCCTGGCCAGGCCTAGCCCAATGCTGAAAGGGAAGATGAGTGCATCTTAAGCCCTTTTAGGTCTTTCTTCCTGTTTTATTACCAAACTTATCTGGGTAACTGGGGATCCTTCCCACTCTCCCTAAGCACCCAGGACACCCTACCCATCCCCCAATTAGCCAGACTTTGCCCTTTGCTCCTACTTTCCCCCAAATCCCTCAATTACAATCCTACTCTCTGTCTTAAGTCTATAAGAGCATATGATGCCTATATAAGCCTACCAATTAATGACTCATTCACTCAATTCATTCAAAAGACTGATTATCTACTATTTAGCAGAACCACTTCCAAGTGTTGGACACCCAACAGTAAACAAACAGAAAATCTCTACCTTCACAGAGTCTAATTCCTAGGCTTCAAAGTTTTTTCCTACCTTAGCGGCCCCTCCTACTCAGCCTCTAGCAAGAGCTCATCTTCCTCTGCCTGCCCTCCAAACTCATTACCATCGAGTCAATTCCAACTCATACCAATCCTGTAGAACAGAGTAGAACTGCCCCATAGGGTTTCCAAGGCTGTAATCTTTACAGAAGCAGATCGCCACATCTTTCTCCCCCGGGCAGCTGGTAGATTCGAAACCACCTACCTTTTGGTTAGCAGCCAAGTGCTTAACCACTCAGCCACTAGTATTCCTCAGGGTTCAGCACCAGGACCCTCTTTTCTCCTCTCTTCTTCCTCACCTGAATGATCTCAACCACTCCCAGAGTATTAAATTTCATCTGTACATTGAAGACTTCAGAATAAAAATCTCCAACCAACATCTCTTTCCTGGCTATTGCTGTTAGGTGCCATCAAGTCGGTTCTGACTCATAGTGACCCTATGTACAACACAAAGAAACACTGCCTGGTCATGCACCATCCTCATAATCTTTGTTATACTTGTGCCCATTGTTGCAGTTACTATGTCAATCCATCTTGTTGAGGGTCTTCCCTCTTCTTTACCAAACTTGATGTCCTTCTCCACGGACTGGTCACTTCTGATACATGCCCAAAGTATATGAGATAAGTCTCACCCCCTTGCTTCTAATAAGCATTCTGGCTGTACTTCTTCCAAGACAGAATTGTTCCTTCTTCTGGCAGTCCATGGTATATTCAATACTCTTCTCCAACACCATAATTCAAAGGCACCAATCCTTCTGTCTTCCTTATTCATTGTACAGCTTCGCATGCATGAGGCAATTGAAAACACCATGGCTTGAATCAGGCACATCTTAGTCCTTAAAGTGACATCTTTGCTTTCTGACACTTTAAACAGATCTTTTGCAGCAGATTTGCCCAACGTAATGTGCCATTTGATTTCTTGACTGCTGCTTCCATGGGTGCTGATTGTGGCTCCAAGTAAAATGAAATCGTTGACAACTTCAATATTTGCTGCTTTTATGATAATGTTGCTCATTGGTCCAGTTGTGAGGATTTTTGTTTTCTTTATGTTGAGGTGCAGTCCATACTGAAGGCTGTGGTCTTTGATCTTCATTCGTAAGTGCTTCAAGTCCTCTTCACTTTCAGCAAGCAAGGTTGTGTCATCTGCATATCACAGGTTGTTAATGAGTCTTCCTTTAATCTTGATGCTACATTCTTCTTCATATAGTCCAGCTTCTCAGATTATTTGTTCAGCATACAGACCGAGTAAGTATGGTAAAAGGATACAACCCTGATGCACACCTTTCTTGACTTTAAACCACGGTCTATCCCCATGTTCTATTGGAATGACTATATCTTGGCCTGAGTATAGGTTCCTCATGAGCACAATTAAGTGTTCTGGAATTCCCATTCTTCCCAATGGTATCCATAATTTGTTATGATCCACACAGTGGAATGCCTTTGCATAGTCAATAAAACACAGGTAAACATCTTTGTGATATTCTCTGCTTTCAGCCAAGATCCATCTGACATCAGCAATGATGTCCCTTGTTCCACATCCTTTTCTGAATCCAGCTTGAATTTCTGGCAGTTCCCTGTCAATTTACTGCTGCAACTGCTTTTGAATGATCTTCAGCAAAATATTACTTGTGTGTGATATTAATGCTATTGTTCGATAATTTTCGCATTCTATTGAATCTTTTTTTTAATTGAATCACCTTTCTTTAGAATAAGTACAATCACATGATCTACTATGCCAGGAATGGCAAATTGAAGAGAAATGGCATTGCATTCATCATCAAAAAGAATATTTCAAGATCTATCCTGAAGTACAACCCTGTCAGTGATAGAATAATATCCATTAGCCTACAAGGAAGACCAGTTAATACAGCTTTTATTCAAACTTACATACCAATAACTAAGGCCAAACATGAAGAAATTGAATATTTTTACCAACTTCTGCAGTCTGAAATTGATCAAACATGCAATCAAGATGCATTGATAATCACTGGTGATTGGAATGCAAAAGTTGAAAACAAAGAAGAGTTAATAGTTGGAAAACATGGCCTTGGTAATAGAAATGATGCTGGAGATCGCATGACAGAATTTTGCAAGACCAATGACTTCTTCATTGCAAATATGGTTTTTCAATAACATAATCAGCAATGGTACATGTGGACCTTGCCAGATGGAATATACAGGAATCAAATCTACTACATCTGTGGAAAGAGATGATGGAAAAGCTCAGTATCATCAGTCAGAACAAGGCCAGAGGCCGACTATGGAACAGACCATCAATTGCTCATATGCAAGTTCAAGTTGGATTTGAAGAAAATTAGAACAAGTCCGTGAGAGCCAAAGTATGATCTTAAGTATATCCCACCTGAATTTAGAGATCATCTCAAGAATACATTTAACATGTTGAACACCAATGACCAAAGACCAGACAAGTTGTGGAATGACATCAAAGACATCATACATGAAGAAATCAAGAGGTCATTAAAAAGACAGGAAAGAAAGAAAAGACCAAAATGGGTGTCAGAAGAGACGTTGAAACTTGCTCTGGAATGTCGAGTAGCTAAAGCGAAAGGAAGAAATGATCAAGTAAAAGAGCTGGACAGAAGATTTTCAAAGGGCAGCTTGAGAAAACCAAGTAAATTATTATAATGAAATGTGTGAAGGCCTGGAGGTAGAAAACCAAAAGGGAAGAACATGTTCAGCATTTCTCAAGCTAAAAGAACTGAAGAAAAAATTCAAGCTTCATGTTGCAATAGTGAAGGATTCTATAGGCAAAATACTGAATGATGCAGGAAGCATCAAAAGAAGATAGAAGGAACACACCGAGTCACTGTACCAAAAATAGTCAACTTCCAACCATTTCAGGAGGTAGCATATGATCAAGAGCTGATGGTACTCAACGAAGAGGCCCCAGCTGCACTGAAGGCACGGGCAAGAAAGAAGGCTCCAGGAATTGACGGAATACCAACTGAGATGTTTCAACAAAGGGATGCGGTACTGGAAGCACTCGCTTGTCTATGCCAAGAAATTTGGAAGACAGCTACCTGGCCAGCTGACTAGAAGAGATCCATATTTGTACCCATTCCAAGGAAAGGTGATTCAACTTTTCTGGCTGGGAGATGACATTTCCAGATACCTATTGGGCATTTTTACTTCATTCATTCAACAAGTATTTGTTGAGCACCCACACATACTAGGCATTTGAAGTTCTACTTGTCATTTTTTCCCAGAACTTGTCTCCTGTTTCCTGTCTCAGGAAATGACATTGCCATTCACGTGTGCAAGTCAAAATCTCCGGTGCTCAGCCCTCACCCCCCTCACTCCATATATTTGGTCCATGACCAAGTCTTTTATGTTTCTATCTCCATGATCTCTCTGGAGTCTACTCCCTTTTCTTATCCTTCTTATTTTTGGGCCACCCACCGTTTTCTCTCCTAAGATCACTATCTCCAGCCTTTTTCTTCCACTCTCCCTTCTCCAACTGCAGGAAGAGTCGTCTATCTCAAAAGCAAAGGAACTTCAATTATTCTCCTCGTTTCTCAATTTCCTCCTCCCCAACACCCTACTCTCACTCAGGTAATATGCTCCTGCAAACTGAATTACTTCCAAAGTTTCTCAAACCCTACGGACCCGCTCTGGATGGGAATAATCACGTAAGCAATACACTCTACCTAGAATCCTTCTCTGGCCCTTTTTTACTCTAACATACTCCTAACCTTCCTTCAAGTCTCCCTTAAAACACCATAGCCACCTGGAAGCCTTCTTTGATTTCTTATTGGGTGTCTCTCCTATGCAAGTCCATAGTTCCCTAAACATCCTAGCCAACAGCTCTTATCAAACTCTTGTAATTTCCTGTTTATTTCTCTGTATCCCGCACTGGACTGTAAATTCAAAAAAGGCACACAGGGACCACCTTTTTCGAAGTCTTGAGTCCATTGCCCACTAACTATAATGTTTGATATGTAGATCACCTCTAACAAATACTATATGAATAATAAATGTTTAAACCCCTTCCAGATACATTATATTTACATTTTTAACTTATTTCCTCAAAAAGATGGACTATTATGGCTGGAATTTAGAACCCAGAGCTTGGAGGAAAATTTAGATGCAGATTCATATTTTCTAGAACAACTCAGATTTCTTATCACGTTATAGACTATTAGTATCAATGGTCCCTTTTGGAATTGCTGAGTCCAGTCTCTTCATTGTGCATTTACAGAAACTGAGGCTCTGAAAGTTACAGGAGACTGGCCTAAGGTCACGTGGCTGGAGGAACTGGACTACAGTCAGGGTCTCTAGATCATTCTTTCCACCCTGCCGCCCAGTGTTTCAGTGTGGATACTGCATTCTTTGTCCTTTGAGGGTGGGCCATGCTCAGTATGGGTCAAATTAAAACATAAGCTTGGTGGCTCAATGGGCTGTTCCTAGAGTCTTAAAAATCCCCAGATCTTTGGAAAACACAAAACTGCTTCCGCGTTCCCTAATCAGAAATGGGAAGGTGTTTGAGAACATTAAGTTGAAAACACTGAGATAACTTGTGTTCAAAAAAACGGCTTGCCTTATAGAACATGAAGAAATGAGCTATCAGCCTTCCATCATGATTCCTGAGAAGAGAATTCACTTAGTCTTACTTACTTATCCATATAATCGGAATTTAAATCTACTAAATTGTATGAGTTTACAAATACAGCACCTTAAAAAAAAAAAAAAAAGGAATAATTGTGAATGTGAAGGAATGCCTGGGGCTACTGACAAAGAAGCCCCCTCCCCTAGAGCTGATTCTGTCTCAAAAGGCCAATGTACTCATCCTCTAATATGGAATTCCTTTATGTACGAAATAATCTGTAAAGTTGAAAGCACAAATCACCCAACTTTCCTTAGCCGTATCTTTTAGTCTTTCCATTTACATTATCTGGTTGCGTAGTGGTTAAGTGCTACAGCTGCTAACCAAAGGGTCGGCAGTTCAAATCCACCAGGGGATCCTTGGAAGCTCTATGGGGCTGTTCTACTCTGTCCTATAGGGTCGCTATGAGTCGGAATCAACTCCACAGCAACAGGTTTGATCTTTGGCTTTATAAACCACGAGGTTTGGCAAGTGCGGAAACCCAACAGGTTCCAATAAGAGACAGCAAAACAATGATTGTGACCTTCAAGGTATTTTTAACAGAAAAAAGAGATTTTGTACTTATGACTAATTTTTTACCTTTTTCAAAGGAAGCCAAATAGTTGCTTTTGTATCAGGATATACCCTAGTTATTTATTTATCAGTCTTCTGACCCATAGCATAGAAATCAAATGAGAGTTTATACTAAGACTCCTTTCCACAGTTATATACACTCTATGATCTATATTAGAAGCCAAGGAGAAAATTAAGCAGCCTATCATGACAGTATTCTAATCCCCCTAATATTTTTTAAAATATATTTTTGTTACAAGTACATGGATCTAAAATTAACAACTTCAAATAGATTTATTTTCTCCATGGGGAGTGAGTAAACAATCTGCTATTATGAGACTTATCACTTTGAATTACACATATTGTTTCTTACTAGACTGTGAGATCCTTGCAGGCCCCTAGCACATATTTGTTGCTCAATAAATATACTGGAAGGGATCCCTAGGTGGCGCAAGTGGTTAAATACTCAGCTACTAACCAAAGGTTAGCAGTTCAAATCCAGCCATTGGTGCCTCGGAAGAAAGGCCTGGCAACCTACTTCTGAAAAATCAGTCATTGACAACCCTGTGGAGCACAGTTCTACACTAAAATACACATGGTTACCATGACTCGGAATTGATTCGACAGCAACTGGTTTAAATATATTAGAAGAGAATGAATAAGTAAATAAAATGACTCAAATCTGTTGTCTAGCTTCATGTAGATAAAAGGTTTTTCAACATTTTACCTGTTGTTCTGGCTCATATAGCACTTAAAAAAAAAAGTGATTATTCCTATCTGAAATATGCAACAAGGAGTACAGCGCGAGAAGACATGTTCTGTCTGGCGGATGCTCTGAAGCCATGTGTTACCAGAAGCCCCCAGCCTGTCTTAAAGGCTCCAGATAGGTTGTTGGTGAGATTACTGAGTCATAGACTTGCTCCTCTTAATGACCCTCAGGAACTCTGTAACAACGTGGCCCGGTGACCACAGATTCACTCAACAGTGGATAAAGTCAAGAACTATGATTAGGGTGGAGCCAAGGGCCCCCTAACACTGCACATCCAGCCACAGGCCAGCTAGCCTTGAGGGGCTCCCTGTTCATGCCCAGATGTAACAGTTCTATTCAGTCAACACAAGCTCTTCGTGATCATTAACAGCATTCTGCTTATATGGCTATGGTGGGAAATCTCATAATATCTAACTTTATACAGTCTTATTGATTTCCAGAAATTTCAATTGTAAGACTAATTTGACAAATACAATTATAAACTCCTTGAAGGTGGAGACCAAGTTAGGAATCTATTCAGGACCACACAATGGAGAAGCCTGGGTTGTAGAAAGATTGACCTCATTATTTCAGTCTTTTTGTTAACTGAGTTAAGTGATCTGATGCTCAAAAGGTTGAAAAAGCTGTACCACATTTTATTGGTCAAATGTGGTCATATATACAAACAGAACATTAAAGTAAAACCATTTTGTTAGTCACAATATTGGACCAACATCTCGAGCCCAGGGACAGGGGCCTCAACTAAACCCCAGAAAAATCAGTAAGTGTTCACTAAGAGCTCACAGACACGGTAGCCTTGTGTCTCTGACCCACCTGGAAATTTTAGGAATAAGAGAACTCTTGCCTACTGCTCCAATGGCAAACAAAAGAAGATGGTTGTGCTGGGATTGAAATGTGCTCCCCAAGTTTGTGGAGGCAAAGGATGGAGCTGCTGTGGACCACGTACAAGTGAGAACCCGTGTAGGTTTAACTTCAGCCCAGTCCTAGGGGAAAGGAGACCTTGATAGGAAGAGCATTGCCTAATTCCCAAAGGTTGAGGAGGGGCCACAGTCGCCAGCCAGAGAATGTGGTTCTA
This sequence comes from Loxodonta africana, assembly GCF_030014295.1. Taxonomy (NCBI): domain Eukaryota; kingdom Metazoa; phylum Chordata; class Mammalia; order Proboscidea; family Elephantidae; genus Loxodonta; species Loxodonta africana. The sequence continues at coordinate 221,337,331 of NC_087342.1, read as the reverse complement.
GCTGCATCCAGGGACCTGCAGGTGAAAGATTCCCAGGACTACAGGATAGGGGGTGAACCCAAAGGGCCCCCAGGAGGGGGGCAGCTCCAACACCTGCCTGGCCCACTCACCACAATATTTCCTACCCCTGTCCTTCCTCCTGACCTCATCTTCTTCAACCCTGTAGAGGTCAGAAATTCAGGTTCCAATGCACACAGAGGAATAAATGTGAAGGCAGGAAAGAGAAGCCATCTGGGCCCCCTCTATCACTCAGGCGGCAAGCTCATATCAGGCCTGCACCGGGAAAGAGGAGGAAATGCCACAGAGAATGAAGCTTACATGCTTTGATATTTACATTGGGTGATATTAATTAGTGACTAGAAGCACATTTAGAAGCCCTGGTGGTGCAGTGGTTAAAATGCTCAGCTGCAAACCAAAAGGTTGGTGGTTCGAATCCACGGGTCCCTCCACAGGAGAAAGCTGTGGCAGTCTGCTTCTGTAAGGACGTCAGCCTTAGAAACCCTATGAGGCAGTTCTACTCTGTCCTACTAGGGTCTCTAGGAGTTGGACTCCACTCGACGCCAACAGATTTGGCTTTTTTTGGTTTTACAGGTGCTTTTAGGGGCCCCTAGGTGATGCAAATGGTTACTTGCTAAGCTACTAACCAAAAGGTTGGAGGCTCAAGTCTGCCTAGAGAGGTCTCAGAAAAAAGGCCTGGCAATCCACTGCCAAAAAATCAGCCACTGAAAACCCTATGGAGTACATGTCGGGTTTCTATGAGTCAAAGTCGACTCAATAACAATTTTTTTTTTTTTTTTTTGAGGCGCTTTATTCCTGGGAATGAGCAGAAAGTGCTGAGATTTGCTTTATATTTCATTCACGGAAACAACTGGCCCCACAGAATAAATTTAAAGACACAGTGAACACTTTATATTCCGTGAGTCCGGCTTTCCAGAATAATGTTGTTGTTGTTAGGTGTCGTTAAGTCAGTTCCAACTCATAGTGACCCTGTGTACAACAGAACCAAACACTGCCAGCTCCTGCACCATCCTCACAAACGTTGCTACGTCTGAGCCCATTGTTGGAGCCACTGTGTCAGGCCATCTCATTGAGGGCCTTTCTCTTTTTCACTGACCCTCTGCTTTACCAAGCATGATGGTCACATGTATATTCAAGGAACTGAAGCCTCTCATGCTGCCTTTCCCACACCATGTTCAACAAGCTGAACAAATATACCCCCTAACTGATAGTTCAGACTAACTGAAATGAAATTTGCTGAGCCAGGCAAGTCGATTTATCTATTTCTTTTCACGGACACACTTGATACCTACCAGAATGTCTTCATAATTCTTCGTATCGCACATTAGACTTTCAAACTAAGCTGTTCAACCAAAGACCCTCTAAGAGGTTCACTTTGTAACCTTGTATAAAACCAAAGGTCTCTTTCAGCAGTATTTGTGTATATAAGCAGTTGTTTGTTGTTTAAAAACACCAAATTGGGAGAAAATGAGCATGTTCTTTTCATCGATTATGCTCCAGATCAAGGCCAGCGAGGATGAAATGAGGAAAGAGCAAGTTCAGTTAGAGAGCATCAGACTCCACCAGGTCTCCACTCCTGGGGATGGCCCTTCCCCCACACAGCTCCCACCTGGAACTGGGTCAGGGCAGGAAGCTCAGCCTTTTGCTGGACGAGAGAGTGGAGAGTGGAGGGCACAGGATTAGAAAGGACATTTGACTTTAGAAGTTGGTCCTAGCCTTGCTAGCATCAAGAAAACTTTTATCTGTAAACAGAAACCAGGACCAGCCACTTCTCTAGCAGTTGTGATAAGGAGCACCCATAAGTGTGACTTTAATGTTGAACTTATGTCAAAGCCAGGAGTATTGTGAGCATACTGTGAGGACAAGCCAGGCAACCACAGGATGCTAGGGTCACAGGCCGAAGAGGACCTTGCTGTTGTTAGTTGCTGCCCAGTTGGCTCTGACTCATGGTAAGCTTATGTATAACAGAACAAAAGTTGCCTGGTCCCGGACCTTCTCCATGATGGAGCACACCGTAGTGGTCATCTAGACAGCAGGTCTCTGTTCTTTTCTTTTCCCATTGCCCATTCACATGAAGGATACCCACTTCCAGAAGCTTGACATTTCCTCACAGCCCAGTTCTCTGTAGGTCCTACTGCACTATGATTTCCCTCCCATTTAAGAAAACGTGAGCATAAAAAGACTAACCCCTGCCTCACACCAAACACAAATACATCATCAGATAACAAAGAACTTGAACCACATACCTCAACAAATCTTATCATACAAGTGTGCCACCAAAGAAAATTTCAGAATTGCCTTATTAGTCATAAAGCCTTCTTAGTATAGATGGGGAAACTGAGGCCCTGATAGGTTAAGCGGTTTCCCCAAAGGGAATTAGGCCAGACTGAGAGGCAGAAGGAGACCTAGAATCATTGTTTCATCTCTCACTACAAATAGGTAGAAATTCCTGTTTTTGTCATTTTTGTGTCTACCTCCTAGGTAGCCAAGTCTTTACCAACAGCAATCCATTTTTCATCTAAAAAAAAAAAAAAAAAACTGTTGCTGTCAAGTTGATTCCAACTCATAGCGATCCTACAGGACAGAGTAGAACTGCCCCATAGGGTTTCCAAAGAGCACCTGGTAGATTTGAACTGCTGGCCTTTTAGTTAGGATCCATAGCTTTTAACCACTATACAACCAGGGTTTCCTTTTTGTCCTCATTGTTAGGTGCCGTCCAGTTGGTTCCAACTGATAGGGACCCTATATACAATAGAATGAAACACTGCCCAGTCCTGCACCATCCTCACAATTGTTGCTATTCTTAAACCCATTGTTGCAGTCACTGTGTCAATCTATCCCATTGAGGGTCTTCCTCTTTTTTGCTGACCCTCTATTTTACCAAGCATGATGTCCTTCTCCAGGGACTGGTCCCTCCTGAATAACATGTCCAAAGTATGTGAGACGTAGTCTCGCCATCCTTGCTTCTAAGGAGCATTCTGGCTGTACTTCTTCCAAAGCAGATTTGTTCATTCTTCTGGCAGTCCATGGTATATTCAATATTCTTCACCAACACCACAGTTCGAAGGTGTCAATTCTTTTTAGGTCTTCCTTATTAATTGTCCAGCTTTCACATGCATATTAGGCAACTGAAAACACCGTGGCTTGGGTCAGGTGCACCTTAGTCTTCAAGGTGACATCTTTGCTTTTCAGCACTTTAAAGAGGTCCTTTGCAGCAGATCTGCCCAATGCAATGTGTCTGTTTGATTTCTTGACTGCTGCTTCCATGGGTGTTGATTGTGAATCCAAGTTAAAATGAAATCCTTGACAACATCAGTCTTTTCTCTGTTAATCATGATGTTGCTTATTGGTCCAGTTGTGAGGATTTTTGTTTTCTGTGTGTTGAGGTGTAATCCATACTGAAGGCTGCAGTCTTTGATTTTCATCAGTAAGTGCTTCAAGTCCTCTTCACTTTCAGCAAGAAAGGTTGTGTTATCTGCATAACACAAGTTGTTAATGAGTCTTCCTCCAATCCCGATGCCCCATTCTCCTTCACATAGTCCAGCTTCTCATATTATTTGCTCAGCAAACAGATTCAATAGGCACCTTACTGTCCTAGGATCTTTAAAACTTCCTGTAAGAGACTTCACCTTCCCAACAAACTCTCAGTCCCTCAGGGCACAGGAGATAGGCATTTCAAGGAAAATGATCAGATTGAGGCATTAATGGGCCTTCCCAGGACCGTCTGCATAATAAAAGAGGCATGCCTCTAATCCCAGTTTCTCAAAGGATGGTCCCCAGAGCAACTGCCTTAGCATCCCTAAGAATTTCTTGGAAATGCAAATTATTGAGCCCTACCCCAGACCTAACCCTTTGCCCCCCAGATGATTCAGACTCATAGTGACCCTAAAGAACAGGGTAGAGCTGTCCCTTGGGTTGCCTAGATTGTAAATCTTTAGGGAAGTAGACTGCCATATTTTAATCCCTCAGATTGGCTAGTGGACTTGAAGTGGATTGGATTATAACCCTAAAGCAGCCGAGCATTTAGCCATTGTGCCCGCAGGGCTCCTTAACCCAGAATTGATGAGTCAGAAACTCTGGGGTGGGTAGGGCTCAGGAATCTATTTTAACAGGCCCTCCAGGTGATATTGATGCAGGCTAAGGTTTGAGAACCAATGCCCTACTTTAGGAGCCCTGGTGGCACAGTGGTTAAGAGCTCAGCTGCTAACCAAAAGATTGGCAGTTCAAATCCATCAGCCTTTCCTTGGAAACCCTATGGGGTGCTTCTGCTATGTCCTTGTTATTGTTGTTGTTGTTAGGTGCTGTCAAGTCAGTTCTGACTCAAAGCGACCCCATGCCCAACAGAACGAAACACTGCCCGGTCCTGTGCCATCCTTAAAATCCTTGTTATGCTTGACCTCATTGTTGCAGCCACTGTGTCAATCCACCTCGTTGAGGGTCTTCCTCTTTTCCACTGACCCTGTACTTTCCCAAGCATGATGTCCTTCTCCAGGGACCGATCCCTCCTGACAACATGCCCAAAGTATGTAAGACACTGTCTCGCCTCCTGTTTTTAAGGAGCATTCTGGCCCCACTTCTTCCAAGACAGATTTATTTGTTCTTTTGACAGTCCATGGTATATTCAATATTCTTCGCCAATACCACAGTTCAAAGGCATCAATTCTTCTTCAGTCTTCCTTATTCATTGTCCATGTTTCACATGCATATGATGCGATTGAAAATACCATGGCTTGGGTTGGGTGCACCTTAGTCTTCAAGGTGACATCTTTGCTCTTCAACACTTTAAAGAGATCCTTTGCAGCAGATTTACCCAATGCAATGTGTCTTTTGATTTCTCGACTGCTGCTTCCATGGATGTTGGTCATGGATCCAAGTAAAATGAAATCCTTGGCAACTTCGATCTTTTCTCCGTTTATCATGATGTTGCTCATTGGTCCAGTTGTGAGGAATTTTGTTTTCTTTATGTTCAGGTGCAATCCATACTGAAGGCTGTGGTCTTTGATCTTCATTAGTAAGTGCTTCAAGTCCTCTTCACTTTCAGCAAGCAAGGATGTGTTAATGAGTCTTCCTCCAATCCTGATGCCCCATTCTTCTTCATATAGTCCAGCTTCTCAGATTATTTGTTCAGCATACAGATTGAATAGGTATGGTGAAAGAATACAACGCTGGCCCACACCATTCCTGACTTTAAGCCAATCAGTATCCCCTTGTTCAGTCCGAACAACTGCCTCTTGATCTATGTAAAGGTTCCTCAAGAGCACAATTAAGTGTTCTGGAATTCCCATTCTTTGCAATGTTATCCATAATTTGTTATGATCCACACGGTCGAATGCCTTTGCATAGCCAATAAAACACAGGTAAACATCCTTCTGGTATTCTCTGCTTTCAGCCAGGATCCATCTGACATCAGCAGTGATATCCCTGGTTCCACATCCTGTTCTGAATCTGACTTGAATTTTTGGCAGTTCCCTTTCAATATAATGGTGTAGCCATTTTGGAATGACATCAAGGACACCATCCATGACAAAAGCAAGAGGTCACTAAAAAAACAGGAAAGAAAAGACCAAAATGGATGTAGAAGAGACTCTGAAACTTGCCCTTGAATGTCGAGTAGCTAAAGCAAAAGGAAGAAAAGATGAAGTAAAATAGCTGAACAGAAGATTTCAAAGGGCAGCTCAAGAAGACAAAGTATTATAATGACACGTGCAAAGACCTGGAGGTAGAAAACCAAAAAGGAAGAACACACTCAGCATTTCTCAAGCTGAAAGAATTGAAGAAAAAACTCAGGCCTCGAGTTGCAGTATCGAAGGATTCCATGGGAAAATATTACACGATGCAGGAAGCATTAAAAGAAGATGGAAAAAATACACAAAGTCACTATACCAAAAAGAACTGGCCAACGTTCAACTATTTCAGGAGGTAGCATATGATCAGGAATTGATGGTACTCAAGGAATAAGTACAAGCTGCCTTGAAGGCATTGGCAAAAATCAAGGCTCCAGGAATTGACAGAATACCAATTGAGATGTTTCAACAAATGGATGCAGTGCTGAAAGTGCTCACTCGTCTATGCCAAGAAATTTGGAAAACAGTTGCCTGGCCAACTAACTGGAAGAGATCCATATTTATGCCTATTCCCAAGAAAGGTGATCCAACCAAATTTGGAAATTATCAAACAATATCGTTAATATCACACCTAAGCAAAATTTTGCTGGAGATCATTCAAAAGTGGCTGCAGCAGTATATTGACAGGGAACTTCCAAAAAAAAAAAAAGTATATACCAAAAAAAAAAAAAAGGAGCCTGGGTGGCACAAGTGGTTTGCAACTGGCTGCTAACTAAAAGGTTGGTGATTAGAGCTCACCCAGCAGCCCTGTGGAAGAAAGGCCTGGTGAACTGCTCCCATAAAGAATACAGCCAAGAAAACCCTGTGGAACTCAGGTTCCCTGGGTAACACACGGAGTCGTCATGAGTAGGAGGCCAACTCCAAGGTATGCAAGATTCCCTTGGTAGGAAAGATAATATGCTTAAAGGAACTAAAAAAATTTCTAGCAAGTGGAACTTAGAAAGGGAAGTCACAGGGTCTATACCATGTAGTAAAAAGAAGGCCCTGCAGAGGGTTTTAGCTTTACCACAAGAGCAATGGGCCACCAGGGAGATTTGGAGAGGGGAACAGGAAGCCTATGTATTATAACTCTTATAACTCTGAGTCACCCCTTGCTTCAAGCAGCCTTGAAAATCTATCTGTTTTTTTTTTTTTTTCCCCTCATCTTAGCACATGAGAACACAAACACTAATTTTTAGACTACAAGGAATCAGTAGAATTTTATTTGATGGAAGAACGGTATAAATAACACCCATTAAGAGAATAATTTTAACAATATTGTCTCTTGTTAGGAAAGTTGACTTAATTATTTGATGGGGTGTTTTTATATCTAAAAATATATTGTCTCCCAAAGTTGGAACAATTTGAGCAGCAAAATAAATAAAGTAGTGTTAGATTATAAACCAGAACGTAAAATAAATACCCATAAATAGTCCATACTGATAGAAATACATGATTGAATAAGTAAATGAGGGGAGGGGAGTAGACAAATCTCCCATGCAGAAGAATTGCAATAATTGATGTACATACTCCACCTTCAAGGAGGGGGAGCCTAACTTCCCACTCAGTCAGTGTGAGCTATGCATGGTGACTTCCTTTTAAAGAGTGCAGTATAGCAAAGGGAGGGAAAAAGACTAACTTTACAGTAGAGAAACCTGAAAAACAACCTTGGCCAGGTGATCAAGATCAACATCAACAGTCATAAATTGTGTTGATAGTACGTACCCTTGATATATTGTTGCTGTGTGCCATCAAGTTGACTCCTACTCATAGTAACCCTATAGGATAGAGTAGAACTGCCCCATAGGGTTTCCTAGGCCGTAATATTTACTGGTGGCATAGTGGTTAAGTGCTACGGCTGCTAACCAAGAGGTCAGCGGTTTGAATCTACCAGGCGCTCCTTGGTAACTCTATGGGGCAGTTCTACTGTGTCCTATAGGGTCACTATGAGTCGGGATCGACTCCAGTTTTGGGTTTTTTTTAAATCTTTACTGGAGCAGATCGTCAAGTCTTTTCTCCCGTGGAGCAGCTGGTAGGTTTGAACTGCCAACCTTTCGGTTAGCACCTGAGCCCTTACCCACTGCACCACCAGGGCTCCTTACCCTTGATGTGATAGAAATGGCACTTCACTTCTATGGCGTTCCTTCCCCAAAACCCATAACTCTGGCCTAATCACGAGAAAGACGTCAGACAGATACCAATTGAGGTACATCCTACAAGATACCTGACCCACCCCCAGTGCCGCTGAGTCGATTCCGACTCATAGCGACCCTATAGGACAGAGTAGAACTGCCCCATAGAGCTTCCAAGGAGCGCCTGGCAGATTTGAACTGCCAACCCTTTGGTTAGCAGCCATAGCAGTTAACCACTACGCCACCAGGGTTTCCAAAATACCTGACCAGGACCGCTCAAAGCTGTCAAGGTCATCAAAAACAAGGGAAAACTGAGAAACTGTCACAGCCAAGAAGAACCTAAAGAGATATGACAACTAAACGTAATGTGGTACCCTGGATGGGATACTGAAATAGAAAGGACATTAGGTAAAAACTACTAAAACTGGAATAAAGTATGAACTTTTATTAATCATAACATACCAGTATGAGTCCATTAATTATAACAAATGTACCACACTAGTTTAAGAGGTGACTAAGAGAGATTAATAGGGATATTAGTAACTGGGTGTGGGGTGTACTGGACCTCTGTGTGCTGTCGTTACAATTTTTCTGTAAATCTAAAACATAAAGTGTATTTAAATTCACACATACATTTGTGTGGGTATGTATGTAAGTGTGGATGTGTATCTTCTATGAAAAATGAGGTATGAAATATGAAACTATTTCCTAAACAGACACAGACATAAGTTCTAAGACCACTTCCTGCTCGACTGCTCTGGAATCAACCACATTGAGGTTATTCTCCACACACAGGCCTTACAAGGTTCCTGCAGCCTCGAGACCGTTTCCCTGAATGTCTTGTCCTACAGAGACCAATGGCGTTTTAAGAGCCTGGTTCCTGGCAAGGAATTGTCCGTGCTTCTCCAGCCAGCCAGCCCACTAGCTGGCTTCTCGAAGGCAGAGGGAGAGGTGGATGCAGGGCTGCTACTGACCCCTATGGGGACTTTGTGGAAACTGGCAGAAAGTACCCCTTTTTCCAGGCACACTTAGCCCGGCTGTAAGATGCTTAGGGGGCAGATTGAGACTGGATGTCACCGCTACCTGCGCCCTCAGCCCAGCAACTTGTGCTGGGAACAGCAGTGCAAGTTGTTGTGGTGGCCTTGGGGAACTCAGTCATGGTGAGGGGTAGGTGTTGCTGACTGACACATGAAGGCCCAGGTAGTGGAGGGGGTGGGGCACATCAGGCTACAAATAAAACCCACCTCAACAAACCACTAGCTTAAGAATCTCAAGTATAACACAAAATAAGGTTAAGTTTTATCTTCAGTTTCAATAAATGGATGTGGGATATTGGAAAGAGCGTGGACAAGGTGAGGCTGAGGTAAAAGGTTTTTTTTTAATATTTCGGTTGAATTTGATTTACCCTGGATGTTTTTGCAGATTTGGTCAGGACTTAATTTTCCATTCATGCACACGCTTTCGGGATTTAAATGATCAGATTCGTGGAGGAAAGCCATAACCCCAGAGGAGCTGGGTTTACAGGAGGTAGCCAGAATAATGAGTGGTGAAATGAACACATTTATGGAGGGAAATGTGGAGGTATGTATTAAGAGTCTTACACATATTTATACCTTTAAATATATTTACCTTAAATTACTAATCCAAGATACACACCAAGATAAACAGATGTTCACTGTAGCATCACTTGGCAAAAGCTTGGAAGTAAACTAAAACAAAGATCTGATCATGAAGAAATGGCTGAATAAATAATTATCTAACTATAACGTTGAATTATCATACAATTCTAATTTCTTTAAAAATGGTTAATAGCATAAGGGCTCCCCATCTTATGTAAGTGAAGAAGTCAGATTACAAAAATATACACAATGCCTGTCTGTTGGTAGTCTTCAACATCTTCGGTGTTGTTCATATTGCTCCATAAATGTACACCTACTTTCATAAACAGAAACTAACTGGTAATTCCTTTCTTCTCTCTTTTCCTTTCTGGTATCCTTCCTTTCTTTCTTCCTCTCTTTCTTTCATATCCCAAACAGGAAGGATAAGGACTCAGAACTGAGTCCCATCTCCATCAGGTTGTTGCTTGACTTTTTACCGGCTGCTGTCGAATCGGTCCTGACTCAAGGTGGCCCCAGGTGTGTCAGAGTAGATCTGAGCTCCACTGCGTTTCCAATGGCTGATTTTTCAGAAGTCGACTGCCAGGCCTTTCTTCTGAGGCACTGCTGGGTAAACTCAAACTTCCAACCTTTCGGTTAGCAGCTGAGCTCATTGGGCATTTTCATCACCCGGGGGACTCCTGACTGACTTTTTGACACAAGTAAAAATTTAAAGTCCTTATTTTTAAAAACAGAATACTTGAACCAAATAATCACAACTTTTCATAATTCCATTATTTACATCACTGTCATATGCATTTCCACAGAAGATCACGTTAACAAAGAACTTTGCCCGTATCTCTCTCTTCTTTACAATTACCCTTTAGTTGTTATTATTTCCTCTGTGCTACTTACCTCCCTTTGTGCTCTACTTTTTCTTTTTTTGCAGAAAAGCAGAGTAACAATAAAATCAATTATACTAGCTACTCTTAAGAACTCTGTTCCTCCCACTAAAAATTTAATTTGGAAAATATGTCTTATCCTGAAAATGTATCTTTTGCACAGTGTTGTTTAACAAATATTTGTCATTGTTTATTAGAAAGTTATTTTATTCTGTTCCATTAAATAAAATGTTAAAGTCATTCTGACCCGTCTGCTACACAGTTCGGGTGTACTGTTGCTGTTGCTGTCATTGTTAGGTGCCATTGGGTCAGTTCCAACTCATAGCGACCCCATGTACTACAGAATGAAACACTGCCTGGTCCTGCGCCATGCTCACAATCATTGCTATATTTGAGCCCATTGCTGCAGCCATTGTGTCAATCCATCTCATTGAGGGTCTTCTTCCTTTTCGCATGATGTCCTTCTCCAAGGGCTGGGTCCTTCTGATAACATGCCCAAAATATGTGAGATGAAGTCTTGCCATCCTTGCGTCTAAGGAGCATTCTGGCTGTACTTCTTCCAGGACAGATTTGTTGGTTCTAGCAGTCCGTAGGATAGTCAGTATTCTTCACCAAGACCATAATTCAAAGACATCAGTTCTTCGTCGGTCTTCCTTACTCATTGTCCAGCTTTTGCAAACATATGAAAAGACTGAAAATACCAGGGCTTGGGTGAGTTGTACTTTAGTCCTCACAGCGACATTGTCGCTTTTTAATACTTTAAAGAGGTCTTTTGCAGCAGATTTGCCCAATGCAATACTGACAGATGAGTGGTGGTTGGGTGTACAGCAGCTAGCAAATAAGTGTTGAGAGTAGTTGAAAAACTGAAAACACAAAAGAATGGAAACAGAGAAGAGGCAGGATGTAGGAGGAAGAAGGCTGGATAGGGTGTCCAAAAATCAGGGTTCTGGGGGCCATTTCTCTGTCCCTAACTAGCTGTTTAACTTAGGATAAGTCACCCAATCTCTTTGAGTCTCAGTTTCATCATCTAGAAAGTTAAGGGGTTCTGTTAAAATAATCTTCAAGGACTCCTCCACTTATAAAAGGCACGTCAAAGCAAGTTCTAAAAGAAATGTATGATTTGAAAAGCAATAAAAAAAGAAATAGAGATTGAATTTCGTTAGTATTCACATCCTGCAACAGTGAGGACCAAAATCTGAACTTCATATTTGAAAACCATTTATATTTAATGACTCTCTGCTACATTTTAAGGAGCTCTGGTGGAACAATGGTTAAAGCGAAAGGTCAGCGGGCCAGCGGCTGTGAGGGAGAAAGATGTGGCAGTCTGCTTCATAGAGACTACAGCCTTAGAAACCCTACGGGGTCACTATAAGTCTGAATCAATTCAGCATTAGTGGCTTTGGTTTTTTGGTTTTGCTACATTTTGATTAAAAACCGGGTTTAAAAAATTTCGAGGCAATGCCTAGCTGGAATTTTCTACAGCACTACGATTGTACGGACAAGGGAGCAAAAATACTTTCAAGGCTGTAAAAGGTTCTAGGCTGAACTTGGGTCAGCGGCTTCAGCCCAGGATTTCAGTACCCAGTGCTATCCCGGGACCTACTGAATGGACTGAACATTAAGAATCCATGACACCAAACACAAGCCTCACCGTCATCTGAATTCTGCCTAAATCCGGGCTCCAGCTTTTTGGAAGTACATAGAAGACTTCAAAGGTCAGTGGTTCCCCCCGCCCCGGCTATACCTTAGATTCATGACAAGAGCTTTTAAATAATGTCCATGTCTAGGTCCCATCCCACCAGAATCGTAGGGGAGTTAGCCATAGATGTTTTTTAAAATTCCCCAGCATGATTCTAATGTGCTGCCAGGTAGCAAACCACTGGGTTAGATAATCAAACCTATGAGGAAAGGGGAGACCTCGTGGTACAGCAGTTAAGTGCTTGGCTGCTAACCAAAAGGCTGGCAGTTCAAATACACCAGCCACTCCTTGGAAACCCTATGGGACAGGCCTACTCTGTACTATGGGGTTGCTATGAGTCGGAATCAACTCAATGGCAACAGGTTTTTCTTTTTAATAAGGAAAAGAGAACTGCCAAAACTAAAAGAAAAAAAAAGACTAAGGTTTTCCGTAACAGTGTACAGCACTGTGCTTGCTATTCTACTCTGTGCACAGAGCAGAAAGAAATGGGCTTAACCATGAGAACTTGTGTGACCAAAAAGGAAGAATTTAAGAACAAGGATTGTCAGTGATTTTTCTGAGAAAAATAGAAACTTTTTTTAAAACTTAGGCCAATGGATGAACCTCTGAAACTACTGGCCTGAGATAATCTTTAAACCTTAAACCAAACATATTCCATAAAGTCTTCTTAAACCAAACAGCAATTTAGCTTCACTAGTAACGAATGTCTGCCTTGAGCATTGTCCTCTTTTAAGATATATCTTTATGGGATCAAAGTGATAACAACAACTCAAAAGATTAGACAGGAACCTTAGGGGGCAGTGAGTTTATGTTAACAGGGGAGGGACAATTCTGAAAAGAAGGGTAAGAATGGTGGAAAAACCTGAAGATTGTGATCAATGTCACTGAATAGGACATGCAGAAATGGCTGAATTTTGTATGTTCTGCTGTGTATATTCTCAATAACAACAACAAAAATAAAATAAAATAAGAAATTGTGTTACTTGTGGCGGCGGGGGGACTTAGGCCAGGAACGAATTCTGTCTTGAGTAGGGGCCAGGTTGTGAACTTCCGGTTTTACACAGTCCATTGCACATCTACACGCCCACAGTTGCCCTTTCTCGGAGTCAGTCATTCCGACTTCTGTTTCCCTATTGTGATTCCTGGTCTTCACATGCTGACTCTTACATTAGCACTTTTCCAACCATAAACGCTTGCTCTTTGGAGCATCAAAATTCAGCATTTGTGTCCAGTGAAATACCTAATTGCTAATTTTAACCTCTTCTTCCCAATTTCCACAACCACGGTCCTAGCAAAAAAGAAAAAAGTCAAACCCATTGCCGTAGAGCCAATTTTGACTCATGACAACCCCATGGGTTACAGAGTAGAACTGAACGCCGCAGGGTTTTCTTGGCTGTTATCTTTATGGAAGCAGATCACAAGATCTTTCTTCCGCAGCACTGTTGCGTGGGTTTGAACCACCAACCTTTGGGTTAGTAGTCCAGTGCAAACCACTTGCATCACCCAGTGACCTTCTGCCATCCTAACTCATGTCCTTATTTGGAACTGGAAAAAATATATATTAAAATCCACCACAGTGCTGGACATGCCCCTCTGACTTTTTCATACTCAAAGCTGGATTCCACACAAACCTGCATTAACCTTTCTTGGGTGCCATTCTTGTCCTCAAAAAACCATTTGGGGCCTTTGTGCCCATCACATAAAACTTGAATACCCTCCTGCTAGACCATTCCATCAACCCAACTCCTTTTTTCTCCTCTATAACAAATTCCTTCTCCAACCAACCTCATCCGTGGCCAGCCTCCTGAACATAACTTGTTTCTCCCTACATCTGTGTACGTAAGAACTTGTTGCTCTTTTTCCTGTAGTTAATAGCCACCCAGGAGCCACACCTCTGTGGTTCCCTTGGTTGCCAAATAGTCCTGCCAGCCCTTGTCTGTTCATACTAATGGCAGAGAACAGACCATCTTTGCTTTGGAATCTCTCATTGTAAAATTGCTGCAAGAACCATTGATAATGCCCACAAATCCCTTCCACTCTGAACTGAATTCCCAGACCTCATCTCCCTGATATTTCAGTACCATTGTTTCTCACAGCTAGTGCTAGCCTCTTGTAACCCAGGCCCTACCTATTCTGTAATCTAGTCTCTACCACCATCTACCCACGTTCTCCAGGCATCCAACTAATGTTTCCAATCCCTGCTGCCAGATCACCTCTGACCTAGCCTTTTTCCTTCAACTTGCATTACCTGTTCTTCCCTGCCTCCAAGCACTGAACCGTTCTACTTGCAATCACAGTGGCCCATCCAGCCCTTATACTCTTCACTCTCTCTCCCCTTTGGGATGTAAGGTCCTCAGATGTCCACGCTGATACTAACTGGTTTCCCGACCACAACCCTCGCTGTCCAGATCATAAAAAAAATCAGCACATCTTCTGGCTAGATCAGACTCCTGGGCCTGCCTTTTCTCAGCCTGCCCGATCCTGGTGCTGTCCATGTCCCAGCATGAGCAGACCTGTAGCATCCATATTCTGCAGATTTCATTTCTCTTTTTTCCCTGCTCTGAGCTATAACCTCCAGGACCATGAACTTCCTAGACTTTATCTTGGTCAGTTAGCTCTTCTGGCATTTTGATTATGTCTGCTCTGTGTGACAGCCTATTTTCCTTTGAACACCTACTTTTTTGTCCTGGCTCATCCTCTTGCCCCTCCTGCCACTACAGGCCTTGCCAAGTGATGGAACTGGCTGCCTGGAGAGTAGTCATGCAGGTAACATTTTGAAGTGTGACCTTTCCTGAAATCAAAGGGAGACATGGAACTAGATGTACTCTTGAGGACCATACTCACTGATGGTAAGAGGAGGGATAAGTCAATGTACATGAAACTAAAAATGAAGTCAGTGACAAACCAAGAGAAAAGTACTTTGAATAAATGTGTAGTTATTTAATGATCAATGATGACTTCATTTAGTCCCAGGTGTTTTCTACTCACCTAACTAATTAATTCTGTTAATGTACCACTAAAAGTCTAGAAAGGTTTTGACTTCTTTCAGTTTCACCTAAAAAAGTTTGACACCATGGATATAGGACACTTTCTCCAAACACAGACTGTCTGAACTGCTAATCTCTAATCCCCGCAAATCTTGCTAAAGAAAGATTTCTGCAGATGGAAGTTGGTGGTGAAAAGCAATGGTAACCTAGCTCTCCTAATACTGTATAAAAACCAAGCTGGGCACTTGTCACTGGCTGCTTAAAGCCTCAGATATTTGGAAGAAGACTGAAATGCAGAGCCACTAACCATTCGCAACTAATTGGTCCCTAGTGATCCAGAAACTGTTGCTTGTTCTTGGCATATGCCACCTTGTTGAGAGACAGAAAAGTTCAAATGACACAACTTCAAACAAAATGTCAAAGTTATTCATTACCGCAGGGCAACCATTTGTTCCCACTCCCCCCCCCCCCAACTTCATTGTTTCCTATGAGGCAATATTCTTCCCAAAATGGCACCAATCAGTGTGGCCAATGCAAGCTCATGGAAATAGAGCAAAAGTGCAATTGAGTGACATTCTCTATCTCTGGTCACTAATACATTGCACTCAGTGCAATGGTTTCAGTCCAAATCCAATGCAATGTAAATCAAAACTGACCAAACCTTTCCAGAATCCTTCTCTAACCCCCTAATGTTTCTCATTATAGCCCTGCTTGATCTAACTTATTCCAACTCTACACATAAACATTGAGCACCTACTTTGTGCAAAGCATTGTGTTCCAATCTGTTTCTCACTCTTATTTCAGAACACATTCTCTTTATCAGGAAGCCCTGGTGGCGTAGTGGTTAAGTGCTACGGCTGCTAACCAAAAGGTCGGCAGTTTAAATCCATCAGGCGCTCCTTGGAAACTCTATGGGGCAGTTCTACTCTGTCCTGTAGGGGCGCTATGAGGGTTATTTTTCTCTTTATCAAAGACGTTACGTAGTTTTGTTTAGTCGAAAGCCACCTGACACTGTAACATTAATGCTTATTGTTCTTGTTGTTAGGTGCTGTCGAGTCGGTTCTGACTCATAGCAACCTTATGCACAAGAGAATGAACCACTACCCGGTCCTGCCCCATCCTTACAATCGTTGTTATGCTTGAGCTCATTGTTGCAGCCACCGTGTCAATCCACCTCACTGAGGGTCTTCCTCTTTTCCGCTGACCCTGTACTCTGCCACGCATGATGTCCTTCTCCAGGGACTGATCCCTCCTGACAACAAGTCCAAAGTATGTAAGATGCACTTTCGCCATCCTTGCCTCTAAGGAGCATTCTGGCCCCACTTCTTCCAAGACAGATTTGTTCGTTCTTTTGGCAGTCCATGGTATATTCAACATTCTTTGCCAACACCACAATTCAGACGTATCAATTCTGCTTCAGCCTTCCTTATACATTGTCCAGCCTTCACATGCATATGATGTGATTGAAAATACCATGGCTTGGGTCAGGCGCACCTTAGTCTTCAAGGTGACATCTTTGCTCTTCAACACTTTCAAGAGGTCCTTTGCAGCAGATTTGCCCAAAGCAATGCCTCTTTTGATTTCTTGACTCCTGCTTCCATGGCTATTGATTGTGGATCCAAGTAAAATGAATCCTTGACAAATTTAATCTTTTCTCCATTTATCATAATGTTGCTAATTGGTCCAGTTGTGAGGATTTTTGCTTTCTTTATGTTGAGATGTAATCCATACTGAAGCTGTGGTCTTTGATCTTCATTAGTAAGTGCCTCAAGTCCTCTTCACTTTCTGCAAGCAAGGTTGTGTCATCTGCATAATGCAGGTTGTTAATGAGTCTTCCTCCAATCCTGATGCCCCGTTCTTCTTCATATAGTCCAGCTTCTCGGATTATTTGTTCAGCATACAGATTAAATAGGTATGGTGAAAGAATACAACCCTGACGCACATCTTTTCTGACTTTAAACCAATCAGTATCCCCTTGTTCTGTCTGAACAACTGCCTCTTGATCTATGTAAAGGTTCCTCATGAGCACAATTCAGTGTTCTGGAATTCTCATTCTTTGTAGTGTTATCCATAGTTTGTTATGATCTGCACGGTTGAATGCCTTTGCATAGTCAATAAAACACAGGTAAACATCCTTCTGGTATTCTCTGCTTTCAGGCAGGATCCATCTGACATCAGCAAGGATAACCCTGTTCCACGTCCTCTTCTGAAACCAGCCTGAATTTCTGGCAGTTCCCTGTCCATATACTGCTGCAGCCACTTTTGAATGACCTTCAGCAAAATTTTACTTGAGTGTGATATT
The DNA here is from genome assembly GCF_030014295.1 of Loxodonta africana. Lineage (NCBI taxonomy): Eukaryota > Metazoa > Chordata > Mammalia > Proboscidea > Elephantidae > Loxodonta > Loxodonta africana. The sequence continues at coordinate 221,320,093 of NC_087342.1, read as the reverse complement.
AATGATATTGTTCTATAATTTCCACATTTGGTTGGATCACCTTTCTTGGGAATAGGCATAAATGTGGATCTCTTCCTGTCAATTGGCCAGGAAGCTGTCTTCCATATTTCTTGGCATAGATGAGTGAGTACCTCCAGCGTTGCATTTGTTTGTTGAAACATCTCAATTGATATTCCATCAATTCCTGGAGCCTTGTTTTTCACCAATGCCTTCAGAGCAGCTTGGACTTCTTCCTTCAGTACCATCGGTTCCTGACCATATGCCACCTCTTGAAATGGTTGAATATCAACTAATTCTTTTTGGTATAATGACTGTGTGTATTCATTCCATCTTCTTTTGATGCTTCCTGCATCATTTAATATTTCCCCATGGAACCCTTCACTATTGCAACTCGAGGCTCGAATTTTTTCTTCAGTTCTTTCAGCTTGAGAAACGCCGAGCGTGTTCTTCCCTTTTGGGTTTCTATCTCCAGCTCTTTGCACATGTCATTATAATACTTTACTTTGTCTTCTTGAGAGGCCCTTTGAAATATTCTGTTCAGTTCTTTTACTTCATCAATTCTTTCTTTTGCTTTAGCTGCCCGACGCTCAAGAGCAAGTTTCAGAGTCTCCTCTGACACCCATCTTGGTCTTGGTCTTTTCTTTCTTTCTTGTCTTTTCAGTGACCTCTTGCTTTCTTCATGGATGATGACCTTGATGTCATTCCACAACTCGTCTGGTCTTCGGTCACTAGTGTTCAATGCGTCAAATGTATTCTTGAGATGGTCTCTAAATTCAGGTGGGATGTACTCAAGGTCATATTTTGGCTTTTGTGGACTTGCTCTGATTTTCTTCAGTTTCAGCTTGAACTTGCATATGAGCAATTGATGTTCTGTTCCACAGTCAGCCCTTGGCCTTGTTGTGACTGATGATATTGAGCTTTTCCATCGTCTTTTTCCACAGATGTACTCAATTTGATTTCTGCACGTTCTATCTGGTGAGGTCCATGTGTATAGTCGCTGTTTATGTTGGTGAAAGGCGGTATCTGCAATGAAGAAGTCGTTGGTCTTGCAAAATTCTATCATTCAATCTCCGGCATTGTTTCTATCACCAAGGCCATATTTTCCAACTACTGATCCTTCTTTTTTGTTTCCAACTTTCACATTCCAATCACCAGTAATTATCAATGCATCTTGATTGCATGTTTGATCAATTTCAGACTGCATCAGCTGATAAATGTCTTCTATTTCTTCATCTTTGGCCCTAGCGGTTGGTGCATAAATTCAAATAGTAGTCGTATTAACTGGTCTTCGTTGTAAGCATATGGATATTATCCTGTCACTGACCGTGTTGTACTTCAGGATACATCTTGAAACGTTCTTTTTGACGATGAATGCAACACCATACCTCTTAAAGTTGTTATTCCCAGATAGTAGCCTATATGATTGTCCGATTCAAAATGGCCAATACCAGTCCATTTCAGCTCACTAATGCCTAGGATACCAATGTTTATGTGTTCCATTTCATTTTTGACAATTTCCAGTTTTCCTAGATTCATACTTCATACATTCTAGGTTCCGATTATTAATGGATGTTTGCAGCTGTTTCTTCTCATTTTGAGTCGTGCCACATCAGCAAATGAAGGTCCTGAAAGCTTTACTCCATCCACATCATTAAGGTTGACTCTACTTTGAGGAGGCAGCTCTTCCCCAGTCATCTTTTGAGTGCTTTCCAACCTGGGGGGCTCATCTTCCAGCACTATATTAGACAATGTTTGGCTGCTATTCATAACGTTTTCACTGGCTAATGCTTTTCAGAAGTAGACTGCCGGGTCCTTCTTCCTAGTCTGTCTTAGTCTGGAAGCTCAACTGAAACCTGTTCTCCGTGGGTGACCCTGCTGGTATCCGAATACCAGTGGCATAACTTCCAGCATCACACCAACACACAAGCCCCCACAGTACAACAAACTGACAGACAAGTGGGGGAATAATGAAAGCAATCCCCAAAAGCAACTCAACCAATGAACTTGACCTAGGGATCAATTCACCTCAGTCCAATCATTCACCAAAAGAGGAAATGAGAGGTTATTTTTTGGAAAGATTAATTAGATTCTTTCTGAAAGTTCTGCCTTTGACTCTCCAACAAGCAGGGTCCACTCCCCCCCCACCACCCCCAAATCAGTGAAAGAGAGAAGATGCCATGGTTCCCACTTGCGCAAAGACCCACAAGGCAAGGAAACAACCCCAGCTGGCCTGATTCACTGGGTTGCCCGCCAAGAAGACAACCTGACTCCACCCATAGATTCACTTTCAGCTGGGACAAGGGTGAAAGTCTCCAGTTGCCTCCAGCAGCTGCCTTCAAACACACATTCTAACAAAGGTAAGTATTCTTCCTTCATTAGGAGGCTTTCAGCTTCTGTAGGTGAATGAGCAAGGATTGTTTCAGAGCATTACGTTATCACACATGAGAGATATTTTAGGATCCTGGAGGAAAAGGATATTCAATAATCCAAGTAGCAACAGATTTGAGATATAATCAAATGAAGAGGAGGATATTTAGATGAGCTGATGAAAAAAAAAAAAGAGCTGATGAGAGGAAGAGTAAATCCACTGCTGTTGCTGGGTGCCGTCCAGTCGATTCTGACTCATAGTGACCCTACTTGACCAGATAGAACTGACCTATATGGTTTTCTAGGCTGTGATCTTCATAGGAGCAGATAGCCAGGTCTTTTCTGCCCTGGAGCCATTGGTGGGTTTTAACTGCCTACCTTCGGATTAGCAGCCAAGCTCTTAACCATTGTACCACCAAGGCTCTTTAAGCCCACAACATATGCTTTACATTTTGTTCACTTTGCAACCACTCAGAGCTTTTGTCTCTGTAACGTCCCAGTCCAGTCATCCTTTAGTGCTTGCGTGTGTTATTGAGGCTGCACATCTGATACAAAGTCTGTGATTGATGATTTGCTAATCTGGATTTTCCAGTCAACAGAAGTCAATTTTGACTTGCTCACTGTCTGGTGGGTTATCATGAGACAATCATTATTCTTAGCCCTTTTGTTTCTCTGCCCTCCTTGTGCTCAACGCTCCCCTGAACAGGGCAATATCTCTTTAGAAGATAGTTGAAAAATCCACCAAATGTTTTGTCAAACTCTGACTAAAAAATCAAAACCAAAACAGGATTGGAGCCTACTTATTTTTTGCATACTCCTGTGGCCACACAAAGTGCAACCTGGCCTTTGTAACGTGATACTATAACATACGAAAGTCCTTGGCAAATTTTTTCTCCTTGTTATTTTGATTGTGGTGGATGAAGAGAGTTCAGGGAGATGCAGATTGGTGCACAAGTTTGAAGTGGCACTCTTTCATGACATTTTGGGTGCCATGTCATGGTGCCCAGTACAGTTGAGACCCCTACCGATAACTCACTTCCTGTTGTTCCAAATCTCCCTCCTGCTCCAATCTGATAAACCCATTGTTTAAAAAGCATAGTTTCCCATTTACTATGGCCGTGTGGCCCTGTTAAACACCCACATTCCTTGATTTACCTTTAAAGGTCTGCATATCGCATTTGTACTAACAAAACCAAAATGAGGAATTCAGGCTGGAGGTGGGAAGGTTGAGCTGTTCATTTCTTTAGAAACTTTACCCTTCCTTTTCAAAGTAGCCTCCTGAGGAACGCAGGGGAATTTTGATTAAACAAAAGAAAATAAGAGTCAAGCAGTGTATCAACAAATTAATTATTTAAACATATTCCATTCCAAGTAATTTCTTACTCCCTGTAATTTTTTGTCAGTTGTTTTTTAATTACAAAATAACACTTGCTTGTTTTAAAAAATTTGCACAATACAGAAGTGAACAAATTTAAGCAAATAAAAAGTGAAAGTTTGTCCTTACTTTTCCTAATCTAACTCCCCACCATTAAGTGTTCATAATTAAGTGAATATTGAAACATACTTAAATGTATCTGCGTATATATGCATACACATATATTAAAAAAAATAGGACCTACTTGACATATTGCAGTATATCTTGCTTTTTTTTCACTCCGCAAATAATTACAGACTTTCTTCATACCATTCCATGCTTCTTTTGAAAGAACACAGTTTTTTGACCAGTGGTAAAATAGAAATCAAAGATGTAGCTACATGAACATGGCTGGCTAGACTGTCACAAGAAATTTCAGCTTTACTTCTTGGTCAGGGTGAAATTTTCAACAGGTTATACTGGAGAAAGTGGAAACTTTAGAACAAAGCTGACTGAATAGTATTTCCTGGGCCATGGACAAAGGTGGGGAATTTCATTACTTCCAAGTGCCCAATTTTTCTACTAAGGGAGCATAAACGCTTTCAAATTACACGAATTCCCATCAGGCAGACAACAATAGGCAGGGACACAATTCTATAGCTCTTGAGCACTAAAAAGTATATCACAGGGTGGAGAACGGGACAGAGCGAGACAGCTCTGCCTCCATAATAAGGTGGAGAGTGAGAGTCGTTATCTGCAAAACGCTGCCGAGGCACATTAACCGAAAATGTTAAGCAAATAAGTTGAAGACTATTTCTCAGTGATTTACAGTACTTCCGTAGAAAGCGCTAGTATAATCCACCTCCTGAGGCTTATCATGGATATCTTACCTGTTTAGGTGCTTTTGTAATTCTACCTTTTTGGCCCCTTCCTTCTCTTCAAACTTTTTTCTCTCTAATCTGTGCACTTTTTCTTTATTTTTTCTTCTTTTGCTCAGCAGGAACTACTGAAATACTCAAACTAATCATCTCCAGGTCTAATTTGAGCTGCAGATAGATTTCTAGAGAGAATATTTCCCTGTCTAACCTTTGTTTGTTTCGTTATGACAGACCTTTCATTTAAAAAAGAGACCAGATCAGACTTATAACAGCAACGTTACATAGATAATTTAATGATACAAAAAACACTTTTGCCTGAGATTCTCAATATTGGCTTAATTCTCCCTTTGTACATATGACCCAATCACGTATCACCATCACTTCAGGGAAAAGTGGTCAATTTTAGGACTTTTTGGGGGGAGTTTAATTTTAACCTTTTCTAATATTTTACTATTATGTTTAATAACTGAAGTGTTACAAAACAGTAGTTGAAAATATGCCCAGCTTTCTTAGTGATGACTATATTTTAATGTTGTATAAAAAATATTTCTAAGATGTTTTAGCCTAACTTAATAAATATTTATAATGAAATCTGTTCCAAGCAAAATAAAAAGTTTTTATCACTTTTAATCTCATTAATATTCTCAGTTCAACTCTTAGGAAAAGTGTGGCAAGTGCTGCATAATATTTTCTAATTTGTAAATGAAAAATCAAGAGCAATAATCCTAAAGGGGCTTTTTCTGGATATACTAGAATGTCGCCACATAGTTGATTCGCCAACCATATGAGTTGGTTGTTGAGGCAAAGGATTTCCTTCTTAACTGACTCCTGCCTCTCTGCACACCTCTCTTCTACCCAGGCTAATTTCACCTGAACTCTCCCCAGCCCTCTTCAATGCTTTTCTTTAAAATGCTCCCTGAAACCACCATGCCATAATATCTTACTAAGAGCTTCCTTCCCTATGGCTCAAAGTTCTCTTTAAAATCTCATTTTCTCTGAAGCATTATTGATTGACAGGAATGTATATAAATATCCAACTGTTTTTTTAAAATAATTTTATTTATTTTGTTGTTGTCGTTGGGAATATACACAGCAAAACATACACCAGTGCAACAGTTTCTACATGTAAAATTTAGTGACATTGACTAGGTCCTTCAAGTTGTGCAACCATTCTCACCCTCCTTTTCTGAGTTGTTTGTTCCTCCCTCATGAACATAAACTCACTGTCCCCTAAGGTTCCTACCTAATCTTTCAAGTTTCTGTTGTCAATTCGATCCCATACAGATAGACAGTTCTTAAAAGAGCATAATGCTCAGGGAAGGCTTTTTTCACTAGTTAAGTTAAACTGTTGTTGGGTTTTAAGAAGATTTCAGGGCATATTTTTGGTTTAAGGTTTAGAGAGTATCTCAGGGCAATAATTTCAGGGGTTCATCCACCCTCCATGGCTCCAGGAAGTCTAGAGTGCATGAGAATTTGAAATTCTGTTCTGCATTTTTCCCTTTTTGAACAGGATTGTTCTACGAAATCTTTGATCAAAATATTCAGTAATGGTAGCCATCCAGTTCTCTTGGGCCAATGGCAAAGAGGCAGCCATTCGCGGAGGCAATAAGACACACATTCCATATCCTCCTCCTATTCTTGACTCTCCTTCTTCTATTGCTCCAAGGGAATAGAGACCAATTGTTGTGCCTTAGATGGCCGCTTGCAAGCTTTTAAGACTCCAGACACTACACAACAAACTAGGAGGTACAACAGAAGCACCAAACATGTTTTTAGACCAATTAACTGGGATGTCCCATGAAGCCATGATCCTAAACCTCCACCAAAGGAACCAAATCCCATGAGGTGTTTGGTTGTACATAAGCAGCCTCAGCAGCTACTCTTTTTTTTTGGTCATCGTAAATATGTCTACCACACAACCTTTGCCAATTCAACTTTTTACAGGTGTATAACTTATTAACAGTAATCACAATAATCGGCTGTGCAATACCTTTCATCAATGTGATTTTTCCTCGCCGTTAACCCATCTCTTCCCTCTTCCTTCCTGATAACAAGTAATAAACACTGTTCTCTATATATTTACCTTTTCTTTTTTTTTAAAAAAAATTATTTTTATTGTAATTTAGATAAGGTTTACAGAACAAACTAGTTTCTCATTAAACGGTTAGTACACATATTGTTTTATGACATTGGTTAGCCACCCCATGACGTGTCAACACTCTTCCTTCTCAACCTTGGGTTCCCTATTACCAACTTTCCTGTCCCCTCCTGCCTTCTAGTCCTTGCCCCAGGGCTGGTGTGTCCCTTTAGTCTCATTTTGTTTTATGGGCCTGTCTAATCTGGCTGAAGGGTGAATATCAGGAGTGATGTATTTGCCTTTTCTTGTCTTTTTACATAAGTGAGGTCATACAAAATTTGACCTTTTGTGATTGGCTTATTTCACTCAACATAATATCTTCAAGCTCCATCAATACTGTAGCATGTACCAAGATCTCATTTCTCCTATTGGCTGAGTAGTGTTCCACTGTATGTATGTACCACATTTTGTTTATCCATTCATCTGCTGATGAGCATTTAAGTTGTTGCCACCTTTTGGCTATTGTAAATAGTGCCGCAGTGAACATTGGTGTACAGGTCTCTTTGAATCTCTGCTTTCAAGTCTTTTGGGTAGAATTGCTGGATCATGTGGTAGTCCTATTTTTAGTTTATCGCAGAACCATCACACTGTCTTCCACAAGGCTGAACCATTTTGCATTACCATCAGTAATGGGTAAGCTTTTCAACTTTCCCACATCCTTGCCAACATTTTTTATTTTCTGTTTGTTGTTTTATCTTAGCCACCCTAACAGGAGTGAAATGTATCTCATTGTGGTTTTGATTTGCGTCTCTTTCATGGCTATTGAAGCTGAGCATCTTTTCATGTGTTTGGTGGCTATTTGAATGTTCTATTTGGTGAAATGTCTATTCAAGTCCTTTGCCATTTTATGATTGGGTTATTTGCTGTTAAGTTTTGCATATATTTCGGTTATTAGATTCTTGTCGGATGTATGGTTTCTGAAGATATTTTCCCAGTCGGTAGCTTGTCCTTTCACTTTTTTGGTAAAGTCTATTGATGAGCAAAAGTTCTAAATTTTTATGAGGTCCTATTTATTTATTTTGTCTTTTGCTGTTTGTGCTTCTGTTATTATATTAGATAATCCACTGTTGAAAGCTGGGCCTGACAGTGTTGCCCCTGCTTGTTCTTCCAAGAATTGTTTGGTTTTAGTTTGTACATTTAGGCCCTTAATCCATTTTGAATTTGTTTTTGTGCATGGTGTGAGGTATGGATTCTATTTCATTTTTCTGTGTATGGAAATCCAATTCAGCACAATTTATCAAAGAGATTTTTCTTTCCTCATCGAATGGATTTAGCACCCTTGTAAAAAATCAGTTGACCATATAAGTATGGGTTTATTCCGGGACTTTCAATTCTATTCCATTGGTCTATGTGTCTAAATATCCAACTTTCGATTTGACATCTTCACAGGAACACCTTGTGGGAACCCCAAACTCACTCAGTATGCTCCACATTTAACAATCTACCCCTGCCTACCCCAATCTATTTTCCCTCCAATGTTCTCTGTCTTGCTACATGTCACCAAATCCAATTACTTCCAAACTAGAACTTCATCTGCCCATTCACTCAGTCGCCAGGGCTGTGATTTATTGACCTTAATGCTCCCTGTCAGTCCACTACTCGCCATCCCAACTGCCACTGTGACAGCCCATAGGAGAAATAAAGATGGCGTCTATGCAACAGGGTGTATTAAGGACTACGTACTGATGGTGCTGCTATTAGGATAAACCAAAAACCAAACCCATTGCTGTTGAGTCGACTCCAACTTATAGTAACCCTATAGAAGGACAGAGTAGAACTGTCCCATAGGGTTTCCAAGTAGCGGCTGGTGAATTCCAACTACTGACCTTTTGGTTAGCAGCCAAACCCCTTACCACTGCATCATCAGGGCTCCATTATTAGGGTAACCCACTCCCATTGAGTCGATTCCAACTCATAGTGACCCCATGGTTTCCAAGGCTGTAAATCTCTACAGAAGCAGAGTGCCACATCTTTCCCCTGAGGAGCCGCTCGTGGTTTCAAACTGCTGACCTTTTGGTTAGCAGTCAATTGGTTTAACTACTATACTACCAGGGCTCCTTAGTATTAGGATGAGTGCTGCTAAGTGAATTATCTTGTTGGCTCTGGTTATTTGACGTTACCCATTTAGATGCTGGGGAAAGTCCACCCTAAACCAGGAGTTGAAGCGTGGATAATATATGCTGAGTTGTCCCTTGTGACAGAGCAGATTTCAACTGCGGCTTAGCTGCCTCTGACTTCTAGTCAGAGACAATAAATTAATGTTATCAGTACCAAAGAAATCTGTTTTTCTTCCATTTTCTATAACAAAAGGGTTGTAGAAAGAGCTGCTTGCATGGCAGCTAAACCCAAGTGCTTAGGTATAAACAGAAGAAGTCAATACAACCCTATTTAATGCCACTGAAAAATGGAATTCATTGGTTCACTAGAAAATGAGCTTTAGGATACCAAAGACCCTACTTATTCACCACTGCATCCCTAGCACTTGACATCATGCATAGCCCAAGGTAAGAGCTCAATAAATACTTGCTGAATGAAAGCACAGCTGTGTACTTTCTTCATTTTAGGGTAATATTGTGATGCAGAATCCAAAGGATCATAATAGTTCAAAATTAAGGTAATAATGGAGCCTGAGCCATGAATTACGTCCAGGTATAAAATCAAAGGCTATTGAAAAGTCAATGGGCATTGAAAAGCAGCTTTAAGCTTTTCTGAACAACTTTTTCAAGGTGATAAAACACTACGTAGCACGTTAAGTAGTAATCAGTGTGTCCAAAACCTATTTAATGCTTGCAGTGGACACTGCTGATGCCAACCCAACATCCATCCTCTTTGATCAAATGGAATCCTAATTTAAATCATGCCCACCCACCATCTCCAGTCCAGAGGGGAATCCTGATTAGGCCAAGCCCATCACTGGTCCAGGGGTGGACACATGACTTCAGTTGAGCTAATCAGACTGGGAATGCTTTCCATGCTTTCGGGAAGAGGTCCCCCCCCCGCCAATGGATGTGAACAAGAGAACATATTGTTCTGCAGGCTGGTGGCAGAAATTTTTGGCTATGTGGTTACCCAGCCTCAGAAAATAGCAGATACATGGAAAATGGCGGAGCAGAAAGTTGGGAAAAACATGGACCTTTGACAACATTATTAAACCAATGAGTCAGACAATCCTGGATCCCACCTCATATCTGGATTCCCCGTTATATGAGATAATATATTTTCTTATTGTCTAAACGAGTTTGAATTGTCTGCTAAACTGTATCCTAATTGATAATTTCCTTCTAAAAAGATAGCTTGTTGAAAGGAGAGCTAAATCTGGATTTTGGTGGAGTGTTCAAAATACTAATCAGTCTTTAACGTTGCTGTGAGGATTTTCCATTTAATGATAAACTTGATATTACTTTTTATTCATACTAAAAGACTATGCCAACAAGAGAATTAGAGGAGGTAGATAATTAAAGAAGGAACATTTATTCATTTTTCTCAGTCAGCAAATACTCAGCTAGGCCCTGTTTAGGTGCTTTAGAAACTATTTCATTTGATACCCACAAAAACTCTGTTCCTGAAGTGGACATCATTAATCACATTTTAGAAATGAAAACTGACTCAAAGAGGTTAAATAACTTGACTAAGATCATGGAGAAGTCCTGCTGGCACAGTGGTTAAGAGCTTGGCTGAAGATCATAGAACCCTTAAGAATCATGGCTGGATCACAGAATGTCTAACTTCAAAGCCCATGCTTTCTCTGCTACCGTCTTTTGCCTTCCATAACTAGATTGGCTGATCTGGCAAAAATTGTGGTTGAATACCCAAACTTGGTAAGCTGATGGTGAGAATATATGTGCACACCACTGTAAATCTGTAAAGACATCTTGGAATTAACACATGGTAAAAATGGACACAGTGGCTGCAACAACGGGCTCGAGCATAACAACGACTGTGAAGATGGTGCAGGACCAGGCAGTGTTTTGTTCTGTTTTATGTACTGTCGCTATGAGTCAGAACCGACTTGACACCACCTAACGACAATAATGATAGGTAGATAGATGGACGAACAGACAGACCAGACAGACAGACACAGAATACATGAATATTCTTCGATATAGCAATCTTACTCCAGAGAATTTGTCCTTAGGAAATAGTTCAGTAAAAGAACAAAGCATGTAGTTATTAGATCTGTGGATGCTTTTAGAGGATAGTAACTACTATAAAAATATTGGAGGAAAAAGTTAAAATGCTATTAGGCTGGTTGAATAAATTCTGGCACAAAATTTAATAATAGACCATTATGTGTAAATTGTAATTTATCAACGCTATGTAGAAACACTGGAAAGAATTTCTAGTACAATTGCAAGTTAAGAAAGCCTAGTGCAAATCATATGTATACTGTTCAAAACTATAAAACATAAATCTGTAAGAACAAAGCCTGGAAAATCCACACCAAAAAGGAAAAAGAATAAAATAGATGATTAAGATGGTAGGGTTTTACACGGGTTTTTTCATTTTTTCTTTAGTGCTATTTATAAGTAATTTTTTTTTTTTAATTTATGTGAGGTCTACTACTTCAAACTGATTTTAAACAATTGTGGGGTCAAATATTTTCTAGAATCTTTTTAAAGTTGCTAGTAATTGAGTGATCATATTTTAGCTTGGAAAACATCATTGGCTCTTGGCTGAGGCCAGTGAGGGTTCAGCAAAGGAACCATGAGAGGAGTATGTAGTCCCTCGAATGAACTCATCATCAACAGAAATTTAGACCTTTATAATTCCTCCAGCAATAGCAAAAACTGCACAAAAGCATACTAAAACACAGCCTTCAGCATTTTCCGAGAGATAAGCCCCAAACATTTCAGTGACATTTATTTTTATGCATGTTTAGAACAGATAAATTATTAATATAAGGATCTAATCTTAATAAGGTCTGGCTAGCTTCAACTGGATTTTACTTGCTGCAGAGTCTTGATAAATATATCTGAGCCCTTTGGTTTTTTGGGTGTTTGTTTTGCCACCAGTGTACAGTACCTGATAGCTAAGAAAAATGATAGCTTGGTTCCTATAAACCTGACATCCGAGCATATTAATTAATCCGAGCATATTAATTAAAAGGGGATCTTTTCCCAAAATACGCCTATCAGAATCCTATCAGTGGGTGACTTAAATGTGATCAAAAGGTTAATTTAAAAGTACAAGAATCTTGCCCAGAGTTTATTAGTGGTTACCAGAAGTGGGCACATACACACACACAAAAAAAACAAACCCATTGCCATCAAGTCAATTCCAACTCATAGCGACCCTATAGGACAGAGTAGAGTGGCTGGTAGATTCAAACTGCTGACCTTTTGGTTAGCAGCCGAGCTCCTAACCACTGCGCCACCAAGGCTCAATGGTGGGCACAAGGAAAGGAGAAATCGGAACTGGTTTTTTCACCAATAGAAACCACACATATTCTATCTCACATTACAGTCGATGCAGATATCTTGAAATATTATATTTACTTACCACTACTTTGAAATTAACTCTGAATTATTTTTTTACTTTGAAATTAACTCTGAATTGTAATGATCAGATCTGTAGATCTAGACGGTAAATCTGTCACTACATCTTTTTTCCATTTTATTTTTTATTAAGAAACATTATTCCAAGAGGTGGTCCATAGGCCTCACTAGAGGTCCAAGGCATAAAATAAATTAAGGTGAAGTGCTTTGATCCCTGGGTCACCACGTGGTGGGTGCAACCCAGGAAAGCAGGATGGAAATAGCCACATTCGAATTTGTGTTGAGAGAGAGAAAGAAGCTTTTACTGTTTTAAGCCACTGAGATATGGGGTGTTATTTGTTCAACAATCATCCTATGCTGACTAATAGAATAAATCTGTAAATTTAGAAATTGCATGCATGAGAAGGTGGTTGAAGCTATGGTACTGGAAGATCAAAGAGAAAAAAATAAAACCCAATCCTGAACTGTAGCGAGTGCTGAATTTTGCAGAGAAAGATGCCAAGTTGTTAAGGAAGCAAACAGGAAGAAGGGTCTGATGAGTAGAAGGATAACCAGAAATACCTGATGCAAGACAGTCTATCAATCTGACTTCATATTTTAAATTTCCAGACGTGTTCATATAGAAACTTTGTATGTCATTTCTGCTAAAAAAAGATAAGAAACAAAACCATTTCAATAGGTTTTCTGAGCTTTATCTGTCATTTGCCTTGGAAGAAATACAGCCAGAATGCTCCTTAGGAGGGAGGATGGTGATTCTTCATCTTATGTGCTTTGGACAAACCATCAGGAGGGGACCCAGTCCCTGGAGAAGGACATCAAGCTTGGTAAAGTAGAGGGTCAGTGAAAAAGAGGAAGACTCTCAATGAGATGGATTGACACAGTGGCTGCAACAATGGGCTCAAGCAGAGCAAGGATTGTGTGGACGGCGGAGGACTGGGCAGTGTGTCGTTCTGTTGTACATAGGGTTGCTATGAGTCAGAGCTGATGTGACGGCACCTAATAACAACAACATCTGTCATTTACTAGATGGCAGGTATTGTACTGCTCTAAGTTTTGTCATCTATAAAAAACTGCTCTGCAGATTAAAGGAGGCAATGTAAGCGAATGCAAAAGAACCCCGTACAATGCTAACCAGTACTTGTCACTAGATTCAGTCAGTTCTCTTTTTCTCCAGTCTTTTCTTCTCTACCACATTTTGCAGAATATGTTAAAGTAAAAATGAGAGAGTACATTAAGAAAACTCTACATTTTTTCTTGAGTCAAATGCACAAGTTTTAGATTTATTATACTAACTACAGTATGAATATTCTAGCCATAAAACTAAGATAAGTAAACACCTCACTAAAACTCAAACAGAACCTTGATAGTCTAATTGAGGAAACAGATTGAGCAATAATTATAGGAAAGAAATGATTTAGAAATGTTAATCAGAGAGAACGGAGACACCAAACCACAATTCGGTGGGGTCTAGTACCAGAGGGTTCTCACATGCAATAAAAACATACATCCGTCCTCAGGAAAACCAGCTCTGAATCTCTGCATCGTCTCTACTTGGCACCTCACTCTATCTCATGTTCCCTTATCACAAATACAAAGTGAAGGGGAAGAGAGGGGTGTTTCAAAATCTAAAACCATGAATTGTATCTAGGTGTATATTGTTCTAAGACCCCTGGGTGGTGCAAATGGTTTGCACGTGACTACTAACCTAAAATAAAGATGGGCAGTTCGTACTCACCCAGCAACACCACATAAGAAAGGCCTGGCAAACTGCTTCCATAAAAATGACAGCCGAAAAAATCCTACAGAGCAGTGCTACTCCGTCACACGTGAGATTGCCACGAATCAAGGGCCAACTCGACAGCAACAGGTTTGGGTGGTTTTTTGGTTTATAGGATTTGGGTCACATTTTATTATTATGTTCTTTCAGGACTGGATGTGGATGTCTTCTATAGAACAGCGGGATGAAACCCTGTGTGCATTCTTAAAAATTCAGTTCAATTAAAAAGTCCAGTAAAAAATGAAAAAAATGGATTAATACTGTCACGGTATGTGAAACAAAAACTGCCTCTCATCTACTTTGAAAAGACTCATTAAGTGGCACTTGAAATCACCATTTCCAAAGTGTGGGTATGAGCAAACCAAAGCATTTTGATACTTCAAGTTCTTTAATTGTGGCCATTTCTCTTCTCACCTCAGACCTTCTTTTCTCTTATCCCAAACTGAGGACTATTTAGCTCTCTAGAGGCTGATTGGTTCTTTTCATAATCAAAAGCCATCTATGAAGAAAGACAATAGAGCAGTAGAGACTCTGACCTATGCTACCAAAGAATTTTCCAGAAAATTGAGACTCTTTCTATGAAAAAACTCCAGAAACTGAGAGACAAGTCCTGACAACTCCTCCCCCTTGTAGCGTCAGGAAGAAAGTGCTGCCACCTACAGGGAGCATATGAAACTAATGCTTACGGAAAATTGGAGAGCATGCTCTGGGGGTTCAGGGCGTCGCCAGCTAAAGAGAAAAAAAATGAGCAATAGCACAAAAAAGACGAGTAATAAAGTGTGCCCACTTTTAAATTCTCGTACCAAATACATTTTAATTTTGTGCTGTCCAGTACGGTAGCCACTTGCCACATATGGCTAATAAGCACATGAAACTTGGCTAGCCTGACTGAGGAATGGAATTTTTAATTTCATTTAACTCATTTAAATTTGAAAACTGACATTCAATTCCATCTTGGAAAACAAAGTATATTTGGAACAACTTAGGTTGTGAATCTACTTTTTCAACTGTGAAATTCAAGAAATCAACATAGGGAATATTCCTGATGAAAATTTAGTGCCAGAATTCTGATGTGATCTAAGCATAAAATACACAACAAATCCCAAAGACCCAAGTACAAAAAAGAATGTAAAATAACTCAACAAATTTTTTATATTGATTGCATGATGAAATAATAATATTTTGGATATACTGTATTCAATAAGGCATATTCAATAAATTATGAAAATTAATTTCATAGATATCCTTATTTATGTGATTGCTGGAAAATTTTAAATGATCCATGTGGCCCACATTTCATTTCTATCACACAGCACTATTCTAATTGATTAAAAAAGCAAAAAAAAAAAAAAAAAAGCCGGGGGGGCTTAATGTGTCCAATGACTGCAAAACTACATAAAATGTCACACTTTAAAATGTGTTTGGGTCCTGTATGACTCAGAGATTAATTTAAAAGGATGCAGCAGACACTGGTACTTGTATGTGTTAATATAATAGAGTTTTTGGAGGAAATGCTCTCTGTCTTCAGTGATCATCATTGTACGTGATAAATATCTAAAAATGTTAGCAAACTTGGGTCTTAATAAGTGTAACCACTAATCATCTCTATCAGGGTTAATGAACTGAGGACAGGAATTACACATTATAAAGAAATTCGAATAAGTTTGTCTCCTGTTCCATTTCTTCCACTAAAGCCCAGCACTGTTTCTCCAGAAGATATATTTCCAGGACTCCCGACTCCCAGGATTCCCCACTGATATTCATTCTCACAAATGCAGAGCACAGACTATATCTCCATGGTCAACCACCGGGGAAAGTCCCACCTCCAGGGAAACCCTTCAGTCCTGGGCAGACCAAGACAGGTGGTCACCCTACTTGGCAATCTGATGTGTTGACAGCGAAGTTAAGTGAGAAGAGAGCTTCACATTTTGTGACTCACCAGCATCAAACTGCCCGTGTTTCTGGACAGTTTTTTGCCTCCTTCTCTTCATCCAGAGTCCCTGGGTGGTGCAAATGGTTAACGTACTCACTGCTAACCAGTGATTGGCATTTCCAGTCCACCCAGAGGAGCCTCAGAAGAAAGGTCTGACTATCTACTTCTGAAAAATCAGCCATTAAAAACCCTATGGGGGAGGCGGAGACAAGATGGCGGAATAGACAGACACTTCCTTCGAGCCCTCTTTACAATAAAGACCTGAAAAAAACAAGTGAAACGGGTATATTTATGACAAGCTGGGTGCCCTGAGCATCAAAGGCAAGCTTAGACAATGAACTGAGGGGCAGGGGAAGGAAGAGACCGTTCAGAAGCAGAGAGGAGTTACCGGACCTGAATCGCGGGGAGCCCTCAGGCACCATTCCTGGAGTGGCGGCGGTGGCAGCGGCAGTGGGCTGGTCCTAGCGTTCGGCTGCAGTTTCCTCGGGGAGCAGCAGCAGCCACACAGCCCACTCACACCCCTGGAACCTGAGGAGAAGGGCTCTCGGCAAAAGCTAAGTACTTGTGTATATTTTACCATGCCCCCCCCACCCCCAAGCCAGCTTCAGCGGCTGAATCCCTAGGCCTGAGATAGACCCTGGTGAGTGCCTGGAGCCGTCCTCCTGGCCTTGGGGAAGGAAAAAATTTGCAACTGGGGGGAAAAGATAATTTCCTAGCTCCATTAACCAGGGGAGTTCAGGACAGAAGCAGCTCCTATGCAGGCATAAACCGTCCGTGGACCTTGAGCACGTTTCCCTTCTGCATGGACCTGTGTGGGCCTATTTCGGGAGAATAGGCCCTTGTTGGCAAACTCCAACCATTTCAGTGGTGGGGTGGAGAGGTGGGTGTTTGACACTTGACATTGCTTTGCATATTAAACAAGGTCCTCACCTACCCACAACAGGGACCTAAAGACTGGTGGCTGCAACTGGGTTGCCCAGCCACCCGCGACAGGGGTCAGGGATAACTGGTACCTCCCAGTCCTTACAACTAAAACTTTGGGTGCCCATGGTCCCTTGGCAGAGCCCACCCACCACCATGCTGTAGGGAACAGAGACGCGTTTTCCTCAGAGACACGCGGGGGTTGGTTCTCAGCCCCCTGCCTTGTTCAGAGCGTGACACCCTGCTGCAATCAGATACCGGTATATATGCCAATCACTCCTGCCCCTCTAAGACTGTAGGACAGAGCCTGTACCACATACTTGATATCAGCTACCTGGAAACCTAAGCTGAATTCATACAAGAAAACTGAATGGACTCTGGACTGATATACCTGATAACAGCTCTAGCCAGCTGGGGACAGGATACCAGAGCTCCAAAGGTGAAAATAATCATGCTAGCTCACTCAAGAAACCCATAGGGGTATACCAAAACAAAACAAAGCAAGCAGCTACGACACAGTAAGCAAGCATAAACTAATACAATAACTTATAGATGGCTCAGAGACAACAGTCGATATCAAGTCACATAAAGAAACAGGCCATGATCACCTCAACAGGCTCTCAAAACAAAGAATCCAGGGATCTTTTAGATGAAAGTGCATTCCTGGAATTACCAGATGCAGAATACAAAAGTTTAATATACAGAACCCTTCAAGACATCAGGAAGGAAATGAGGCAATACGCAGAACAAGCCAAGGAACACACAGATAAAGCAACTGAAGAAATCAGAAAGATTATTCAGGAACATAATGAAAAGCTTAATAAGCTGGAAAAATCCATAGACAGGCAGCAATCAGAAATCCAGAAGATTAACAATAAAATTACAGTATTTGATAACTCAACAGAAAGTCAGAGGAGCAGAATTGAGCAAGTAGAAGCTAGAATTTCTGAACTTGAAGATAAATCACTTGACACTAATATATTTGAAGAAAAACCAGATAAAAGAATTTAAAAAAATGAAGAAACCTCAAGAATCATGTGGGATTCTATTAATAGAAATAACCTACAAGTGACTGGAGTACCAGAACAGGGAGGGATAACAGAAAAAACAGAGAAAATTGTTGAGGATTTGTTGGCAGAAAACTTCCCTGATATTGTGAAAGATGAGAAGATTATCTATCCAAGACGCTTATCGAACTCCACATAAGGTAGATCTTAAGAGAAAGTCACCACGACATATTATAATCAAGCTTACCAAAACCAAAGATAAAGAGACAATTATGAGAGCTGCGAGGGATAAAAGAAAAGTCACCTACAAGGGAGAACCAATAAGAATAAGCTCGGACTACTTGGCAGAAACCATGGAGGCAAGAAGGCAATGGGATGACATATTTTTAAAAATTGAAGGAAAAAAACTGCCTGCCAAGAATCATATATCCATCAAAACTGTCTCTTAAATATGAAGGTGAAATTAAGACATTTCCAGATAAACACAAGTTGAGGGAATTCGTAAAAACCAAACCAAAACTACAAGAAATACTAAAGGGAGTTCTTTGGTTAGAAAATCAATAATATCAGGTATTGACCCAAGACTATAACACTGGGCAGAGCAACCAGAAGTCAACCCAGACATGGAAATCCAAAAATAAAAAAAAAAAACAGAGCAAGATTAAAAAAAAAAAAAGCCCAACACAGGGTAACGGTGATGTTATTATATAAAAGTAGACAACATTAAAATAATAAAGAGGGACTAAGAAATGTAATCATACACCTTCAATATGGAGAGGAAGATATGGTGATACAAAGAAATTAAAGTTAGTTATGAATTTAGAAAAATAGGGGTAAATAATAAGGTAACCACAAAGGACACAAACTATCCTACTCATCAAAATAAAATACAAGGGAAAAATACAGACTCAGCAGAAACAAAATCAACAACAACAAACATGAGTGAGGAAAGGACAATATATAAAGAAAATCTACTCAGCACATAAAGTCAAGTGGGAAAAAGAAACTGTCAACACACAAAAAAGACATCAAAATGATAGCACTAAATTCATACCTATCCGTAATTACCCTGAATGTAAATGGACTAAATGCACTAATAAAGAGACAGAGAGTGGCAGAATGGATTTAAAAATGAGATCCGTCTATACGCGGCCTACAAGAGGCACACCTTAGAGACACAAACTAAAACTCAAAGGATGGAAAAAAATATATCAAGCAAACAACAATCAAAAAAGAGCAGGAGTGGCAATATTACTTTCTCACAAAACAGACTTTAAAGTTAAATCCATCAGAAAGGATAACGAAGGACACTATAAAACGATTAAAGGGACAATACACCAAGAAGATATAACCATATTAAATATTTATGCACCCAATGACAGGGCTGCAAGACACATGAAACAAACTCTATCAGCATTAAAAAGTGAGATAGACAGCTCCAAAATAATAGTAGGACACTTCAACACACCACTTTTGGTGAAGGACAGGACAACCAGAGAGAAGCTCAATAAAGGCACGGAAGATCTAAATGCCACAATCAACCAACTTGACCTCTTAGACATATACAGAACACTCCACCCAACAGCAACCAACAATACTTTCTTTTCTAGCGCACATGGAACATTCTCTAGAATAGACCACACATTAGGTCATGAAGCAAGCCTTAGCAGAATCCAAAACACTGAAATATTACAAAGCATCTTCTCTGGCCATAAGGCCATAAAAGTGGAAATCATTCACAGGAAAAGCAGGGAAAAGAAATCAAACACTTGGAAACTGAACAATACCCTGCTCAGAAAAGACTGGATTATAGAAGACATTAAGGATGGAATAAAGAAATTCATAGAATCCAATGAGAATGAAAACACTTCCTATCAGACAGAACCTTTGGGACACAACAAAAGTGGTGCTCAGAGGCCAATTTATATCAGTAAGTGCACACATCCAAAAAGAAGAAAGGGTCGAAATCGAAGAACTATCCCTACAACTTGAACAAATAGAAAGGGAGCAACAAAAGAAACCCACAGGCACCAGAAGAAAACAAATAATAAAAATTAGAGCTGAACTAAATGAAATAAAAAACAGAAAAACAATTGAAAGAATTAACAAGACCAAAAGCTGGCTTTTTGAAAAACTCAACAAAATTGACAAACCGTTGGCCAAACTGATAAAAGAAAAACAGGAGAGGAAGCAAATAACCCGAATAAGAAATGAGATGGGCGATATTACAACAGACCCAACTGAAATTAAAAGAATCATATCAGGTTACTATGAAAAACTATACTCAAACAAATTTGAAAACCTAGAAGAAATGGATAAATTCCTAGAAACACACTGCCTACCTAAACGAACACAGAGGCAGAACAACTAAATAGACCCATAACAAAGGAAGAGCTTGAAAAGGTAATCAAAAAACTCCCAACAAAAAAAAAGCCCTGCTCTGGACAGCTTCACTGCAGAGTTCTACCAAACTTTCAGAGAAGAGTTAACACCACTACTAGTAAAGGTATTTCAGAGCATAGAAAAGGATGGAATACTACCAAACTCATTCTATGAAGCCACCATATCCCTGATACCAAAACCAGGTAAAGACACCACAAGAAAAGAAAATTATAGACCTATATCCCTCATGAATGTAGATGCAAAAATGCTCAACAAAATTCTAGCCAATAGAATTAAACAACATATCAAAAAAATAATTCACTATGACCAAATGGGATTCATACCAGGTATGCAGGGATGGTTCAACATTAGAAAAACAATTAATGTAATCCACCACATAAATAAAACAAAAGACAAGAATCACATGATTTTATCAATTGATGCAGAAAAGGCATTTGGCAAAATTCAGCACTCATTCATGATAAAAACTCTCAGCAAAATAGGAATAGAAGGAAATTTCTCAACATAATAAAGGGCATTTATACAAAGCCAACAGCCAACATCACCCTAAATGGAGAGAGCCTGAAAACATTCCCATTGAGATTGGGAACAAGACAAGGATGCCCTTTATCACCACTCTTATTCAACATTGTGCTGGAAGTCCTACCCAGGGCAATCAGGTTAGATAAAGAAATAAAGGGCATCCAGATTGGCAAGGAAGAATTAAAAGTATCTCTATTTGCAGAAGACATGATCTTATACACAGAAAACCCTAAGGAAGCCTCCAGAAAACTACTGAAACTAATAGAAGAGTTCAGCAGAGTATTGGGATACAAGATAAACCTACAAAAATCAGTTGGATTCCTCTACACCAACAAAAAGAACATCGAAGAGGAAATCACCAAATCAATGCCATTTACAGTAGCCCCCAAGAAGATAAAATACTTAGGAATAAATCTTACCAGAGATGTAAAAGACTTATACAAAGAAAACTACAGTACACTTCTGCAAAAAACCAAAAGAGACTTACATAAGTGGAAGGACATACCTTGCTCATGGATAGGAAGACTTAACATTATAAAAATGTCTAGTCTACCAAAAACGATCTATACATTTAAGGCAATTCTGATCCAAATCCCAAGGACATTTTTAATGAGATGGAGAAACAAATCACCAATTTCATATGGAAGGGAAAGAGGCCCTGGATAAATAAGGCATTACTGAAAAAGAAGAACAAAGTGAGAGGCCTTACTTTATCTGATTTTAGAACCTATTATACCGCCACAGTAGTCAAAACAGCCTGGTACTGGTACAACAACAGATACATGGACCAATGGAACAGAATTGAGAATCGAGACATAAATCCACCCACATATGAGCACTTGATATTTGACAAAGGCCCCAAAACAGTTAAATGGGGAAAAGACAGTCTTTTTAACAAATGGTGCTGGCAGAACTGGATATCTATCTGCAAAAAAATGAAACAAGACCCATACCTCACTCCATGCACAAAAACTAACTCAAAATGGATCAAAGACCTAAATACACAATCTAAAATGATAAAGATCATGGAAGAAAAAATAGGGACAAAGTTAGGAGCCCTAATACGTGGCATAAACAGTATACAAAACATTATAAAGAATGTGGAAGAAAAACTTGATAACCAGGAGCTCCTAAAAATCGAACACTTATGCTCATCCAAAGACTTCACCAAAAGAGTAAAAAGACTACCTACAGACTGGGAAAAACTTTTTAGCTATGACATTTCTGATCAGCACCTGATCTCTAAAATCTACATGATACTGAAAAACTCAACTGCAAAAAGACAAATAACCCAATTAAAAAATGGGCAAAAGATATGAATCGACACTTCACTAAAGAAGACATTCGGGTAGCTAACAAATGTATGAGGAAATGTTCACGATCATTAGCCGTTAAAGAAATGCAGATCAAAACTACACTGAGATTTCATCTCACTCCAACAGGGCTGGCATTAATCCAAAAAACACAAAATAATAAATGTTGGAGAGGCTGTGGAGAGATTGGAACACTTCTACACTGCTGGTGGGAATGAAAAATGGTACAACCACTTTGGAAATCGATTTGGCACTTTCTCAAAAAGCTAGAAATAGAACTACCATACGATCCAGCAATCCTACTCCTTGGAATATGTCCTGGAGAAATAAGAGCATTTACACAAACAGGTATATGCACACCCATGTTTATTGCAGCACTGTTTACAATAGCAAAAAGATGGAAGCATCCAAGGTGCCCATCAACGGATGAATGGATAAATAAATTATGGTATATTCACACAGTGGAATACTATGCATTGATAAAGAACAGCGATGAATCTGTGAAACATTTCATAACACAGAGGAACCTGGAAGGCATTATGCTGAGTGAAATTAGTCAGTTGCAAAAGGACAAATATTGTATGAGACCACTAACTATTATAAGAACTTGAGAAATAGTTTAAACTGAGAAGAAAACATTCTTTTGTGGTTATGAGAGGGGGGAGGGAGGGAGGGTGGGAGAGGGGTATTCACTAACTTGATAGTAGATAAGAACTACTTTAGGTGAAGGGAAAGACAGGACACAATACAGGGGAGGTCAGCACAATTGGACTAAACCAAAAGCAAAGAAGGTTCCTAAATAAACTGAATGCTTCGAAGGACAGCGTAGCAGGGTCAGGGTTCTGGGGACCATGGTTTCAGGGACATCTAAGTCAATTGGCATAATAAAATCTATTAAGAAAACATCTGCATCCCACTTTGAAGAGTGGCTTCTGGGGTCTTAAACACTAGCAAGCAGCCATCTAAGATGCATCAATTGGTCTCAACCCACCTGGCTCAAAAGAGAATGGAGAATACCAAGGACACAAGGTGATTATGAGCCCAAGAGACAGAAAGGGCCACATGAACCAGAGACTACATCATCCTGAGACTGGAAGAACTGGATGGTGCCCAGCTACAACTGATGACTGCCCTGACAGGAAACACAACAGAGAACCCCTGAGGGAGCAGGGAAGAAGTGGGATATAGACCCCAAATTCTCATAAGACCAGACTTAATGGTCTGACCGAGACTGGAAGGAACCCAGTGGTCATGGCCCCCAGACATTCTGTTGGCCCAGGACAGGAACCATTCCCGAAGCCAACTCTTCAGACATGGATTGGACTGGACAATGGGTTGGAGAGGGATGCTGGTGAGGAGTGAGCTTCTTGGATCAGGTGGACACTTGAGACTATGTTGTCATCTCCTGCCTGGAGGGGAGACGAGAGGGTGGAGGGGGTTAGAAGCTGGTGAAAAGGACACGAAAAGAGAGAGTGGAGGGAGAGAGCAGGCTGTCTCATTAGGGGTAGAGTAATTGGGAGTGTGTAGCAAGGTGTATACGGGTTTTTGTGTGAGAGACTGACTTGATTTGTAAACTTTCACTTAAAGCACCAAAAAAAAAAAAAAACCCTATGGGGCACAGTTCTACTCTGACTCACATAGGGTTACCAGGAGTTGGAATTGACTGGATGGCAACTGGTTTGGTTATTTTTGGTTCACATACCCATGGACCCCATCTGTGCCAGCTTTGCCTGTGCGGCTGCCTTAACTTACCTGGCTAACATTAATCTTTCAGACAGCATTCCCTCCCCAATCCTTCACTCACTCCTCCAGGCTAAGGGAAGCTTTTATCTGTTGCTGTTATTAGTTGCCGTCAAGTCTATTCCCACTCATCGCAACCCCGTATGTGCAGAGTAGAACTGCTACATAGGATTTTCAAGGCTGTGACCTTTCAGAAGCAGATTGTCAGGCCAGCCTCTTGAGGTGCCTCTGGGTGGGTTCAAACAGCCAACCTTTTGGCTATTAGTCAAGAGTTTAATTGTGCCACACCTTCTCGTCTTAGCTTTTGGGCAAGTGTTGCTCATTTGGTCTCACATACTTGATTGAACTAAGAGGCACTTTCCTCACATGTGTTATTGTTTGTTTTATAGGCCTGTCTAACCTTTGGCTGAAAGGTGGACTTTGGGAGTGGCTTCACTTCTGAGTTAGCAGTGTGTCTGAGGTCCATAGTCTTGGGGATTCCTCCAGTCTCTGTCAGACCAGTAAGTCTGGCCTTTGTGTGTGTGTGTGTGTGAATTTGAATTTTGTTCTACCTTTTTCTCCAGCTGTGTCTGGGACCCTCCGTTGTGATCCCAGTCAGAACGGTTGGTTGTGGTA
Source organism: Loxodonta africana (assembly GCF_030014295.1). Taxonomy (NCBI): domain Eukaryota; kingdom Metazoa; phylum Chordata; class Mammalia; order Proboscidea; family Elephantidae; genus Loxodonta; species Loxodonta africana. The sequence continues at coordinate 221,295,631 of NC_087342.1, read as the reverse complement.
GCAGGGCTCCACCTAGTTGTGGTGGAGGCTCAGGCTACTGAAAGCTGTGGTTCACGCGGTCCATTAGCACTTCGGACTAATATTTTCCTTGTGCCTTTAGTTTTCTGTTCTGCTTTGCTCCAGATGGGATGGAACCAATAGATGTATCTTAAATGACTGCTCAAAAGCTTTTAAGACCCCAGATGCTACTCATCAAAGTAGGATGTAGAACATTTTCTCTGTGAACTATGTTATGCAAATTGTCCTAGATCTCCCCCGAGACCATGGTCTCCAGCCCTCAGCCCCAGTAACTTGGTCCCTCAAGGTGTTTGAATGTGTCTAGGAAGCTTCTGTGACTTTTCCTTGGTTAAGTTGTGCTAACTTCCCCTGTGTTGTGTGTTGTCTTTCCCTTCACCAAAGTTAACACTTGTCTAGTGATTTCCCCTTTTCTTTAACCTCATAACCATCAAAGATTTTTTTTTCTGTGTGCAAACTTTTCTTGGATTTTTATAATAGTGGTCTCATACAATATTTGTCTTCTTGTGATTGATTATTTCACTAAGCATAATGCCCTCCAGATTCATCTATGTTGTGAGATGTTTCACAGATTCATCATTGTTCTTTATCTTTGTGTATTACTCCATTGTATACATTTACCATAATCTGTTTATCCATTCATCTATTGATGGGCACTTAGGCTGTTTTCATCTTTTTGCCAGTTGTGAATAATGTTGTAACAAACGTGGGTATGCATATGTCTATTCATGTGACAGCTCTTATTTCTCTAGGATATATTCCTAGGAGTAGGATTGTTGGATAATATAGTATTTCTATTTTTATATTTTTAAAGAAATGCCATATCATTTCCATAGTAACTGTACCATTTTACACTCCCACTAGCAGTGTATAAGAGTTCCAATCTTCCCACAAACTCTTTGTTACTTGTTATTTTCTGTTGTTTTTATTAGTGCCAGTAATGTCAGGGTGAGACAGTGTCATGGATTGAATTATGTCCCCCCAAAAATGTGTGTATCAGCTTGGTTAGGCCATGATTTCCAGTATTCTGTGGTTGTCTTCCATTTTGTGATTGTAATTTTATGTTAAAGAGGATTCGGGTGGGATTATAACACCCTTACTAAGGTCACATTCCTGATCCAATCTAAAGGGAGTTTCTCTGGAGTATGGCCTGCACCACCTTTTATCTCTCAAGAGACAAAAAGAAAGGGAAGCAAGCAGAGAGTTGGGGACCTCATACCACCAAGAAAGCAGTGCCAGGAGCAGAGCTCGTCCTTTGGACCCAGGGTTTCTGTGCCAAAAAGCTCCTAGTCTAGGAGAAGATTGACGAGAAGGACCTTCTTCCAGAGCCGACAGAGAGAGAAAGCCTTCCCCTGGAGCTAATGCCCTGAATTTGGACTTCTAGCCTACTAGACTGTGAGAAAAGAAATTTCTGTTTGTTAAACCCATCCACTTGTGGTATTTCTGTTATACCATCACTAGCTGACTAAGACAGATGGTATCTCATTTTAGTTTTGATTTGCATTTCTCTAATGGCTAATGAGGAGTCTTAGTGGCACAGTGGTTAAGAGGTATCACTACTAATCAAAAGATTGGAAGTTCAAATCCACCAGCCGCTCCTTGGAAACCCTATGAGGGCGGTTCTACTCTGTCCTATAGGGTTGCTATGAGTCAGAATCGACTCAACAGCAACAGGTATAATGGCTAATGATAGCGAGCATTTCCCTCATGTGTCTGTCAGCCACTTGCATGTCTTCTTTGGTGAAATGTCTGTTCATATCTTTTGCCCATTTTTTAATTGGATTATTTGTCTTTTTGTTGTTAAGATGTTGAAGTATTCCATAGATTTTAGAGATTAGACCCTTGCCAGATGTATCGTAGCCAAAATTTTTTTTTCCCAGTCTGTGGGTTCTATTTTTAATCTTTTAGTGATGTCTTCTGATGAGTATGAATGTTTAATTTTAGGAGCTCCCAGTTATCTTCTAGCTTCCAGCATTACAGCAACACACAAGCCCCCACAGTTTGACAAGCTGACAGACACGTAGGGGCTGGAAGCTATGCCACCGGTATTCAGATACCAGGGTCACCCATGCAGGACAGGTTTCAGCTGAGGTTCC